>NC_143021.1:112542791-113142791 GCF_055824585.1 Amblyomma mixtum
TGTTTTATTTTTTGTCCACGTGCACGAATGTGACAGGCATCACGCTTGTCCGAAATTTAACTTGCCACCTCTCTATGAAGATTCTGGCACAGCTTGTGGTCACTGTTGTAGTGTATTTGAATGTTACTCACAGAAAATTGCCTTGCATAGGTGCCAGCGGTGTCCTAAAGGTTTGCAGTCACCTTTGCTTGTCTTAGTCATTTTGGCAGCCTAGCTTTCTTTCGCATCAGTTGACAGAAGAATGAAAAGTTCTCTTGCACCCCCTTTGTTGTACGTTGGGACAGGCTTGCAAACCACAGGCAGTGGCTGATTAGGACTCGCTGTCTATCCTAATTTCACCTTCGTATGGGCCCTGCACTGCTAGAAAATCACAATTACCTGAGTAGCTTAGGTCGTAGGTTAAATAAAGCATGTGTTTACTGAGCTCAATAGATTGTAGTAGTTACATGGGCAGAATAAGGACTGTTCTTGAGCTAAACATGCCCTCACTTGTGATAATGAATATTTATATTTATTAATGCATTGGCATTAATAAATGCCCAGGTAAAAGGCACATCTTTGTACCTATTTTTCAGCATATACGGATTTTGGGCCGCTAGTCTCAGATCGCTCTTTGGGTTATGGCTCCCACTGTTGCTGTTGTCGCTAAGGAACTCGAGGAATTTAAATTGTCCTTCGAAGCAAAACTGCGAAATATCACTGATGTACTTGACACTGTGAAAAGTTCCGTCGCTTTGCGCAGTGATGATACTGTAAAGGAGCTTCAAAATGAGGTTGAAGAGCTGAAAAAATCTCTTCAGTTCATGAGCAACGAGTTTGAAACCATAAAGAATCGGAACGCCAGTCTTACTGCAGAGAACAAGAAACTACACGAGAGCAATGAGGCCCTAGTGCGCAGGGTTGCCCACCTGGAACAATATTCGCGTCTGAACAATCTAGAAATTAGAGGTGTCCCTGTGACTCAGGGCGAAGATTGCAACAAGATCGTTGAGGTTCTCGGCAGCGAGATTGACTGCCCCGTAAATTCAGAAGATCTGGATACCGTGCACAGGGTTCCAACACGAAACAAGAATGAAAAAAACATAATTGTTCGTTTCCTCTCGCGAAACAAGAAGGCGGAATTCCTGACAAAAGCTAGGAAAACACATCCTACAACGACATGCCTGGGTTTCCCTCAAACGCAGGAGGCTCCTGTTTATGTCAATGAGCATCTTTCACCTGACAACAAGGACCTCTTTTCGAAGGCTCACAAGCTTAAGAAAGATAACAAATGGGCCTTCTTGTGGACATCGAACTGCGTTATTCTAGCTAGGAAGGAGCAGAACAGCACAGTCTTTCGGATAAATAATGTAGACGACCTTGAAATTTTCCGTGAATAGACATACGGGTGCTGACGTTCTACATCTTTCTAACCGCCATCATGGCATCATATTCCCCGGAATATGCTCGTTCGATCTTATCCGAAGCTAAAGGTCTGTCTGCCATCCACTTCAATGCTCGTAGCCTACGGAAGAATTACGATAACATAACCGCTTTGCTTACTTCCCTTCAGCATCAATTTTCCATCATCGCATTTTCTGAAACTTGGCTGTCATCCCTTGATAAAGATTTGTATGCTTTTCCTGGCTATTCATGCGAATACGCACACCGTGTTGATAACCCCTATGGTGGTTTGGCTATTTACATTTCAAAGCACATTGCTTACAAAAGACGTCCTGATTTGTGTTTGAATGTGAGTTAATGTGAATCGGTTTGGATAGAAATTGATTGCCGATCTACTGGTGGCACAGAGAAGGTTATATGCGGCGCTATTTATAGGTCTCCTTCAAATGATGCGTCTGAATTTTGCCGTGCTTTTGAACTAGCACTCCATAAACTATCACTCGAAAATAAAAACGTCTTCATTATGGGAGATTTTAATATCAATCTGCTAGACATGACTAATCCCATCTGTGTCGACTACACGACCTGTTTCTACAGCTATGGTTATGCAAATTTAATTAACACGCCTACGCGTTGTACTGACCATGGCTCGCATTCATTACTTGATCATATTCTTTCGAATTTTCCCACTGCTCCTCCGGTTGGCGTGATAGAATGTGATGTCACTGATCATTTTCCTGTATTTCTTTGCGCACTATCATCTCGCTGTAGTAACAACATGTCCACGAGGAAGTCAGTTTTTGTTAGCGGAAAATATTTTGAAGCCATATCTAATACTGATCTTTCATACATTTTGGGTCTCTCGAACCCAGAAGTGGCTGTACTTGAGCTGTCGAAAATAATTTCATCAGCAATCAATAAATGCACATCGCTCCAATCATCCACGAGAAAATATGTTACCCCCATTTCCCCATGGATAACTACTGCTCTGTTAAACTCTCTGAAGAAAAAAGAAAACATGTATAAGAAAACTAAACACCAGCCGTTCAATCTGCGTCTTAAATTGAGATATAAAAGGTATTCCAGTGTACTAACGTCGCTTCTAAAGAAAGCTAAACGATGTTATTATCAAAACCAGTTATCCACACATACTAACAATTCCAAACGAAAATGGCAGCTGCTTGACGAATTTCTGAATATTCGTAAGTCACCTAGTGTTGTTAAATCTATTTTCCACGGCGGTGTTACTTTATCTGATCCCGAGGAAATGGCGAATACATTTAGCAATTATTTTTTCAATTCACCTAATTATCCTTTCTCTTCGTTATGCACACCTTCTCTTGAGCGCTGCCCTCACTCCTTTTTTCTTACCCCCACGTGTCCAGACGAAGTTCTATCTGTAATTGCTAATTTAAAGACGACCGGCCCCGGCGTTGACAATATCCATGGAAAGCATGTGAAAAGTATCCGGTCATTGCTTGCACCTGTCCTCAGCCACATCTGCAATCTCGTTTTTAAATCTGGCAGTTATCCCAAGCAGCTGAAGATAGCTAAAATAATACCGGTCTTCTAAAAAGGCGATCCAGCTTTGCCAAATAATTATCGTCCGATTGCAATTCTTCCTTTTTTTGACAAAATTTTAGAAAAACTAATTGAAGTAAGGTTGTCTAGTTATATTGAAAAATTTAACATATTGACCGATAGTCAACACGGCTTTCGGCGCGGACTATCTACAGATACTGCAATAGCGTATCTCATAGATTACGTTAGACTAACAATTGATAAAGGAATGTTCTCAGGAGCAGTTTACATAGATTTTAGCAAAGCATTTGATTCCATTGATCACTCCATCTTGTTTCACAAATTGGAATTTTATGGTATCACTGGACCTCCCCTAATGCTCTTGAAGAGCTTTCTCTGTGACCGAGAGCACATAGTCTCTATTAATGACCATACATCTAACATAGCTTTAATTAACAAGGGTGTTCCACAGGGCTCAATTCTTGGCCCTGTATTGTTCTTACTCTACATTAATGATTTACCATCCTGTTTAAAGAATTGCAATAGTATACTATACGCAGATGACTCTACCATGCTATCATCGCACCAGGACATTAATCAGCTGATTCTTAACCTACAGAATGATCTTAATTCTCTTGAGCGTTGGTGCCACATTAACCGCCTGTCCGTGAACGTCACTAAAACTTGTTTTCAGATTTTCCATCCCCCTCAGAAGTCATTGCCCATCACACCACTTCTATACCTCAATTCTACTGCTATTTCACCGCAAGATCGCGTTTCTTTTCTTGGTGTTATCATTGACCCTCACTTAAAATTCCATCATCATGTAGCTGAAACGTGCAAGAAAATTTCTTATGGGTTACGCGCACTAATTAAAGCCCGAAGCTATTTTCCAGTCCAAACTTTATTATCTCTTTACTACGCATTCATCCACAGCCACTTAAACTACGGTATCTCATCTTGGGGTAACGCCTATCATATTCATCTCTGGCCTTTAATAAAACTGCAAAAGCAAGCCATGCGCATCATAACCAATACCCCTCGAATGTCACCCTCCCGCATTTTGTTCATAGATTTAAACGTTCTACCTATCTCGGCCCTTTATTTTTACAACCTTGGTATCCTATTCTTTAAGATTCTTCATCATTATCTCCCGCTAAGCATATTTTCTCTCGGCACGATCATGAGCAACATCGTCACACGTTTTGCGCTGCGTAATAACTTTTTACTACCTAAGGTCAGAACTAACTACGGCAAACAATGCCTTCATTTTTCATCCGTATCATTTTGGAATTCTTTGAACATAGACGTCAAAGAAACTAATACGCTTTCTTTATTCAAGGTCAAACTAAAGCTTTTCCTTCTTAATTTGTGATTTTTTTGATATGTTATTGATTCTATGTATCGCGGCATCTGTGTTTTATTTTACATTATCGTGCATTATATTGTTTGTATTTAAATATTTCAGTAACTAATATTACATTATGTGCCCACATTTATTCTGTTTCGTCGCTAATTAATGTGTTGTGTATTTTATATTATGTTGCATATTGAAATTTATTTTCATGGGAGGTCCCGCCCGCGGTCTTGTACCATGGGACCTCTCGCTGTATACAATTGTAACATTTATTGTATTACTCAATAAACTTTCAACTTTCAACTTTCAAGGGCCCTGTTTAGCAAAAAATGTGTCGTTAGTGCTGTCGACATTGTGAGCGGAAAATCACGAGCATGCCTCTGGCCGGAGGCAATCAGATTGGTGACACGGCACGCCGCTGATTGGTAGGCAGTTTGCTCGATGTGTGCAGGCTACATGATATGTCGGCGTTGGAAGGAGCTGCCAACTCTGGTAGCTCTTGTGAGATGCGAGTTGAACCTGGCACCCTTAGATCCCAAGTCAGACATGTTACCCCTAAGCCAGGAAGCCGTGTTTGTACAGCTTGGTTAAGGCAGGGCTTTATAGCTATGCCGGGTCTTTTACATGATATGGTATTTTTTTTTTACAAAAATGTCCCATATGTAAAAATTGAACTGGTTCTTTTTCTTGAAACTGAAAAGATTTATTTGAGTAGTTGATGACTGTATGCTAATGAATATGTTGGAGATAATGGCAGCACAAATTAAGGGATCAGTGATTAAGCCAGCAGCAAAGTGGATGCACGTTAACAACCATCCGCAAGGGGTGCCGCAGACTTGAGGCACTAACGCTATCGCGTCGTGCCCTTGAAAGTGGAGCTCAGGTGTCCCCCCAATTTTTTTGGTTGTGTTCTCGTAGTTGCTTCTCAAACACTTGTAATGGGCATCGCTACCTGCAAGAAGGCACGTGAGGATGCCTGCAGTAACAGTTCGCATTCACTTTTCTTTTTTATCTTGCATGCCAATTGTTGGTTGTGTTTGGCTTGTAATTTCTGCTTCTTTTTTTATTTTTAGGATGACACTGCACTAAATGTGAGTGGTCCTCCCAGAGCTTTACAAAGTGCCGATTCATGCTCACACCTACAAAATGAGGATTTGCAAGGTAGAAGCCCCAGTCAGGTTCCTCCAGATGCTGTGGGTTCATTGTCACCCAACAGCGGAGACGATGGAGCACATAACGCCAGTTGTGCTAATAAGAACATCGGTCCATGCTCTGAGAGCGAGACCAGCATACCCGAAACTGGTGCATGTTCACAACCAGAGCCCACCCAACCAGGAGGCAGTGAAGAAGACGTACCTGCTGCCGCGAACAGGAGTGAGGACAGTAATGAAGAAAGTGAAGTTGATGATCCTGATGCGGAGAGATTAACCTATGACTTCCAGGAACAGTTTGAAAGATTGTCTGCTGAGACTCTGCCGCACCAAACAACAACGAAAGCAGAAGCACTCTTGTTGGTTTTAGCTTATGTTGTAAATGGAGGTCTAACATGGGCACAAGTAAGAGGTCTGCTGATTTTAATTAATGCTTTTTTTGGGTCAGAAGTTGTACCAGGCACCACTTATTTCTTCAGGAAGCTGTGGAAAAATCAAAAGGAAGCACTGAAGCTACACTTTTTTTGTTCGGCATGCTATGATTACCTAGGGACTTTGTTGAGCCTTGGAAAAAAAACAGCTGTTAAATGTAAGTCATGTGGCGTCCAAAAGATAGTGCAGACTTTAATCAACACTGGAAGTTTTTTTTTATGTTTGACTTGAAAGAGCAAATCCTTGACTTAGCGAAGCAAACAAGTGGGCCTCTTTTTGGAAATCTCCAGCAAATAGCGACAAGATGTCACAAACCAGGAACTTATGCCGACATCACGGATGGTGACCTGTACAGGAGCACAAGAAACCACTTGAACATGACTTGGTCTGATCTCACACTCACTTTCAGCAAGAATGGGGCACCAGTGTTTGAATCTAGCAAGTCTTCAATATGGCGATCCATATTTTGTAATTAACGAACTTCCATTTCAACTGAAATGGCAGAATGTGACCATTTCAGCCTTATGGTTTTCAAAAACTCACCCCCAATGCACCTTTTTATGAAGTGATTTGTTGAAGAGGTTTGCAGTATTGGGAAGCTGACATGGTACCATGCTGGGACAGCTGTAAAGTCTGCAGTTCATGCTGTCACCTGCTATGTGGACTCCCCAGCCAGAGCGGCCCTATTAAACATGAAACAATTCAACGGGTATTTTGGCTGCAGTTGGTGTTGGGAAAAAGGCACAACTATTGACGATGAGTGTGGCTCGTATTTTTTTTTCATCAAAAACATTTCTTTTGTAATAAATATAGTTTTTAAATGTGCCTGAGCAGCTGATGTGGCTAAGCAGTGTTCAAGGCTGAACACTCAGTTCAAACTAATGCCTGCTGCTTTATAGGGGGAGAGGCGCGTTGTGGTGTTGGGCTAGCCTTTGCTTTCTGTCTGATCTTGTCAACATAACTTGCTTGAAATATGCTTGGGAAGCGTGCCCATGTGTACCTGTTTCTAATTCTTTCTTCAATTGTTTTTTTTATCAAAAATTTCCACTTTGGGCCCTATTGTTCGCTTCAGATCGGTTTGAGTCTGTCAATGCCAAGCAGGTGCCGGGTATCGCTCGTTCTACTTCATTTTTTATTTTGTTTTGGCTGGAGCCACTATTTTAGGGACGAGTCACTGCAGGGACCCATTGGGAAGAAATATGGAAAATTCAATCAAGAAGTAAAAATAACTTGCAATCTTTCGTAATTTGCAATATAAGCAGTGTTAAAATATGCTGGGCTTACTGAAGCACTGCATTCTTTTGTTTGGCAAATGCCAGAAGTAGTCTTGAGAGATAAGAATACACCAACACTGAAGCACAGTTAACAAGAACCTGCAAAAGATAGGAGTCATTTGTGTCAATGATGGCGTGGTGTGGATTCTTGGACTCGGTCAAATTTCTAACACATACCAGGTCGGACTAAGTGAAACTAGAGTTACCCATAGGGCACTGCACATTATACTGCATGGTTTGGTTGCTAGCCTATTAGCTGCTCAGGTAACTGCTTCATGGATTGGGAATTTGTCTAAACAATCATGATGGCAAATGGTTTTGTAGACCTGCTCAGCTTGCCTCGAACAAGTGTGGATACGCAGCTCGATGGCAGGTGTAGAGCATCCTTTTGGCCAAAATGGCGTCATTCAAGTAGGAACTTAATCATTGCTAAGTTTGTGCCAATAGCATGCATGATATGATACTGTTGATTGGAAATAAAACCATAACTACAGCGCAAACGACAGGACAGAGATGAAGAAGGGACACCACACAGCGCTGTGTGGTGTCCCTTCTTCATCTCTGTCCTGTCGTTTGCGCTGTAGTTATGGATCATCAAAAACACCAACTCGCCCAACAAATGCTTTTGTGGAAATAAAACACAGTGTAGGCTTTTCATCTTGATGCGATGACTAGAAATATAATATAATGGCATTCTGTCCTTAAAGCACTTTTTGATTCGGAAATTGTTACCAATTAATGCTGCCCAATGTTGCTACGGTAGTTGCCAGAAAAACCATTATATCTCAAGTACAATGAGCAGAGTGAAATAGATTGATAGCAACCTGCTCATGTAGACTCTGTGCTTGGACAGAGCTAAAGCTCTGGCTGGATAAGTGAAGCATGGTGCCTGTTGCAAATTTTACAGGTGAAGTCTAAGCAAACGTTTATATCTGGTGAATGTAGATGCAACCTGCCGTGGGAAATATGTGTGCTCAGAAAAAAAGAAAAGATAGCAAGTCGAATGAAAAATCGAACATGAAGGACAGCGTTGTATTTATTGTGACTTTCAATGGGAATTATCCGTGGATTTTTTTGTTAATGAAAATTGGTTTTTATGAAGCCACCATTTTAAACATTGCATACTATTATATGTGCAGCAAAAAAAGGAGTTAATTTCCATCCAATTTTTTACTACAATTTTTAAAGAGCCTGTTAACAGGTGTTTTAGAGAGAAGCCTTTTTACCCAATGTTGAGCAGCAAGCAGCTCACCGATATTTATAATCCGTTGCAGTTGTAACAACTTACCAGGCTTCAGAAGAGAACAGTGTAACTCTCATTACATGGTGGATTATCGCCATCATGTATAACTGCTTGCCATGATAGCAGGTTGATTGGGAAGGCAGGATCCCCAGTTTTTTTTTATTGAAGTGTCTAAAGATACATTCGAGCTACCCGGCCGATTCTCATTGAAGGTACGGGGAACTTCACTGCAAGTGCATGGCTAAGTCACATCTAACGCATGTCTGCATTCTGGTTGCTATCCTCACAAGTAGCTCAACCACTAAGCTTTCACAACTTTCGAGGAGGTGCAAAGAGAAGTTCACTCATGCTGACATCTTGGCATTCCCATAGTGATTCAGATGGCCCTCTTCACTCCTGATTGTGCACAGCAAGCACCGCTGTCATTCGCACATATTGCATGCAAAACTGTGGCAGGCAACGAGACGTCAGCAGAGATACACATATTAAGGCGGAAGCCTTTAATGTCTCATCGTTGTAAGCAGCAGTTGTCGACAGAAAATGTCACGCTTTTCAATTGGTGGAAACGGTCGTGACGTCACAGTGCGCGAATTTCAAACGGGGCCAATTGTACTTTGGCTAGTAACCATGCAACCAATTGAAGAGATCCTATAGTGATGCTCCAAGTGGGATTGAGCTTAGTTAATTGCTTAATTACCCAATTAGCCTAATTAGCTTTACTAGTCAGGCCATATAAATAAATAAAACCGATTAAGAAATTGGTCGAGCTCAGGAATCGAACCCCGGTCTTCGGCGTGAGAGACGAGCATGCTATCCACTCCGCCATGCCAGCTCGATGGTTTGGAATGAACAAAGGCGCGTCTGGTGAATACGGTGTCTTCACTCACTCTCCTCCTCCTCCATTCTCTTCCGGCGAGGTTTAGGTGTCCACCGACAAATGAGAGATACATTTCCTTTCCTCAAAAACCAATTTACCGACGAGCGAGGCGTAGAACCGAATGGGCGATGGCGTTCTATGGACTCCTTGGCAGCGTTGCAAGACGCTGTCGCGTTCCACTCTTAGGGGCGAAGCTTAACATCTTAAACGCACATCAGTGACCACACTGGAGGTCAAAAAAGTGCCCCCTGCATTTTGTGAGACAGTTACTGCGTAATTTCCTTTCCTCAAATACAATTTTCATTTTCTTTATTACAGCTCCTCTCTATCTATCTTCTTTCACTCCCACTTCCTCCCTTCCTCTACGGTGCGGTTCAGGTGTCCACCGAGATGACAGAGAGTTACTGCGCCATTTCCTTTCCCCAAAAAGCGTTGCGTTCAAAGGGCAAGGCATCGCGCCGAACGGGTGGTGGTGTTCCGTGGACTCCCTGGCAGCGCTACAACGTGCTGTCGCGTTCCACTCCTAAAGGCGAAGCTTAAGCGTCATTAATTAGCAGTTAATTAGTATTCAGGCATTTATCAGTGAATAACCATTAATTAGTGATTTGTCATCACTTAGTAATTAGTAATCAAATATATGTGACACCACCAGTGCCACAGAAACAGCGATGGTGGTGCGGAAAACGCTTCCGCCTCTACCCACTTTAGACAGTCAAAGTGCCCCCTGAATTTTTGCCTCGCTGCTTTTGCTTCTTACTTAATAAACAATTAGTAAACTAGAATTAAAAGAACAATGCACACAAGGGTGCAGTTTCAACTATTTATTATGCCGTAAACTGATGTAGTGAAAGAAAAATGTATTCCAAGCTGCCTAAGCAGCCACCGTAATGACAAATGTGAATATGTTTTTGTCCAGGAACAGTGAAGTTTCCCTGTCATGGTCAGGTGGCTGCTGAGAGGACGCATGCAGGTGTGCTTAATGCGATGCTTCGGTCAACGCTGGAGAAGACTGCAATCTTTGGCATGAAAGGCCCGTCTTGTCTTATGAAGCTCAAGGGTCTGGACCTTGTCTGGGGACTACCACCAGACTACATGCATTGTGTGCTGGAGGGTGTGACCAAGCAGCTGACTGAGCTGTGGCTTTCAGCCACGGGATCGGCCTTCTATATTGGCAGGCACATTAACATCTTGGATCCGAGGCTACGGTGCATAAAACCTCCAATCACATTTGCAAGGATGCCACGGCCACTTTCAGAACGTGCATTCTGGAAGGCCACAGAGTGACGGTACTGGCTACTATTTCATAGCTTGCCATGTCTTTCAGGGTTTCTTGTGCATACATATGTGTCCCATTTTGCCCTTCTTGTGAAAGCAGTTTTCTTGCTATTGAAGGATGTGGTCAATGAAAGTGATATTAGTGATGCAGAAAACCTACTCTTCCAATTTGCTACACAAGTCACAAAACTCTATGGAGAGGCAGCAGCAACGTTTAACTTTCATCAGCTGCTTCACTTACCAAAGGCAACACGGATGTTCGGTCCACTTTGGGGCATTTCAACATTCCCCTTTGAGGATTCTAATGGCCGAGCCTTGAAGCTTGTTTCGGCTGCAAAATCTGTGCCAATGCAGGTGGCAGAAAGGTGCATCATGCATCAAACATGGATTTTTAAGTAGAGTGTTACAACTTTCAGCCCGCCTTGCAGCTGCTAAATGTGATCTAGAATCCAAGAGCAAAAGGTGGTTTCAAACGTGTGTTCTTGGAGCTGCTCAGCCAATTCGAGAATTGCCGCAGAGTCTTGAAAAACTCTTCATGGAGAGATTTGCTTGCGTACCTAGCATTTCCAAGTATTTTCGTGCAGAGGTGGGCAGCATCATCATTCATGCCGCAGACTATGTTGTACCTAAGAAGAGCTGTACATGTTATGTAAAGATGAAGGACGGCACCTACTCATATATACTTGGTATTTATGTGGCTCAGAATTCCATTTATTTTCACTGCCAACAAATGCGCATCGTGTCAAATGTGTCCCATTATGTGCCCCATATTGTGCCTTGTGTGCATCCACCGCTGTCAGAAAACCACCATTTGTTTTCTACTGAAGATGTTCTTGCACAGTGTGGTTTTATAAACATAGATAACGTTTCATATTTGTGTGAGGTCGGAAATGAGCAAGAACGATGCTAGATGCTTTCATGGCAAATTTAGCTGTGTGCCAGTGAGTCATGAAAAATTTTGTTTGCTTTATTTGATCCTCAGACAGTGTCTAACAGGAGGCCAATGCTAAATGATAAACATCGGACAAGGCCTTGGTCCCTTGTACAAATTTGTACATCAGTGAACAACTCGGCCATTTTATTCACATTTTGAGCATTGAAATTCTTTTTTATTTTTGGTTGTAGAGTCCAGTGGAGTTTAATTGACGACTGAAAGAGATGTTGCTTTTTGCACTGCGGAATTAAGCTTATTGTGATAAGAAACTATATTGGCCAAACGCGCGAAAGCCCATCTATTTTTATTGTTCTGTCCTTTTATTCTTGACTCAGGAGAAAGCTACCTCCATGTCAGCCGTCGTCACACCGTGATGTGAAAATTTAATGAGCTAGTTTGCAACTTTGAGCCTGCAGTTATGTCCATTTTTAAAGTTCTGAGGCTGCCATTTGTTTCTTAGTGTATCCAAAATACAAATGCAGATTATTTATGAGGAAAGCAGTGGTACTTTTGTCAACAAATAGTATTTAAACATGACGTTTGAAACATGAACAGCGAAATGAGAAGATCTTAGCAAGGGAAATCTCAATACTAGCACATCTGAATTTCACTTAGAAAGTGCAAAGATTGTGTTTCAGAAGTGGTAATCAACCTTGTTTGTACATTGTCTCTCAGAGCTGATACGTTTGCATTCTTGTCTCTGCAGTTCAGTGTTGTTCACGTTTGATTACTTACTGATTGTACACTGTCCTACACTAAACATCTGAACTGTGTCATAAGAGAAACGGTGAAGCAGGCAGTGAAACAAGGAAGAAAGAAAGGGACAACATAGTGGAGGGCTTTTGAATAATTTGGTCATTTAGGGTTCTTTAACGTCCACTGCCAATGCGCAGCACACGTGTTTTCACATTTGAGTGGCAGTGAGATGTGACCAGAGGAACTAGGATTTGATCCTGCAACCTTGTGCTCTACAACTGTATGCCACAGCAAATCAGCCACTGTGGGAGGTATCTTTGCCTGACTTTTGCCTCACCAAGCCATAAAATGTGACTCCTTTCATTTCAGTCAGTCAGGCAACCCGTATTATATCAACAGAGTTCAGTCTGTTTACCATCCTGTGATTTTCAGTCTTGTGTACCTTTTTAGAAAATCGTTGACCAAACGCTATCATATGATTCCTTGTTTTATATAAGCCTTTGGGAATTTAGCATTATTTGTGTGCTGAATAAACAAGCTTTCTACCATGTTATGTCGTACGTCACATTTTCATTGCAGCAAAACCATAGTTTGTAATGATTTGTTTGAAATTGTAAGTCCTTAATATGCTTGAGTATACAGTTCTCACTTGATTTTCCTGCTTTTGTGTTGCCCACAGAAAGGTGTTCATTTTTTTATTTGCTGTGCATCCTTTTTTTTCTTGGCTATCTTAATGATGAACAATTCCCGATTTGATTTTTCAAGCAAAAGAGGGGCTTAGCGATCTGGTATCTTTTTGATACATATAAGCCTTCTGCAGCAAAATGCATTTTGCAGCACTGGTCTTGTGCGCAAGCAAGTTAAGGCATCTTACAGAATGAAAATTTTCATCAAACTTCCAATCCTGAAGTGAACAGTGCATAGTTGTGGCAAACTTGTGTTGTTTTCTTGTTTTGGGGGCCACATCAGTACAGGGAAGTTCCTTGTTGGCTGTTTTGGGCTGCGCCGTGTGGGTCGTTAAGTATCCCTGGCCTTCCAAATCTCTAGTTGTTAAGAGGAACTTCCTCCCCTTCCAAAAGTTGGGACTTCTATGTATGCTACAAGAGCCCAATGGTTTTGAAGCAAACCTCTCAGGGTTCCAAAATTTGACAAAGGCTGTTTGCATATACCACACATATCTCTCATGAGATGCATAATTGCTAATTTTCCCCTAAGGGCGCCTGTAGTAGGATTAAAGTCAATAACGTAGCTTTTTCCTCGTCAAAGGACCCCCTTTCAGGCAATGCTGTCTGCAGATTCTCATTTATTTATTTATTTATCATCATACCCACAGCGCCATTGGCTGGCATTACAGTGGGGGGGTAGAAGAAAAAGTACACAAATGCCACCGCGTGCAGGTGGTTACAAAAAAAAAGATAACAATGAGATAGAAAGAACACGGAATTATACACAAAAAAATGTCACAGCATGGAAGAAAATGAATCATTTGATAATATGGACACTACTTCCTCAGGCAGCTTGTTCCATTCCGAAACCGTTTTGGGGAAAAAAGACATTTTAAAAAGGTCAGTCCGGCACCTGTATTATTTAACTTTAAGTGAATGATCTCTACGTAAAGACACGTAATCAGGGTTGGCTATATATTTGGTTCTGTCTATTCCAGTTCTAGAATGAAATATATTATGAAATAATTTTAAACGCAGTACTTTCCTACGTTTTTGAAGTGAGTCCCAACCCAAAGATTTTTTCGCGCTCGTTACACTAAAATATCGCCCATAGTTATTGAAAACAAAACGAACAGCCAAATTCTGAACTCTTTCTAGCTTTTGAACGTCAAGCAAGGTTTTCGGATCCCAGACTGTGCAAGCATACTCAAGTATGCTTCTAACGTTTGTATTATACAGCAGTTCTTTAGTCTTTAAAGGGAAACGTTTAGCGTTACGTCGCAGGAAACCTAAAACACGACAGGCTTTGGCAGTAACGAAATGCACGTGACGATGCCAAGACATTGAACTTGTTAAATATACACCAAGATATTTAAATTCCAACACTGAAAGCAGTCTGCTATTATTTATGTTATAAGTGAAAATATGGGGAACCTTCTTTTTAGTGAAACACATATGTACAGATTTTTGTAAGTTAATATGCATTCCCCAGTTCTCACACCACTGGGCCACTTTACACAAATCCTGTTGTAATGCATCGCAGTCACTTTGATCGTTAATAATTCTATACAATACACAATCGTCCGCAAAAAGACGCATGTATGAAGAAATACCTGAAAAGATGTCATTCATGTAAATTATGAACAGTAATGGGCCCAAGACGGATCCCTGAGGCACCCCTGATGTTACAGCCACCTCATGCGATTGTTTCCCGTTGACAACAACACATTGACGCCTAACGCTCAAATATTCCTTTATCCACCTAATAACGTTCTCATTTATGTTGTACCAGTATAATTTTTGTATTAATAAGGCATGTGATACAACGTCAAAGGCCTTCCTAAAATCTAGAAAAATACAGTCAACAGAATATCCCTTATCTAAAGCACTTGACAGGTCATGTACAAATTCGGTAAGCTGGGTGACACACGAGTAACCACTGCGAAAGCCATGTTGATTAGTATTTAATAATGAATGTATACTAAGATGATTCATAATACTAGTATAAAACACATGCTCGAAAACTTTGCATAATACACTGGTCAAGGACACTGGTCGATAATTTGAAACAACATTCCTAGGTCCCGATTTATGTATAGGTACAACATTAGCAAGCTTCCATTCATCAGGCAAGGAGCCTTCCTGTAATGACTTTGTGAAAAGAATTTGAAGGTACCTTGACAACGCCCTGCTAGCATGACAATGCAGGGAGTGGGACATGGAAGGGGATTATTCCCCCCTTCCAAGGTCAAGGGTAGTCCCCTCTCCGCATTGTCGCCCTCCTCCCTCCATTGTCACTCTAGCAGGGTCATGAAAATCGGAGAAAGCCAACGGCTGGAGGGGGTCCTTTGAGGGATAAACGTTGCTGTGTTCTTGAGCTGATAATGCAATCCAGTATTTCGCCAATGACACTGTCTTGCTAAGTCACTCAGGAGATGAGCTGCAAAGCATGATCAATGAGTTATACAAGCAGAACGGTAGGCCTGAACATGCAGAAAACCAAAGTAATGCAGAGCAGTCTCGCAAGGGAAGAAGAGCAGTTCACAATTGCTAGTGAGGCGCTAGAACTGGTAAGGAAATGCGTCTACTTAGGGCAGGTAGTGGCTGCTGATCCGGATCATGAGAGGGAAATAACTAAAAGAATAAGAATGGGGTGGAGCACATCTGGCAGGTTCTCTCGGATCATGAATGGCAGTTTACCAGTATCTCTCAAGATCAAAGTATGCAACAGCTGTATCTTACCAGCACCCACTTACGGGGCAGAAGCGTGGAGGCTAACGAAAAGGGTTCAGCTTAAGGACAATGTAGCGAGCTATCGAAAAAAAAATGACAGGTGTAACGTTAACAGACCGGAAGCGGGCAAAATGGGTGAGAAATTAAGCGGGTGTTAATGATGTCCTAGGCGAAATCAAGAGAAAGAAATGGGCTTGGGTTGGGCATATAATGTGAAGGCAAGATAACCGGTGGTCCTTAAGGGTAATGGAGTGGATTCCAAGAGAAGGCAAGCATAGCAGGGGGTGGCAGAAAGTTAGGTGGGCGAATGAGATCAAGAAGTTTGCAGGGATATGGTGGCCGGAACTGGCAAAGGACAGGGTTAATTAGAGAAACATGGAAGAGGCCTTTGTCTTGCAGGAGGTGTAGTCAGGTTGATGGTACTGATGAAGATGACTGAGCCCGATGTGCTCCTGTGCACCGAACCTGTCACTTCAGATGACGGTCTTGCGCAGGCAATGAAAATGGCAGTATTTGTTAGTTGCATTTCATAGCTAGTTTTGCATTGCACGGGGGGCTTAATCTGGCGTTGCTAGCCATTATCAGGCTAAATTTTCCTTAAAACATTATATCTTTGGTGGCACTTACATTTAACCAGATTAGATAAATATAACTCTTTTTCTAAATCTTAGAATAAGCAATGCAATAAATTTACTATTATGCGGAAAATGATAGTATGCTGTTCAAGAAGCAACAAAGAATAATCTGCTTTTTACTTTATTGGAGGAAAAACAAACTGCTGAATGGAGGTTTAATTTGTCACAATGTACTGAGCTAGTCCGAGTAATGTGTACTTGGAGTTATGGACACTACTTGAAATGTAGAAGACAGTGTGTCCTGTTTTGTCTCATTCACATTGAATCAATCAACAACAATATTTATTCTAAATAATGTGCACATGTATGAACTACATCTTGAGGTGAGGGTACAAATATGCTTTCCTTCCTTTTTTCTTTATTAGTAAGAAACAAGCGTGCAGATTCATGCTGATATGCATCCTTTAAATTAAGGAACTATGAGTGGGACTTTACTTTTGGCTTTGGCAGTGCGCTGCTAGTTGCAGGCACGAGAATTAGCTGCATTGATGTGCGAAGAAGATGGACGGTTCTTAAATGTTCTGGTTGGTTTATGGTTTGGTTTATGGGGTTTAACGTCCCAAAGCGACTAAGGCTATGAGAGACGCCGTAGTGGAGGGCTCCGGAAATTTCGACCACCTGGGGTTCTTTAACGTGCACTGACATCGCACAGTACACGGGCCTCAATAATTTCTCCTCCAAAGAAATTCTAGCCGCCGCGGCCGGGATCGAACCCGCGTCTTTTGGGTCAGCAGCCGAGCACCATAGCCACTGAGCCACCGCGGCGGCTTCTTAAATGTTCTGTTCTCAGACTTGTACAAGTGTACACACATATACTTCACGGCACGGGCGAGCACATTATAATATTTTATTTTCTTATCCCGCCAGATGGTACTGGTCTGCAAAACCGGAAAATCAAACGAGCCGGCAACTGCGCGTAACGTGCGCGTCGACGTGAGCTGTACGTTCCTCTATGTATGTAGCCAGCCTACGCTACGCTTCAAACTAGTCCAGACATGTAATTTAGTTGTCGCATATGCGAAATGACCTCGTTGGCACGAATTACGCGGTCTGGATACGCTGTACGAAAGGATCGCGTCGATGAAGAAAAGCATATCGCATACAGGGCAAATGCATAGCTTTAATGCGAATTCGTATGATTGCTGAGCGCTTGTCAGTCGGCCGCGAACCGAAACTTGGCGTCAGATATAATCTTGCAAATATTTGTTAAAGAGATGCAATCGCGGGATTGGTTATGACTGTTCGATGCCACCATCCGGCTGGGGTCACGGTCGCTGTTTGTTACGCGTTCATATGCAATGCACATTTCATAAATGTTGATACGTAGGAAGGAACGCATATAGCTGCGCCGCGAGCCTTAACAGCACATTGTCGGCTTGCATATTCATCGACCCACTGCAAGGAAGCATGGCGATATGTGTTAGATCTGCGCGCTACGATAACATCCAGTGCTATTCGCACTCTTGAAAAACATATCCAGCAGCCGTAGAATGAAGTGCGTAGACGTGAAGGCAATATATGCGTGACTGAGCTCGGCGATGCATAGAGCTAACTGGCGATGTATGCATTGATCAGTGTGGTATCTACTTTGACAAACTGATTCGAGCTTGACAGCCCATTTTAACGAACACACCGCACATGCATGGAGACCGGATCGCGTTGATGTTGAAAATTGAGCCGCGATTCTTTTCTATTAGTGCACAGAAAATTACCTATGACACGGAAGGAGACCATCCGAAGCAAAGCATGCTGACTGAATAACCATACGAGTTGTCTTCATGGCATACAGTGTTTAGAATATTTTGCTGCGCATACAAATTTACCTGTTTGCACGTTGCTATTGGCTACATGGCGTGTTCACCCAACAGTACAAGTAAGATTCCTGCTTGCGATTCAAGCCACTCATTGGTGTTGGCTTACTGGCGTCTTTGACCAACAGCTGTACCAGTCAGGATTTTCTTTCCAATTCAAACCACTCTGTTGGTGCTGGCATAATTTCGCGTTTCGCCAACACCGCCCAATAAGGAATCTGTTGGTGTTGGCTTACCGGCTTGTTTGACAAACAGAGTGCCAATAGCAATTCCTGTTTGCCATTCAAGGGCCAACAAGGAGAGACTGTTGTATTTTTTGATAGGGCATGGAGGAGCGCGACCTATGTCGCCTCATCCATGCCTTTGTCCTCAGCCGTGTGCTGTACACTACCCCAGACTTACAACTATCGAAACATGACATAAACGCTTTGGATGCTTTGATTCGCAAGACATTCAAGGTAGCACATCACCTTTCCCTCAACACACCCACAGACAGATTACTAGGCCTGGGCCTTCACAACACGATCGGGGAACTGGTGGAGGCCCACCGACAGGCTCAATACATCAGGCTCACACAAACCTCCACAGGTCGGTATATCCTACACTCCCTCGGAATTAGAATACCGGCCAACGACCCAACCCTCTTCGCCATCCCACGACCCCTTCACCGGGAGCTTCTCATCATGCCGCTCACGAGGAATATGCACCCGTCCCACCATGAGCAGCGCGCAGAGCCCGTGCGAAGGAACTCCATCGAGCGTACGGCTCCGAGCCGGACGCCGTATGGGTGGACGCTGCCTGCACGGGTGAAGAAGCGACAGCAGCTTTGGTGGACTCCTCTTTATCCGCCCTCCTCACACTACCTCTCCCTTCAGACACCCCCCAGAGTCTGCAGAGGAAGCCGCCCCTGCACTTGCTATCCACCGCACGGAAGCCCGGTACATTTTAAGTGACTCTACAACTGCGATTCTAAATTTTGCTCGAGGCCGAGTTCATGTCCCTGCTTTTGGCATACTGGACTCGCCCGATGCACCCCCCCCCCCCCTGCCAAATGGAGCTGATATGGGTGCCTGAGCACTCCGGGAATCCCGGAAACGAGGCCGCCAATCTTTCAGCCAGAGGTTCTGTAAACCAGGCTCAGGTGGCCTCTGATCGGGAATTCACGAAGGAGCGCGTGCACTCATTCAGAGAGCTGACGCAGGCCTACAGAAACTAACGCCAGCTATACCCCCGCTCCACTTCTCCCTAGATAAAAAACAACCAACGCTCTGGCGCAGACTACAGACACACTCTCTCCCGTCACCCCTTAACCTAGCCCACCATCATCCATCCTTCCCCACTCCGACATGCGCCCTATGCCCAGAACGCTTCGCTTCTTCCTTCCACATCCTTTCCCTCTGCCCGACGGACCCTACCCCGCGGGACCTAGAGAACCTCAAGACCTGGGAGGACTGGGCGACCCTGCTGCACTCGGAGGACCCGGCCGTGCAGACCATCGCCACCGGCCGGGCGCCCAGTGTTATGAACCCTACGAACATAAACCCTTGAGTGCAGTGGGGTCGTGCGAGGACCCTTGGGCGTGCCCCGAATTCCTCTTGAATTAAAGTTTTTCTTGGCAGTTTTACCGGAATTTGAAGCCCCGCGTGGCTCGGGCGACTATTTGGCGGGAAACGCTCGCTGCTAAGCCTACTTAGGTTTAGCCCGACTACGGGCGCTCGCGGGCAGCCAGGCCCGTTCAGCGACAGCGATGCAGCCTGGAACCGCCTCCCGTACCGCAGAATTCCCAGATTTTGAGCCATCAACGCGCAGAATAGCCCAGAATTTGTTAGAAACACAAGAGATGGACGACGCCTACCTCGACATCTCCGACTCCGAGATTTCGGCAGGCGGGGGAATCGAGGACTCCGCCATGCAGGAGCAGCAAGACACCCAAAAAGAAGATGAGGCAAATTGGGAATTGGCCGTGACCAAACGCCAAAAGAAGCGACAGAGAAAAAACGGACGGAACGCCACCGCAAACGCCGCAGTTTCCCCGGCCGCTCAAGGTGACCTCGGAGGGGAAGCCCCGGCCTCTACGCCACAGCTGGCGCGCCAGCTGCCGGCGAACTGAAAAAAGACGGGAAAAGAACGCAACGGCAGCCCAGGCGAAGGCTGCCCCCGCTCCCCATGGACGATTTCAAGATTATTTTGCGACCTAAGGGACTTGTAGTCAAGTCGCTCCAGCAATTCCAAGTGGCCCGGACCGTAGCCGCGGCATGCAGCAACAAGTTCGAAGGAAGAGACCTGATCACCAGGCTCCGTACAGGATCCAATATTATAATCGTGAGCACGCCGAACGAAGAGGCCGCCCAGCTCGCGAGACGCATCACTAGCCTCAAGATCGAAGGACGCCCATACGACGTGAACGCTTACGCGGCCGCACCGAAGACACCCGGCGTGGCGTGATACACGGAGTTGACCCCGGAGCGACACCGGAGCAACTGAAAGCCGATATGTGGACGCGCACACAGGGTGTTACCATCCACAGCGCTTGAAGACTAGGCAAGACCAAGACAGCTGTCATCACTTTTGACGGACCCATCACACCGAAACATGTCATCGACTGCGGAGCCGAGTACAAGTGCTACCCGTATCGGCCCACAAGACAAATATGCTACGTTTGCTGCCAACAAGGTCACCGCTCCGACGTGTGCCCCACACCGGACGCCAAGGCTTGCAAACAGTGCGGGATGCAAAACCCGCCAAAAGACCACCAGTGTACCCCGAGATGCCTGATCTGCGGAGGCGACCACGCTACCGGATCGAGGGAGTGTCACGACCGATTAAAGAAAGCCAGGGAGCCGCGAGGCAAGGCCAACAGCGGCAACAACGGTGGCGGACGCGAGAGCAGACGCCGCAGCCGGAACGACCGTGGCGAGAAACCGAGGTGGTTAAGCTCGGAGGGGGAGTCCTCCCAGAGCTGCTCGAGATCCCGGGCGTCACGAAGCAGTTCACGGAGCCGGTCACGGTCCTGTCCGCCCCTGCCAACCCCGGCCATCAAGGGAGGCAGCCAGCAGCAGCAGCAGCAGCAGCAGCAGAACAAGCAGAAGCAAACCCGAAAGAGCGGCGGCGTCAAGGTGAGCTGGGGAGCCGAAAACCCCTGGTTTGCTCCGCACTCGGGAGGGATAACTAACAAACACAACACAAACACAAACAGCAACCGCGAACAACCTAGACAGGAGGACGCGGAGAAAACAGCGCTGAGACGCGAATTAGAACTATCACGCGCTAGGCAGACAGAAGTAGAGCGCCAAACAGCAGAGCTTACGAAGGCAGTACGAGACCTTAAGTCGAACAGCCCTCCGCAGCCACAAACATTACAAACCCAAGCCCCGTCGCAAACAGGCAACGAGGATCTCACTAAATTTAAGGCAAAAATCCAGCAAATGATGCAGCAGATGATGCAGCAAGTACAACTACTAGTCACAGAACTCCGGAGCAGCATCCGCAGGCAGAAATTCGCCGATAACATTTGAGAAAAGGCCTACCACCGCACCGCGCTGGCAGCCCTCGCCAACTCGGCCACAAACAACACTGAAGCTTAAAGGAGCTAGACACCGCAGCGGACACGCGACAGAGAAAGAAGACGACACAGGGCGGTACTTGCAACTGCTTGCAACTTGTACTTGTAACTTGCAACTGTACTGTACTTGCAACTAGTACTTGCAACTGCGGTAGTTGCAAGTACCGCCCTGTGTCGTCTTCTTTCTCTGTCCCGTGTCCGCTGCGGTGTCTAGCTCCTTCATGTCTCACCAACTCGCCTACACTTCTACCCTGCTAAACTGAAGCTTAAATATGGCCAAAAAACCTTAGGAAACCAAGAAGCCCTAGGCATATGGCAATAGAACTGCAGAGGCTACCGCAAGAAGCAGGGCCTCCTCCAACAACACATTCATACACAACAAGCACCGCCCGACATCATAGCGCTTCAAGAGACGGGCACTACGCCAACACTCGCAGGATATACGTGCTACGAGACTCAAGAGAAAGGAAGAACGGCAACCCTAGTCAGTAAGGCGCTCATCGCCATAAACGCTGATCGTTCTTATGAAGTCGAGGAGTGACCAATGATGAGTTCCCTGCGTCCAAGTAGTGTATGCGAAGGACTGGTCTGCCAGAGCCACTTCCGGCAGGTGCCGGATTCTCGTTGGCTTCAATCCCGGATCAGGTGGTGGGCATCGACCTGTGTGTTCTGGGGATTGAAGACTGGACACCCAGGGCGGGGCTGTGAAACGAAATTCAGGAATCTTTCGAGTTACTGCAAGAGTGAGGGCAACCGTGATCCGAATCCTGTGAACTGCGACCTGTTGTGCCTGGGTAAGACCAGGTGAAGGGTTACCGCTCACGAAGGGGTGAGAGAAGTGTCCGGTGTTAGAGGTGCTCCTTCGCCGCTAATAGGAGGATGGCTTGAAAGTAGTTCGGACGGCGCGAAAACAACAAAGACAAAGGAGACACGAACACAACAGGACGGGCGCCAACTTGCAACTGAAGTTTATTGCACCAGACCCCTACATTTTATGCATCACCCGAGCCATATCTCGCAAGCCTATCACACAACAAAACGAAATTGTCATCAAAAGTCCGAACACCGGAAGTAGCCGCTACTATTACAGACAGATATGCGTTCTGCACTATACACATGATAACATGTTCCTTATTTTATCTCAAGATTATAAGAGCGCGCAACCCACATGAAAGCAATTCATTCTCAAAAGAAATACACACGCTTGAACAAGGCAACCGGAGCGCAAACTCAACAACCCTGATTTAACACAAACTGTGAAATGAAAGAATGACCAACAACAAACGCGGAAAAGTTTTGGTGGACATGAAAACTTAAACCTTCGAGGAAACCTCCCAGCGTCAATGAACTATTTCTAGCGTCAAAATCATTGAGAAAACCTCCCAGCGTCAAAGATGAAATTTGTAAACGTTAAAATCTAAAGAAAGCCTTCGAGAAAAGCCACCTCAGCGTCACTAATTGAAATTGAAGGCCTACTCACGCATGCGCTTCCCGCTTTCTTAATAAAAAATGCCTCCACTACTTCCCGCTCAAATCTGTCTTTACCGCTCATCAAAAAAACCGTTTTGCTCAATTCCGGACTACACCCTTTGCAAGTCTTGCAGTGGTCTGCAAGGAAACTTCCATGTTGTTGGCGCACATTCCGCATGTGTTCGCTGGCACGTTCATTAAAACATCGACCGGTTTGCCTTATGTACACAAGACCGCAGCTTAGAGGAATCTGATATACCACTTGTGATCTGCATTTCGTGAACTGTTTTTGATGTTTAATAAGGCAAACCGGTCGTTTCGTCTCCTGTTTTGACATAGTGAAAATCTTTGACAACTTGCACTATGTCAAAACAGGAGAAGAAACGACCGGTTTGCCCTATTAAACATCAAAAACAGTTCACGAAATGCAGATTACAAGTGGTATATCAGATTCCTCTAAGCTGCGGTCTTGTGTACATAGGGCAAACCGGTCGATGTTTTAATGAACGTGCCAGCGAACACATGCGGAATGTGCGCCAACAACATGGAAGTTTCCTTGCAGACCACTGCAAGACTTGCAAAGGGTGTAGTCCGGAATTGAGCAAAACGGTTTTTTTGAAGAGCGGTAAAGACAGATTTGAGCGGGAAGTAGTGGAGGCATTTTTTATTAAGAAAGCGGGAAGCGCATGCGTGAGTATGCCTTCAATTTCAATTAGTGACGCTGAGGTGGCTTTTCTCGAAGGCTGTCTTTAGATTTTAACGTTTACAAATTTCATCTTTGACGCTGGGAGGTTTTCTCAATGATTTTGACGCTAGAAATAGTTCATTGACGCTGGGAGGTTTCCTCGAGTGTTTAAGTTTTCATGTCCACCAAAACTTTTCCGCGTTTGTTGTTGGTCATTCTTTCATTTCACAGTTTGTGTTAAATCAGGATTGTTGAGTTTGCGCTCTGGTTGCCTTGTTCAAGCGTGTGTATTTCTTTTGAGAATGAATTGCTTTCATGTGGGCTGCGCGCTCTTATAATCTTGAGATAAAATAAGGAAAATGTTATCATGTGTATAGTGCAGAACGCATATCTGTCTGTAATAGTAGCGCCTACTTCCGGTGTTCGTACTTTTGATGACAATTTCGTTTTCTTGTGTGATAGGCTTGCGAGATATGGCTCGGGTGATGCATAAAATGTAGGGGTCTGGTGCAATAAACTTCAGTTGCACGTTGGCGCCCGTCCTGTTGTGTTTGTGTCTCCTTTGTCTTTGTTGTTTTCGCGCCGTCCGAACTACTTTCAAGATATGAACCACCTAGCCCAAATCAAAGTACTTCTTGAGGAGGATGGCATCATCCTCGTTTGGGAGCAGAGGCAATGACGTGGTTGCTGTCTGTTAGCATGTCGTAAAGTCTGCAATGCTTAAAGAGCTGAAGCGACCAAGTGTGTCCACTCAGAATGAAAAGGCTGGCGCATTAGTGCTGACAGACGATGCAGAAATTTCTCACCTGCGACTGAAGCGTCGTCGTAGAGGGCGCGTTAATTGTACGGCGCCGGTGGGGATGTGAATAGAAGCAATAGGGAGCATGGGAATGGCGGCCACATCGCAATAGGAATTTAATAGCAGTCAACTCACCACAGAAGGAGGTTTCGAAAGTCGAAACTTCCACGTCTTATTAAGGGCAGGCTTGGAAGGGCAGTAAACTGCAGTTGTCGCCCCGCAGTCCCGGATACTTGCGTCTACCGAGAGGCATTCGGCAGACGAGCATCTTCAGCAATTCGGTCGCGAAGCGACGACGCCGCACGAGTTGATGTTGGTCGACGTATATCAGACGGTTTATTGTCGCTCATTTGTACTCAAGGAGAGGGCTGAGTCGGGCTGGCTGGTTCATGTTGAATGGTAAGCCAAAACAGCGAGATCGCTTTTCAGGAGATCGCTTTTCTTAATCAGTGATGATATCCCGAATGTATGCCATGTCATGTTTGCAACGCATTTCTTCTTCCCTTCTATGCTTTATATTGCCCCCTCTTTCGCAATAAACCATTTGGTTGTTAGTTCAGCGCATGTGTGTGTCTCGCCTTCTTCCGTCCCGTCCGTCAGCGCTGTTTTGTCGTACCATTCGTTTGTAGTGACTGCCAAGGAGGAAGAACTTGCAGGGGCTTCGGAAGGGTGCACTGTGACAAACGATAAGAACTATGAGTATACGCTGTGCGTGAAAGGCTAGACTCAAGCCTAAGAGCAGCGCGCACCTGCTGCACCAACTCACCGAGAGTGTTCAGCTGTGCACCCTCTTTGAGCGCTACAATCGCGGCGATGGGGGGAGGAGAAGGCAACATACCTCTAATTTTGGCGGGACGTACAGTTTCCAGCCAATCCAATTTGGCGCTTGTCGAATGCTGGAATCGAAATTCCTAAACAAGGCGCGGTTGCACAAGGAACCTCACGAACTACCGCACAAGATGGAGGGGTCCACACCCGTTTTAATAGAAATGCGTCGAATTAGACCTAACGTGTGGACCGCCTGCTTTCTAGTTAGAGAAACCAAAGCAGTCCCCGATACCGACTCGTGGAGCATAAAACTTATTATTTTGTCACCCCTTTTTTGATTTGAAGAAAATAGCGCCAGAGCATGCAAACCACGAAAAGACAAGGACGAGACACAAAGCGCTAACTCACAACTAATTTTATTGAAACCAGGCAGCGCCTTTATATGGCGAAGTTTCACTGAAAAAGAAGGAGGAGGGCAGGAAAGGTAAAGATATCAAAGCGACCTTCACAGCGAGCACACATGAGCAAGCGGTAACCAAAACAAAAACAAAAAAGTTTACAAAGATTATTTAAGGGCGGCATCTAAGAATTCGAACTCGGATGAAAAAAGTGAAACAGATGGGGTGCTGACACACCTATTGCCAAGTTTCCTTATGTGAAAAGCCTCCAGACATTCACGTGCCTTCTTATCTGCGCTTTTGCCAAGAATCTTAGTCTGACTGAATCGTGCCTCGCATCCGTCGCAACCCATAATATGCGCTACCAAATGTGCATATTTATCCTTTAAATCTGATAAATTTCGGGCATGTTCCCCCAAGCGCTCGTTGATGCAGCGCCCAGTCTGGCCAACATAGGTCTTCCCACACGTCAAGGGGATAGCATAGACCACTCCTGCGGAACACATGATGAATGGAGAGTCGTGCCTTATCTGGCAACCCCGCTTTCTTGAGCTGCAAATACGGGGGCACAGCTTTTTCAGCTTGTTGGGGGCGGAAAAAACGACAAACCGAAACAAAACGAACCCCCCCCCCCCCCCCCCCCCCCCCCCTTTTTAAGGGGGGGTTTCGGATAAATGAAGACGCATTGGTGCTGCAGCCACTATACGGGAGCCCCCGGAGATAGGCGACTGACATGCCCTCAGTTCTGCTCACAGAAAGCTGCGGTCCAACTGAAGATGCATAAGTCGACGAAATGTCCTAGGCTGATTTTAGGGCAGCGGCTTCAGTCAGCAGGTAACGGTAACGGTAGGCAGGTAAGTGCTCCACACCGCTAAGCGATCGACGTGCAGTAAAACTTTAATGTCAGAGACATCATGCAGGACACTAGAAAGGGAAATGAAAGTTATAATAAAGAAAGCTGCAGGCGCTACCAATCCCTGTGGTGTGCAAACCTACACTGCAAAAGCTAATGTTATCAACACTGCAGTGGTCGGGATGCAAGACACGAACAATGTGCATTTAGGACCTGAGTGTGTTTATTTCTTTTATTCTTTATTTTAGCTGAAAAAAGGAAAGATTGCAGTAAATCAAAGGCAGATGCGAATCTATGAAGGCTAAATTCTATTCCTGCTTTTCTCGTATTGCTCTTCGGTTTTTCTGTAAAGGTAGTGCTTATTCATGTTTCTTTCTGTTTGCTATAGTGGCTCATTGAATGTGTAGCGCTTAGCTGCGGAGCAGAATACGTTGTTCAACGCCTTATGACGACGTAAGGCAGGATGGCGTCTCACGGATTGTGATAGGAGTCGACACGCATGTAAACCATGTCTGCAATGGTTCTATTCTTGCACTTCACTAGGCCCTTGGAATATAGATAGCGCTGGTGTTTTGTCCTTCTCCTGTGTCTCGTCTTTGATTGCGCTGTTTTTCCAATTCGTAAAGCATGTACCAACCAGCCCATATTTGCCCTCTTCTGGAGTAGTCCTCCACTGTCTTGACTGACTTCAGCAAGGGAAAGCTTGTGCCAGCTTCGCCGATAACACTGTTACCCTGTTTGTGAAGAGCATTTCGAGGGTGCGATGTCACAAAGAATGAATTCCGTGAAAAGTTCCTTTACTTTAGCTGATTTCCTTTTCGAAGGGGCATTTGCCTAGTCTTAACAGGTTAAGTAGTCATTCGACAAGCTGAGGCATTTGTTTCCAGGTGTTGACTTTTATACCCATGGGCTGAAAGTGCATTAAGGTTCAGGATTGCCGCTGGTGCGTTCTATAGCGTCTTTCCTCGCTGACAATTCTGGCAGATTTTTGCACACTGTGCAGAATCTGAATATCGTTGGGCCAGTAATATTTGTCTTTATTTCGCAGAGGGTACGTGAAAACCCGTGAAGTGAAGCGCTCTGCAGGTCGTGTGAAGCTTTCAGGACTTCTTCTCGAAGGCTTCTTGGTACAACAACGCGGCTATCGGATATCTCAGATGCGATGTTCTTTGCGCCTCTCTGCGTGTAGAGGCCCAGGTAGCGCTCTCTACTCTGCCGAATACCGTGCCGGAGGCTGAACTTTGCGATGCCTCCGTTTCTGCCAAAGGCCTTGTCGCCGACATTTTTCCGTGCTCTTCCATGATTGTACTTCTCTGCTTTGATTCTATTCGTGGTACAAGTTTCGTCTTCAAGCCGTCTCATACTCTTCTGCGCCACTCCTGTCTGCCGCTGCCTTATGCCTTGCTAACTATATCCACCGGCCTCACTGCATTGTGCGTCTCCAACCCGTTTTCAAGCCTCTTTGCTATGCGACGCGGCTAATGCATCGGCACCTTGCAGCTCTTTAATTATGTTCGCCACCACGACATAGCCGCACAATCGCTACCGGTCGTCGTGGATGGCCTCAACTCACCTACTCCTGCGCCCTCCTCATTGCCGACCGTCCTATTACTTCGCTCTACTGACGGCACTCTTTTTCCACCTTATCGAAGCCAGCTTAATGCGATTCTTGAGTTTCGCTCCGCCTTCGATTGCTACCAATCCCTTTTGGGACGCACGTCGACTGTCGAACATCACATTGACACCGGTGCCCATGCCCCTTTGCGACAGCGCCCATAACGTGTTTCCGCCACTGAACGACGTTACTGAAGAACAGGTGGGAACAATGCTTACAAGCAGAGCTATTCAGCCCTCCAACAGACCAAGGGCGTCCCCGGTTGTCCTTGTAAAGAAGAAAGATCGGTCTGTTCTGTTTTGCGCTGATCACCGGCGCGTTTGTAACCCCTCGTTTTTGCCCATGACGGCTTTTTCGAGTTTACCGTCATGCCTTTCTGCCGACGTAACGCTCATGCTACTTTTGAGCTAATGACGCATACAGTTTTTGGTGGGCTCAAGTGGAAGACGTACTTGTGCTATCTGTATGATATAACCATCCGTTGGCACGCCTTTGCGACACACCTATGTAGTCTGAAACACGTCTTGACATGCCTCCAGCGGTCGGCCAGCATCTGAACTTCAAAAAATGCTCTTTCCTTGCACGTGAACTCACAATTTGAAGTCAGGTTGTGTCGAAAGACGGCGTACGTCTTGACCCCAACAAACTTCGTGCCGTCACTACGTTTCCCGAACCAACCACCACTAAAGAACTCAGCAGCTTCTTAGGGCTGTGCTCTAATTTTAGGTATTTTGTTTGCAACTTTGCACCAATTGCTGCCCCTTTGACTCAGCTGCTCGGACGCGGTCTATTTTTCGGCTCCGTCAACCCCATGTGAAGAAGCCTACAACACGTTGTGTCCTCTTCTACCAGCACCTCCCATCCTGCACTTATTCTACCCAGCGGCCCCGACAGAAGTCCACACGGATGACAGTGGTGGTGTTCTCAGTGCCATGCTAGCCTAGTGCAAACGTCTGTTCGACGAATATGTAGTTGAAAATGCCAGCCGCACACTTACGAATGCCGAGTTTAACTACTCTGTGACTGAAAAAAAAAGTGCCTCGTCATTGTGTGCGCTCTGGAATAATTTCGCCCTTACGTGTACGGCCATCCGTTCGATGTGTTACGGATCTTCCCGCCCTGTGTTAGGGTTTCTTGGTTGAAAGATCTTTCCTGCTGCCAGGCCCGATGGGCGCTGCGTCTGCAAGAATATGACATCCACGTCGTCCACCGCGCAAGCATGAGGATGCCGATATCTTGTCTTGCTCGTCGCTACCCGCCGAAATTGCCAGCCTCTGCGAAATCGAGACGCTGCGCCATCTCCCGCCGTCGGTGACCTGTCTTCTGAACACCGCGAGCATCCCTGAATTATGGCTCTTCTCGACTTTATCTCTGACCCATCGGCGGTTACCCTATGACGCACCCTGCGCCGTCAAATTTCACATTTTTAGATCCGCATTCGCTTCTATAACACCGCAATTATTATTCTGACTGATGAAAATGGGTCCTTGTCAATGCTAGACACATACTTTCCAACATCTCATATTTTCACGCTTTCTTACAATGCGGTCACTCGGACTTTTTCACGACGTACACGCCCCTCCGTCTCCGCTACTACTGGTGTGAAATGTACAATTTTGTTTTGAAATACGTACGCTCGTGCCTTGACTGCCAACGCCTTAAGACACCCGCTAACCGCACTGCTGGCGAGTTTCAGCCGCTATGTTGTTCGCCTCGCCCTTTCAACCGCGTTGGCACTGATTTATATGGCCCTGCTTCTGGCAAACGATGGGTCATTGTTGCTGTTGATCACCCCACGAGGTTTGCTAAACCGCGGTGCTGCCTGCTGCTAGGGCTCAGGATGTGGCATGATTTCTTATTCGGTGGTTAACACTTAGACAAGGCGCACGGCGTGAACTGCTCAGCGACAGAGGCCGCGTCTTCCTGCCTGACATCATCAAAACTCTGCTCCGTGCGTGAAACATCATCCACCGTACTTGCACTACGTAGCGCACTCAGACAAACGGATTCAATGAACGCTTTAACCGCACTCTGGGGGACATGCTGGCTGTGCGCGTCGGTTCGAACCACATGGATTGGGACCTTATCGTTCCCTATATTACGTTCGTGTGCAGCACTGCTACGAAGTCTACAACAGTGTTGTCTTCCTTGCTTCTCTTTGACCGACATCCCTCCGTTCCCATAATCGGGTCTCTTGTCTGGCTGTCGATCCCTCGCTGTACTCCGGGCCTCTCCCAGAATATTCTCGCTACAGTATCGAGGCCCCTATCGAATTTTGAGGTAAAAATCTCCCGTAAAGTATATTTTTGAGCCGCCAATATTTTTGAGCCCAATTTCCGACACCTAGGCCGTGAAATTGCCAATGTCCAGCGCTTGCACTATGTACACATGTCTTGCACATGTTTTCTCTGCACCTTAAGTCGCCAGAATGACTCCTCTTCCACCCGGGGGCATTTGTAAAGAAGAGGGGCACACGCGTGAACCGCTTGGCCATTGCCTAGTGCATGCTCCTGGCTGGCCTTGCTTATTTTGGACTGCTGTTGGCCCTGCTACCGCTGAGAAGGTTCTCTAAATATATCACACCGCACTCACTGAACAAATTTGTCACTTTACGCCTGAAAATACTCTGTCCCTTGCATGCTAGCTACAGTACCTTTAATCGACTTTCTGTTGCCAACGCCGTATATATTGGACCTTTCACAAACGGTATTCTGCGCCACAAAGGCAGTTAGGCCATCGTCTATACATATAGGTAGGGTGTGGACACTTCTCTTGTTCGCGCAATTCAGTTGGCGGCAATAAATAAAAAAACAGGAAGATTACGCTTCCATCGTTTTGGCTAGATAACATCGTCGTATACACCTCCTGAACTTCGCTCCCGATAGACTGGCGTTCTCGCGTCGACATTTGTAAGGCACATTGCTCCGAGGGCGGACGGTTTCAACGGAAATGGTTCTTTGCTTGGCAAAAGCATTCTTTATGAGTCATTCTCGTATAAAGATTTGCTACGTGAGTCTTGCAGTCTTATATTAGAGGGAAAGCAGCTGTGAAGGAGCTTTGCACAATATTTCATGCTATGCATGATGCTGCCCTTTCAAATTCCGCTCGTGCTAAATAAAAAGTATCGATTCTCAGAGCGATACACAAAATCTCGTGAGGGCTGCAAGTGTTTCATCTTAGTTCCTGGAAGCAAAGAAGGCAATATATTTGGTTTGAGTTTTAGCGGTTTAACGTCCCTAAGCGACTTAGGCTACGAGAGATGGGCTCTGGAAAATTTCAACTACAACAGGTTCCTTAACGTGCGCCTACACCGTACAGCACTCGAGCCTCTAGCACTTCGCCTCCATCGATGTGCGAGTGCCGCCGCCGTGATTGAACCCGCATCTTTTGGGTCAGAAGGTGAGCACTAGAACCATTACGCCAATGCGGCGGCTGGGGGGATGAGGAAGAATTTTATTTTTAGAAAAGAGATTAAAATGTTTTACATGAAAGAGTGTGCTCCAGGTAATAAGGATACACCGTTGTGGCTCAGTGGCTTCGCCGCTAGCGTGCTGACAGCGAGGCGGGTGCTTTCTACCACAGCTTCTGGTGCAGGATTTATGGAGAGGATGAAATTCTAATGCCTTCGCATAAGCACGTGCGATTGCACAAGTGTGTGGTACCTTTTGAAGCGCTTCATTAGGAGAAATTCTGAGCCTAGCACTAAGCGTGTAGTTAACGCCCACAGTTTTCCTTTTCAGATGTACAAGATTAACCAACGTAAGAGGGACTAAGATATCGCTTTTTGTGTTTCTGACTAAAAGTATATATTCCATATCTTCCTCAATGCCCATTACCTCGCTTGAAAAGCGATTGGCCAGGACAGCTTACTGCTTCGGAACTGAATGTTATTGTCAACAAAAAACATGTATACTAGCCCCATCTACCATCCCCAAATATGTCCCTTAACAGAACTGCTACGACGCACGTTGGATATCGGAAGAATGTGCGCAAAGCTTGATTTATGCGCAACTAAGAGCCACAGTAGTCTTGAATATACGGCACAGCGTGTCTTTGCACTCCCTGTTTTCTAGCCTAAAAAGGCCAATTTCACTATGCAAGGCCCGTCAGGTTGGATTTGCGGTCGCCTTTAACTTCTCGAACAAAGCATTATAGGGATACATTCAAAGAAATGCCGTCTGAAGACTCGACTAAGCAACGAATGACGGCTGGATTGTCAGAAACTAGCATTCGCCAAAGCGAGCGCTCGCTTCTGTGGAGTATATTCGGCTCTCCATGAATAAATGTTTCACTGCATTTTTTTCTCTCGTTTCAGGTCAACCACAAAGGTGAAACTAGTTCGTGGTAGTCCCACTGAAACAAAGTGGTTTGTACAAATAATAGTAGAAGCCGACACTGTGAAATATCAAGGTGCACTGGCTTCTGGGCCACAAAACATCAAAACATTCCTAAACGCTCGGGTCCAAACACCCGGGTTCTATTCCAGCGCCATTGAAATGGACGTACAAAATATGCGGGTAGGTTTTTTTGGAATTGTATAAGAGCTAAGAAACCTAAATGAAAGAAATAGCTTGCGTACCGGGTGGAAGTTTATTGGGTAGCGTTTTTTTGGCTATAGTAATAGAGCTTTCGATGTTACCACACAAAATTACACATCTTGTTGACATTACATCAAAGAAGCCGTCAAGAAAGTTTCATGGCACTATGGCACCCTGCTGAGGTTTTCATATTTCTTTTGTTCGACAAATGTGCTGAAGGCATTCGCTTAGTAATAAGGATAAGTGTATAGGAGGAAGTTGGAAAAGGCATGTTTACAAGTTTTGCAACATAGCAGCGAGGTTCCTTGATATAGCGAATTGGAATTCTGTACTATAAAGAGCCCGATTTCATAATTTGACCTTAGGCTTGCCTTCCCGAAGAAACGTCTGCGCACAGACGCCCTAGCTGGACACGTCTGCCAATGTCACATGTCAAAAATGTCTGGAGAAGCACCTCAGTGGTACTTTTCCGGAAGTTAACAGCGATTTGTCAGTTCACAGGGGACAGAAAAACCCCGTGAAATCCATTTCTGCCTTAGTCCCTCAAGCGGACACCGTATGCTTAAGAATTAGTCGGCAGAATAGAGAAATGGAATGGATGAACTTGTCCCGGTTTTATTTGACTCAGGAATTGAGACTCAGAGATTTAGAACTGGCGCTGGCCTAGGCTAAGCGTGCAGAGGGGGGATTGTTTGATGAGACAGCCTCTGTGAAAGCAACAAAGTGAATATAGTTAAATAGTTGTTCATGACCACGAGAAATGTGTGTACGCACAGAAGCAGGCACTGTGCGAACATGAGTTGGTTTAATTTTTATTGTGTTATCTACGGCCGCAAGCCCTTTCTTGTGTAATGGTCGGGAGGATGTCGGGTTATGTGTGAACTATATTAACTATATTAAAACCAATAAGCGGATCCTCGAACCGAAGCAATGACATTTTAAATCACTTTAATTTTCTATCCTGGAGGAGGAGGCATGTGCGGAGTGTACATGTCGCAGTAATTCAGATAAATATACATAGGACGCACTGCAAACAGCAGCAGCTCCTTTCTGGGGTACGGATAAATAGTACCCTATGCATGTATCAGCCTCGTGGGTCTCCTGTGCTGTTTAATTGCAGGAAATGATCCGAAAGAGATGTTTCCCAATTCACCGGTTTGCAGCAGGCTACTAATGTACCTGACGTTCATTCCACTCCCTATTCCGCAGTACCTCTCAGTAAACTTGCAAACCGCGAACATCCTCGGACTACGCATTCGAGCCCAGGGTGCCGATGTATGGTCGGGTCCCCTGCGGAGGCAAAGCCGTGTGCTCTGACCTCCGGTTTACGCTGAGTCAGCATGTAGTTAAGTCTTGTGAGACCTGCGGCGTCTCAGGTGTCTAGTGGATTACTCACAACTCTTGTTGCTATAAACACTTGTAAATATCGTGTATATTTGCCTGTTTGGAAATACCCATTAGAATAGAAGTTTATCCTAGTTGAGTTGCGACACCCAACACAAGAGGAAAATCCACCGGACTGCTGCCAGACATCGGGTGGCAGCTACCGATATACGGATGTCAACGCCAGGGCTACGCTACCACCGGCCGACCTTTTCTCCTTTCCTCTCTTTTCACCTTCTCTCTCTGTCGAACGCCAAGAATCCAAAGTGTTTCTACCTGATGGATGAGGGGAACAATCTACATTAAAATAAAAAGGGGGATCACTTATAGTAGCTATTTCCTGCATTTAGCCGTTGTGTGTCTGTCCGTCCGTCCGTCCGTCCGTCCGTTTGTCTGTCTATCGTTCTGTCTGTCTAACTAAAGCTGGTTCTGTGGCAGGCTGCTTTCCTACCCACGGAGTAGTGGGCTGGTGAGCAGCCTGCACATTGTGTTAGTGGGCAGAATCGTGAGAGGTCACTCGGGAAGAGCGACCTGGATTGCAACCTAAGCGACCCAAGTTATACCGATGAGAGCATCTGCCATAAAAGGGCAGCAACGCATCACTTGACCCCTGCACCACAGCGCCAGGGGTGGTAGGAAGACTCCCAGGAAAATATGAATGGAGAGTATGACCAATTCCGCGTATAAGGACATTAACCCGACATCGCAATCCGAATTGCTACCCGTGAACACTGGATCTGATCAACGGAGCCAAAGCGGAAACCGAATTGCTAGCGCGCCTAATTCGCATATGGCCTGACTAGGTTTGAGGGGAAAAGGCCCCCAGCAGGTTCGAGCGTCCCCCGAGGTGGGGCCCCGGAGGATCCAGAAAATCGTCCCAGACCGAGCACGTCTGTAGATATAACAAAAATGGTTTTACTTAAAACAGGAGAGCAGTCACTGATGGGTAGGGAGCTGTGCGGCCGAGGGTCGCGGAGTGGCTCCGGTGTGAGATTCCGCTGCCCGTCGACTTCTAGAAAGGCGCCGGGGCTAAGTACCTCCGCAGGGCTGTTCTCCCTGCGGCCGGAAGTCGGGCGCGGAGCATCAGCACCAGTGGCCCTGAAGACGCACCAGAGAGGAGACGGCCGCCCAGGTCTGGACATCCGGGCACGGCCAGGAAGGCACCCTTTCACAGCAGGGGGTCCCAGCCACGGGACGGCAGGCACGATCCGACAGCAAGGCCGGCAGGATCTCCGGGCAGGCCGCACCTGTCTGTGCCCGGCACGGCGCCCACTCTCCGAGGCAGGCGGAAGAGAGGAGACAGCAGGCTCCTGGTGGTAGCCTGGCGAACTAAGACTGGGCGAGGACAGCTTCCCCAGGCCTGGTCACCCGGGTTCCAGAAGCCGTTCAGCCGTGACCTCGCCTGCTCCGTTGCCCAAGCTCGTCTCTTCGCGCCGCTTGAGCCACGCCCCGCGTCTCTCTTCTTTTTCTTCTCCTTACTTCTCTCGCCTGAGCGAGCGTCAGGCCGCCGGTAGTGCTGAAGGGCACTGGCGGCGCATCACACTAGGCAAATCAACCATTATTTTTTAAACCTGGAGAAGGTTCGTTGCTCCAATGCGAGTGAAATGTTCTAGAAGCCGCCAGGCACCAAATAGTCACGGCAATGACGGAATGCATGGTGGTATGCTTCGATCATTCTTTTAATTTGTGGTGTTGATACATGGGGAATGATTAGTGTTATTACCTGATGAGTGAATGATAACTCCTAGAAAATAGAAGGAAATTAACATAAGATCTTACAATTTCTCGCACGGGTCTTTACAGACTGAGGTACGGCGACGACTCTAATCTTTAACTTTTAGAGGTATTCATTTTTTAAGATATCGTTGACAGTGTTCATCAGCGCGGACGTAGAAAGCCGTTTATTACTTCGAGCGTCACGTGGAACGTGATCGGTAGGTAGGCATGGGAGCTCTGCAGGGATCTTTATATGCTTTAGATGGCATCAATACTGCCAGAACTTCGGCTCTATATTGGCTCTTGAACAGATATTGAACTATCGAGCTCGGCTTACTGTCAGGCAATCGATGAGAGATATGCAGCGATGAAATATGAAAACTGGACAGGGATGATAAGGTTATTCAGCCTTGAATGTAAGAAATATCACTTTCTTAAACGTAATTCGAAAACGAAGAAAGCAACACCCCACTCACATATAAGAAAGCTCGCGCAGAGGTAAGAAAACTACGTAAGAAAGTGTAAGCGTTGTCGTTTCTTCTTGCATGCGCAGTGACTTTAAACAGAAACCCACGTGTATATATTCTTACTGGCAGATATTGTCGCCGGTTTCAGAACAGGGGCGCGATTACGAGTTTTTGTCTCAATTTTGAGACTCTGACGTCAAATTGACGACACCGCGAGTCGTTCACCGCGGAATCAACCAATCAGCAGCGAGGTTGCGGTGGCTAGTAGCAGGGCTCCGCCCCGGAAACATTTATTCGCACGACAAGGGACCATATGCTAACGTCTTGCTGTAAAGACGCAGTGAATAAAATGAACAATGTTTTATTTTGCTAACGAACTGTGTTTCAAACCCAACAACACTAAGCAAAACAAGAACCGTTCTTAGATTTGCAATTAAGTTTGCTCTTCAGTCACTTTTGCTGCCGCGAGGGTGCGCTGACGCTGGAAAAGCGTCGGTAGCGTCGGCTAGGTGGCAGGAGCTGCCGCCTGATTCAAAGGATTCAGCCTTATCCCTCCACGCACATACTCAGCCATCGTAAACATGGCAGCCAGTAAAAAATCAGCTGATTGACGACTGTCCTTTTTTTTACACACTACATAGAATCAAGGTACTGTGCGGACGTCTTAAGTGCGCGGAAAAATCTATTTAAAGGCAGTGATTGCAACGGGTCTGCCGAGATCAATTTGCAAGGAGTGCTTGGCTCGAAAACCGGCGAAGGCAGCTTTAAGGCAAGTTCACACTGGCGAGTTGCAAAATCGCGCTAGTATTCTAGGCGACCGATTTCGGTGAATTAGTCACGGTTTGCGAAGCACATGTAAAGCGGGGAGGGAGCGTAACAAATCGATTTAAGCCTGTCGCGCGACCTCCGCGACTCGCCAGTGTGAACTCACCTAGGCTGCTATCGATGGCAAATGTGCTCCGAGGGCGACGCGTGATTCTATTTATTTTTGTTCCGAAAATACCCAGCGACTATGCATAATCCCACTGCAGCAACTGCCGACACACGGGAGCAGACCGGTGCAGCTGCTGGGAGCTTGCAATCTCACTGCGGGAATTAAGAGCCGGCACGCGCCCGGTCACTGCGCCAATAATCACTCACGACGCCTCGTAACCAACTCATGCCGCCTGCTTCGGGTTAAGCACTTGACATTCGTGTTGGTGTTGTTGCCGTTCCGTTCGGATGATGCTCGGATGACGCCGCCGGGGATACTGCGGTGGCGAAAGTTTATACGAAGGAAGTCCTCCTCCGCCGCCGCCTTGTCTTGGGGGTCTCGCCGGAAAGCGCGCACCTTCTGCGACTTAACTTTGCCAGTGGTCTCCGCAACTCACTGCAAACATTTGCTCACAGTCGGTTCGGCTACGCCGACGTTTACTTCATTTCCGACGGTGTCTTGAAACCCACCGGCGGCGAAGGCGCGCACAGGCACTTGCCGCTCCACTGACCGCGCACTCACCCGCACACCTCCAAGTTCAACGGCGAGTTCGTCGCACAGCCGTTATGCTCCTTCCTATGTCAAAACGTCGAAACAACTCGTCCGGCACGTCAAAACCGTCTTCATGCACCCTCTTACACCGTTGCTCGCGCGGCCACCGGCCATGTAAACAACCGCCATTTTCTGTCTCAAGCGGTTTGAGACCACTCGTTCCAATCCTGAAAAATCGTCTCAATCGGCTCGCATAATTAGGTAAGCAACGTCAACACTTCTGCCCGTTTTATGACGTCGGCCGGTGACGCAAAAAACCAATATGGCCGCTGGTCACGACCGACCAATAGGAACGGGGCAAATGAGACACTTTTTGAGACACTTGCCGATTGAGACGATTTCGAGCGACTCGTAATGGCGCCCCTGAACTACAAAAGTTAACTTACATATTGCCGCGAATTTGTGTAGGGTTTGTTTGTTGTTTTTATTTGTTCATGCTTCAAGGCTGCCGGCACGCCGCTTTATCGCTTCGTTTGTACCGCAAGACGCGCCTAGAATTATCTCGATTGATCCCAACCGGACGGAGCCGTTTTTTAGTTTGCGCCAGAATGTTCTAGTAACTTCTAAAGCTTTATCTGGAAGGTTCGCTATCAGCTTTAAAAAGAACACGGCCGACAGCGGTGGTCATTCTGTTCGACGACCGCCGAGCACGCTTGTTGCTACGCCGCCGCCGAGTGCTTCAGTTCTTTACGGGCGCAAGTCAGCCCGAATAAAGAGTTTCGTTTCGAACACGTTCTCGCTGTTTTCCTGTTCGACGTACTGCAGTCACCACTACGTGACATCTGGTGGAGGTGCTGATCTCCTATCCAGCTATGCCCCTCACGATGGAACCTGGTGCACAGCCAACGCCTGTCGTGCTTCGCCAGCCCCGGGAGCCACCGACGTTTCGTGGAGAACCACACGAAGATGTAGAAGACTGGCTGGACATGTACGACCGTGTGGGAGCACTCAACGCCACGCCTGGGACGACAGCTCTAAGTTCCGAAACGTTTGTTTCGCATTGGACGGCCCTGCCAAAACGTGGTTTGAAAACCACGAATCTTCTCTCACGACCTGGGCGACCTTCAAGAAGCAGCTCCTGGGTACGTTTACCAGCGTCGTACGCAAAGAAAGAGCTCAGCTGCTTCTATAATCACGCATCCAACACCCGAATGAGACATGAAGCGCCTTTTTCAACGTGTCGATCCTGGCATGACGGAAGAGAAGAAGGTGCACCTTTTGATGCGTGGTGCTAAAGAGGCACTTTTCGGCGGACTGACCCGGAACCCACCGACGACGGTCGCTGAATTCGCCACTGAAGCAGCCGCCATTGAGTGAACCTTGGAAGCACAAGCCCGTCATTTTCCTCGACAGCCCCAAGTGACCTCGACTGCCCTCTCGGATGGCGCAGCATTCGGAGGCAACCTGCGGGATGTTATCCGCGAAATTGTACGGGAAGAGCTTCGTCGCCTGCTACCATCTTTCAACCAGCCTCAAGTCGCGACGCTTAAGGAAATCGTACGTGGAGAGGTTCAGCATGCGCTGGGCACCCCGTCATCTCCCCCTCCTGCTGAAGCTCCAGCCTTAACCTACGCTGCCGCACTACGCAGTCCTCAGCCCCATCGCGAGAGCCGCTTTCCGCCCCTTCGACGTGAACCAGCTGTTCCCGAACGACGTCCCCCTGCCCGCGCCCGCCCAGCCTACGACCGACGCCCAAGCCCCAGGAAGTGCGACGCCTGGAGAACTTCCAACAACCGCCCGCTGTGCTTCCATTGAGGCGAGGCTGGTCATGTACTTCGCCACTGCCCGTACAGACGCATCGGCCTGCGTGGTTTCGCCACCGACGCCCCACGACCGTTCCCCGGCCAGCGACCACGGGAAATCGACGACTACCTGCGCAGAGCGGAGTACGTGTCGCCAAGCCATCTTTCCCGCTCCCCGTCACCGTCCACCGCACGTTTTGCATCACCGGGCCGCAGTTACGCCGCGGCTGTCCGAGGAATGTCGCCTAGCCCCCGTAGGGGAAACTAAACAAAGCAACCTGTGGAGGTCAGGTTGCTTGCCGAGGAAACGACGAAGATCCTCCAGCGACCACGCCGTATCAAGACGCCGCACCTACTACACCGACGACGCATACAACAACCTCGACCACGACGCAAACCGCCTTCAAAACTACGCCGCCATCAAGAAAAGCTCCGACCACACGACCCACCCATGATTCACATACCCGACGGAGCCGTAAACCGACGCCGAGGACGACGTGCAACTCCAGAGCCAGGACATCCGACTTAAAAGTGGTTATCGACGGCCGGAAAGTCACCGCTCTTGTCGACACAGGAGCCGATTATTCGGTGGTGAGCGGACCATTCGCTGCGCAACTCAGGAAAGTAACGACCGCTTGGGACGGCCCACAAATTCGCACCGCAGGGGGCCACCACATTACGCCATCAGGACGATGCAAAGCGCGAGTGACTCTCAAGGGACATACCTATCCCACGACCTTTGTAGTGCTACTGCAATGTTCCCGCGAAGTGATCTTGGGTATGGATTTCCTTAATGAGCATCAAGCGATCATCGACCTGCGATCCAAGATGATCACACTTTCCACGGACGAGGCCATCCCGTCGATGAGAACTCCGGAACATCACGTCGCGTTCAGTGTCCTGGAGGAACAAGTGAGTGTCCCACCCCGCTCAAGCGTCATCATCACCGTAGGCGCCACGGAAGCGAATAACACTGAAGCCATTATCGAGGGGAACATGCAGTTGCGTCTCGACCGAGGAATCGGCATCGCAAGAGGCATCGCACATTTCAGCAAAGGACAAGCCGAAGTATTGCTGACTAACTTCAGCGAAAAATACCGGCACGTTAACAGAGGAACGACGATTGCATTCCTCGACGAAATATCCGACGTACGAGACTTCTTCACGCTCTCCGACCCACCCGTAGAAGATTCGCCTGACCAAGGGAACTCGCCCACTTTCAACATAAACCCAGCCCTGCCCCGGAACAGACAAGACCAGATTCGCAATCTCCTTCGAAGCTACAGCGAGTGCTTCTCGTCATCGCCGAAGGTCCGACAAACGCCGATTGCCAAACATCGCATTATAACCGACCAGCACGCCCGTCCTCTCCGGCAGAGCCCCTACCGAGTGTCGCCGTGACAACGACAAGCCATCCGGGACCAAGTGGAAGAAATGCTGCGCGACGACATTATTCAGCCTTCAAAGAGCCCCCGGGCGGCACCTGTTGTTCTAGTGAGAAAGAGAGACGATGCACTTTGATTCTGCGTTGATTACCGGCGCCTGAACAACATCACAAAGAAGGACGTCTACCCCCTCCCTCGCATCGACGACACACTGGACCGGCTCTGTAACGCCAGGTATTTCTCATCAATGGACCTCAAGAGCGGCTACTGGCAAATTGAGGTCGATGAACGAGATCGCGAGAAGACCGCATTCATTACTCCAGATGGCCTCTTCGAGTTCAAGGTGATGCCGTTTGGTCTCTGTTCCGCACCAGCGACATTTCAACGAGTAATGGATACAGTGCTGGCAGGCCTGAAGTGGCAGATTTGTCTGGTATATTTAGATGACGTCGTTGTTTTCGCCTCGAACTTTGAGGAGCACCTGAAAAGGCTTCTAACAGTACTAGACGCAATCAAATCGTCCGGGCTAACTTTGAAAGCAGAGAAGTGTCACTTTGGCTATGAAGAGCTGCTGTTTCTAGGCCACATTGTTAGCAAAAAGGGAGTACGCCAAGACCCGCAGAAAACAGCTGCTATCGCAATGTTTCCGCCACCAGCCGATAAGAAAGCTGTGCGCAGATTCCTCGGACTGTGTGCGTACTACCGACGATTTGTGAAGAACTTTTCCCGCATCGCCGAGCCACTCATCCACCTGACAAAGGCAGTGGTGCCATTTAAATGGGAAGCGCCGCAAGTGGAAGCCTTCAACGAACTTCAGCGTCGTTTACTGTCCCGTGCACTTCGCTTCGCGCACTTCGATGAAAACGCCGAGACTGAAATTCATACCGACGCAAGTTGTGTGGGTCTAGGCGCTGTCCTCGTTCAGAAAATTGACGGAGTGGAGAGGGTCATCGCGTACGCTAGCCGTTCCCTGTCCAAAGCAAAAGCTAATTATTCGACACCTGAGAAGGAGTGCCTTGCCATCATCTGGGATACGTCGAAATTCCGCCCCTACCTGTACGGACGACCGTTCAAGGTGGTCAGCAATCACCATGCACTGTGCTGGCTCGCCAGTTTGAAGGACCCCTCCGGCCGCCTCGCTCGATGGAGCCTGCGGCTCCAGGAGTTTGATGTAACCGTCGTTTACAAGTCCGGACGCAAGCACTCTGACGCCGACTGCCTGTCACGAGCCGCTGTAGATGCACCGCCGCCGGACGACGATGAGGACGCCTTCCTGGGACCCATCAGCTTCAGCTCTTTTGCACAACAGCAACGCTCGGACCCCGACATAAAATGCCTCATCGAATACTTGGAAGGCAAGGTTTCTTCACCCCCCGCCTCTTTCAAGCGAGGATTGTCTTCGTTCTGTTTACAGAACGATGTCCCCGTGAAGAAAAACTTTGCAGCGAACAAGACAGCCTACCTCCTTGTTGTACCTGTCAGTCTGCGCGGAGAAGTTCTTCAGGCCTCACACGACGAGCCGACAGCTGGACATCTCGGGTTTTCTCGCACTTTCCGTCGCATTCAGGACAAGTATCACTGGCCCCGACTGTCTGCCGATGTCGCACATTATGTGAAAACCTGCCGAGATTGTCAGCGACGAAAGACCCCTCCAACCCGACCAGCAGGATTTCTGAACCCCATTGGACCCCCCTCAAGGCCCTTTCAGCAGATCGGCATGGACTTGCTTGGCCCTTTCCCGAAATCAACATCTGGAAATAAGTGGATCATCATAGCGACCGACTACCTGACCCGCTACGCCGAGGCAAAAGCCCTACCGAACGGAACAGCAGGAGAAGTCGGCAAATTTTTCGTGGAGAACATTCTTCTGAGACACGGCGCCCCCGATGTGCTCATCACTGACAGAGGAACAGCATTATCGGCGGAACTGACGCAAGCCATTCTCCATTACAGCCAAACCAGCCACCGGAGAACATCTGCATACCACCCGCAGACCAACGGACTGACCGAGCGCCTCAACAAAACCATCGCCGATATGCTCGCCATGTATGTCGATGCCGAACACAAGACCTGGGACGTCATCTTGCCTTACGTAGTCTTCGCCTACAACACCGCAATGCAGGAGACCACCCAGATGACGCCTTATAGGCTCCTTCATTGCAGAGAGGCCATGACCACGCTGGACGCCATACCGGCGAACGTTACCGAGGAAGATAACATCGACGTCGCCGCCTACCTACAACGCGCAGAAGGAGCCCGAAGACTTGCCCGATTAAGGATCAAAGACCAGCAGCGGACCAACGCCACACGCTACAACCTACGAAGACGCAACGCGGAATACAAGCCAGGAGACCGAGTCTGGGTTTGGACGCCCATTCGCTGCCGAGGATTGTGTGAAAAGCTTTTGCGCCGCTATTTCGGCCGGTACAAGGTTCCTCGTAGGTTAGGTGAATTATAATATGAAGTCGTTCCTGACAAAATGACTGCATTCCAGCGACACCACGTACGACCAGAAGTAGTCCATGTCGTATGCCTAGAGCCCTATCATGCACGATAAAGGACGCCGTGTTTCCACATTCGGTGTTTATTTATGCACAATCCGTTTTTGATTGTTTATAGCCGCATTATGTTCTAAAGCACCGAATCGATGCTTCTTTGAGAGAGGAGTAATTCCGCTAATCTTTGTAGCGTTTGTTTGTTGTGTGTATTTTGTTCATGCTTCAAGGCTGCCGGCACTCCGCTTTATCGCTTCGTTTGTTACGCAAGACGCGCCTAGATTTATCTCGATTGATCGCATCCAGGCGGAGCCGATTCTACTTTGTGCCAGAATGTTCTAGTAACTTCCCAAACTTTATCTCGAATGTTCGCTATCAGCTTTAAAAAGAACACGGCCGACAGCGGCGGGCATTCTGTTCGACGACCGCCGAGCACGCTTTTTGCTACGCCGCTGCCGAGTGAGTCAGTTCTGTGCGGGCGCAAGTCAGCCCAAATAAAGAGTTTCATTTCGAAGACATTTCTTGCTCGTTTCCCCTTCGCCGAACTGCAGTCACCACTACGTGACAATATTCCTTCATACCGTGCATCTGGAAGCCATAGTGCGTTCTTTGTAAAATTTTCTTGCTCCCCACCTACTGGGCCGAGGTGATGGTAAAAACAGATGCTCAATTTCTGAATTCTTCTACCTATTTTGGGAATGCACATACATTGCAAGGACTTAATCTTTGTCATCATATTCGCTGCTCAGCACGCACAGGAGAGGAGGACCGCTGGGAGTGAGCGCAAGTGTACTCTTTTTTTCCTTTCTCTCTATATCTTCTCAGTCACTGCCTTCCTCGAGGTAGAATACACTGGTGTTGCTCTCCCGTGTGCTTTTGTTTTGCCTTTATTATGCACAAGTGAATAGCAACCTCTGCCGGCCGATTCTTGGCTGATCCCCCTGTGCGGGTATGTGCCAACACCAGCCAGGGGACTCGCGCTGAGACGTTCTATACTCCATCTTGGTTTAGGGTTTACTCATTAAAGCCTTCTTCCAACCATCCAACAGTTCAGCCCTTGGGTGCTTGCCCATGGCCCATTCACAAGATTCTGGTGCCGGAACCCGGGAGGCGCAGTGTGAATGCATCCTAGACCTTCCGAGTGCTCCAGGGCGTGGCTTCCCTGTGGAGTGGCTCAAAACCAAGCGGACGCCTCGACGAGAGCAGAACACTCGATATCATCTAGGCATGTGCTCTTCTGATTTGCGATACTCCGTCACTTAGTCAACTAAGGTGCTTCTGCGAGCGCCTGAAGGAATAGAACGAGGAGCTCAGGAGGATTAATGAGGAGCTCTACTTTTGAAGCTGAATATGCGACGGTCATCGAGTATTAAAATGAGCGACGCGCTGCCTGACCGAACTTCTGTTATCAGAACCGTCCTTCGCCCACAGCGAGCCCGCCTTCCGGAGCTATTGTGCGAGTTGCCGCCGCAGCTCCAGAATGGCCTGAAGCCAATATAGCGAGGCTGACCATCCCTCCTTTCTCTTGGGACTTGAGCTGCTGGAACGAGTTCTGGGAAAAATTTGAGTAAATTTTGCATCAAAACATCGCTCTTACTGCCACAGAGAAGTTTGAGTATTTGGGACTATTCCTGAAAGCACACGTAGCCTCAGCCATCGCGGGCCTCCCTACAACCGAAGCATGTTACGAGGACACAGTTGTTATGCTCGAGAAACGCTTCGGGGAGAAGACACGTTTGGAGCAGAAGTATTCCTCCAGTCTGAGGATAAAAAACAGCGCAAACGGGGACGAAGCAGAGAGAGGGACACGACGCTGACTAACAACCAAGTTTTATTGCACGTTCACAGGTTAAATACCACTCGTTCGTGCAAAAAAGGAAAGAAAAAGAAGGAAAAAAAAGAGAAAGAGGGAAGGCGTGATAGACGAAAAACCACGTGGCATGAGATTCTCATTGACGTTTTCAATCATTGACGTTTTCAAAGACGAACTAAAAGGACTAGAGATAACGAGCGAACTCCCAGAAAACAACGTTCTGCGATTCCTTGACTTGACGCTAACCTTTTTAGACAGTCATGTTTGTTGGCGGTATGGACCACGAAGCAAAAAGGGACTGCTTCCTTACACCTCAGCCCACTCCAAGATCATCAAACGGGGAATAGTGAAAGCAGCAATGAAAGCCGCATTGACAAGATCTTGCCACCATGAAGTACAAGCTAGTTTCGACGCCCAAATTTGTCGGCTGGAAGCAGCAGGTTACCCGACGCAGCTGCTGTCCAGTGTCGCAGAAGGAGTACTGCAAGAGCTTAGAGGCAGGAAAAAGATCAAGGCCACATCACAAGAAAGGAAGCCGTATGCAGTAATTCCATACATTCATGGCTTTTCACACAACCTCAAGAAGGTAGGCGAAAACGTTGGCGTAAAAGTGCTGATGTCAGCACCTAACAAGTTAAGGAGCATGTGTGCCAAGGTAAATAGTGAGTGAATGGGAAGGAAGCAGTGCCAAAAGAAGCACAAGAACATGCACGTGAAATGCATTAAAAACGTCGTCTATCAGATACCACTGTCATTCGGGCACACCTACATCGGCCAAACAGGCCGCTGTTTAAATGAAAGGCTGCAAGAGCATAAAAGATCTTTGAAAGGCGCCATCAGCAGTGAACTGGCAAGACATTGCCGAGAGCATGAATGTGCTCCCCAACTTGGCAACCCCACAATCATATCTACCTACCCAGACCAACGGACGAGAGAAATTGAAGAAGCCATCAACATTCGGCAAAATGGTGAAGAGTGCGTCAGCATCCCTTCCATTTCACTTCGCGACAGCGAAATTGACTATCTATGTATGAATGCATAATCTCATGCCACGTGGTTTTTCGTCTATCACGCCTTCCCTCTTTCTCTTTTTTTCCCTTCTTTTTCTTTCCTTTTTTGCACGAACGAGTGGTATTTAACCTGTGAACGTGCAATAAAACTTGGTTGTTAGTCAGCGTCGTGTCCCTGTCTCTGCTTCGTCCCCGTTTGCGCTGTTTTTATCCTCAGATCATGCACCAACCAGCCCAAATTTCCACCCTTTTGTATTCCTCCAGGTTTCGCGTGTTGCTGCCCAATCGTTCACCGACTGACGAGACGGTACTCCGTAAGCTTCACGACCAAGTGAATACCAACATCAGGGGGCTAGAGCCGATGTTTGGGCGCAAAACATCATTTTCCTCGATGCCATTCGATATTCCTCTCCTGACACTACCGCTTGCTACGGTGCTGCAGTACGATCGAGCACGTGAAACTGGCGCAGCGGCTTATGGCCAACACATCGCTCCGACTGCGCCCTGGCTGGATCATTTGCTGGCGGTTCTGCCAACTGAATTCGAGAGCTTGGAGAAGATTGAGTACCAGGACCGCAGAGACCTGATAGTTATATCAAAAAGCCGGTCACACTACCCGACCGGACAGTACGAGACCGCGACCAGACCATCGTCGACTGTCCTTCATGGGGACTCCCCAAAATTGGTCGAGGCCTGTCTGTTTTGTCACTCAACTGCTCACTGCCCCTAGTCATGCCTCGTCAAACTTCGTCTTCCGGAAAAGAAAGAACTTTCTATGAACGTATGCTGCTTACGCTGCACCACAAAGGGTGCACTCATTAAAGCCCCCTTCTAACCACCCAAGAGTTCATTTTGGTGCCTGCTCATGGCCCACCCTCAACATCCTCACGCCATGGCTCCATGTTTGCTTGAACGCTTGGTTCCTTTGTTAGGTATTGTTCCTCAGAATTTAGTCCTCATCAAATTACGCAGCACTTCTAAGCTCGCATGCTCCGTTCGCGTACTACGTCTCGATCATTCACGATTTTTTGTGTGTAGTAGTACGCATTGATGCCAATGTGAAGTGCATTCAAATTTTTGCTGGAAATGCATTTTTATATTTTTGCATTTTACAGGCTAAATTCAACACTGTTTCAAGCGAGAGCTTTAACATGGGAATTATAAAGGGTGAGTTGGACTTCTTTGCCAATGTATATACTCTATTTCTGCTAAACCTTCTCGTGCACTTTCAACCCTTTTCGCTCGTGATGCCGTACCTCCACTATCGGCATACAGCTAGGCGCATTGGTATCCATACACTGACGTGTGAGCTCTTGGATTTAACCCGTACGAGAGAGACACAGAACATCAAGCTGCCAGCCGCCAAGAGCAATGGTAGCTTCCCTAGCAAAAAGCTTTCATTCCGAAAATAACTTTCCCGCTACAAGCACATCCGCGTAGTACCCACTAGTCACTGATCAGATTAAAAGGAGATTCTTTGTATCTATGACCTCTCGAAAGAAACATATCTTTGGGCAAAGTGAAATTAATTGGCCCTGCGGTCGCGCAATGCGAATTCCCTGTACTGCTCTCTGTACTGTTATGCCCACTGCGAGTTTTGCAATTTCACGTTTTCCTCTGCCATTATAGGCAAGAAAAACCACCGCAGAGAGGAGACGGGTACAATTTCAACTCAATTGTCGACTAAAAACGACAGTACTAATTGAGCGCTCGTGTTTCGGCTGTTAATCGCTGGTGTTTTTGGTGACTTCTCTTTCTGTCTTGTTGTCTACACTTCACGCGGCGCCATCTAATAAGAAACACCCAAACCACTTGAAATGGGCGATGCGAAAATATTGGTTTTGGAGAGTACTTGTCGCACACTTTCATGGACGCCACAACTGCATCGTGACGGAGGCTGCTAACTACTGCAGTAAGGAAAACTTTCTGCTTTCGTTGGCCACCAAGGTTCAGCCTGAATCACGAGCAAGCCTTCTTGGTAGAGGGATGTGCGACACCTTCAGGGCGAATATTTGCATGATGTTCTTTCTACAGTGTACTTAATGGAAAGGTCTCAATCACTCTGGTAGGGGGTGTTTTAAATACTCACACATAGGTCACAATTTTTCTTTCTATCCCAACCTTCAGAGGACGAGCACTGGTTCTTTTCAATTGAGGCTGGCAGTCACAGCATCATGTCAATACATGCAAGCGGAGAGCATGGTGACATGCTTCCCACAAACAAACTGCTACGTATGAAAATAACACGAATAATTGGGGAGGGAGGAACTCCTGCTTTGAAGCTGCTACTTTCGGGTTCCAAGCTATGGCGTAACTTGCAAAGCGTCACTCGTTCGCAAACGGTCTCTGTGTGCGAGGGGAAAACTGCTCCGTTAATCTGACGATGGTTTCTGTGCTGTCGCGAGAGAGTTCGCCAGAAGTGTTTAGTGCAGAATTATAATAAGTTGCGTATGGCACAACATAATTTGGTGAAACATGTTTTTTAACCACATAAAAATTGTTTTTACTGCGTAAATAGAAGAAAGATTTCTTGGGATTCTCTTGCTCAACATGGTACACTAACAAAGTAAGCATGAAAACCTAAACTATCCTTCTTCGTCGCGAGTATTTCTTTAGGTCAATTTCGATACATATATCTCTGTGAATGCGTCCTGACAACCTTATACGTTTTTCATGTGCAAGAAGTCCCGTTACCAATCTTCGCACCAGTCTTATTTAAATAGAACGCGAAAGATATTGTTACGAAGTTGCGAGGACGGGGCCGGGTTTATTTACAAGTCGGGATCGGGGACGTCACTGGACGGTCAGCGTCAGGCGGGCTCCACCACAGTCTCGCGCACACCGTGTTCGTCTTCTTCTTTCCACTGAACTGCAGTGCGGCAGCGCCGTAGCGCGGCGTAACATTTCACCCGGGGCAGTCGAAGCTCGTCCTCGAGCGTGTTAGTCAGCGTTGTGATTGCAGCGTTTAAGACGGGCTACGTGCACCACCTGGACCTTGCGAGAGCGGCGATTGCCTGGAGTGACTTTGGCGATTGTGTAGTTAACGTCACTGAGACGATCCAGCACAACAAAAGGGCCGCAGTACTTTGCGAGGAATTTCTGGTAGAGGCCCCGTCGACGCTGTGGCGTCCAGAGCCAAACGTAGTCGCCGGGCTCATGCGTCACCGCGTCCACTGTCGCTCTTGGTGCGAACTTGTGCACTGAGTGTTCGGAGGCGAGCTAGGCGTCGCGCTTCCTCCGCACGGCAAAGAGTCTGCGATATGGACGGATCACGGTGTCCAGAAAAGGGAGGAATCGTGTCCAGAAAGGTGCGCGGTATGCGCGCGTACAGCAGAAAGAACGGGGAGTATCCAGTGACGTCGTGTGTTCCATTGTTGTACGCGTATGCTACAAAAGGTAGCACGGTGTCCCAGTTCTTGTGGTCGGCCGCTACATACATGGACAACATGTTCATGAGGGTGCGGTTGATGCGCTCCGCCAGGCCATTCGTTTGCGGGTGATAGGGCGTCGAATGACGATAGTCACAATTGCAGAGCCGTAGGAGTTGTTCCACACCATCGGCAATGAACTGGCGCCCACGGTCGCTGATTATACCACGAGGAGCTCCGTGGCGAAGGATCACCGAGTGTAGCAAAAAGTACGAGACGTCTGCAGCTTTGGCGGACACGAGAGCAGCTGTCTCCACGTAGCGAGTCAAGTAGTCCACGCAAACAATAATCCAGCGTTGGCCCGTGGTAGACTTGGGAAGCGGTCCAAGCAAGTCGACGATGATCTTCTCAAAAGGGGAGTGAGGTGGTCTGATCGGTTTCATTATCATAGTTATTTTAATCTGAAAAAAAAGCCATGTTGATCAGCATAAATCACATTGTGATCAAGAAGAAGCTTGTTAAATTGCAAAGCTGGTAATTTTTCGAAAAGAGTATTGGTCACACTGAGCACTGATATAGGTCTGTAACTACTGGGGTCATTGGGGTCACCACTCTTATAGACGGGTACAACTTTCCGCGATCTAAGTTTTTTGGATACTTAGAACTAAACAACACGTGGTTAAAAATGTTCCATAAGGTGACGCAAAGAATATCAATACCTGATCTGACGTGAAATTCGGAGGTGATGGGTTCGTATAGCCCCGAGGACATGTGGTTGCTTTTTCTTCTGCTCTATTATTCTCAAAATTATGAAAAACACAGTTAAAAAAGACATCTGATATGCTCCTTGGTTTAGATGTCTGCTGGCTTGTGTCTGTGTCTTAACGAGCCGCTCTTTTCATTTCCTTGCCTGCTGAATAGTTTATCCAGGGCGTCGAATCTGGCAGCCTTGGTGTCGTAGGTAGCATAAGAGTGTTCTCGCACTGCATGCACCCTCTCCATTCGACCAAGTTCCTACCTGGCACTAGCGGTAATACCGGGCGTGCTACGTACGCCGCAATGGACGAGGGTGGTGCTGGGGAACGCTCTCAATGTTTGGTTATACAACACATAAATAACCCTGAAAGCAGCAAATTGGGCAGAGTCGGCGTAGCTCAGTTGCTAGCGCACCGGACGTGAAATTAGGAGGCCGTGGGTTCGTATCCCAACGGCGGCATGTGGTTGTTTTTTCTTCAGCTTTTATGAATGTCTAATTTATGAAAAACACAGTCTAAAAAAAGACACCCATATACTCCTTCGTTTCGTAAACTATCGGCTTCCGTCATGCGTCCCATCACGACACTCTTTCCATTCTCTTGTCTTTTCAAAGGGGCTGTGAGCTGACATGCGCTATAGAATTTTGCCCGCACCATCGATTCTGGATTGGGCACAAGAATTACACATGCATGCATCATGCATACGCTTTGGCTCTCTTAAGCTGCAAATAATCTATGTTGACAGGACTGGTCATCTTGCACTTATATGGGTGGATTGTGATGAGCCTAAACCTATTAAAGACATAATCAGGTGGTTCCGATCAGATCATGTGCTGATCCAAGAAAAAGTCCAGGGATTTAGCAGTCGGTGAGAGGTGTAGCAGGAAGAAGGTACCGCTGAGGCATTGAGTTGCATGAATTTGGATCCCAGCTAATTCGTCCTTCAATAAATGTTCCTGAAGATGGCTTAGCATTAATCTACTCAATGGAATTTCCCGAGGCCCTCCTACCTTTTCTTCATGTAATCTTGGTGGGGGCAACGGCTTTACAATATCATTCGAGGTGCAGGATAAGGGCGTTATCTACCAATTATCCTCGGCGCTGTTGCGATGTCAGAAATATATGGGCTTTTGCAAAACATGCAGGCAAAGCAACCTTGCTAGTGCACGTAGTCAGGCAAAAGAATCTTTATTTTGTTGAGCCACAGCGCCGAAGATAATCGCGTTTTTTTTTAAGTCTAAAAACCGATATGGCTGTTATTAACGAACGTCTACAAATGTCTGATGGTAACTAGGCGCCTTACCGTATTAATTAAAAAGTTAATTATTAAAATTATTTAAGCAGCTTATAGTTAAGAGCATTCACCGGCTTTGTGGTGCTCGCCAACACTGGTAATATTGTGGGTAATGTACCATCGGCCGCCGTCAGCTCAAGGTCCAACCGGATCACGACAAAGTCCGCGCCGTGCGTTCCTTCCCTACTCGGCGTTCCTTCGGTGTTGCGCGCATCTTCCTCAGGCCTTGCTCATATTTCCGCCGTTTCATCGAGAACGTTGGGAAGCAGCCCGCCCTCTTATCGCGCTGCACAAAAACGACATCCCGTTCTCTTGGGGGCCCGCCCAAGCTGCCGCCTTCAGAACCATTATCAGTGCACTCACCGCTACACCTGTCTTGGCTCACTTTGATCCTTCCGTCCGCACTTAACGTTGGACCGACGCGAGAGGCCACGACATTGGTGCCCTACTTGCTCAGCGTAACGCAAACACCTTCGCTTCATTGCGTGCGCCAGCCGCCTCCTGTATGTGTAAGAGCTCAAGTATTCGTTGACCGAGCGGGAATGCCTCGCCCTCGTTTGGGCAATTGAAAAATTCCGCCCTTACTTGTTTGGGCAGCCTTTCTCGGTTATAAGGGAACATCACAACTTATGCTGGCTTTCTTCGCTCAAAGACCCTACTGGCCGGCTATGGCGCTGACCTCTTCCCCTTCAAGAATATACATTTTCTGTCGTCCACATGTCCGCCCACTGCATCGGGGCGCAGATTGCTTGTCCCGCCACCCTGATGATCCACCTTCTTCTAACGAATGCGAGGCTGCCGCCTGCGTTTTGCCCGCATCAGTCTTCCGTAACAGGGCTCAAGAACAGTACTTGGCACCTTCGCTACGCTCCCTCATCGGCCGTCTCACCGCCAACCGCTCTGTTGCTTCCGTCGCCCCATCTGTGCTCCATGAGAACATACTATACTGGCAAAACACGCGGCCTGACGACACTGAGCTCCTGCTAGTGGTCCCTCAACATATGTGCGGCAGTGTCCGTGAACAGCTTCATGATGTTCCCACCGGCAGGTCATCTTGGCGTATTCCGCATGTACGACAGCGTGCGGCGCCGCTTCCATTGGCCACGTCTCTACCGCTCTGTCCGACGTTATGTGGCCGCTTGCGAGCTCTGCAAAACGCCGGAAGACGCCCTCGGTTCTCCCTCCCGAAACCCTTCAGCCGATTCCAATGCCGATAGTCCCGTTTTCCCGTGTCGGCTTCGACCCGCTCGGTCTTTTCTGGTGTCTGCCATGAGAAACAAATGAATCGCCGTGCGACGGACTACTCGACCCGATACGCTATCACACGAGCGCTCCCAACCAGTTGCGCAACTTATGTCGCTGATTTGCTCCTGATCGACGTCACACATCCACCACGAGGAACCCCGTCACCTGCTCACCGATCGTGATCGCTGCTTTCTTTCTCCAGCGGTCGCCGAACTTCTCCGCTCCTGCTCCGTCCGTCAACAAATCGCCACGGCCTACCACCCACAGACGAACGGCCTCACTAACATCTAAACCGTGCCCTCACCGACATGATTTCAATGTGCAGCTCTGACCGTCACCGTGGCTGGGATATTAGCCTTTCATTTCTGACATTCGCGTACAATACCGCACGTCACGACACAGCAGGTTTCCATCCTTTTTATCTACTCTTGGGCCCCGATCATTTGCGGCCCTTCAATGATGTACTGCCCGCCACCGCCTACACCAGTACTTATGCTCGGGACGCCATCGTCTGCGCCGACGCCGCCCGTGTTGTCGCCCGCCAGCGGTTGTCGGCATTCCAATTAACTGAGAAACGCCGTCATGAGTGCTGTCGTCGCGACGTCACCTACTATCCTGGCTATCTTGTGTTGCTCTGGGTCCCGTCCTGCCGTGTGGGCCTGTGTAAAAACTTCTGCCATAATATACAAGCCCCCCGCACCGACATGTGTCACGCATGAAGCCTTAAAACTCGCACTCTTCATTGCATGTGTAGTGCGCTCCGGTACTGTGCTTTTGCCGCAGGGGGTAGTGCTACGGACGCTGCGAGACCGACGAAGTGTTTGGAACGAAGAGGACGAGGAGGTGAGCGCTTGTGTGCTGTGCGGCTGTCCCAAGCTATTGATCCTCTGCCGAACGGACTACTTCTGCTGCTTATAGCCATTACGTAACAATATTGTTATGTGGCGTCCAGCCGAAGGATGAGGCGTGATGAACGACGGACAAGAGATGATTTAATGGCCGCTAGCCTAGCGCGAGCGCTCCGTCCCTCGCCAATGCCAGCTTCGTCTTCTTCGTAACATTACCCCGGGCCACCGAGCGACCGTCCCGATCGTAAACAGAGGACATCGACGAAGGGATGCGCGATATGATGAGGGGCTTTCAAGGCAGAAAAGAAGTGGCAAGGTGGTGAAGTGCTGGCAGCCACGGTGGATGGAACGATAGGCGAATGAGTCCCGGTCCACGAAGCATCCGGGCAGTAGGGTGCCAGGAGCTGACGGCCGAGGTCCTTGGACACACCGAACGGCAGGGGCAGGGGGGCGGTGTCCTCATGTGTGGGCAAGGTCTTGGGTCGGTCGGGTCATTTTGGCACCGGCAACGTCGTCAGTTCGTCGTGTCTTGTGGTCCGGGCGGGGGACGGGGCTGGGGTGAGCGCCGACGTCGGTTCAGGTCGGGCGGGATGGGGCACGGCCGGGCGGGGCGGACCAGGTACTCACGGCCGACGTCCACGGCAGGCGCTGGACGCCGAAGCTCTGGAACCAGGATGGCGATGAAGGGACCCTCGCACCTCACACCAAATGTTATGTGGCGGCCAGCCGAAGAATGAGGCGTGATGAACGATGGAAAAGAGATGATTTAGTGGCCGCTTGCCTAGCGCGAGCGCTCCGTCCCTCGCCACTGCCAGCTTCATGTTCTTCGTAACAATATTATGCCACAACAGCCATATTATTACCTCAAGAAGCCTATTTTTGAAACTTTTTCAAAGTCTTCCCTGAAACACCTGGTATACAGGAGAACGCAATAGCATCTTGCGTTTGTATTATCAGTTCAAAGCAACTTGAATCCACTTAACGCTGCTTTGGAGTCGTTTATGCCATCAGGTTCTTACGTGTCGATAATATCACTAACGTGCAGGGAATGAGCAGTTACTACCAAATTAAAGTCATAAAATCTTTGATCAGGCTCTTGTCTTATGTAACTAGCGTTTCACTGTTGCAGCAAATCAATCAAACCAAAATTTTATTCGTCTGTATGCGTACCCATTCATCAATTCTCATCTGCCTAAGCACATTTTGCTTGTTGGGTGATCAGGCAGCAAGTGGAGAAATACCTCCATATGAATACATTTCTTGTCTAAATAATCATGCTAACATATAGAAAAAACACACGAACAAAAAAAAATTTGAACACGAAATTGAACATACGAAAGAACTCTAGCTGTACACGGAGAAATACATTTTCACACCAATTTCTCATGTCAGTCATCATCCTACGTTTGTTACTTGCAATACAGCGATGTAGTGAACGGAATGTGACCGCCGTTTAGAAAGTATTATTTTTAGCACGTTACAAGGCACTTCATTGAAGTGTAGTGGAAGCTCTCTTTCAGTTTTCGTGAATATTATCAATAATTAAATGATGAAATCATATTTGAATAGTATATCTTAGAGATGCTCTTTAGGCTTTTTTATTCATGGAGGGCACACGAGTTGGACAGCCCTCATTAGCGTTGTAATTCCAATCCTTAGGCAAAAAACTTCTCTAACACCAAAGCCTTCTCATGATCCTCAAATTTTAAAATTATGGAATGGACTCGACCATGCGAATGCCTCTCAACACGGTTCTATTTGAGGACTGCTTTTGTCAGGATTACCTGAGAATCACTTTGCAACGTGTTGGGACAAAAGATGAATAATTTTTCAGTTGTTTTGGACTGAATTTTTCAGAATAAAAATTTTCGGCGTGCTCGGTTTTTTAAGTAAAAATTACTAGTAAAGAAACTTACGCAACCATTCACTGCTTGCATTCGTAGGAATCTAAGTTTCATCGTTTTTGTCGGAGTGTCGAAGCACAGCAGGCGATTTTAAACAACGCTGAAAGGTAGATTGCTGGAAGTTGGAAGGCTGCACTCTTTTTAGGCAGGTCGATCTCGATTAGTGGTAGGGTGATTTCAACGGGAGTAGTGGAGTAGCAGGCCAGGGCCATGTTACCACCGGCCGACCTCTCCACCTTTCCCTCATTAAAGTTCCTTTCTCTCTGTATCTCTCAACGGGCTTAACGAAAAGCAGAACAGTGGCGTAGCCAAAGACTGGCGCTTCGGCCCGGGCTGGTGGCACCTCCTCAGGCATGTCTTTCGGAAGGTGTGCTACTTGAGGCTCAGGTTGGGATGGCAGCAGTCGCCGCCAACCTCGGAGACAGCCTTCCGGATCTTAACCCGCTTGATGTCTCCGAATGCCGCAGTGTTCGCCGGGTGACTAGCAGTGGGGACTTGGAGCGCTCGTATCTAATGTTTGGTCGTCGTAAGACAACCACCACCGCTGTCGGCAGAGCTAAACTGAAAGCTGACGAAGCGCCCGCGCTTCTTGGACTTCATTAGTCAAGAGACAGTTTTGTTAGGCTCAGCCTTTGGATTAGCGCTTTCACAGTAATAATAACAATAAAACAGCGTTTAAATTAACACCACATTCATGTTTGGAATGATGAAGCATTTCTTGTCGGAAACACTTCTGATGGAGTCTGGTAATAACTGCTTTTCCCAGGGAACCCATTACTTTCTGGACAAGTTGCCCCTAAACGTTGGATCTTTTGCTGTGTACATCATCCGTTTTACGGGGAACCAGACGTAAGTATATGATTCGGTCATGTATTCTTGAACTTTTTTTAAGACTCAAGTTCTCGTAGCCAATGTTGGGCGCCGTTTCTGCGTGTTCGCCTGTGTCTCTGATTGCTTGCCTCTATGACAATCGGTGCGCACCGTTCAGCGAAAAATTGAAAAATATTTACAAATTTAATGCTTCTTAGCCTTAATTGAGAGCGTGCGTGCACTATTTCAAGCACCACCTATGGACGAGTACGTCGCTTTGGCATGTGAGCTTCGAGGGGCGTTTGCCGCTGCGTTCTTGAGTTTTATCCGACAATAGATCCGTGTTTGCCTAATGTGGGATTCCTGCACAGGGCTTATATGCTGACTAGTCTGGGCAGACAGGGTCGACGGCTCCCCCATTATCATAATCGGCCCAAATAAACTCAGTTAAGGTGAGAAGACCCTCCCACTGACAATATGCTATTCTGTAATTTATTGTGCGAATAATCATGTGTAAACACACTCCCATGTAGCCCAAACTCGGTTCTAAAGGAAGGGAGGCGGAACTGTCGGTAAACGCCGCCGTGTGGCTCAGTGCTTATGGTGCTCGGCTGCTGACCCGAAAGACGCGGGTTCGATCCAGACCGCGGCGGTTGAATTTCTTTAGGGGAGAAATTCTAGAGGCCCGTGTACTGTGCGATGTCAGTGCACGTTAAAGAACCCCAGGTGGTCGAAATTTCCGGAGCCCTCCACTACGGCGTCTCTCATAGCCTGAGTCGCTTTGGGACGTTAAACCGCATAAACCAACCAATCAACTGTCGGTAATGAGTCAGCCACCCCTCTGGTGCAAAACTTGGACCGCCGTGGACCCGAAGTGTGCTGCCCACATACGGCCCGATCAGTTCAGTTAGTTCATTAAAAAATTGAACCAACCAAACAGACGCACAAAGGAAAGATGAATTGATAGGAAAAAGGCTGGACTTCCTACTGTTCATTCGAAACTTCGGGGCTCATACATAGGGCGTTCCGTCACATCACCCTCTCACAATCGCCACCACATCAACCTTCCATCATCGAAACAAAGTTTACATTGACTTATCTTAATACTGATATCACAGTTATTGTTGCCTACTTGTAGTACAATAACTTTTTGAAAAAACGGCGTCAGATAATCATTGCAAAAAATAGTTACACACAATAAAACAATAAAAGAGCAAAATGTGTAATGCTTTCAGCCAATAAGTATCAAACAACAAAAACACAAAATGCAGACTGGAATTTCTTATTCTTAACACTCTGAGAAGACACACACTCTCTATCAGGGCCTGGTGATTATGAAAAAGATTCTATGAAGGCAGTTTCCTTACTTCGAAGGGCAACAGAAAAACCACTTTAGCATTCGACTCCTTCCTTCATGATCAGAAAGGCCTCTAGAACTTCATGCGCTGTCTTATCCCGACTTCTGCCAAGAATGTTGACGGCATCGAGAACCGGCTCACATTTGCACTCTTTGCAGTGAAGAAGAAAATTGGACCCAGCTCTGTTTTCTAGCTTTTTAGAGTGCTCCGATGCTCTATTGTCAATACAGCGACCCGTTTTGCCTATATAGAGCCCACCGCAAGTGAGTGGCATTTCATACACCACACCAACTACACATTCCACAAAGGGTTTTCCATGCCTATTTTCGCCCTGGGGCATCTTGCTTCGGCCGATACGCGCGTACAAGCCGCTCAGCTTTCTTGGGGGCTGAGAAAACGACAGGCACGTCGTACCAAACAGCAACCTTTTTTTATGCTGTGGGCCACGCGGTGCGTATAAGGGTCCATTTGTGGTCTCCTTTGTCGTGGCATGTATGCGGCGCTTTTCTCCCCCTTCATTTTTTTTTTAGAGGGTCTCTGCTACTGCAGACACGAAACATGGGAAGCCCGCCTTTTGAAGACTGTTGATCTGATTGTTAAACCAATCCTCAACCATGTGAGCGCAGAGACGGCCCTTTTGGCTTCATACCAAAGTCCCATCTGGAGCAGCGGCTGGTGTCTGTCACCAGCACGGTCCTGGAGCACCAGCTCGCCTTTGGAGAGCGAGCCTGTGTAGCAAACCGGTCGCTGTGCTTCGTGTCCCAATCCATCTTTTTTGCCTCATTCACCTAGTTACACATCACGGCCTACTCTTGTGCCATGACCATTCCATGGTTGTTACAAGGGTAATTTATTTATTTATTTATTTATTTATTTATTTATTTATTTATTTATTTATTTATGTATTTATTCTGCAGGCCAATAAACTGGCCCTAGCAGGAGGGGCAATACAGTAAAAAGTGTGACAATGCAAAACAACAATAAACACTAACGAAAAATAATGCTGGGTGTAGCAGTGTTACTCAATGAATACATTCTGGCACCAGCACAATAACTAACAAAACATGAAGAGTGGCACATGTGAAATAACAAAGAGGCGGGCAATTTTTACTCAAAAACTGCCAAAAACTGCCTGCATACTGCTGTTAAAAAGTTTTCGGAATACGCAATGAAAGATAGCATGCAACTGCAGCTGCAAAGGCTTAATGGCGCAGGGAATCCTTCCAAAATAATAGCGTGGGTGACTGGAGCTCTCATCCAGAAAGCTACGGGCCCACCTCAGCATCGCCGAAGTGACGTAGAATTATTACGGGTGAGATGGGCGGGGATCCCGTACTGACACCAAACATCCCAACTGGTCGAAAAGGGAGATAAAATGTGGCACTCTTAGAGGGCTCACGGCACCAAAGAAGCGTGCTGCGATACGCATCAAGATGGACGAGGCAAAAGAATGATTGTCACGTAAAGCACGCCAACAGCTTGGTATCGCGTTAAATTGCCGTCATCGACCAAATACCTCCCTATTTTGGGAGATACCGCATCGGATATACCGTACGATGTATGAAATAGGGATTAAATATATTAATTTATATACACTGAAGCCCTTTATGAGGCTATTGAAAAAGTGGGTTAAGAAAATTTATAGCAAACTTGGTACTTGCCAATAAATGTTTAAACCAAATATTGATAAGAAATAAGGCAGAGCCCTGAAATACACAGAATAGCATAGAAGCAACACGGTTATGCAGTACTAAAAAGTAAATGCAGCAGTGCACTGTAACACAAACAAGTGAAACACAAATCCGGTGTAATGAATTTCTAACAGCTAGGCCCTTACTGGCAATGACCTAAATATTCAAAGGATTAAGTTCCAGCATTCAATAGTTCACAAGGAAAAATTTATTTCAAATTATCATTGCCAGCAAAAGAAGGCCTAATGTTAACTTAATGGCGACCCCTAGTGAATCGGAGAATATCTGGTGGAATATGCGGGTGATGTGAGACACAATAAGCAAATTCACATTCCAATGCAGAAACTTCGGTGACTCGATGCGACGGCGTACGGGTAAACAGATTAGAATTACTAAAGCCACGGCTAGGCCCCAGAGGGTGAGGATTACTGATTATAGCGACGGTATATGAACCCGATTGATTTTCGTTCTATACTGTCAATGAGGTTAGTGTCGCAGTGCTTATGAGGGTTCCAGACAGGGGTGGGATAATACAGTACTGGATAAATTGAAGGCTTATACATTAATAACTGAGTCTCTTCTAGAAAATTAGAGAAATCGGGCCTAAATACCCAAGCTTACTAGTTGGTTTACTACAGATGAAATTACACGTTAGGGGTAAATATGACGCCAATATACTTATACTCCAAAACACTATGCAAAGATAAATCAATGAAAGTGTAATTGAGCAGTGACGAATACGTGCTATTCGAAAATGACATTACCACAGTTTTAGTAAAATTTCATTTCAATTGCCAGGGACTGCACCGGGTATAGAAGCTAGGGAAGGAGGCGTTTCATTGCAGATGATCTAGTGCGTTAATCTTACGATATAATACACAGTCTACACACAGATATAATACATAGATATACACAGATATAATACATATAATACACAGGTGAGCATAGTGCATAAGAAGAAGAATAAAGGACCAAGTTCTGACCCTTCAGGTGCACCAGCCGACACGTGAACACAACGAGAGTTAGTGGAATAATTGCATACGAACTGTGATCGGTGCGAAAGCAAACTTCCAATCAAACTAACCATGTGAAAATGTTTTGAAATCATCCACCTCCACCATGGAATAGGTCCGCACGTATAGATACGCAGCCTGGAGGAGTGAGTTCTGAATCATGCACGGCATAATGAAGCCACTTTTCCGTGATGCCCACAACGTGCAGGAAGTGCGAACAAGTACAGGACATGAAGCCAGAAAACATTTTAGTGACACTTCTAGCATCAAAGGTCAATATAGGTAGCTTTTCATGCCTGTGTTCGGGAAATCAAATCGGAGGAGGTGCGGTAGACTGTGGGCGGTGAGTTTACGGGAGTGCCTGATGTCCTTCACAAGGGCATCCGTGCTAGCGTTCCAAACATGACGAGATTTATCATGAGAATATAATTTTAGCGCAACTTCACCTCAGAGCCATTGTCGAGAGTACGTTGTTGGCCTAGTCGGTCAATCATGGTAAATAAGGGGGGGTACTGCGCACAAAAAGACAAGGACAAGAAGATTGTCGTGTTGTGCTTGTTGTGATTGTTGTGCGCTTGTTGCGTTATCTTCTTGACCCTGTCTGCGCTTGTTGTGTTATCTTCTTGTCCTTGTCTGCGCTTGTTGTGTTATCTTCTTGTCCTTGTCTGCGCTCGTTGTGTAATCTTCTTGTCCTCGTACTGCGCTTTTTGTGTTATCTTCTTGTCCTTGTCTGCGCTTGTTGTGTTATCTTCTTGTCCCTGTCTGCGCTTGTTGTGTAATCTTCTTGTCCTCGTACTGCGCTTTTTGTGTTATCTTCTTGTCCTTGTCTGTGCCTGTTTTGTAATCTTCTTGTCCTCGTACTGCGCTTTTTGTGTTATTTTCTTGTCCTTGTCTGCGCTTGTTGTGTAGTCTTCTTGTCCTCGTACTGCGCTTTTTGTGTTATCTTCTTGTCCTTGTCTGCGCTTTTTGTGTTATCTTCTTGTCCTTGTCTGCACTTGTTGTGTAATCTTCTTGTCCTCGTACTGCGCTTTTTGTGTTATCTTCCTGTCCTTGTCTACGCTTGTTGTGTAATCTTCTTGTCCTCGTACTTCGCTTTTTGTGTTATCTTCTTTTCCTTGTCTGTGCTTGTTGTGTAATCTTCTTGTCCTCGTACTGCGCTTTTTGTGTTATTTTCTTGTCCTTGTCTGCGCTTGTTGTGTAATCTTTTTGTCCTCGTACTGCGCTTGTTGTGTTATCTTCTTGTCCTTGTCTGCGCTTGTTGTGTAATCTTATTGTCCTCGTACTGCGCTTGTTGTGTTATCTTCTTGTCCTTGTCTGCGCTTGTTGTGTAATCTTCTTTTCCTCGTACTGCGCTTTTTTGTTATCTTCTTGTGCTTGTCTGCGCTTGTTGTGTAATCTTCTTGTCCTCGTACTGCGCTTGTTGTGTAATCTTCTTGTCCTCGTACTGCGCTTGTTGTGTTATCTTTTTGTCCTCGTACTGCGCTTTTTGTGTTATCTTCTTGTCCTTGTCTGCGATTGTTGTGTAATCTTCTTGTCCTCGTACTGCGCTTGTTGTGTTATCTTTTTGTCCTCGTACTGCGCTTGTTGTGTAATCTTCTTGTCCTCGTACTGCGCTTGTTGTGTTATCTTCTTGTCCTTGTCTGCGCTTGTGTAATCTTCTTGTCCTCGTACTGCGCTTGTTGTGTTATCTTTTTGTCCTTGTCAGCGCTTGTTGTGTAATCTTCTTGTCCTCGTACTGAGCTTTTTGTGTTATCTCCTTGTCCTTGTCTGCGCTTGTTGTGTAATCTTCTTGTCCTCGTACTGCGCTTTTTGTGTTATCTTCTTGTCCTTGTCTGCGCTTGTTGTGTAATCTTCTTGTCCTCGTACTGCGCTTGTTGTGTTATGTCCTTGTCTGCGCTTGTGTAATCTTCTTGTGCTCGTATTGCGCTTTTTGTGTTATCTTCTTGTCCTTGTCTGCGCTTGTTGTGTAATCTTCTTGTCCTCGTACTGCGCTTTTTGTGTTATCTTCTTGTCCTTGTCTGTGCTTGTTTTGTTATCTTCTTGTCCTTGTCTGCGCTTGTTGTGTTATCTTCTTGTCCTTGTCTGCGCTTGTTGTGTAATCTTCTTGTCGTTGTCTGCGCTTCTTGTGTTATCTTCGTGTCCTTGTCTGCGCTTGTTGTGTTATCTTCTTGTCCTTGTCTGCGCTTGTTGTGTTATCTTCTTGTCCTTGTCTGCGCTTGTTGTGTAATCTTCTTGTCCTCGTACTGCGCTTTTTGTGTTATCTTCTTGTCCTTGTCTGCGCTTGTTGTGTAATCTTCTTGTCCTCGTACTGCGCTTGTTGTGTTATGTCCTTGTCTGCGCTTGTGTAATCTTCTTGTGCTCGTATTGCGCTTTTTGTGTTATCTTCTTGTCCTTGTCTGCGCTTGTTGTGTAATCTTCTTGTCCTCGTACTGCGCTTTTTGTGTTATCTTCTTGTCCTTGTCTGTGCTTGTTTTGTTATCTTCTTGTCCTTGTCTGCGCTTGTTGTGTTATCTTCTTGTCCTTGTCTGCGCTTGTTGTGTAATCTTCTTGTCGTTGTCTGCGCTTCTTGTGTTATCTTCGTGTCCTTGTCTGCGCTTGTTGTGTTATCTTCTTGTCCTTGTCTGCGCTTGTTGTGTTATCTTCTTGTCCTTGTCTGCGCTTGTTGTGTAATCTTCTTGTCCTCGTACTGCGCTTTTTGTGTTATCTTCTTGTCCTTGTCTTTTTGAGCGCAGTCCCCCCTCTGATTTACCATTGTCGAGATTAGCGGAGCACCCCGCTGCAGTGAAGGCATTATTGAGAGGTCGGCTTATGGCCGATCATTATGTCCGGTTGCGCTGCATCACGCCTCCTTTTCAAATTCCGCGCTACCAGAAAACGTTCCTCTTCTCCTCATAGCAGCGAAATTTATGAAGCCTAGGCTATAAAAATCGATAGTGATGAGTGCGGGAGTGAACTGTCCGTCTCGCCTATTGAAAAAGAGCTCCGATATCTGAAAGCAAGAACGCTCGACATGCAAGCATGGGAGGCTATCATGACGACTCTCGCATTTTATAATTTGCACGCTCTTACGCTGCTATGAAGAAGCACGTTGCGCTATAAAAAAGACAGCCACAGGAAAAAGCCAAGGAGACAGAAAGAGCGCTCTTTCTGTCTCCTTGGCTTTTTCCTGTGGCTGTCTTTTTTATAGCGCAACGTGGTTCTTCAAAGCAATGCACCAACTCGCCCAACAAGAAGTTCTTCTAAAATTACGCTGCTACAGACATAACTGACGTGTCTCTACCGTGATTTTTTTCTTTGATGACTTTCACATTCTTAGGCTGCATTGTGTACTTGCTGTCTCTCTGCAGTAAACCTGAGTTAAGTCTGGGCACTGTCCCATCTTTTTCTTCTATGCGTTCCCGTGTGTATGCGTGGTTAAGATATGCATTACAATTCAAGTCACCGCCTAGCCCTCCTGTCTGTGAATGAGGTGAAATAGCCGAGCGACGCACAGGGCTACCTGTCTTTTTCTTACGAAACATTTAAAGGCGATTGCATTGAATACGTCATTCAACAAGGCCGTTGATATTTTAAACATATACACATCATTTCAATGAGCAGCAATCTGATTTACGTCTGTTTCATACGAAGACGATTTCACCAGTCTAAATGAGCTGTGTTGTTGCCTAAAGAAAAAAAAATGTTTTCGCTACTATAACGACCTTAAATTCATAACGGCTCTAAAAAAAATACGCGGCAGCTCTGTAAGCTCGGCATATACTAAGGCACAATGCGCGTCAGTTCTCTAAAAACGTTAAAGTTGTTAAGGAAACATTCATTTTTCTCTTAGGGTGCTGTGACGGTGTATTTTTATATCGTTTCTGAGCTTTCATTTGCTGATGATGACATGACAAAAATTGTTTCTCCTCATAAGCAGCCGGGTGTGCATTTTTCGCAATGATGTCATTGGTTTATGAAGGCATTGAGAAGCGTGGTACTGAATGCGAGAGTAGTTTCGCATGGAATGACCCATCTACCACGGAGTTCAGGACCACGCAGTGACTTCCGGCAATCGGCGTTTTGCTGGGTTCTTCATGACAGCTCAACGTTTACAACTTCCGTGAAAAACCTTGCGCGTTATATGAATTTCACCGTGCATAATAGCGACCGTAATAGTAACTGACATGCACTTTTACCTGGCGTCTAAAAATACAAAGCTTTAAACTCACTTGCACGTCACCTTCATGCATTCTTCATGCAGTGAACTTCGTCAGCCCATTTGACGGACTATGCACTCCATCACTCCATAGGTTACATCAGTTCTCGCCATTGCATCCTTAGTACCCATTTCATGGCCGCATTTTATCTTCGTTTTTTTTACGTCTTCCACTCTGCTCTCCTTCTGTCTTTATCTCCCAAATTCCCCTCCCTACGCAGAGTAGCATGCCAGCGATTTTTAAGCGCCGGCTAAATTCTATGCTCTTCATTAAATAGTCTCTCTCTCTCTCTCTCTCTCTCTCTCTCTCTCTCTCTCTCAAAACGCAGCAGACTTCTCTATGCTTGTAGGCATCTGCTCAACTCGGCATATTCGCATTTGTGAAATTCTCTTTCCTCAATTGTCTCCTCAGCAGAAATGTGCGCATTCACTCACTGCACAACCAAATTTTATTTCAGGTTCGGCGTAATGTTCGACACACAGGGGAATCCCGGCGTTCCAACCATCGGGACATCGTTTAATTATACCAGAACGAATGAAGTAATCACCGTGCATGTGCGCCACGCTCCGGCTGGGTACCTCATTCAGGCAAGCACCGAAAGGGGGGCGAAGTTCGTCCAGTCCCAAGATTACCCGGATCGCATCGCTCCTTTTTTCACAAACGCAATCATATTGCAAGTTTACTGCGTAAGTACAAATCAGCGTACTGGGTGACTGCAACATGCGGGAACCAATAAATTTTGGTGCGGAAGAAACACTACGCTAGGTGTGAGCGATTTCGCGGACCACCGGAGAGCCTTAACTGCGCATGCGTGAGGAGCAAGCGACGTCACATGGCGCACATCTGGCGTCTTTTCCTGTGCTTTCCTCTCTTCGTCCCTTGTCGTTTTGCGCGGTTGAAATATGCACTCCATTGTCAACCACCAACTAGCCCGCCTTCACTTGTTACATGATAAAATGAAGGCGCCAAAGGAGGACGAGGATATAGAAGAGGAAATGCAGGGAGGTTAACCGAAAGAATAATCGGTTTGCTACCCTACACGGGGGGAAGGGGGTGAGGGGATAAAAAAAAATGAAAGAGAAAGGAGAGTAACAGAAAATTGAAGTCACTCTAAAACGTCACTGTTCCTTAAAGTCACAGCCTATCGTGCAGGCCAGAAGTTCTCAAGAAGCGGAGCAGTGCCTTGCAGGCCTTCTCCGCCGACGACCGCCGCGGCCAGTGGCCGAGAATCTTCATTTCCGTGAAAGGGCGTGTATCTAGGCGCTCCAGCGCACGGTTGAGAGACTGCCTTTCAGTGGTGTAGGAAGGGCAGTCACAAAGAATGTGGGTTATGGTCTCGTCATGCCCGCAGATGGAACATGCAGGACTATCAGCCATACCGATTAAGAATGAGTAGTGGTTGGTGAAAGCTACACCAAGCCAGAGGCGACACAGAAAAGTTTCTTCTCGTCTTGGTAGGCCTGATGGTAGCCGGAGCTTCAGATCTGGGTCCAAGGATTGTAAACGGGAATTGCAAAATTGGCCGGAATTCCACGCGGCAAGCGTGATGTCCAGCGCAAGTGCGCGAAGCCTGCTCGCTGCATCCGATCTCGAAATGGGGATCGACACAAAATCGCCGTCGTCGTGAGCAGTTCGCGCGACCTCATCCGCGCGGTGATTACCTGCTAAGCCGCTGTGCCCCGGTAGCCATTGGTAAAGGCGCCAGAAAACACACACACACACAGGACAAGAGAACGGGGCAAAGCGCCACTCACAACTGACTGAGTGGCGCTCTGTCCCGTTCCCTTGTCTTGTGTGTGTGTGTGGTTTTTGGCGCCTTTAGTTTACAATGAATTACCAACCAGCCCAGCAAGAAGTTCTCTTAAACCTGGTCCATGGGCAGCACGCAGCCTACATCTCTCTCTCATCACCCCACGCACCTATAAGCATGATTCAGCCGTCCACTGACGCAGGGGGCCATTAAGCGCACTTTATTTCCTTAAAATTATCGGAGTGTAAAACGTTGTCAACGCCAATGCCAATGAACACAACGAACGCCGACGGCCTATCCAACGCAAGCAGCACACATGTGCCACTACCGCGCCGTAGTTAAGGCACTATTAAGGTGTCCACTGTTCCAAGTGGGCACCCATGCGCCTTTCCTTTGCTTTGAGTTAGTGGACATCTATCTGTGGGCTGCAGGCATTGACAACGTTTGCCGCCAGGAACGCGGCGCAGAAGCAATAGTCCGTCGGCGTTCATTATGTCATTGGCATTGGTGTTGACAACACGATTGCCGAGCCGTTGCTGCCGCAGTTCTACTCGGGATGGCCATTGGTCAAACCACAGCCAATTGTTTTTCAGTGGAAAAATGCGCGCTTCTTCGGCTGCAAAGAGAATGCTGGGGCGAAATTTGGTGCGATGGTTTCTATGGTCAGCCCTTAGTAATTTCGCGTTTATCGTTGGTGAGTAGTTTTGGCAAGAAAAGAGCAATTGCTGAACTCGTGTTAGAGCTTGTAATGATATAATGATTCTGCTAAACTATGGTGACCGGGCGCGTTTGCTTTTAATCGCTGGTGGCAGATAAGTTGATGGCGCGTATGCGCGATACACTTCTGGGAAATGTCAGGCTGCGCCCTCTTGCTAGTGCACACTGGGCGGCAGGTCGGAACAGGCTAGAATAGCCATCATGTGTGGCTGTCCTGGCGCCTCTGGTGGCTCTATTACCACAAGGCTGTTAGGAGGCGCTGTGGAGATATCCAAATTATTCCCCGGTTCCTTCTCTCTTTTTCCTAAAGGAAAAACTGGCAGGACGCTTCTCTTTTAGGGAGCGCTCTGAGGAAGGCAAAATGTCGCTCCTCGAAGTTTTTCTTCCTGTTCCTGTTGGTATGTACACACAAGACAGTGTTGTGCGCACCCGCTGTCTGAAGTCACTGAGCTGGCAAGCCCTGGTGGTTTGGCACTATGCTCTGTCGTCAATCTGGCGCAGCATCGAAATCCACAGATTTATCTAGTAGATCACTACAACGACCTGACCACGGTTTTTTTGTGCATGTAGAATCTTCTGAAATAAAGTTTGCCGAAACCTCTCACGAAACTGCGGTAGCAGATAAGGGATATATCCTCACATCGAGAAAAAGAAAAACGGTATTACTCCACTCAACAAAGAATTCTAGTTTTTCATTCGTTACGGAATATCTCATTTCATTTCATTTATTCATTTTTAGGCAATACAAATATTGCCCACGAGGCAAGACAAAAGGAGACTATTGGTCTCCTGACTAGGTCTTGGCCTCGCCGGGCGCAGCAGAGGCAGTAGTACATGACATATCACCTTGAGCATACATCCTAAGCATACACTCGACAGTAGGAAATCCACAGATGCTCTAGGGCAATATTTCATACGGTCATGCTGAATGATTTTTTTCTTGTTTTATGAAATTTTGTTATAATGACGTTTACTCTTGCCAGTCTTTATTTTCAAGAGCAATTCCAAGTTTAACGCGGCGCGGTCAGCACTTTTTTGCACGCAGCAGTGCTACAGCGCCGGCGCTCATAGGTAGCCAGGGCGAAGCACTGCTTCTGTAATAATTCACGTCTAAATGTACGTGCAAACTTCCATATGCTGTTGGAGAATGAAAAGAGCAATCTTTACTATTTGTGCCTAAACGAGGGTCACACGTCTCACTTCAACATTATCTGCTCTCTTCGGAGCTGGGCTGCTTTCGGCCCATTTTCTTACCTCTGGAGGTGGATGAGCGCTTTTGCAACAACACAGACGGATATTTGCGATTAACATACACTAAATGTTTGTTTTTGCATAGTTTTGTCCATCTATTCTTACTGAAATGGTTAAGACAACCTGTGCATGGTACCTGCGTTTATTTAGGCCTTTTGATTTATAATAGCTTCAATGCCCCATGAACACGGTACTATATTCAAATTCAAATTTTATTTTGCCACCATGGTACAGATGATGGCGGGGACCCGTAGTAAAAGCTGCCGTTTGACAGCTTGACAAGGCCACGGGCCCCCACTTTGACAGCAATGCAGTGTTTTTTTTTCACGCACACGAAGAAAAAAAAAGAAAATGCAGGAAATACAGATAGCAAAGGAAAAAAATACATATAGCAGAGCTGTTATCAGGTTACAGTAGTCAGCATAAAATCAACAGCATTTTCCTGGCTGGAGAGAAAACTCACAATGATGGTGAAAGAAAGAAGAATTAGGCAAACAAATCACAGAAAAAAAAGGTTAGGTGTAGTGTAAAAAATACTCGAACAGTTTGTGGCGTGTTGTGTTTTGGAGATCAATATCGTATCGTGCGAGTTTGTTAAGAAGCCGTGGTAGTTTATTTTCTAATGTTTGATTACCATAGAAAGTTCTGTATGTTTTTACGTTCCATTGCGCTACATTTCTTGTGCTGTACATTGCATCTCGTTTTTCTAAACCAGCTAATTTGGATAGAAAAGATATATTCTTCAACACCTCGTTTTTCACACACTTGCTCAGACGATAGTCATAAAGCTTAGTAATTGGAAGTAAGTTATACTTTAAGAAAAGTGCGGCCGTATGGTAGGTATGCGAAACATTTTCAACAATTCTTAGAAATTTTTTCTGTAACAAGTGTAGGTTCTGAAGATTACCTGCAGTTGTTGCACCCCAGGTTAAATGGCAATAGCTGAAATGAGATTGTATCAATGAATTATATAGCATTAGCATTACATTTCGCGGCAGTATCTCACGGTTCTTGTAAAGAAGACCAATAATACGTGAACATTTATTTATTACAAAGCTAACATGATCATCCCATGACATTCTTTCATTAAATATTATACCTAATGTTTTAAATGAAGGCACAACTTCTAAGGGTACGGACTGAAGGAATATATTCTTAGTGAGACAGCCCTTCTTGTTTCTACCTCTGAAAACAACGACTTTGGTCTTTGCTGTGTTAATCCGCAACGCATTTCTGCTACTCCAGTTTTCTATTTGCTTCAGTGCATTATTTGTAGTATCTGTGAGTTCAGCTGCATTATCTCCGGCAAGAAAAATACTGGTGTCATCAGCATAGATGATAAATTTAACGAATGGGGTTGCATGTACAATGTCATTGATGTAAAGATTAAACAGAAATGGACCCAAAATGCTACCTTGTGGAACGCCATAGCCTACAGATTGCATATCTGAGAGGAGACCATTTATTGCTACTGCCTGTTTGCGATCCATGAGGTAAGACTGCACAAGCGATAGTGCATGGCCGCGGAAGCCACAACGCTCAAGTTGACGAAGAAGTATTGTATGGTTTAATAAGTCGAATGCATTGGGGAGGGGCTGATTGTTTTATTAAACGGATGATTTATGGCTGGCTCAGAGAGAAGTTGGTTGGAGCGGTGCAAGTCGTCGACAGGCAAAAATTCACTTCCGGGGAGTTTTAAAGAAAAAATGTGAGGATATGATTCTCGGTCTGTGGTGACGTGAGGGGCGCGCGTTGTGATTTCTGGCGTGGTTTTAATGGTGCTATGCTGCCAAAAATGAAGTCTGCAGTGTCGAGTGGTGCGTGTTACACCTTCATTTAAAGGAAGAGCCTAATACTCCGCTATCAAAATGAAAGAATGAGGTCGATTTGGAATTGAAGTGGCGTAGCGCGGAGTACGAGGATTAGTCCAAAAATTCATCTTGATTTTCGGGAGCTGTTATAGATTTGGGTCCAAAATTCAGCTTGCGTATTGCAACCTGATTCACACAGATGCACGGTAAGCTACTGTTGTAACCTAGACAGTAGCAAGGCGCAACATTGGACGCAGATAAAAAGATATATTTAGTCATATTAAATAGCTGTGGGGGGAAAGTAACGGCATTTGATGGAACGACAACGAGGCATTGATGCGGCAGTGCAGAGAACATTGCCCAGCTTAACGTGACATCTCTTGAAGTTTCATTCCTCTTCCGCCGATAAAAAGAGAGAATTGAGGTTTTCATTCTACGAAAGAATTATCCATTTATGAACATGATTACAGTTATAAAATTTGCGGGAATTAAAGCACTATTCGGTAGAATTATATATCGTTGGTAATGTAACATTACATGCTACAAACACCAATGGTAAGTGCACACTGTGCTGCTAGACACCGAAGAAAACACAATAACCCGTCAACGAATGATTACTAGCATATTGAAGAAAGTGGGGACTGATGCTGATATAATATATAATCTCTTAGTTTTTGTCTCGCTCCTGCTGACAGGTTAGCTCTGTATTTCCGTAACATGTTGTATGGGTTATGAAATTAACGGTTTCCTCTGAAAACACCTGCTTCTTTTATCCTTAAACCATCTCTCTTTTTTGTTACAGGAATGCGGCTCGGAAACAGAATGAAGCTGAACTGTTTTCGCGAGCAATTTTTTGCGATTCAAATAAAATATGAGATTATTTTAGTGTTTTACAGCTTCAATTCAGAGACCAGGGCACATTTACGCCGCAAAGAAATGCGTTAGAACTACATAGCCCAAATAAACTAATTCTTCGTATGGATCTCTTCCATCTCGCCTGCCTGCAAGTGTAGCTTTCGTTCCCCGATAGAAACCGACAAAATAAACACATTCCGCAGAAACACCGCAACTGTTTTTCTTAAACAAACAGGATACCTCCTTGCGGCATGAAGAGGTGGTAGGTTAGAGGGGACACTCCATTTTGACGACATTGTCGTCTACAGTAGCAAGGAGTAACGCGGCAATTCAAAAGCAAAATGAGGCATTGTGTTCAAAAGCAATGAATTTAGCAGGGCAGTCAGTATCGCCAGAGAACTTGCGGTGTGCTTTTCTAGACGCCCATTATAGGAACAGCAGTATATCAGTATTTCTCTGAACGGAACAACACTTAGAGATTTTAGTGCTGAGAACATGGACAGGTCGCAGGGAGACGGCTATCTCCTTCATTTAGCTAAAGATATGGACTTCGTGTACAGTAAAAAAATGCAGTGAAGGTTAGATGTGATGTGAGAATGCACTAAGCACAATATAGACAAGACACTGGCACGTGTTTTCACACAAGTATGCATGCATCACTCGCGTGCCTCACATACGAGCGTTGAGGCCGTTCTCACATTTCGTGTCCAGAGAGAAACTGTTTTGTGTGCACGCATATTGTATGCACATGCCACAGCGAAATGCGTCCAAGCTTCCCTCGTGAAAAATGTAAAGCAAATTCTTTGCTACGCACACATCTTCGCTGGTTGGCCCGCATGGGTTGAAAAAAGTTTTCTCGAAGATGGGTCAAGCGTTAGGTAGACCGATAGCAGCATTAAGCGCTCTCACATCATTGGGACTTAAAGGCTACCATTAAAACCAACGAAGAAGGTTTGTAGTGAATATGTGGGAATAGATTGGACCTGCTTTCGTGGTGAAGGCAGCTGTATCTGCAATAGTATTGTGAAAGGCTAGAATAAGGTTTACTGGGCTCGCAGCAAGTGAAATGCAAGCCCAAAACGAAAGCCAAACTAAATGCTTTCAAGACAATCTAGCCTGTAACGTCTAACGTTCATGTGCTTGCATTATGAGTTTGTCCGATTTAGAACTCAGTGTATTTCATCATTTTATCCTCTATAAATTTATTCTAATTACTCCTTTGATTTATGCCTCTAGCTGGCAACTGCAGATGAGCCTTTTGTTCCGCTGCTGTCATTTTTCTCTTTCTTTCTTTATAGGTGTCTATGTTATGCGACCATCTTCACTGGAGTAAAACGAAAGTCGACACCAACATGATCATCATCATCAGCCTGACTGCCCTCTCTGGAGGGCAAAGGCCTCCCCCATGTCTCTCCAATTAACCTTGTCTTTTGCCTGTTGCGGCCTCCGTATCCCCGTAAACGTCTTAATATCATGTGTCCACCTAACTTTCTGTCACCCCCTGCTAAGTTTGCCTCCTCTTGGAATCCACTCCGCTACCCTTAAGGACCACCAGTATCTTGCCTTCGCATTACATGCCCTGCCCGAACCCATTTTTTGCTCTTAATTTCATCTTGGATGTCATTAATCCGCGTTTGTTATCTCCCAAACTTTGCCGGCTTCCGATCTCTTAACGCTACATCTATCATTTGTCTTTCCATAGCTCGCTGCGTTTTCCTTAACTTATCCTGAACTCCCTTTGTTAGCCTTCACGTTTCTGCCCCATAGGTGAGTACCGGTACGATACAGCTGTTGTATACTTGCCTCTTGAGGGATATTGGCAAACGGCGATTTATGATCTGAGAGAACATGCCATATGGGCTCCACCCCATTCTTATTCTTTTAATTATTTCTGTCTCATGATTAGAATCAGCGGTTACTACCTACTGAAAAAATTTGCGCAGAAAAAACGAGGACAAAGCAAGACGAGACAAAGACGAGTGCTAACTTTTTTCAGTATGCATATCAACCAACTCGCCCAGCTTTCTGCTCTTCTAAAGTTACTACCTACCCTAAGTAAACATATTCTTTTACTACTTCCAGCCCCTTGCTACCAGTTGCGAACTGCTGTTTGCTTGCTGGCGTGTTGAACATTACTTTGGTTATCTGCGTGTTAATTTATAACCCCACCGCTATGTTCTGCCTGTCTAACTCATTGAGAACGGTTTGCAGTTCATGACCTGAGTTACTTAGCAAGGCAATGCCACCAGCCAGTCGCAAATTAGTCACGTATTCTCTATTAACTCTTATCTCCAACTGCTCCCATTTCAGGCCCCGGAATACCTCCTGTAAGCAGGCGGTGAATAGCACTGGCGAGATCATGTCTCCCTGCCTGACACCTTTCCTTATTAGAATTTTATTGCTGACTTTAATGAGGACTATGGTAGCGGTGCAATCGTTTTAAATATCTGCCATTATTTTCCCGTAACACTCTTCAACACCCTGATTCCACAAGCCTGCATGACAGCCGAGGTTTCCACTAAGTCAAATGCTTTCTCCTAATCAATGAAGGCTATATGTAAAGGTTCGTTATATTCTGCCCATTTCTTTACGACCTGATTGATAGCGTGCAAGGGGCCGGGACCCTTGTCAGGCGCTCCGTCGCCTTTAGCCTCGGACCCCTCTTGGACTGTGTCTGAGGAAGCAAAAAAGAAAGAAAAGGACGAAGAAAGAAAGAAAGCAAGAAAGGAAGAAAGAAAGGTAGAAAGAAAGAAAGAAAGATAGAAAGAAGGAAAGAAAGGAAGAAAGAAAGAAAGAAAGGAAGAAAGAAACAAAGAAAGAAAGAAAGGAAGAAAGAAACAAAGAAAGAAAGAAGGAAGAAAGAAAGAAAGAAAGAAAGAAGGAAAGAAAGAAAGAAAGAGAGAAAGAAAGAAAGAAAGAAAGAAAGAAAGAAAGAAAGAAAGAAAGAAAGAAAGAAAGAAAGAAAGAAAGAAAGAAAGAAAGGAAGGAAGGAAGGAAGGAAGGAAGGAAGGAAGGAAGGAAGGAAGGAAGGAAGGAAGGAAGGAAGGTCTGTTGTCGAGCTTCTTTTAGGGTTGTCTGCACTGTGTTAGCGATTACCTTAGTAAATACCTTGTAGGCAACTGACAGTAAGCCAATCGGTCTCTAATTCCTGATGTCCTTGACGTTTCCTTTCTTATGAATTAAGATAATGTCAGCCTTCATCCAAGCTCCTGGTATGCTCGTGGTCACAAGCCACTGCGCATACAGGGTGGCAAATTTTTCTAGCACAATCTCTCCTCCGTCCTTCAGTAAATCTGCTGTTTTCTGATCCTCACCAGCTGCTTTCCCCCTTTGCATTTCTCCTAAGGCTTTCTTTACTTTCTCCTTCGTTACTGAGGGGATGTATCATTTCCTTGGTCGACTGCCTGTCTTAATAACGTTCTGATTACATTCGCCACCGTAGAAATTTGTGTAAAACTCTTCGGCTAACTTAACTATCTTATCCATATTGCTAATGACATTGCCTCCTTTGTCTCTTATCGCATACATCTGGTTTTTACCTATGCCTAGCTTTCTACCCCACGTCCTGTGGAAAAGCTTGCATCCGGCAAACTGGGGAGTGTTTGAAAGAACGGCTCGGAGAGAGCAGCAACTCCGTCGATTAGATACAGGAAGCAACCTGGCCTGGCGTGTAAAAAAATGCAGTAACTGTTCACTTTTGCTTAACCGCATCACAATAATTTGTAGGGGAATGACTAGTCAGGAACGCGAGCTTCTCGAGCCATTTCTAATCGAAAAGAATGAGCTGGCTTGCATAAGTAGTCGTTCTGTAGTTATCCCCGAGAAGGAATTCCGTTTTTGATCGGGTGTTTGAATCAGGAGCTCACTTTCTTTTTTTGCATGTCCACTTGTGCAGATGTTGGTTTTAAGTACGTGGTTGTGCCGGTTATAAAGGAGTTCTAAGTCCAGTGACTGTGCGTGTGCGTGTTTGCTCTATTCCTGCGTCTTTATTTCGCTACTTTCTTTCTTGGTGGACATGAACTGATTGGCCCAGGAATTTCCTCCTGTGAATGTACGCAGCCCTGAGGCCTCCAAAAATCTGCGTGGGAAGCAATTTTCTTCTTCTCTTTAAAGGGTTTCGTCAAGAACGATTCCCGTGAGGTTGAGGGCTTTCGGCGCTTGAAGTTTGCTTGGTGCCTTGCAGTTTCTACGAGCTGTTCCAGTTCATACAATAGATATATGATTAAAAAAGAATTATTATTAGATAGAATATCGAAAGTTGCTACACAAATAGGGTAAAATAGTCTGTCTTGAATAGATAAGCGTGTGTAGTATATCAAGTTTGAGGGTAGTATGAACAACTTAATAAACACGGGCAGTCTCTTCGAGTTATCGATAATCGTTGAAATAAACCGTGACGACGAGCAGCAGCACAACACACCACAATTTTTTGTTAAAGCAAGTAATTCCAAAAAAAAAAACACGTCTGTTACGTGCTCACCTCCTTAAAGCAGGGTTGGCTAAAGAGCTTTGCGCTATGTGCAGTGTGGGATGGACAGTCAACAGTACACTGCCTAATCAGTGCGCCTATAGATGTTTTTCTTTTCAGCAATGCTGGGAAGCCTAGTGGAGATCTCTAAGCAAGTAGGACAAAAACGAACTTTGTGCGTGAACCCGAGGTCAAGGCTACTTCTGCTTTTAAACAGGGACCTTACGTCACCTGACGAAGATCAAGATAAGCAGTCTATTATAAGGATCGGACTGGTTAGCGAACGGATAACAAGCCCGATGCAGTTCAATCATTAGCCGGTAGATTTTTTTTATTTCAGGGGATGCCTGTCTTGTCACGTGGTGCTGATAATATCTGCGAGAAATAATTTAACAAAGCTTCTGTTTGGGCTAGATGGTGCATAGCTTATTTTGAAACGAATTGAAGCGCACAACAACACGCACACAAGAGAGGAAAGACACAGGACAGGCGCTAACTTCATCTGATTTATTCGCAGGTAAGAGAGCAGATTATATACATAAATGGAGACATGCGCAGTAAAGAAACACATCGTCAGTTCACAATGCGTGCTCGAGATACCTGTACTCTGCGTGCAAAAGATTAACAGACGTGTCACACACACTGTCATGCCCACACTTCCTGATGTGAAAGGCTTCTAATAGTTCACGTGCCGTCTTATCACCGCCTCTGCCAAGTATCTTTATCTCTTTCAGCCGCGGCTCGCACGCTCTGCAGTTCGCACAATGCTCTGCCAAATGTGTCCCTCCGCCCCTTAACGCCCGCACTTTTATCTCTTTTGAGAATAAATTTTATCGTCAGAGACAAGGGATCTGCATTGGGTCCTGCGTAGCCCCCGTGCTTTGTAACCTGTTTTTAGCTTTTATTGACCGCGCCCTTGAGCAAAGCTTTAATGGGAAGGGAGTGCTGAAAGTTTTTAGGTACGTGGACGATTTTCCTATTGTTTTGAAAAAACTAGATAACATTTCTTACACCGAAGCGGTTGGCAGCGTCTTGGAAAAGTTTCAGCAGAACGGGAGGGGATTGAGGTTTATGCACGAACTCCCTTTACAAGGATCGTTGCAGTTTTTAGACGCCAATTTTACTTTAGGGGTTGATCATGTGTGTTGGGAGTACGCTCCGCGGGCACAGAAAGAGCTTTTACCGTTTGATTCCGCTCACTCAAAAACTGTCAAGAGGTCTATAGCCAACCAATGCCTTGGGTCTGCTCTCTCGAAGTCGTGCCCGCATGCTATGCAGTGTAGCTTTAATAAGGAAGTGCACCGGCTACTTACGGCCGGGTTCCCCTGCGCGGTCATTGTTTCTGTGGCCGAGGCCCTACTCCGGAAAACCAAGCAGGTCATGTTCGGCAAAGCGAAAACACTGGAAAGGCACTCGGTTAAACCGGTAGTGGTACCGTATATTCACAAGGTTGCCCATCATGTGAAGAAAGTGGCAGGCCGACACGGCGTTCCTGTGGTGTTCTCCGCACCGAAGAAACTCGCCCAACTTTGCTCACGCATTTCGTGCGCGGAAAAGAAGAGTGGCTGCAGGAAGAAGCACTCAAAAAAGTATATCGACTGCTGTACTGGTGTCGTTTACGAGATACCGTTGGCCTGCGGGAAGGCTTACATAGGCCAGACCGGGCGGTGTGTCAATGACCGGGCGGGGGAACATTTGCGGGCGTTAAGGGGCGGAGCGGCACATTTGGCAGAGCATTGTGCGAACTGCAGAGCGTGCGAGCCGCGGCTGAAAGAGATAAAGATACTTGGCAGAGGCGGTGATAAGACGGCACGTGAACTATTAGAAGCCTTTCACATCAGGAAGAGGGGGCATGACTGTGTGAGTGACACGTCTGTTAATCTTTTGCACGCAGAGTACAGGCATCTCGAGCACGCATCGTGAACTGACGATGTGTTTCTTTACTGCGCATGTCTCCATTTATGTATATAATCTGCTCTCTTACCTGCGAATAAATCAGATGAAGTTAGCACCTGTCCTGTGTCTTTCCTCTCTTGTGTGCGTGTTGTTGTGCGCTTGAATTCGTTTGAAAATAATCTGCGAGAAGACACGAAATTGATTGAAAAACTGCTGGCGACACTTCGCTTTAAGGTTGTGACGTGATTTCGTTAATAGGTTGAAGTCGTTTGGTCATCCATTACATTTGTACTATCGAGAGCAAAAATAACAGGCCCCGGCCAGCGCGTGCTGATCCACGCCAAACTGCATGCGAGCGCCGCCTGACGAAGCACTCCTGGTGCCGAGACCAGCGCAGTAGCGCGCAATGCATAGCGCTCCTCTAGATGGGCGCGCGTCACTGCGTTGGTCTCGACACCAGGAGTGCTTCGTCAGGCGGCGCTCGCATGCAGTTTGGCGCGCATCGACACGCACTGGCACGGATCTTTTATTTTTGCTCCCAATAGTACGTCTCTAGGAGGCCTCTTGCCACTCTTGGCACGGTGTAACAGCGGTGAAGGATGCGCCACGGCCCTTGGATGACAGCTGGCGCCACAGGTGGTGCTTGTGTGAGCGAGGTTGTTCGTCCAGTGCAGTCTCTGGCGGCCAATCTTTAATGAACTACCAGCCGCTGTGGTGCACAGTTTTCTGACAATCCGCTGGGCATGTTTTGATGACATCACAAGGCCAGGTGAGCCTTCAAAAGGTCCCCGACGCAGGACAATTTTTTTCTGAGATTTTGGTACTGCTGTTGTTGCATGAAAAAAAAATTAATTCCGCTGATTTGTGCCTAAAATGAACTGACGAATTGAGTGGAGATGATACCAATAAACGCCTCCGGCATAAGCTGCAGAAAAGAATACCCGATCTTTATTTGAAGCTGAATTTGAAGCTGAATTTGAAGAACCCCTGCGCAGGGTAGCGATAACAGCAGATAAGCCTGGCCGCTTCAAGCCGCAGAAAGGAAGGGAAATTACCGTGTGTAGCAGCTGTGAGCAAAAACAAAGAAAAAAAACTTTCCGCCACTGAGCTTATCTTAGAAAAGGATTCACCAGATGTTTTACAATGAAAGGAAACGTGTGGAATAAAGAAACAGTGCGTATACCAACGCGACGAGTAATATAGCGTGAATAGCTTCGCTTTATATGGACTATCTGCTCTTCTCGTCGAGCGTGGCATCTCTAGGATGCCATCGCTCCCTTAGGAGCTTATTTAACTGAGACGGTTAAGAACGCCAATGAAAATTGTTTCATCTAAGCACGCGCATACATGTGTGCTATTTCGTTCCGTATAGAAAGGAGCTGGACCTACTCTTCCTCCGACGCCAACTACAACGTTAAATAACCGGAATCTTGCCATGTGTAGACAGATTTGCCAAATACGTGCAGCGACTCAAGCCAACAAGCTCCGCAAGCCGCAAGAAAAGAAACTTTCTTCCCTGCTCAAGCCACAACAAAAGCATATAAACCTACCAAGGACGGTCTGCCCATGAACCTCCTGTGTCGTTAACTAACTCGGCATTAATTCACAGTCCTCCCAACGGGTTCGGCTTGTATGCTGTTTTCCCTTCCACAAATCTTAGCTGCTGCCGACGGCGGTATACTGTGCTTGAAGCCGCACGGTCGACAGGTCCGTTTGAAAGCTATTGCTGTCATCGCCAAGGTACTCTCCAAACTTTCCAGGAACCAGTGCTTAAAGGAAAAAAAAGCTCTACTCGACTCCAGTACGGCGCCACAACCGTTGTTCCAGAATGGCTGTGAAGAGGCGTCCCTTCTGTGATTATGTACTATCGCGCTCAATATGAGTTGCAACGCGCGGTCATCGACCGGGGCTCGTTCCGTGGTGTGCCTCCTCCAAACAGTCGCTCGGAATTGTGGGAGAAACTGCTGTTCCGGGAAACAACAGCACCCCCGCTCAGGAAAAAGTTTCTCCCAGAATTCCGAGCGACTGTTTGGAGCAGGCACACCACGGAATGAGCCCCGGTCGATGACCGCGCGTTGCAACTCATATTCAGCTCGATAGTACAGCCGCGACTAAGAGGAAAAGGCCTTTAGACTGTTAAGCAGTGGGGAATATAAGTAGATTCGACGGTACCCGATTTCGCGAGCCCAAAACAACCCAAACGAAACACTTGCATTGACATTCATTTGCCACCCGGATATAGATACATTCTTTTTCAGCTTCATTTCCAAAAAATGTTTAAGCTCTTTGGCTCTGCAGCCTACAAAGAATTTACAATACTGACATCTATCTACCGCCATTTCTCGACAAAACCCTGCCTCCGCTTCGGTGTACTTGGGACCACCTTCACAATTTACTAACCCCACTCGCCGGCAAACAGATTTACGGGCGGCACCTCGGACTTTACATCCGACTCGTTTCGCTCATGACGACTGACGATGACTAAAGCTTGGTCTTCTTTGACATGGTGTCGTTATTTAATTATGTTCTAGTGCCTCTGTCAGTGTACGTTGCTTGCAGCGCACTAAAGAACATCCACCACGGAGCATTGACGAAGTATGCTACCTCATTGTAGTCTGTCTTCGTAGCAGCTATTTAACTTTTCAAGAAGATTTTTAACGCGACTGAGATAAAGGCCCTGTGCCCCGGAAAATCCGGTGAAGAATTTTTTTTTTCGGCTTCGTGGATGAAAAATAACGTGCATGACTCTGGAAGGTGGTCTCTAAAGAACATTAAGAGGCAGGTGCGCCACCTAGATGTGAACTTGCAGCGTCATTAAAACCTGCTACCGGATAGCGATAAACCTATGCACCATGACAGGCCGCAGTTAATTTTATCATTAGTTGCTCGGGAAGAGCAACTTGGGGCCCACAAAGACCGCCGCTGGGAGCACCTGTCATCGCAGGGCAGTGGCGCATCATGATCGCCTGCACCAAGGCGCCAGGAGTGGTGTGAGGACTTGCACGGATCTATAGTTATAAAATAGTGATTAAACTTCGTAAAGTTGTGAATGAGCGCAGCTTAAGTATCCGCTCCTGTTTTTAAAGCAAACTACAAGAAGTGCTCTATGGGCGCCTATTTCAGACACAATGGCTGACTTCACTAAGGAGGACATCAAAAGTCTGGCGCATTGCACTCCCAGTCCGCACATATTGTTCATAGATTACGTAGAAATTGTTTCTGTCCTTTTAAACTTGTAAAAAAAATCCTCGAGTTTCACCTAAATTCCACCAATCCAGTCCAACAGTTTATTTTAGAGCGCGAACAGCGGGGTGGTTTTCCATTCGTCGACTTTCTATTTTAAAGGCACAAAAAATACTTACGGTTTGCGGTGTACAGAAAGCAACGCACACGTGCCGATACTTCCGATTCGGCTCCAGCCACCTCACTCCCTAGAAAGCTTTTGTCGTAAGAAATTCAATAAACCGATTGCAGACAACTTCAGTCACTGTCCATAACAAAAAAAGCAGCGAAAAGAAGCGCGACGTCTCTATCCACAAAAAAATAAGATGCTCCGCCTCCATCATTCCGCATATCATCGAAAACAAAAGAAGCCTCAGCAAAAACAAAAATAATTCCACTTCTCCCCAACCACATGCAATGGCCAAACACGCGTTCGCATTAGTTATGCAAATGGTGTCAGTGAGACCTAAGCCCGTATTCTTGGCCCTTCGCCCAAAAGACGACCACCCGAAAGAACACGTCCAAGGTGTGGTATACAAGATGCTATACCAGGCGTCGTATATTTTCGAAACCCTTAAATCCCTCGCAAGTAAAAAGCAGCGCATAATGAAAGTCGAACAAATGAACAGGGTTCCAAGCTGGGTGGCCGAACACTGCGAGGCATGTCAGTACAAGACTGACTTTGAGGGAATAAGTGTCCTGGACACCGAGCCGAGCCCGAGCAGGAGGCTCTAGCAACATTCAGCCTAGACGTGGAAATGCTGACAGTTCCCGCGGTACCCTTAAACGCTCTTACATTCACAGTCTACGGTCAGTGACCCGAAGGCTAAAGGAACGAGCGCTTAAGAAGGCAGGAGACGACTTGCCTGAAGTCGCACCTGATTAAGAAACCGAGTAAATTCAAAAAGGTAAATTCAAACTGTTCGAGATATGCAATGTAAGCCGGAAAACAATGCATTTTTTAGTACCCTATTAGCGTGCTGCCGCCCCATGCTAAACAAAATGGTCTGAACGATAATTGGGCGCGCAGCTAAGTTTACTTTTCTTTGTGTTTTGCAATTTTCACCTTACTATGCTTACATAAAGGCGAATGAGCGAAACACCTGCACCGAGGACAAATATTTCATTTGTACTGTGACAGCCAGCGTCGAGACTGAGACTTCGAGCTTTCCTACCGCAGCACGGTGCAGTCTTACCGCCCCCTTCGGCAAGAATCCATTCCAGGCTCACTTTTTCTTTTTGTACTACTGCACGCATCCTTCGCTAACGCAACTGCCCCGTATTATGGTGTTTCTGCAAATTGCAGGGCCGCTGCAGCCTACTGCATGAAAACCGCTGGTGAAAGCGACGCTATTGCACCTTCTTGATGAAGCGGCGGAAACGAGGTGTATAATGACCCGCTAGTTCGATGGAGTGATTAAACAGGGTTTCCGGTGTGACCTGGAACCCCAAGCCTAGGATGTGGTCTGGAATGATCCATGGGTCCTTAAATCCCACCATCTACACCGCATGTCCGTAGTGGTTTATATTTGCAGCCGCATTCTGCTGCAAACCAATACATTGACGGGAGCGCGTTTGCTTGCTAGGTGATAAGCAAAAAGCCTCCCTAGTTAATTGCTTGTAGCATATAATGGATCGCAGAAATATATTGCCGCTTTGTTTTTTGAGAGCGGATATAAGCTGTAAGCGCCCAACGTGGGAGCTGTAGCAAATTCTATGATGGTACAGAGACCGCGCTAGCCGCAGTCAGGTGTTTGCTAAAACCTTTTCCTGCTGTACGTGTCCCACATACACCCGTTTCCATTCTTCGATGTAGGATCTTTTATCGCCTCCCACTAAAAGGTTATCAAATCTCGAACAACTGCCTCTGTAAGCAGCATGCCTTGATTCTGAGTAGCACGCTTAACGTTGCTCACCTTCCCTTGTCTCTTACGACCCGCCGCGTTAAGCCGGAAATCACTTTTCGCTAGGCAGTGCCCTGACCGTCCGCCGCTGCTTGAGGTGCAAACGCTTTTCCTCGACCTTACAGATGTCTTATGCCGCCTTTCCACGATAAATAGAGCGATCTCATTTCCTGCCGTTTTGGGCACTGTCGCGCTTCAAGAGAGCACAAGAATAGCTAATTGGAACTGTTAACACTCTTCTTTGTTTAGTATAGTTTCGGAATAATGTGCTTTCTCTTCCTGATGCCGTTTGTTTCTGCCTCTACCTCAAAAAATTGCTATTATAGACCTTCATGCGAGCGTCATATGCCAGCTGGTGACTACTGAATTCTTCTCTCCATGGCCGACTGTGCTTCGTGAAGCTGTTCTGCTACACAGAATGTTGGAGTCTGGCTTTCAGTGGACGAATAGTCGGCCAAGTGCTTCAAGCTTTCGGCACAATCTAAAGCTTAAGCGCAAGCGTAATCATTACTTGATATAATGGGGCCAATGTTTGGTAGTGCTTGCCATAAAACAGTACGATTGGTTGAACGACCATAAATGTAGAATTGAATGGGATGAATGTGCATGAATTTTTGTTGTGAAGGCCAAACAGTCAAGTCCTCATGCTAAAGCATTGTACATCCACGCACCCGCGATCTCATCGGGCGCTTTTATTCAGTTGGCTCCGGAAGTGGCTCCCCATTGCGGCCTTTCGAGTAGTTTTTGAGTGCCAGATCGATTGCCAAGTGCCCTGCTCGGCTTGCTTCAGGCGCGATAACGAGCAGAGTCACTGAAAATGACAAGAATAGAGCAAAAAGAGTACCTTTGCCCCTTGCATGGTTGCGAGGTTCGCGGTGTTTTCAAACCACTCCATTAGCATGCATATGATGAGAATGCAAATTAAGTAGGCGTTGTAAACGGTAATAAATTATGGCCGCCTAAACAGTGGTACGAATTAAACTCGGGAAGAGTAAGGGTGCTCGTGAGAGTAGCCCGCGCATACAACCAGTTAGTGAAAGGTCGTAATAACCATCATCATTAGTAAAGCATTTCTCTTGTAGCACCAAGTAATCGATGGCATTACTTCAGGAGAGGAAGACGTAATTCGAACACCTGTGGGCCTTTGCAAACCAAAAAAATTCGAAAGTACGGTATGCAATGAGGCGTTCTTGAGAATGGCTGTCGTACTCGGGATGAGGAAACAAATTATTGTGAATTTAGAATTTATGGTTAACGAATATTTGTCCCCGTTAGCATGGTAGCCGCACATGAACAAGTTACGGTTAGATGCAGGTAAATCTATTGTTGTTGTCTTGTTATTCTTGTTGTCATAAATAACCAGATTAACAGGAACACAGCTATAAGTTTTAATAGTATTCGAATAGTACAAACTGGTACTCTGAAGTTTTAAGGTGTGTGGTTTCAAGGCGACCAGTCATGGAACACACGTGTTGATAAGTGATCTACACAAGTGAGTAAAGTTGCCGCGTTCCATTTAAGCTATAGTAATTTGATACACATTTCGTTGCGTAAAATTTTAATTACAGAATAATTTATACCAGAATATGCTACTGCAACGTATCCGGAGGAATCATAAATAAAGAAATCATGCATCAATAACAACGTTGGAGAAAAAGATCTTGCGAAATTTTGAAAATGACCGGTCTACTCGACGATTTACGACCGAATGCCTGAAAGCTTAGGAAATAAACTATTTTAGGATAAAAAAATACATAAAAACTACTGACCTTTTCAGAACGCCTTTCCATATCATCCAGTTGATAGCGATATTAAAAACACCAAAATTTATACTAATTACTTCATGCAATATTTAAATTGCCAGGTTCGTGCTCTGCTCAACAAATCAAGCAGTAACATTGATTCCAGCTCGCGTATATCTAACATTTCACTCAGAAAGTAGTTCGAAAATCATTATATAATGGTCCGACTATATCGCTGTTTCTATGTTTTATTTCAATAGCTCCGAAGCTTTTTTCCTAAAAACACCTGGTCGTCATTGATATGACTTTTATTCATTATGTGTGTTTAAGTATATCTTTATTACATCTGCGCTCTGATATTGAAAAGAGCTCTTGTTAGGCTCGGCCTTTAGCTCCTGAATATTCTTTCCATTTCGAAGAAAAAGCTATCGATAAGCCACGTAAAGCCAGGGTCACCGCACATGCGGTTTCCCCCTTCATTTGACCTTCAGATAAACCAAAGCAAAGGAAAGTGCATAACTAGCCCCTTGGGACAGAGGACACCTTAGTCGTGCTTTAAAGGGACTATGCAACTAATTAAAAGTCGCTTGCAAATGTATTCAGCGTTTAGAAATCATGCTAAGAAGCGTTCACACCAACTATGAGTCTTCGGAGCTGAGCCGGCAATTTATTAAGAAGTTTTAAAAACCGTGTTGTTTTTAAATTCGCAGGCCGATTGGTGTTTTAGTAGTGAGCGATTTTGAAACTAAAATTGGGAAAATAGACGTCACTAGTCCCGTGACGTCGGCAGGCCAACAAACGCTGTCATTCGCTAGAGCCACGGCAGCTATGATGTCACGGGCAAGCTTCCGATAGCCGCGAAAATCGTTCGTGAAGATCCCTCGGGCAAGCGCAAGCCAGGGCATTGCTTTCACGCATATGTTTTCAATTCACCTCTGCCGCCTCTTTATGTCAGGAGTTCGGCAGCCACTCGCAGTGCCTTTGTCGCAGTGACAAGCAAAGAAATCCGACGCGCGCCACAATCCAGGAAGGCGCAATCCAGAGACACTGCCGACGCCGCTGCTGGGATGCTGGGTGCGACAACCGGAAGTCGCAAACCGAACGCCAGTGAATGACGTAATCATGGGCGGGGCCCAGTTCCAGAGCTCTTTTCTTTATTTTTTTCTGGTGCCCCGCGTGTACGAGCTGAGGGGGGAGAGGAGGAGCGTAATTTTTAATCGTCCGCAACTTCGTTGTTCTTGACGCTAGCTCAAACATTCTTGCGCTGGGGTAACGAGTGATGGAATACCTGCCTCTCGTCTGCTGTATGTAATCGCAATTAATTTACTGCATAGTCCCTTTAAGCTACAAGAGCGATCGAGCGCGGCAGTTTAGCAATCAAAGAAAAGACGCATAACTGGCAGCCCTGGGACAGTGGACACCTTAGTCGCGCTTTCAGCTACGAAACCGATGAAGAGCGGCAGCTTCGAAAGCACAAGAAGGGCGTATAACCTGCCCCCTGGGACAGAGGACAGCTTAGCCGCGCCTTCACCTACAGAATCAATGAAGAGTGGCAGCTTCGAATGCAAAGGAAGGGCGTATAACTAGCCCCTCGGACAGGGGATAGCATGGCCGCGCTTCCAGCTATATAACCGATGAAGAGCGGCGGCTTAGAAAGCAAAGGAAGGGCCTAGGGCGTATAACTGGCCCCCTGGGAGAGTGGATACCTTAGTCGCGCTTTCAGCTATATAACCGATGAACAGCGGCGGCTTAGAAAGCAAAGGAAGGGCCCAGGGCGTATAACTGGCCCCCTGGGAGAGTGGATACCTTAGTCGCGCTTTCAGCTATATAACCGATGAACAGCGGCGGCTTAGAAAGCAAAGGAAGGGCCCAGGGCGTATAACTGGCCCCCTGGGAGAGTGGACACCTTAGTCGCGCTTTCAGCTATATAACCGATGAACAGCGGCGGCTTAGAAAGCAAAGGAAGGGCCCAGGGTATATAACTGGCCCCCTGGGAGAGATGACACCTTAGTCGCGCTTTCAGCTACATAGCTATATAGCTTTCAGCGTATAACTGGCCTCCTGGGACAGAGGACAGCTTAGCCGCGCCGTCAGCTACAAAACCGATGAAGGGCGGCGGCTTAGAAAGCAAAAGAAGGGCGTATAATTGGCCTCCTGGGGCAGAGGACAGCTTAGCCACGCCTTCAGCTACAAATACGATGAAGGGAGGTAGCTTCAAAAGCAAAGGAAGGGCGTATAAATGGCCCCCTGGGACAGAGGACAGCTTAGCCGCGCTTCCAGGTACAAAACCGATGAAGAGCGGCGGCTTAGAAAGCAAAGGAAGGGCCTAGGGCGTATAACTGGCCCCCTGGGAGAGTGGACACCTTAGTCGCGCTTTCAGCTACAAAACCGATGAAGAGCGGCGGCTTAGAAAGCAAAAGAAGGGCGTATAACTGGCCTCCTGGGACAGAGGAGAGCTTAGCCGCGCCTTCAGCTACAAAACCGAAGAAGGGCGGCGGCTTAGAATGCAAAATAAGGGCGTATAACTGGCCTCCTGGGACAGAGGACAGCTTAGCCGCGCCTTCAGCTACAAAACCGATGAAGGGCGGCGGCTTAGAAAGCAAAAGAAGGGCGTATAACTGGCCTCCTGGGACAGAGGACAGCTTAGCCGCGCCTTCAGATACAAAACCGAAGAAGGGCGGTGGCTTAGAATGCAAAATAAGGGCGTATAACTGGCCTCCTGGGACAGAGGACAGCTTAGCCGCGCCTTCAGCTACAAAACCGATGAAGGGCGGCGGCTTAGAAAGCAAAAGAAGGGCGTATAACTGGCCTCGTGGGACAGAGGACAGCTTAGCCGCGCCTTCAGCTACGAAACCGATGAAGGGAGGTAGCTTCAAAAGCAAAGGAAGGGCGTATAAATGGCCCCCTGGCACAGAATACTGCTTAGCCGCGCTTCCAGCTACAAAACCGATGAAGAGCGGCGGCTTAGAAAGCAAAGGAAGGGCCTAAGGCGTAAAACTGGCCCCCTGGGAGAGTGGACAGCTTAGCCGCGCCTTCAGCTACAAAACCGATGAAAGGCGGCGGCTTAGAAAGCAAAAGAAGGGCGTATAACTGGCCTTCTGGAAAAGAGGACAGCTGAGCCGCGCCATCAGCTACAAAACCGATGAAGGGTGGCAGCTTCGAATGCGCGCGAGAGGCGCATAACTGCTCCTCTCACCCCGCCCCCCCCCTCCCCCCTGGAAAAGTAGATACCACCGTAGTGCTTTCAGCTACGCAACTGATGGAGAGCGCTAGCTTTGAAAGTAAAGAAAGGCCCATAACTTCCCCCTGGATCAGTAGACGCTTCAGTCGTGGGTTAAGCTATATGGTCGTAGTGCAGATGTCCGCTCCATGCGTGTGCATAAAAACGTTGTGGCAGAAACACGGCACTGAAGCACAGGCACCCGCCGCGATGGATGAGTGGTTGTTAAGTGCTCCTCTACCAAGTCGGAGTAACTGGGATGGATCCCGACCGCGGCGGCCGCGTTTCGATAGAGGCTGAACGCAAAAGGCGCCCGTCTACTGTGCGATGTCAGTGCATGTTAGAGATCACCAGGTGGCCGAAATTATTCCCGAGGCCTCCACTACGGCACCTATTTCTCTCTTTCTTCTTTCACTCCCACCTTTCTCCTTTCTCTTAAGGCCCGGTACAGGTGTCCATTGAGATATGTGAGACAGATTCTGCGCTATTTCCTTTCCTTAAAAACCAATTTACAAATCTGCCACTGGTGAAAGAACATCAAACTGCAATAGTGATAGTGCACTGTAAGAGGCAGCAGTAGCCGCTATTTCTGAAGCAGCCTTGGCACAATACTTGAATGGTGACTAGTGTTACACAGGTTTAGGTATTAGACACAAGAAGGACTATGGCTCTGATTGTTGAGAGAAATAGAAGTGAAGATATCGTCAGGAAGAAAGAATAAGAATCGCGGTCATGCACAGGGATAGTGTCGTGGAGGTCTAGTTCTCCTTCCTTAATAATCAAGGCTAATCCCATCTGTAGCATAGAACTCATCTCAACTCAACAACTAGTTCTCTTCCTTTTCACTTAAGCTGTCCCGCGTGCTCTTTGCCACAAATATTGCTGTGCCATAAAAAGTTGCTGTTTAAGCTAGACCCACGCAGACAATTTCTTCAATGTGGTTTTTTGTGCAATTCTTTTTCTTATAAAGGGTTACAAGGTAACTTAAAACATGGCTGCTCTCTCCACCTTTTCTTTCATTAAAGCACGTTCACTCTCTCTCTCCCTTATTGAACGCAAGAACTAAATATCTCGCAGATACATTTTGTACCATTAATAGAAAGGCACAGAATTATATAAGATCTGTACAAAGCGCTTGCAAACTGTTAAGCGATTGAGATTGTACAGACACTCAAATGAGTGTGTCGCGCGTTCTCCAAAGCGACTAAATGAGTGTGCACTACGTGGTCTTCATGTCTTCGAAACCGATGCTGTTTTTGTTTATTTATTTATTTACTTATTTATTTAACCATACTGCAGGCCAATGCTTTGGCCCTAGCAGGAGGGGCATTTTACAAACAGTGCAAAGTAAAAAGGCTGCTCAAACAAAAGAAAGAATTCCAGAAATTCAACACCAGTAAGTCTGGCAACAAATGAATACATGTCCACAAAAAATGGGAACAAAACTATACAAGAAAAAGGACATCAGTCCAAAATACAAAAAGCACAAGGTAAAGAGGCATTACAACAGACAAACTGAGAAAATAACATTGTACATAAGTCATGGCAGGTAAGAAAAGAAAAATCAAGAATACAGTACAATCAAGGCGCCTTTACTTGGGAAAAAAAGACATTCCAGTTCGGATAGAAAGTTACTCGATTCAAAATTGGTCGGTGGTAGTTTGTTCCATGCATTCACTGTTTTAGGAAAAAAAACTGTTCTGGTAGGAATTTGTTTTTGCAAAAATCAGAGCCAGTGTGTATTGTGTAGTGTGCCTTGTACGCCAGGTGGTAGCTTTCTGAATGCAGTCTTGAAGTTTAAACGGGATTTTACTTGACTGAAGGTCATTACAAAAGATGTATATTGCGGTCAGCACTAGCGGAGCACAACTTGCTCGCCCTAGGAGGAGAGAGCACATGGGGTTGCTACAAGTCATTCGCAACGCGTATTAGTTATAATCAACCCAAATAATTGATCATGGGCATGGCACGAAATGCCCAGCGAAGATAAGCGATAGAGCGATAGAGACAACCAAAATTGCATACGGACTGACTGATTTTAGTGCACACATGACAGCTAGTAGGCAGGCATGGGCTGAAATATTTCCCGAACATTTTGCGAAAATATCATAAAATTGCAATTATCAATAATAAGTCGGGTCTCGCCCACATGCTTACCTGCTATTACAATGGAATAGATGAGATAGACTGTAAGACCTCTCATTTTCTTTGTAGCTGAAAAACAAATCACCAAAATTATTTACAGTCACGGGAACGCGGTCTTTTGCATTTAAAATATTGTTTATACGTTAGTTCATCCCTTCGGAACGCTTTCATCAATCTTTAGATGGAGCAGCCTGATAATATTATTGGTTATTCTTATCGGGCTCTTATTATTAAGACAGAAGAAACAAGTGCTAAAGATGCTTCAAACCACCCATGCAATCACCGGAAATTATCGAAGTATATATTGAAAAGACGACATATATCCCGCATGAACACAAATACAGCGTCGATCGGAGGTCAGGTCAACCATGACAGGAATTCAGCAGATATTCCTCATCAGAAGGCCATTACTTTGGGCTTGCTAAATTTGTGCTGACGGCTAGTACAAGTGATTCACTCCAGACTTAATTTAGAAAACATCCTGAGCCTACTGACTCTGAACCACTTAGATTATTGCAACAGTTTAAGTGCGATTTTCGCTTGGGTAATCATCCGTTGGCGAATACATACTGACCAGTCTAAGTGTGTGTAACTTATTCTTGGCAATGATTATTGCCTTTCGACCAGAATGCTGCTTTAAAATAAAGTGCGCCAATTTGTCTGAAGATGCTCACATGCTAGTTTACGCCGCATTCTGGTATGGACTTGCTTTCCAATTCTTTGCTGTTCAAATAAGCTTTTAGATTTCAAGGTCACAACACTTCAATATTATTTACAACATCACGATTTCGGCAGATTTTTACCAAAGATACCACAGCACTGATGCAATTGAAATAAGCCTGATTGCATTTATAAGAAAACAAGCTCATATCGAAAGATCGCCGCATGGTGACAACTTACCTACAACACCGCGCTTCTGCGTGTAGTCGATCCGGCTGTCTGGCACGAAAGCAAAGCACTCCTGCACGCTCTTATATGCTGAATTCACTACGAGGGAAAGAAATGTATTATAGATATTAACTAGAGCACAGTGATTGTATTGCCACAGGAAATAGTGAGAGTTGATTGACAGTCTCATCAAAAAGAAATCGCTACCTTGCATTTGCATCCTAACATGCAGATAACGGTTAATTTAGTAGCCTCGGGTCCCCAACCGCACATGGGCTCCACCGAGTCGCGTCTAGGCGTGCGTGGCGCTAGTCTATGTACGGGTAAAAGAGGATTTCACTGGATGAACCATATCTCTCAATCTCTCAAGGGACGCCATTTCGTCCCTCTGCCTGGAGTCTGGAGGCTCTGCCTGGACCCTCGAGTCGGACTTCCCTGGTCCGGTTAAATTCTGCTGTCGCTGAAACCCTCCAGCAGACGCAAAAAAAAGGCGCGCAAAAAAGAAGACCGATCTCTCGTCATCAAAGCCGGTGGTTGTCCCTTATATACGCACCGAGTGTCGCACAAACTCAAGAAGGTGCCCGGCTGGCTCCACGCACCTTTGTTCTTCTGAGCCCCCAACAAGCTATCTAAGCTTTGCCGTGGCATTTCTGGCGTGTGCGAGGGTGGCTTTAAACAGAGACATGGCTACAGGAGTTGTGTACAGCTTACCGCTTTCTTGCGGGTCTTTTATATAGGTCAAACTGGTCGTTGCATTAATGAACAGCTACATGAGCATGAGAAATATTTATAAAATAACACCAGAACGTCAAATTTTGTAACGCATGTTTCTTGATATGTCAGCACCTTTAGGACTGTATTTGAGAACACAAATTCTAGGCTTCAGCCAAAGTGAAAGCGCGGCTTGTGCTGAAGGCCTTCCATATATAAAGGCTATCTGAGCGCTGCGCGAGTGGTGCTTCTTTGCAGATTTATACTGCTGAATGTGATTATCTTAATTCATTTTTTGCCATAATTGAAACGTGGTGGTATGACGTGTGTGCCTCCACTGTCTTTGCGCATGCTCGTAGTTTTTGCTCCATATTTCGTGTTTCACACCCTATTAAACTGTTGGTAGCAGCGCTTGTCAGTCGCCGTGTGTGTTTCTTCCCGGTCCTTGTCTAAGTTTTCCGCTTCACTTCATTTATATCATGCAAAGCCGACTTGCCGGACAGCACGCTCTTCTGAACTAACAGAAAATTACACGTGGCTTTTGCTCAGTTCCTCAGCGCCTCTGAAGGGAAAATCGAAACAACCCACGAAGCTAGTTCCGCGCTGCCGACTTCGTGGGAATGGCCGGGCATCTCGCAACGACCCAAACAAGCCAAGGCGCCGAAAACATATAATCTAGATTCTGACTCTAGGAACTTATGATAATTTCTATTCAATTCTATTTATTTACTTTCTTTATTTTTCATTCTATTTAGAAGGGCAGCTAACTGAAAAGAATGGTTTGCCTAACGATTGCTTCTCTCTCTTGTACTGCCTGCAATAAAGTGGAAAACACTAGGACACCAGCGAGTGTTCCCTCCTGGCACATGTAGTATTTAGAAGAGTGGTTTGTTGGGCGAGTTGGTTTACCATATTGAAATATACCTGCGCTTAAAAGACACGGACTGAAAGATAGAGACACACACACACACACACACACACACACACACACACACACACAGCGCTGGACTTACAACTGAATTTTTATTCGGGAAACACTGCTCTTTATACACACCAGCAGCTGATAAAAATGGAAGATGGTAACACCCGGATGATAAAAAATTGACAAACTGTCTCGTCACATGTCCAGTCCTACCTTCCCTTTTGCAAAAATGCCCTTTCCTTTGATAGTAGTGAAAGGGACGTGCTACTCACGCATGCAACCCCACTGTCCGCTATGCTCATGGCTTCAATTATTTCACGCGCCGTTTGTTCACGGTTCCTGCTTACTATCTTTGTCTCGTTATAGGAAGGTACACATTTACACTCTTGACAATAAACAACCAAATTCCCATCGCCTTTCCGTTCCATGTTCTTCCGATGTTCACGGAGCCGCTTGTTCAAACATCGCCCCGTTTGGCCTACATATGCTTCGCCACATGTCAGCGGCAACCTGTATACCACTCCTTCTGCGCATGCGACCATAGGGACCTTGCCCAATGTGACAGAAAGTTGGCTATCCTGGTGCGAGATCAAAACAAAGTTGATGGCGTAAAAGTGTTCCGGTTTGTGGATGACTTTTTAGTGGTCTTTAATCACCTTGACGGTATTTACGACTCTGCTGTGCAAGAGCTACTTGATGTTTTTAGTAAAACCCTTAACCCACAAATAATCACATATGCAGAAATGAACGAAGGCACGATACGTTTCCTCGATATCAAGCTGTCACTGGTGCCTGATGGGACATTTTGGATGTACCAGCCTAGAGGTAACAAAGGTTGCTTCCGTTCAGCTCTGCACATTCGAAATTAGTGAAGAGGGCAATCGTGAGGTTATGTTTTCAAAATGCGTTGAAGAAATCTTGCCCGGAATTAGTCAAAGAAAGTTTTGAGCATCAGGTGGTGAGGCTATAGGAAGCAGGTTATCCGGATCAGGTTTTGGTGTCGGTGGCAAAAAGCATATATGCTAAAGAAAATTGGCAAAAAGGGTACGGTGCCTAGCAAGGAGGGAGCGAAACAAAAGGAGAAAACGGTGGTGATTCCGTACATTCATGGGGTGTCCCATAATCTTAAAAGAATTGCTTCGAAAGTAAAAACTAGGGTCGTTTTTTCAGCCCCGGACAAATTGGAAAACTTATGCAAAATAGTAACGTACCCAGAAAGAAAAGCTAAGGTGTGTAAAAAGAAACACCAAGTCCCCATGGTCGCATGCGCAGAAGGAGTGGTATACAGGTTGCCGCTGACATGTGGTAAAGCATATGTAGGTCAAACGGGGCGATGTTTGAACGAGCGGCTCCGTGAACATCGGAAGAACATGGAACGGAAAGGCGATGGGAATTTGGTTGTTCATTGTCAAGAGTGTAAATGTGTACCTTCCTATAACGAGACGAAGATAGTAAGCAGGAACCGTGGCCAAACGGCGCGTGAAATAATTGAAGCCATGAGCATAGCGGACAGTGGGGTTGCATGCGTGAGTAGCACGTCCCTTTCACTACTATCAAAGGAAAGGGCATTTTTGCAAAAGGGAAGGTAGGACTGGACATGTGACGAGACAGTTTGTCGATTTTTTATCATCGGGGTGTTACCATCTTCTATTTTTATCAGCTGCTGGTGTGTATAAAGAGCAGTGTTTCCCGAACAAAAATTCAGTTGGAAGTCCAGCGCTGTGTGTGTGTGTGTCTCTATCTTTCAGTCCGTGTCTTTTAAGCGCAGGTATATTTCAATGTACTATTTAGTATCGTGTCTGTGTAGTGTCTGCAAGTTTGCGATAAAAAATAATTAAAGAATGCCCATTTCTCGCGTTTCAATCAAAAAACAAAAACGGAAAACAGGGCGTGTGTCTTCTTTGTGTTGTAATGAAGAATGAAAACACAAAAGCATTTTACAGTAGTGACTTGGTACAGACAGTTTACACAATGTACAATAGAATCAAGGTGTAATTACAATACAATACCATCGAGCAAAAAACAAATTCCAAGAGTACTCTCGGAGACTGCTGGATAATTTTATGGGACTTAAATATTGACAACGTCGGCTTTTCTCTAACCAACACGGCCCTAACGAGGTTTGACTACCACAAGAATTCTTTTACGACATGAGACTGTTTTGTAGAGGAGCTGAAGAAGTGTTTCGGCAACTCTATCACGAAGAAGAAGCGGGATGATCAAGCGCTTGCGCAAAGGGCTCAGCTTCTCGTAGATACCTGTACGAAGTACCCTGAAGAAATCATCAAGTTGAGCACGGTCGTCTCTCCTGGCATGACAGAAGGGGACAAAGCCGGCCGGAAAGGATTTGCCGAAGACATTGACAATTTCATTTTCCGCAAAGTATGTCTCGAGTCCGTGTGTGACGTCATCCAGCACTGCCGCATGTTTGAAACATTTAAAATGCGTCGCATCGCACCGAAACTCAGACGTTTGGCCGGAGTGACGACGGTAGCAGCCGTAGACACATCGTCATGTGATCTGGTTTCCACGACCCGCCAGATCGTTCGCGAATAGTCGATTAGGTCGCTGGAACTCACTCGGAATTCCTCAGCGCTTCCTCCTGAGTATCCTAAGCGCCCTCCTCCGCCAGCCGCCGTTGATGCAGCGGACTTTGAGGACCACTGCGTGCTTTGAGGGCTGCGGCCGAGCAACATATCGCGATCACCTCCAGAGCACCGGCCGCGCTTTTACCAGCATCCGCCGGCCACATACGACGAGAACTTTAGGCCCAGTACTAGGCACGATGACTGCTTGCCGGCTAAATCTGTTCCTGGGCTTTCTCTTGTATGTTACCGCTGCGGTCAGCCCGGTCACATCTCGCGATTTCGACCTCGCCGCCAACATCCTGTTCTCGGTACCCGTCCTACCCGCCTGATTTGGACAACCCATGGCCTTCACAAATACGGAATCGGTTGCCGGCATCGGATAGGAGCGTGACTCCGCCTCCAGCTTTCCGCAATGGTCGATTTTCATCACCCCGGAGTCGCTCCTCCTCGCCTCCGCCGGCAAACTAGTCGGCGCGACCGATGGGAGTGAGGTCGGTGCAAGTGTGTCCCTGGAAGAGATACCCCTGCCTGTAGTTATGTTTCGGAACAAAGTGCATGTTCTAGTGGATGCTGTACCTGTGATGGCTTTAGTGGATACCGGTGCTACGGTTTCCGTTATGAGCGATGCGTTTAGGTGTCTCCTCGGACACAAAGTTTTGTTTCAGAGGGATAAAAATGTCCAGCTTTGTGGTACCAGTGGCTAACCGCTGCCTTCAATTGGAGTGTGTAGTGTTAAGGTTTCCTTAAGTAATCAAGTGCTAGGCACGGAAATGGCGGTGCTCGCCCGATATACGCACGACGTCATTCTTGGGCTGGACTTTGTGCAGATGTGTGGCGCCAACGTCGACTATCACACCGGTGAGCTCAGCCCTGGGAAATGTTTTACCACTGCCCTTGTGGAGGGCTCTTGCAGTGGACAGAGTGTGTTCATTGTTACCCGAGACACAGTCGTGCCTCCTTCTTAGGCCGAATGCGTACTGGTATCCTGTCGTGCTACCACTGTCTACGTGTTCGATGCGACTGTGAAACCGAACAATCTGACCTGCATGAAGAAGAATATCGTGGTTCCCGGTGCCATGGTTTCTGTCACCAACGGTCGCACTGAGTTCTAGGCACTGAATTCTTCTACAGAATGTGTAGCTCTGCCTGAAGGCCAGAAGCTTGCGTCGTGCAGCCACGACTCACAAGTGTGCGTTGCCGTGGTTACCGACGCCTTCGACGCGGAAGCGCCAGAATTTTGTGACGAGTTTATGTTACTTAGCATGATCGACAACTCGCTCTCCCCACATGAGGGCCGTGCACAGTTGGCCATCCTCCTGCGACACTCCACCGTGTTTGACTTTTCACAGCCCCATGGCCCATCCTCCATCCCCCCGTCTCGGACCCTTCACAGGGTTGACACTGGCGCATCACATCCGATGCGGCAAAAACCCTACCGAGTGTCCCTTTCTGAACGTAAGCTGATCAATGAACACACGAAGGAGAGAGAGAGAGAGAAAAGGACGGAAAGGCAGGGAGGTTAACCAGGCGATGCCCAGTAGCCTACCCTACACTTGGGGAGGGGAACAAAGGGGAAAAAAGGAAAAAGAGCGGCAAAGAAATGAGTCTGAGATTTCAACTAAAGGCTTTATTCTAGTATCTCCGAGTACCTGGGCTGCTCCAGTAATTTTTGTTCGGAAGAAGGATGGATCATGGCGTTTTTGCGTGGATTAACGTCGACTGAATGCCGTCACAAGAATAGACGGTGTACCCCCTACCTCGAATCGACGATGCCAATGACTTTTCTGAAGGAACCAGTGCAGAAAACACAACGGACAAGAAAAAGGCGGAAGACGACGGACAGGAGCGCTGTCCATTTCTTGTCCGTTGTGTTTTCTGCGCTGGTTCCTTCAGAAATATGTATTACCAACTAGCCCAACAACAAGTTTTGTCAATGACTGCCTTTTTTCAGCCCCCTACTTGTTTTCTATTGATCTGCGGTCGAGGTATTGACTAATCCCTATGCATCCCGCGGACAAAGAAAAAACAGCGTTTATTACACCTGATGGCTTGTAAGAATTTAATGCTACGCCATTTGGCCCTTGCAATCCGCCCGCCACCTTCGATAGATTTATAGACTCTATACTCAGCGGTTTGAAATGGGAAATATGCAAGTGCCACCTCGACGATGGTGTCATTTTTGAAAAGACGTTTAGTGAGCACAACGACTGTCTAGCTCCCGTCCGGGACTGTTTGTGCCAAGCTGGCCTTGTACTTAACTATAAAAAGTGCCGCTTTGGTGCATATCAAGCATTAGTGCTTGGACAACTCGCTGACAACGACGGCGCCAGACATGATCCAGCCAAGGCTGCAGCAGTCGAATCGTTGAAGCTACCACACTCTGTCAAAGAGCTGCGGAGTTTCATGGGCTTATGCTCGTACTTTCGACACTTTATACATCGCTTTTCGGACGTCGCTTACCTCATCAAAGGTCAAATTCAGAAAGATATGTGGCTTTCGAGTGGACACCTGAGTGCGACTGTGCCTTCCGCCAACTATATATTTTTCTCACGTCCCACCCTATGCTTCGCAACTTAGATCCATCAGCTCTCACAGAGATTCATACCGACGCCAGCGGTGTTGGCCTTGGTGCTGTTCTCGCCCAGCGCTGCGACAACAAAGATCTCGTTGTTGCGTACGTGAGATGCTCGCTCAGCAAGCCGGAACGAGATTATACAGTCACCGAGCAAGAATGCTTGGCCGTCGTCTTCGCCACGCAGCGTTTTTGTTCATATCTGTACGGACACGCGTTCACCATCGTCACCGACCGTCCAGCCCTCTGCTGGCTCGTTAACCTTCGTGACCCGTGCGGGCGCCTTGCGCGGTGGGCTCTCCGGCTGCAAGAGTTCGACTACACAGTCGTCTACAAAAGTGGTCGCCGTCACGCTGACGCTGCCTGTCTTTCGAGGCTACCCCTTCCTGAGTCGGACTCTAACATCAATAGTTTGAACCTCAGCGTCGCGTCAGTGTCACCGGTGTTTCCTGATTTCGCAACACCCAAAGCGGAACAGCAGAAGAATTTAACCCTACGGTCTGTCCTTGCGGAGGCTGAAGACCCTTCCAATGTAAGTCACTTTTGTGTTCGGGATGGTCTTCTATGGAAGAAAAACTATTCTTCTATGGGCCACAGCTTCCTGCTGGTAATTCCTAAGAGCCTGTACGCGTCTGTCTTGCGGGCCATGCATGACGACCCCGTATCTGGATTCAGGCACGCTCCAATTGTCCGAAAATACTGACCGCGACTGAGCGGTACGTCGCCAGCTGCACTCAGTGTCAAGAATACAAGCGACCTACAAGCCTTGCATCTGGTAGCTGTATCTTATGACACCTCCTGCAGCATCGTTTGAGCAAGTGGTCATAGATCTCCTGGGCCCTACCGCTGGATAGTGGTTTGCGTCGATTACCTTACTCGGTTTTGTGAAACGGCTGCCCTACCCCCGGTTACAGCGTATCATGTGTCCTCTTTTCTGCTGCGATTTATAGTTCGGCGCCATGGACCTTGTGGGTTTCTACGTGGACACAGGCCACCAACCACCGCGGGTTCGAGCTTCGCGCGAGCCAAGGGCCCCGATCAGCCGTCACCACACACACACTGGGACACCGATGCAGTGCACTCAACCTCCGCTGGGAGGAGAGCGATTCGCCACAAAGAAATAGGCCTCCAAGTTCACCAAGGAGACGTTTATTCACGACGTCCTCCAGCTGATACACACACACTCAATAGTCACCCCGTCCCGGGGGCGCGCGAGGAGCAAGGCTCCGCTGCGCGCACGAAGCGACTCGAGTAATGCGCGCCGCTAGCACGCCGCTGCAGGAGAATGTCCCCGCGGCAGTGCTGTGATCTCTCTCTCGTGTCGACCGTTGGGCCGGTTGCGAGAGAGAGTGGGCAATCAACGCAAGGTACGCCTGTCGGAGGTCGCTGGACCCCGCTGGACAGGCTCGTGCCGCTGCAGGTCAGAGGACACGTGCGGGCGAGCTCGAGTAAGCACTGGTCCGAACGGCAAAGGCCGGCACGGAAAAACAGTAGCGTACGCACCTTACGCTGTCTCGGAGGGATCTCTCTCTCGGCTCCCGCTCGGACGGTTGCGCGGTGCGCAGCCGCCAAAGCGGGTCCCGAAATCCCGCCAAAAGGCACCAAAGGCAAAGGCCGTTTGGGAGCCTTGGCGGAGCTGTGACCAAATGACAGTGATTAGTCACCTAGCCGTCTCTCCACCGCCTGAGGCGGGAGCAAGGGAAAGAGGAGAAACAACGCGGCAAGCCGGCACAGCCGCGCAAAGGCAACGGCGGAAAGCCAGGATTTCCACAACCTCCAAATATTATAATCAGTGACCGTGGTCGGCAGTTCACTGCTGACGTCGTGGATCATGGGAAGTAGCGGGGCCAGTTGGTTCATTTTTCAACTTAAAACAGTGCGCAGGGACAGGACACAGTCAAGAAACACACAGACACAGCACTGACTGACAACTGAGGAATTTACTGCTTTGCTTGCAATAAATACAGAAAGTATTGTCTAAAATACAAAGAAAGCCTTGAAATCGTCATTTTGTCACTTCTGTCGTCATTGCTTGTCCAGATAACCCATTTCTTTTTTCGTCAACGTTAGTGATGGTGTGCTTACGCAGGTGGAACGATTCTTCTGAATGATGAACGCTTCGTATATCTCTCGCATGAGCTTTCGGGGGTATCTTCTCAGAATCTTGCAGCTTCGAAAGTGTGGAATGCATTCGCAGTGTCGGACTACGAATGCATTCCACACTTTCGAAGCTGCAAGATTCTGAGAAGATACCCCCGAAAGCTCATGCGAGAGATATACGAAGCGTTCATCATTCAGAAGAATCGTTCCTCCTGCGTGAGCACACCATCACTAACGTTGACGAAAAAAGAAATGGGTTATCTGGACAAGCAATGACGACAGAAGTGACAAAATGACGATTTCAAGGCTTTCTTTGTATTTTAGACGATACTTTCTGTATTTATTGCAAGCAAAGCAGTAAATTCCTCAGTTGTCAGTCAGTGCTGTGTCTGTGTGTTTCTTGACTGTGTCCTGTCCCTGCGCACTGTTTTAAGTTAACGTCGTGGAGCAGCTTCTCCGTTCCTACGCATCACATTTTCGCCATTCCTCGCCTTACCATCCCCAGACGAATGGGCTCACTGAGCGCACGAAACGAATGATCACTAACATGCTGCCAGTGTATGTTGATTCGAAGCACAAGAACTGGGACATCGTCCTTCCGTTCATCTCTGAAGCGTTCAATACCGCGTGCCATGGGACTACTGGCTTCAGCCCCTTCTTTTTTTACTCTATGCTGCCCCCCCCCCCCCCCCGCTACAAGCTGGGCACCATACTACCATTTTCTGCCGAGCTTCATGAAGATCCCTCCATCGGTGAGACCCTCTATCTCGCTGAAGAAACCCGGCGCCTTGCTCGCCTTCGTGTTATCGCCTGTCATGGTCGGTCCAAAGCGCGCTACGATGGCCTCCGCCGTCACGTCACTTACAGCCCTGGTGATTTGGTCTTGTTTAAATTAGCGAGCTCAATTACCGCATAGCTCCTCTCACGGAAAGCATCATCGTTCAGCGCGAACTGAAGCCACGCACGTTGCCCGGCCCTGCGTTGCCCGGCCCTTGCCCTGCGGGCTTCGGCTTCGTAGGCGAAATTGTGAAGACCATGCAAAGGCGACACCTATTCTGCGTGGTCGGCATCGCTGACTAAGCCAAAGATGAGAACAAGGTTGGTGGCTTCTCGTGCCCGGCAAGCGGTACCAGCTGCTTTGAATGCCTCGTCCCGGTCCTAATAAATTCCTGGGCGTAACAATATTAATACTTTTCAAGCGCTGCTTCACATTCGCGTTGCAAAGCTTTGTGACAAATCTAGTGAGAAGAAATAAGGGTAAATTATTTGGAATTGTAGGAGTTTGCTATTCCAGGGACTGTTTATCGTAATGGACCCGGAATTTCAGCAGTAATTTTCTGTGCGTTCAGGAGCGGTACAGGGTGAAAGAACTGGCCGAAATGCCGGTAAGTAGTCAATTCTTTTTAAATAATTTGATGTACGCGAAAAACTGCGTTCATTGTACACTAGGGGTATTTCAAATAAGCATACTGTTATGAAAAATACCTTCAGTCGCCCTTGTTGCACAAATTTTCACCCCCATATTTCTTCGACGAGCCGTTGTGGACTTTTACACAGTAAAACGTACAGCATAAGTCATTAGAACACCATATCTTGGTGAACGCTAGGATATCGAAAGTATGATCTAAACGCATTTATGTACACCTCTATAATGTCAATTTTGAATCTTACAATCGAATAGTAGAGGTGAAGCAAGCAAAACTTTTTCCCCCTAAGGTGGATTTACAGCGCTTAAAACAAAAAACAGGGTCGTAATAACTGCTGGATCAGCTGACTTATGTGAGAAGGTACAGAAAAAATTCAAGGCGAGTGGCTGGGTTATCTTGGTTCTTCTAACTGGTATATCAAACAAAATATGACAGTGTGACTGCGGGGATGCAACGCACAAACATTTTCCCGTTTTTTACAAAAGCGAACTTTTACTCTTTTTCAGAAGCTTTGGTTTTGATCATCCAGTAAAAATTCTGGTTTACGGCTCGGAAGTTGTTATTTATAAACATTTTTTCAAGCCATGTATCGCTCGTACGTCTGGACACGAAACGAGTGTTCACGGGGGTAAACCTTTTCATTCTGCTCTTCAGCGTTATTATTTGAAATCCTTCGGGGGATTCGGTGTACAGCTTCCACGCCCGTTTCTGCAAGCTGCAAGAGATTGAGGTACGCCGCCAAGCCGTTAAGCTTATCTTTTAGACTTCCACTTTCTTTATGTGGAGGCCGTGTATCTCTGGGTTCGTCCTTCTACTACACTGATCCAGATAAATAAGCTATTCTATCAGTTATTCAATTTATTGATGAAATAACAGCGCAAGGAACGGGACGAAAACACGAAGGAAGAAGACACAGACACGGGCGCTTTTATTGTTCCTCATTGTTCCTCAACCTTGAATTCTATTTTTTCATGCGCTTCTTGAGGCCAGATGTGTCCGCATCCTGACGTTTCATTTGACTTAATAACTCATCGTATTTGTTGGGCAACTTCGCCATTGAACCCTCTATGGCATCCACAGTAGTTTAGATGATGCGGAATGCATCTGAAATGAATTTAATTCCAAGAAGCATGTCAATTTGTGGTTAGTCTAGCTGGTTTCCCTTACAAGGTTTATATATGCCACTCACCTTCTCTTCAAGCACACTGATTGGTTTTAGCTTTACATGTTTTGGAAGTAAGGAACTTTCAGTTTTTTTATTTTTGCCAGCGTGGCCCTTCTTTTTATGCGAAGATTCGTTAAATTCCAAACAGGAACCAATGTGGTAACTGAACCCGCATTCGGGACTCGGCAAGTGCACTTCGTCATCGGTAAGTAGTTCATGGTAAGCAAGACAAGAAGCCATCATTGAAATGTGACGACCTCGGAGACACGCAATCAAGGTGGATAGAACTGGAATCACCCGGAAGCAATGACAGATAACAAATAAAATTTGAGGAAGAATGGCAAATTCAAGAAACCGATCTGCCAATTGAACAATATTTCCTTGGACGCTGCTGTATATCGTCTTATAGGTGCCACTGCTGCTGACTGCGTGTCCATACGAGCACTGTACCAATACAAATACCTTTATTTCAACATCAGGGATGTTGGGGGTACACCCAAAAAGCTTATGACTGGCCTGACAGAGGGGCGCACCCCCGCACATAAAAACCGGCAGCAAGGGAACACGGACAGAACAATAAAAATACTACTGTGCATAGGACAACATCATATTCAATAAATATTTGTGGACGTCCACTTGCAATAATAGATACGTGAAGTCGGCAAGATTACCGCGAAACGCTAAAAGACACTGAAAAATGAAAACGAAGAATAGCAATCACAAAAGAAAAAGGGATGAAGGAGGAGAAAACTTGCAGTAAGACAAAAAAAAACCCTACCGTTAGGTCTTCAGGGCTCACTGCGCTGATTAAGAAGAGTTGGAATTGTATGTCGCAGCATTTGACGACCATAATTAATACTGAAGGATGGCACACACCAGACGTCGTTGTTAAGAGTTGGGTAGTAATTAGCTTTGGGCCGTAAGTTAGCTGTGCCATCAAAGAATGCGTCATGATTTTGCCGTTTTCTTTCATATCCTTTACTTAGCAACAAACTATACAGGTCATTTATTGGAGTTACTTTTAATGATGCGAAAAGAGATTCAGTGTGAGCAGTAAACGGGGCATTTTCAATGATATGACTGACCTTTTTCTGTATTTTCTTTAACCGATATTATCTGACCATGTTGTTCTACACCACACCAGATGGCAATATGAAAGGTTAGATATAAATAGTGCATTATGAACTAAACGTCTGGCACTAAGAGGTAGTCTTTAGAGCGGACTTTGTTTAACATGCCTATGCATTTTGCAAGTTTTGTGTCCACATTGTCAATGTGTATGCCCCATGAAAGATTGCACTGCAGTGGAATCTTTTCATCTTTTCTTCTGCAGTGCAGTGCAATCTTTCCTTCCAACCCATTCCATTCCAGCCGCCACTGTCGCATTTCAACCGAGTCGGAACGTTCGTGGCCTGCGCATTGAGCAATGTCAGTGTACGATAAAGTGCCCCGAGTGGTCTAAACCCCATGACCAACCTTAACGAATCATCATTACCATTCTGAATTATGTCAAAGTTATCTTGAAACCAGTGTTTGATTGACGAGTCTTTACCAAACATTAAGCGCTCAGAGTGCGGTAAGATTTAGCCGTGATTGTAGAAGTCTATAGGTAGCCAGCAGGAAGGAAGTTACACTTCTTTCAACTCCTCCAATCTTTGCTTCTTTCCGTTAGTTGATCTGTGCTGCTTTTCGCACTGGCGAGTGTTTAAGTTGCTTCGATTACCTCATCTGCTAGAGGGGTTACGTTTCATGTCCTTAGTGCTTTGCTCTTTACAACGTTATTCAATAGTTATTTTTCTTTCCATCAAATGCATTCATCCCTTTTGTGAACAATGCCCCGCAGTGCTGCCCTAAACGTATTCCTGCCTTTTGTATCTTTACGTGCTGCAGAGAGCCCCGTTAAGCAGTCTATCTCCTGACATTTTTGATAATTAAATAATAAAATATCAATTCCTATGTAAATATTGCGCGAAAATTTTTATAATTGTTTTTTCTCGCTCATAGCCGCTGCATCGTGCCTTCACCAGTGTTTGATGCGAGAAGCGAACAAACTAGTCTCGAATGTTTGGAGCGCCGGACAAGCGCTGTACATTATTGTAGTCATTTTTGCGCCTTGTGTCGAAGGCTCTTTGCAGCTTTAAATTTACTGCGGTCGAGAGCGCTGTGTACTGTGCTGTTCGAAGAACGCCGAGCACGTTTGTCACTATCGCCGCTACCACACTAATCAGTTATTTATGGGCACAAGTGGGCTGGAGCCAGAAAATGGCAAACGCCAGGGCACGGGCTACCCTCGTGCTACAACCTGCAAAAGAAAGTAACGTCTTCGGCCTCATTTATGACCATGACACCATTCTCGGTTATTCATAGCACACTACGCATGTCATGAACTTTTAGTGGAGTTCCTGACGGTGATCCTCAAGAATGGATTGACTGGCATCGTTATTTGCGGTTTCAATTGATATAATAGAGCTAAAATAAGGCTTGAATTTCTCGCACTATAAGCATCTGCCCGGAAATGGTTCGAAAATTATGAAACTTCTTTGCCGATTTAGGGCGCGTTTAAAATGGAGCTTTTGACGGCATTTAGAAGCGTCGTCCGGAGTTCGTCTAGCTGGCACCGTCTTGGGTCGACAAGGGCAGTCAGGCAGCCACCACCCTCTACACGACGGGGCCGAGCATCACCGACGAGGACAAGCTTGACGCGGCTTCCTACAGCAGCGCGGAGAAGCTCTAAAATTGCCCACCTACAAATAACAGCAAATAGCGCACCACTACCTGAAACTACAAACTACGCCGCGCAAATAAAACCGGGGTCACCGACTCCGGATTTCGACAACCGTTCGCCGCCGTGTGCTGTGCGAAAAGCTTTGGCGCCGCGTCTTTGGCTCGCAAACTGTCACGACGCGAATAACAAACCGACCCGACTGATGGCAGAATCTGCCATGCAAGTAGACGTCTGCGTCAGTATATCGCTCCGCCCAGCACTATTTCAGTACAGATTTTTCATTGCTCTTTACGCGGTTTAGCCTGGTAGAGATTTTCCCGCTATGGAATGTCCTGTCTATTTGCGACCTATGCATGCAGCACATTATTACAATCTGGATGTGAAGTCGAAAGTAACTGATATTGCGCCTCGCACGCGAACAGCACTATGCCGCTGCTATTGATGGATTCAAATAGAAAACATTCTAAAAAGGTCCGCCTGGTTGGAAAAGCAATTTAATTTAACGCAGACTAGAATACCAATGAAAACTGAAATGAACTAACAAGACGTTTTTGAACGTAGTCGGTTTCTTCATCATGTGAAAACGGGCGGGTTCCATCTTGCATTTCTAAGCCCTCATTTACTAAGCCTCCGGGACACTGACCGTAGACCGGGAATGTAAGAAGGTGGAAGAGTACCGAGGAAACTGTAAACATTTCCCCGCGTACGCTGATTTTGCCTATGGCCTCCTGCGCGGGTGTAGGTCGGTGCCCAGAAGAATGGTTCCCCAAAGTGAATGTTGTACTAATATGCCTCGCACTGTGCGGCCACCTAGTTTCGACCTTTGTTGATATGTTTGACTTCCGCTATGCGCTCCTTTTGACTTACGAGGAATTTAGTAGCTTCAAGCTAGTGATCTTGTATACCACACCTTGGGACTCTTCTTTTGGGTAGCGGTCTTTTCGGTCAAGGGCCAAGAATACGGGCCCTTATTTCACTGATGCCTTTTACATAACGGAAGAAAACGCGTTTTTGGCGATTGGATGTTCTTGGGCGAGAAGTGGAATTATTTTTGTTTACTGGCTTCTCGATGATACGCGGAATGAAGAGATGGGGCATCCGTGTTCTTGGTGGACAGAGACACCGCACTTCTTTTCGCTCCTTTTTTTTGTTGTGGACAGTGGCATAAGATGCCTGCTCTCTTTAATAAAGTTCTTACGACAAAAGCTTTACGGGGAGTGAGGTTGCTGGAGCCGAATCGGGAGCACCGGCTCGCGTGGATTGCTTTCTGTACACTGCGCACCGCATGTCTGTTTTCTGCCCCTTGAAGAGATTGTCAAAAATTAAAATCCGCTCATGTGTTCGCGCTCGAAAATTAACTGCGTGGCTGGTTTATGTGAGATTCCAGGTTTCCTTTAGAAGTTTTACTGCACAGAATCAAACGTCTACGTAACGTAGGAACTACTTTGTGTCCGGACTGAGGGTGCGAAGCGCCGGCCTCTCGATGTCCTCCATAGTGACTGAAATGGGCGCCCCCATATAGCACTTCTTGTACTTTGAAAAATTGGATGGGACACTTAAGCTGCTCCTAAGCGTAATACACGATAGCGTGCAGGCTTAATTCCCACATATGCAAAAGGTATTTCTGGATGGATTCAAACGTCTGGATTCATAGATCCATGCAAGTGCTTATACCACTCCTGGAGCAGACGTGCAGCAGATAACTGATGCGTCACTGCCCTGCTATGGCAGGTGCTCCAAGGAGTGGAATTGGGGGCCCAGCTGGCTCTTCCCGAACAACCAATTATGAAATTAACATCTGTCATGATGCGCAGTTTGATCGCTATACGGGGGGAGGTTTTGTTGACGCCGAAATTTCACATTTAGGTAACCCAGCTGCTTCTTATAGGATAGGATAGGATAGGATAGGATAACTTTATTTGGCTCTAGCACAAGTGCTTTTTTTTATGTGGTCAGATGAGTCCATCCGCAACGGTCGGTTGCCCCTATTCCAGGGCTCCGCTGGATGCTGCCGTCAGCTGAGCTCGCCGTATCAAACCGATCTGGTCATCGCGGCAGTCGCTGGAGAGCAGACCCTCCCATTGCTCCACACTTGGGTTTTGTATAACTGGGACGACGTCGACTTTTTGACATGCCCATGTGATGTGATACAGTGTAGGTTTTTCATGGCACCACGGACAATTGTGTGCGTAAAGTGTGGGGTGAATTTTACTTAGTGTGTTTAGATTTGGATATGACCCCGTTTGCAGTTGTCTCCATGTGACAGCCTCTTCTTTGTTTAAAGATTTGTGCGGTGGTGGGTACCACATCCTGCTGCCTTTGTAGTTGTTGAGTATGGCCGAGTATTCCTGAGGTACTGGCAGGGATTCCTCAAGGTCGTTGACGTTGGATGCTCGGTAGTTAGTATATCCTCGAGCTATCCTGTCTGCCTCTTGGTTTCCTGCCACCCCCGTGTGCCCCGGTACCCAGATGATCTTATGTTTGATCGGCTTGTGTGGTTTTGCATGTGTTTGTTGCGTCTTGCAGTCTACAGAGCGGAGTATGCGGAGCGCTCTGTGACCTACTCTGCCGCAAAGATAGTTGCGGCAGGCTGCTTGTGAATCAGTAAGAATTGTCAGTGACCGCCCAGTCCGATAGCCCTCCGCTGCCGCTAGAGCGACGGCCGCTTCTTCAGCCTCAGCTATCGTGCAGTCTTGCAGGGAGGCGCTGGTAATCTCGTGTAATTCCGAGTTGACTACAGTTGCCACTGCGTTGTTGGTGCCTTGTCCCCTAGTCATGGCATATGTGGCAGCGTCGACATACACTGTTGTATCCTGGGATGCGTGTGTTTTCTGTAAGCGGTCGGCCCTTGCCTCTCTTCGGTCTTTGTGGAGGTTCGGGTCCATGTTTCTTGGTATTGGTGCCACCCTGAGCGTGCTGCGGTACTCATCGGGGATCGTTTTAGTTCTCAATATTTCTCGAATTTGTTCGGTGTAGCCCAGTTTCTTTAAAAGAACTCTGCCTGTGGAGGTCTGCTGTAGTCTGCGCATTTGGGCAACATGCTGCGCTTCCCGTAATTCCTCGAACGTGTTGTGCAGTCCCAAGGCTAAGAGCTTTTCAGTTGAGGTGTTATGGGGTAGCCGAAGCGCGGTTTTATACGCTTTGCGTAAAATCGCGTCCGCCTGTTGTATTTCACTTTTGATATGATTGTAGTAGGGGAGACTGTATGTCGCCCGGCTGACCACTAGGCTCCTGACCAGCTTGAGTGTGTCTTCTTCGCGCATGCCATGACGTCTGTGTGAGATGCGCGTAATCATGCGGGCCACTTGAAGTGTAGATGCCTTTAATAGCGCTCAGCGTTGATTTGACTGTATCCACATCCCTAGTACCCGTATGAGTGTCTTCTCTGGTATTGGTTCTCCTTCGAGGTAAACTTGTAGTCGAAGTTCTTTACTGGTAGGGACTGTTCGGTTCCGTTTTCCTCTCCAAACCCGTAAGAGCTCAGATTTTTCGGTCGAGCATGCTAGCCCTCTTGCTTTGACATAGTTTTCAACGCAGGTGGCCGCTTCTTGTAGCCTATCCTCTTTCTCGCCGAGTGAGCCAGTGTTAGTCCATATTGTGATGTCGTCGGCATAAATGGCATGGTGGATATCGTCAATTTCTTTTAGTTGCTTCGCCAGTCCGATCATGGCCACGTTGAATAGCGTGGGTGAAATGACCGACCCTTGAGGTGTTCCCTTGTTAGGCGTTCGAAACTTCTCGGACCGAAGTTCTCCTATACCGATGGTTGCAGTTCTGTTGGATAGAAATGCTTTGACGAAGCTGTGAATCCTGCGCCCGCAGTTCAGGTTGTCCAGGCCCGTAAGGATTGCTTCGTGGCTCACATTGTCAAAAGCCCCTTTGATGTCTAGGGCCATTATCACGTTTTCTCCGTCCCGAGGAACGTTTCGAAGTACACCTTCATATAATTGGAGGAGTACGTCTTGAGCTGATAATTTTGCTCTAAAGCCGAACATGCTGTGAGGGATCAGTTCGTTGTCTTCCATGTAGTTTTGAAGTCTCTGCGTTACCACTCGCTCGTATAGTTTTCCCAGGCATGACGTAAGCGAGATCGGCCTGAGGTTTTCTATCTGCAGTTTCTTGCCTGGCTTGGGTATCATCACCACTTCAGCATGTTTCCACTCGGTCGCTGAACTGACAGACTTCCTCAACAAACATTGGGAAGCTGAAACTGTCCCCGAGCTGCTTCTTAGGTTGCTCTGTGGACATCACCTACCAGACTTATCCCCGTTATTTCTCATTCACAACGTCGGCGCAGAAAACGCTTACACCGGATTTTCTGGGGGCGGGGCACTTAAACCTCAGTCACGTTAACAATGTCCTTGAAAAGTGAAATAGTTAGACAACAAGGAGGCAGCATACTTCCTCGATGCTCTGTAGTGTTCGGTGGCGATGTGTTAGGTCGTTCTTTTATGCACTGCAAGCAACGGACACTGACCAGGGCACTCAAACACTGGTAAATAACGACACTACGTCAAAGCAGATCAAGCTCTAACCATCATCAATCGTCGGGTGTTAAACTAGTCGGAGGAAAAGCCCGCGGTGTCGCCCGCAAACCTGTGTTACCCGTCGAGTGGCAGGTAAAAAATTGTGAAGACACTTCCAAAGACACCCCAGCGAAGACAGGGTGATGTCCAGAATTTTTGGTAGAGGGATGTAAGAGTTGTAAATTTTAAGGCGAAAGCATTTAATACCTCATCGTTGTCGACAGAAGGCTGTCAGCAGAACCTCGTCGGCAGAGGTGTCAGGCTTTTGACGGGTGTCCACTGTGAACTGTGAGGCAGTTACTGGGGAATTTCTTTTCCTCAAAAACAATTTTCCTTTTCTTCATTACGGCCCATATTTCTCCTTTCACTCCTACTTCCTCCCTTCCTCTACAAACGGATGACGGTGTCCACCGAGAAATGTGAGACAGTTACGGCGTAATTTCTTTTCCTCAAAGACAATTTTCATTTCCTTCAGTACTGGCCCCTCTTTCTTCTTTCTCTCCTACTTCATCCCTTCCCGTACGGTGCAGTTCAGGTGTGCACCGAGATGACAGAAATAATTACTGCGCCATTTCCTTTCTTCAAAAAGTGCTGCGTTCAAAGGGCAAGGCATCGCGCCGAACGGGTGGTGGCGTTCCGTGGACTCCCTGGCAGCGCTACAACAAGCTGTCGCGTTCCACTCCCAGAGGCAATGCTTAAGCGTCCTTCATTAGCTGTTAATTAGTATTTAGTAATAATCCATAGTTAACAATTAATTAGTAATTTTCATTACTTGTAAATCAGTACTCACGTGTTACGTCATCAATTGGTGATATCACCAGTGCGACAGAGGCAGTCAAAGTGATGCGAAAAACGCTTTCGCCTCTACGCACTTTAGACAGTTAAAGCGCCCCTTGAACTTTTTTTTAGGCACGTTGTGGAAGCAAACAGCTGAAACATTTTTGGAAATCAGCCGAAAAAGAACGCACCTAAATCCGGATGGGGAATGAGTGTCAATGAGAGTGCTTAGTTGAGGTTGGTTTGGGTTCGCAAAATCAGATGCCTTCGAATCTTCTGATATGCTAAATTGCTTAGAAGTGCAAAGGCGATGTCTTCGTAGTCTTGGCTGCTCATAATCACAGTAGAGATAGCTTTTTCAGCTGGGAGAACAACGGTGGCGCATTGGAGTTGACTATAGCTTTTTTTTCCCTTTAGGCACTGGTTTTTCGGAAGTTTGGAGAGTACCTTGGCGATGACTCCGATCACTATCAAGCGGACCTATCTAACGTGCGGCCTTAAGCACCGTATACCCTCCTCGGCAGTACTACGATTTTTGAAAAGCGGAACAGCAGACCAGTTGAACCCGTCCCCTTTTGCGAGGACCGTGGATTCATGCCGGGTTTGTTCGCATGATAGGAAGTTCTTTATGCACACCGTCCTTGATGGGTTTATTTGCCTTTTTTGTAGCTTCAGCAGCGAAGGGCGTTTCTTGTTTTGAGCTTTGCGGAGCTTGCTGGCTTGAGTCGCTAGGCCGTCGTCAGCAAATTTGTCTACACATGGAAAGTTTTCGGTTATTTAATGTTGTAGGTGGCGTCGGTCGAAAAATAGGTCCAGTTCTTTTCTATGTAGAACGGAGCAGCACACATGTATGCGCATGCCTAGGAGAAGAATTTTTCATTGGCGTTCTTAACCGTCTCTGTTAAATTAAGTTCCTCACGGAGTGACAGAATCATAGAGAAGCCGCTCGAGCAACGCCAGACGAAGGACAGGAAGTGCATATAAATCCAATCTATTCGCGATATATCACTCGTCGCGTTGGTATAACCACTGTTTCTTTAATCCGGACTTTTCCTTTCGTTGTAAAACATCTGGTGGGTCCCTTTTAAGTGAAGCTCAGTGGTGGAAAGTTTGTACTGTTTGTTCTTGCTCAAAGCCACGGCACGCGGTTCTTTCTCTTCCTTTCTGCGGCGTGAAGCGACCACGCTTATCTACTGTTATCGCTACCTTGGGCATGGGCGCAGGGCATTCTACAATGTTTGAGTTTGTCACAGTCGCTTTTGCTCCGTGTAATCGAGGCTTTTTGCCATCTTCAAATTTAACGCGACTGCGAAGGTCGGGCATTTTTTTCTTCAGCTTCCACCCCAGACATTTGTAGGTGTCACTTTCGCCGAATTCTTCAGTTCATTTTAGGCACAAATCAGCCGAATAAAAAGCTTTTTTTTTTTTCATGCGAGACCAGGAGTCCCACATTCTAAGAAAAAAATTGCCCGGCATCGGGGACCTTTCGAAGGCTCGCCTGGCCGTGTGGCCCCGAGAAAACATGCCCAGCCAATTGTCAGCAAACTGCCCACCGCAGTAGCTGGCATCTGAAGATAGGCCGCAAGAGACTGCACCGAAAGGTCAACCTCGGTCGCACAAGCCCGACCGGTGGCAGCAGCTGTCATCCTAGGGCCATGGCGCATCCTTACCCACCACTGCTAAAAAGAAAGTGGCCTACCTTCGCAAAGACGTGGGAAACGATAAGCTGTCCAAGCAGATTATCAATTGTAAAGGCATGCTTTGAAAGTGTTTTTCAGTGCCAAGACGCATAAACCAGATGTACCGTTTCGAACTATTGTCAGTGAAAATGGCACGTGGCAGGTGCTTGTTAGTCGGTTCCTGCAGAGATCTTGGCGAGTGCTTACCACTAATGACCCTCTTCTTAAAACGAATTCTAGAGAAGTTGTTGATTTTCTAAAAACCAACCGCAGCATTGGCTTCGCATTCTCTGCGGATCTGGAAGATTTGTTTTATGCGATGCCCCACCAGGATTTGTTCGCGTCACTGAAACAGTGCATTGACAAGAGTGGCGTCATCTCTTTCCAGAATTCAGCTGGTATGTCTATTGACAATTTTGCAACACTTTTAGAATTTTACCTTCAAGGAACTTTTATTGCTATTAACAACCAGCACTACTTACACACCAAAGGATTATGCATTGGTTCCTGCGTTGCACCCATTTTAAGTGCAATTTCATTAGCCAGTATTGACCAGATTTTAGCCACTTTTTTTAAACGGGACGAGGTCACAAAAGTGCACCGACATGTTGACGATTTTTTGATCTTATTGGACAAGCACAACCCTTTACACTACTGCGCTATTGTTAACAAGATTTTAGACGCTTTTAAAAAACATGGAAAGGAACTTACCTTCACTTGCGAAGTTCCAACCGAGAATTCTCTACAGTTCTCAGATATTCGTATCAAGTTCGGTGGCGATCACGTGTGTTGGAAGTACTCTCCACGTGGGCAGAAACGACTTTTACCATATAATTCTGCTCACTCTAAAATATTTAAAAGAAGCATTGTGAACTTATGCCTAGAATCTGCACTAGATGAATCGTGCGAACATGAAATGCAGACCAGCTTTGACGGCCAATCGGCAAGAATATTGACTCCGGCTGCCCTCAGTCGATTCTGACAGCTGTTGCCGAAACCTTCCTGAAAAAGCTAAACAAGAGAGCGACGTCCACGAATATGAGGGAAGTTGAGCGCACTGTGCGCCCGGAAGTTGCCCCCTACCTGCACACAGTCTCGCTCAACTTGAAAGTAGCGAACAGGTTTAGGGTGCCGCTCGTTTTTTCGCCTCCGAAAAAGATCGGCCAACTGTGCCCTCGTACCTCCGCTAAGGAGGCTACTAAAGCTGGATGCGGGAAAAAGCATACAAAGCCCCATGTACAATGCCAGTCAGGTGTGATATATGAAATTCCACTGTCATGCGGAAAAGCCTATGTCGGCCAGTCTGGCAGTTGTGTCAACGAGCATGAAATAAATTTAGCATGAAAGCAGGAAAGAAATTTAGAGAATGATGAAGATGCTAACTTGGTAAAACATTGCAGGTCGTGCCTGGATTGTTCGCCGCATTTTGAAGGTGCAAGGTGTGGTGTTGGCCGTCTTAATAAGGAGAGTCGAGTCCGCGCTGCTTTCCCATGACCAAGAAGGAAACCAAGGCGCTTTATTGGACGGACACAGCCTATATATACACGAGATGACGTCACAAGAGAAGAATACAAGACAGTCCACAAAAGCTAAACAAGAGCCGAAAAAAGTACGGAAAACCCATGAACTACAATACAACATACTCCCTTCCTTGGGGAAAAGATTCACAGCTACATTGAAAGTGGACACAAACAAGAAAACGCAGACTCTCTTGGGAAGAAAAAAATCCCAGATACATTGAAAATTGACACGAATAAGAAAACACACACTCTCTCTCCCTATACACAGAAAGAAATGTATATACAAGCACACAAGTCACTTTGTACGCCGCCGCGGTGGCTCAGTAGTTATGGAACTCGGCTGCTGGCCCGAAAGGCGCGGGTTCGATCGTGGCCGCGGTGGCTGAATATCGATGGAGGCGAAATTCTAGAGCCCCATGTACTGTGCGACGTCAGTGCACGCTAATGAACCCCAGATGGTCGAAATTTCCGGAGCCCTTCACTACGGCGTCCCTCATAGCCTAAGTGGCTATGAGACGTTAAACCCGAATAAACCAAACCAAACCAAACCAAAAACAAGTCACTTTTTCACAAAATTCTCGAGCCACAAAGGCTTCCTAAAACTCGTCTTTGGCCTCTGTGCGTTTTCCGGATGAGGACTTTCAGAATGCAGACCCTGGATTTCCGTGGAGAAAAGTCGGTGTGATCACCTGGTTGCTTGAAGGAGGAGTGGTGAGTGTTCTGGCTGTCACCACTCTGGACACTTGTAGGCACAGACCACTGTTCAAAAAAATTTGCACTCTTATATGAAGAGCCAGTATCACCACACACTCAAGCATCACCATACACTGAAGGATCACCACACACCGAAGGGAGTGACGCATGTTCTGCGAAGACTTGTAGAGGAGGTTCAGGACTCACGTGCTGTCCGAATATGGTAGGAGAACTATGAGTGTCGACTTGAGTTGTAGATGTAGTTGGATGACTTCTGGTGCCGTATGTAAGCGGCATCAAAAAGAAGTCAAGCTCTTCCAGTTGTTGGAAACTGGATTGTTGAATCTTGGCGAGCTTTGATGCATTCCACACCTTTCCATCTTTTGAACGAAATGTGAAGGTCCTTGTTCTGCAATTATTTGTTGTGGTTTGGAGAAGGCTCTATCAGTTTTTTAAATGGATTATGGGTTTGCAAACTCTCACATGGTCTCCAACTTAGAATGGTGGAGGCTTTTCAGCAGGCCTCCTGTCTGTATATTCCTTAGTGTAGTGTAGTGTAGTGTAGTGTAGTGTAGTGTAGTGTAGTGTAGTGTAGTGTAGTGTAGTGTAGTGTAGTGTAGTGTAGTGTAGTGTAGTGTAGTGTAGTGTATGTTTGCTTCTGTGTCACCCTCTCTCTGAGCTTCTGAATAGCTTCAAATGGATTGCGATGGAACAAAGGCGCTACGGAAGAAAATTCAATGATGTCTTGTCGAGTTCTATGGGACCGACCATGGAGTAGTACTGGCGGAGTTACGCCTGTAGTAGCATGTGGAGGAGAACGGTAGATGCCCAAGTACTCATGCACAGCAGTTTTAAGTGGACGCTTTTCGAAAGATGCCATTTGAACATAGGATTTGAGAGTGCGGTTGAAACGTTCGAATTGGCCATTGGCCTGTGGGTAGTACCTCGATGAATTACTCAGTTTGATTCCTCTGGTGCTGAGGAATGTATTGAATTGTTTGGACATGAATTGCGGACCGTTGTCTGAAATGACCTCCTCATGATAGCTTTCATGGGCCAAAACTTCAAGAAGGAAATCAGTAATGGCTGTGGTTGTGATTTTCGAGGTGAACTTCTCCTTAGGCCACTTGTAATAGTAGTCCACTAGTGTAATAGCATACCGGCAGTTGGCAGGGACTTTCTCAAAAGGACCACTTATGTCTGTAGCCGCTTTTTGCCATGGCCTTTCTGGATAACGAGCTGGTTGTAAAGGAGGTACGGAAGTCTTCATGGTTTTGTCTCCTTCTAAGCACACAGGACAGTTGTTAATAGCATTTTCAATTTGTCTGTCCATCGCAGGCTACCAAACCTTTTCCCTGAGACGTGTCTTAGGGCTGACAATCCCTTGATGGGCCTCATGAGCCGTAGCAATTAGTTTATTAGTCAATGAAATGTGAATTACAATTCGGTCAGCTCGATGCAAAAGATCATCAAATGATAGAGAGTTCATCTCTTAAACGAAAAAAAAGGCTGAAGTTCCGAAGGCAACTTATTGGCAATCGGCCATTTGAAAAGAACATACTGCTGCACTTTCTGTAGACAAGCGTCTCCTGCGAGAGCTGTCCTAAACTCCTGACCTGTGATACAAGCTGGCTCAATGTAAGCGATGACCTCTTCTCTGTCATCTGACACTCTGTCAGGAACTAGCACTGGCAGTCGAGAAAGTGCATCTGCCTTGATTGTTAGATCCCATCTGGTACAGAACGTCAAAATTATAGCACAATAGTCTATTGTACCATCTTTCAATGCGAAGCTGTCTTCTTCCGGTGGCCTGACTTGAAAGCAATGAAACCAGAGCTTGATGGTCCTTTCGCAATGCGAATGGACTACCGCATAAGTAGACATGCCATCGTTCACATGCCCAAAGACATGCGAGTGCTTCTCTCTCCCCCACATAATATTTTCGCTCTGTAGGAGGCAAGGTCCGAGACGCGAAGTCTACCGTTTAGAGTCCGTGTGGACCCACTTGCTGGAAGATTCCTCCCAGTCCTACATCCGAAGCATCGGTGGTCACAACAGTGGGCAGATAGAGATCAAACATTTGCAAAACAGGTGCAGATGCTAAAAAAAGGTGCACTTTGTTGAAACTTTCGTGCACTTCATTTGACCAAATGAAGGAATGATTCTTGCGTAGGAGAACTCTCACAGGCTCTACTACAGTAGCTAGAGATGGAATGAAGTTTCCATAGTATTCTGTCAAACCCAGAAAGGATTTTAGCTCTGTTGCGTTCTGCGGTGTTGGGGTGTGTATCATACCTTCCGCCGCCTCATGAACAGAAGAGATGCTTTGTGAAGTCACTTTGTGACCAAGAAAAGTCAGTTCCAGAACTGAAAAAAACGTAAGTATTGTTCAGCTTCAAACCAGGATTTTGGATCTTAGTTAACACTTTCCGATGGTTGTTAACATGCTCCGCTTGCGATTTTCTATAGACAATAATATCATCTATATAAAACAACACTCCTGAACAGTCCTCCAAAATTTGTGCCATGATCGGCTGGAAAGCAGAGGGCGCAGATGCGAAGCCAAACTAAACTGTTTTGAAACGAAAGAGACCTTCATGTGTGAGAAATGCTGTTAAATCACGACAATTGAGATGCAAATGAATCTGGTGGTATGCAGAAGCTAAGTCCAACTTAGAAAAGTGTGTAGCGCCTACCAGTGCATGGAGAACGTCCTCTGTATGTGGCAGTGGGAACACGTCAGGTACCACGGCCTTATTGACTCCACGTACGTCAATGCACAAGCGGATGTTTCCATTTGGCTTCTGGATAAGCACGACTGGTGAAATCCATTCTGAAGCGTTCACTCTTTCAATAATGTCGTGCTTCTCTAACCGTTCGAGTTCCTCAGAGACTTTGGAACGGATAGCAAGTGGTAACCGAAGTAGTTTGGCAACTACAGGTTGCACATTCGGACGCACTTTCACTTCATGCTGGAACCCTTTAGCTAGTCCCACTTCGTCCGAAAAGAGTTTCGGAAGCTCTGTCGCTAGTGCAGAGGGAATTTTGCCAACATGATTCGTCACCATCTGAAAACACTGCAAGGTTGGTCCCACAATAAATAAATTCAGAGCTCGAATGGCATCCAAGTCAATAAGTGTAGTACCCTCAGAGACAACATAGAAAAGAACGGAACAGTTCTGTCATGATACTTGACTGGTGCAGTGAAACACCCTAGCACAATAATAGAACGCTTGGAATAATACACAAGTGTTACACGAGGTGGTTCAAGTAGTTAAGAGGTTGAAAAGTACCTTGAAAGAGCACTGTTATCAATGATGGAATCAGCAGACCTAGAATCAACTAGGAACGACAAAGTGACCTCTGACACTTGCAACTGGATGTGATGTCGCAATCTCTGGGAACGAAGCATGAAAATCGATTCGTGTCATGTGAAGAAGGTGTAGTGTATGCCATTCCCTTGTCATGCGGCAAGCTGTATGTGGGTCAGACGGGGAGATGCCTCAATGAACGCCTGAAGGAGCACAATAATAACGTGCATAACACAGTAAAAGGGCATCTCGGGATTCATTGTAGAGACTGTGAAAACAAAACTTGCCACCCTGACTTCACTAGCACACGAATTTTAAGTAAACACAGTGACCAATTAACACGCGAAATAATCGAAGCAGCGCACATCGCCTGGTCTAAAGACGCATGCGTCAGTAGCCCCTCTTTATCGATCAGTTCAAAAGAATTGGCATTTTTAGTGAAGGGAAAATGATAATGTTGTTATCGTTCTTGTTCAGTGTGACATGCATGAATTGACTATGAATCTATGAATGGATGGTTGTTTTCCTTGTGTTATTGGAACTGTGTATATATGCCTCATTCCAAACAATAAACACTAGTTGAAAGTCAGCGCTCGTGTGTGTCGTGTCTCCCTTCTTGTCCGTGTCTTAGTGCGCGCTGTTCCGGTGAAAACTAAATTTTTGTTGCAGTAAGGCAACAGTTGACTTTTAGATGTCGGACGCGGCATCAGCTGTTCCTGTCGATGAGAGAGTTCGCGTCTCACTTTGATATTCAGCGCGAGCGTCTGTCGATTAGTGAGCTAGCGTCTCACTTTCAGATGCAACGCGAGCGTCTGTCGATCAGTGGGCTAGCGTCTCACTTTGAGATGCAGCACGTGCGAAATAAATTCTCCTTCCTTCATCTCCTACACTATATAGGAGGAGGGCTTTTTTGTTCTCGGCGGTCGCTGCCGACTCACCTGATACAGTCAGGTAAAGTTCAAAAGTTTGCATCTCTTGATTAAATGGAACTGGTGGACGACCCGGATGCTCAAGAAATGGTCCAGTGCGCGGACGCCAGTGAAAGACGAAAAAGCCATTTCGACAGATATTGGAAGTTGACAGATATTGGATATTGGAAGACGGAGAGCACGAGGCCTGTTAAGTTTCATTGTCTGCAGCGACAAAATTGAACTTTTCCGTGATGAGCTGTCGTTGTGGCGACCTAAGCTCCTTGCAGACGCTGCCTAGTGTAGAAGACGGAGAGTGCGGCAGTCAGTACATGCGTATTTCCCCCTTGTACAAGGACAACGTTTTTCTTTGTTTCCCTCGAAGAGGAGCCTTGACTAAGCTTGACGCAACATAATTGAGTCACGGAGACGAACGGTGCACATTTCCGACTCAGCGCACGAATGCTCTTTGTTCAAATACTACGCTTGAAAACTTTTGAGAATGAACGGAGAATACGCACAAAGCCTGGCTTAGAAGTGGTTCGGACGGCGCGAAAACAACAAAGACAAAGGAGACACGAACACAACAGGACGGGCGCCAACTTGCAACTGAAGTTTATTGCACCAGACCCCTACATTTTATGCATCACCCCAGCCATATCTCGCAAGCCTATCACACATCAAAAAGAAATTGTCATCAAAAGTCCTAACACCGGAAGTAAGCGCAACTATTACAGACAGATATGCATTCTGCACTATACACATGATAACATTTTCCTTATTTTATAAGTGTCGAGATTAGAAGAGCGCGCAACCCACATGAAAGCAATTCTTTCTGAAAAGAAATACAAACGCTTGAACAAGGCAACCAGAGCGCAAACTTAACAATCCTGATTTAACACAAATTGTGATAATGAAAGAATGACCAACAACAAACGCGGAAAATTTTTGGTGGACATGAAAACGTAAACCTTCGGGGAAACCTCCCAGCGTCAATGAACTATATCTAGCGTCAAAATCATTGAGAAAACCTCCCAGCGTCAAAGATAAAACGTAAAATCTAAAGACAGCCTTCGAGAAAAGCCACCTCAGCGTCACTAATTGAAATTGAAGGCCTACTCACGCATGCGCTTCCCGCTTTCTTAATAAAAAATGCCTCCACTACTTCCCGCTCAAATCTGTCTTTACCGCTCTTCAAAAAAACTGTTTTGCTCAAATCCGGACTACACCCTTTGCAAGTCTTGCAGTGGTCAGCAAGGAAACTTCCATGTTGTTGGCGCACATTCCGCATGTGTTCGCTGGCCCGTTCATTAAAACATCGACCGGTTTGCCCTATGTACACAAGACCACAGCTTAGAGGAATCTGATATACCACTTGTGATCTGCATTTCGTGAACTGTTTTTGATGTTTAATAGGGCAAACCGGTCGTTTCTTCTCAGGTTTTGACATAGTGCAAATCTTTGACAACTTTGATGGGGCCGAGAACACAACCTGCACCTGATGTTTGCTTGCTACTTTTTTAATGCCATGGGAAACCTTATGCATGTAGGGAATCACAGGGACCGATTTTTTTCTTGCTTCTAGAAGTTTCTCATCCCGAGGCCGCTTCAATCTCTGAACTAACATTTCAGAAACAGCCAAAATCAAATGGGGCGGGTAACCGGCTTCATGTAACCTCTGAATTTGGGCAGCAAAGCTCGATGACATCCTGTGATGGCACGACTTTCTTAAAGCGCTCAGAAGGGAATTAACGATTATTGCTCTTTTTACGAGTTTTGAATGAGCACTATCAAACGGCAACAGCCCTTTCTTTGATCTGGGATTGTATGCCCAGCATAGGTGATCCTTCATGAAAACCAATCTAACGTCTAAAAACTGCAGTTCACGATTCACTGGTAACTCCCACGTGAACTTGAGGCCCTGGCTGTTATTGGTGAAGACTGATAACACACTTTCTGCCGCCGAAGCTAGATCGGACTCATGAACATTCTTCATGATAACCAAAAAATCGTCCACATATCTAAAAATGGATACTACACGTGGGTCTATAAGATGACTTTTAATTTGGTTCCCAACAGCTGACAAGAAAATATCACAGAGTACAGGTGCCACTGAAGACCCTATGCATACACCTTTTTTCTGGACAAAGAAGCTACCTTCAAATGAAATGGCGGTCGAGCCTAAGTAAAATTCTAATAAGGCTACAAAACTGTCACTGCTAATCCCAGCTGCATTTTGAAATTGAACTTCACCTGTTGTGATGATCTTTTCTCTGACCGCGCTTAGGAGTCCATGATGAGGAACAGAGTAGTATAAATCTTCAATATCAATGGAGAAACCAGTGTATTCGAGGGAGGGCAAAACGTTCAGTTGCTGCACGACGTACGAAGAACTGCGAACCATGAAAGGATCATCTTCCACCAAAGAACCGAGGTGCTTCTGTAGGTAGCGACTGACAACGCACTGCCATGTTCCTTTTTCCGATACGATGGATCTTAGTGGCATTCCAGGTTTGTGGGTTTTTACCGTGAAGAATATTTCAAGGAAGCCCCTCTCTTCATCTTTTGCTCGCTTCTTGATGGCATCCAGGTGCAAGTCATCCAAGATTTTGAGTGCTTGTCGTTTTCTCGTTCGTGCATTGAACTTGACCAGTTTGAAGTTTTTGTTAATGGCTGCAACCGCCTTTTGTTGGAACAAACCCACGGGTAGGACAGCAAAGCCACCATCTTTGTCTGCTTGGAGCGCCAGGAGACCTTTTTCTTTGAGGGCACTGGACACCTTTTCAAGAGGCGGGTTTTTCGGGGGTTAGCCCCGACGCACCTCGTCAGGCAGGCGACACCGTCATCTATAATCCTCTCTTTTCCACGCTCCGTCGCATGGCCGGCCACCCTTCTAACCATGCCCAGCAACTCCTGCCGCTTGGCATGAACCGGGAAGCAGAACTTTGGGCCTTTCTCCAGGACTTCTTTCATTTTTTCTGGAAGAACCGCATCTCCAAGGACGACAAGCTTGCTGGGGCGAACGCAGGAAGGTTCCCTATGTTGGCGAAAAAAGTAGCAAGCAAACATCAGGTGCAGGTTGTGTTCTCGGCCCCATCAAAGTTGTCAAAGATTTGCACTATGTCAAAACCTGAGAAGAAACGACCGGTTTGCCCTATTAAACATCAAAAACAGTTCACGAAATGCAGATCACAAGTGGTATATCAGATTCCTCTAAGCTGTGGTCTTGTGTACATAGGGCAAACCGGTCGATGTTTTAATGAACGGGCCAGCGAACACATGCGGAATGTGCGCCAACAACATGGAAGTTTCCTTGCTGACCACTGCAAGACTTGCAAAGGGTGTAGTCCGGATTTGAGCAAAACAGTTTTTTTGAAGAGCGGTAAAGACAGATTTGAGCGGGAAGTAGTGGAGGCATTTTTTATTAAGAAAGCGGGAAGCGCATGCGTGAGTAGGCCTTCAATTTCAATTAGTGACGCTGAGGTGGCTTTTCTCGAAGGCTGTCTTTAGATTTTACGTTTTATCTTTGACGCTGGGAGGTTTTCTCAATGATTTTGACGCTAGATATAGTTCATTGACGCTGGGAGGTTTCCCCGAAGGTTTACGTTTTCATGTCCACCAAAAATTTTCCGCGTTTGTTGTTGGTCATTCTTTCATTATCACAATTTGTGTTAAATCAGGATTGTTAAGTTTGCGCTCTGGTTGCCTTGTTCAAGCGTTTGTATTTCTTTTCAGAAAGAATTGCTTTCATGTGGGTTGCGCGCTCTTCTAATCTCGACACTTATAAAATAAGGAAAATGTTATCATGTGTATAGTGCAGAATGCATATCTGTCTGTAATAGTTGCGCTTACTTCCGGTGTTAGGACTTTTGATGACAATTTCTTTTTGATGTGTGATAGGCTTGCGAGATATGGCTGGGGTGATGCATAAAATGTAGGGGTCTGGTGCAATAAACTTCAGTTGCAAGTTGGCGCCCGTCCTGTTGTGTTCGTGTCTCCTTTGTCTTTGTTGTTTTCGCGCCGTCCGAACCACTTTTAAAAATATGAACCAACTAGCCCAAATCAAAGTACTTCTTGAGCATATTTCTTCTGCATTGGGCCCTTTCCTCTATTCAAGTTTCTGTACCGACCCCGTCATTACGTGTACCAACCTTATTGCCGTATCTACTTGCCAGTCTCGGGTGCTTTCCTTCTGCTTGAAGCGAAAAATCATTCCATTTGAGGTGCAGGCCCTTGTCGGCGTTCTGCAGCCATCTTGGGGCCACATCAGGCGCATTTGCAAGATTCTCAAGTCTGAGTACTGGAGGCAGGTCCGCATGTTCCAGGATTGGGTACGTGTCCTTGTTTTTCTCGGAAGAGACCCGACAAAAGAGCACCGGCGGCTAGAAGAATTGAAAAGGTTGTCGGCAAGGACTACAGAGTTTCTCTGGCAACGTGCGGTGACGAGCCTGCTTCGCCAACATAGGGAACCTTCCTGCGTTCGCCCCAGCAAGCTTGTCGTCCTTGGAGATGCGGTTCTTCCAGAAAAAGTGAAAGAAGTCCTGGAGAAAGGCCCAAAGTTCTGCTTCCCGGTTCATGCCAAGCGGCAGGAGTTGCTGGGCATGGTTAGAAGGGTGGCCGGCCATGCGACGGAGCGTGGAAAAGAGAGGATTATAGATGACGGTGTCGCCTGCCTGACGAGGTGCGTCGGGGCTAACCCCCCGAAAAACCCGCCTCTTGAAAAGGTGTCCAGTGCCCTCAAAGAAAAAGGTCTCCTGGCGCTCCAAGCAGACAAAGATGGTGGCTTTGCTGTCCTACCCGTGGGTTTGTTCCAACAAAAGGCGGTTGCAGCCATTAACAAAAACTTCAAACTGGTCAAGTTCAATGCACGAACGAGAAAACGACAAGCACTCAAAATCTTGGATGACTTGCACCTGGATGCCATCAAGAAGCGAGCAAAAGATGAAGAGAGGGGCTTCCTTGAAATATTCTTCACGGTAAAAACCCACAAACCTGGAATGCCACTAAGATCCATCGTATCGGAAAAAGGAACATGGCAGTGCGTTGTCAGTCGCTACCTACAGAAGCACCTCGGTTCTTTGGTGGAAGATGATCCTTTCATGGTTCGCAGTTCTTCGTACGTCGTGCAGCAACTGAACGTTTTGCCCTCCCTCGAATACACTGGTTTCTCCATTGATATTGAAGATTTATACTACTCTGTTCCTCATCATGGACTCCTAAGCGCGGTCAGAGAAAAGATCATCACAACAGGTGAAGTTCAATTTCAAAATGCAGCTGGGATTAGCAGTGACAGTTTTGTAGCCTTATTAGAATTTTACTTAGGCTCGACCGCCATTTCATTTGAAGGTAGCTTCTTTGTCCAGAAAAAAGGTGTATGCATAGGGTCTTCAGTGGCACCTGTACTCTGTGATATTTTCTTGTCAGCTGTTGGGAACCAAATTAAAAGTCATCTTATAGACCCACGTGTAGTATCCATTTTTAGATATGTGGACGATTTTTTGGTTATCATGAAGAATGTTCATGAGTCCGATCTAGCTTCGGCGGCAGAAAGTGTGTTATCAGTCTTCACCAATAACAGCCAGGGCCTCAAGTTCACGTGGGAGTTACCAGTGAATCGTGAACTGCAGTTTTTAGACGTTAGATTGGTTTTCATGAAGGATCACCTATGCTGGGCATACAATCCCAGATCAAAGAAAGGGCTGTTGCCGTTTGATAGTGCTCATTCAAAACTCGTAAAAAGAGCAATAATCGTTAATTCCCTTCTGAGCGCTTTAAGAAAGTCGTGCCATCACAGGATGTCATCGAGCTTTGCTGCCCAAATTCAGAGGTTACATGAAGCCGGTTACCCGCCCCATTTGATTTTGGCTGTTTCTGAAATGTTAGTTCAGAGATTGAAGCGGCCTCGGGATGAGAAACTTCTAGAAGCAAGAAAAAAATCGGTCCCTGTGATTCCCTACATGCATAAGGTTTCCCATGGCATTAAAAAAGTAGCAAGCAAACATCAGGTGCAGGTTGTGTTCTCGGCCCCATCAAAGTTGTCAAAGATTTGCACTATGTCAAAACCTGAGAAGAAACGACCGGTTTGCCCTATTAAACATCAAAAACAGTTCACGAAATGCAGATCACAAGTGGTATATCAGATTCCTCTAAGCTGTGGTCTTGTGTACATAGGGCAAACCGGTCGATGTTTTAATGAACGGGCCAGCGAACACATGCGGAATGTGCGCCAACAACATGGAAGTTTCCTTGCTGACCACTGCAAGACTTGCAAAGGGTGTAGTCCGGATTTGAGCAAAACAGTTTTTTTGAAGAGCGGTAAAGACAGATTTGAGCGGGAAGTAGTGGAGGCATTTTTTATTAAGAAAGCGGGAAGCGCATGCGTGAGTAGGCCTTCAATTTCAATTAGTGACGCTGAGGTGGCTTTTCTCGAAGGCTGTCTTTAGATTTTACGTTTTATCTTTGACGCTGGGAGGTTTTCTCAATGATTTTGACGCTAGATATAGTTCATTGACGCTGGGAGGTTTCCCCGAAGGTTTACGTTTTCATGTCCACCAAAAATTTTCCGCGTTTGTTGTTGGTCATTCTTTCATTATCACAATTTGTGTTAAATCAGGATTGTTAAGTTTGCGCTCTGGTTGCCTTGTTCAAGCGTTTGTATTTCTTTTCAGAAAGAATTGCTTTCATGTGGGTTGCGCGCTCTTCTAATCTCGACACTTATAAAATAAGGAAAATGTTATCATGTGTATAGTGCAGAATGCATATCTGTCTGTAATAGTTGCGCTTACTTCCGGTGTTAGGACTTTTGATGACAATTTCTTTTTGATGTGTGATAGGCTTGCGAGATATGGCTGGGGTGATGCATAAAATGTAGGGGTCTGGTGCAATAAACTTCAGTTGCAAGTTGGCGCCCGTCCTGTTGTGTTCGTGTCTCCTTTGTCTTTGTTGTTTTCGCGCCGTCCGAACCACTTTTAAAAATATGAACCAACTAGCCCAAATCAAAGTACTTCTGGCTTAGAGTAGCTCAAGTGTGCTACTTGAGTTCACGGCTCAACAAGAAAATTTCTTGCCTGCCTTCTTGAATTGCTTCACTAAATGAAAATATGTGTTGACCCACGGACTTTGCACGGTAAATTCGGTCCGAGACAGCATCCCAGCAGGGTGTGCCTCATCAGGCGACGACCACGCTATGCGACGAAGTGGAAGAAAACTGGAAGAAAATGTGCAATACCTTCGAAATATGGCATCTATGTCGACGGGGCTTCTCGTGCAGCTTACATAGCAAATAGAGGCGGCACGATTACTTCATAAGATGACAGATGTCATTGGATTACTTCAAGATACTGGGAATACTATGCACCTATTCTGTTAGGCCTATACCATCCTTTGTCGCCAATGTGGTGTTGGCCGTCTTAGTAAGGAGAGTCGAGTCCGTGCTGCTGTCCCATGACCAAGAACAAGACCAAGACGCTTTATTGGACGGACACAGCCTATATATACACGAGATGACGTCACAAGACAAGAGTGCAAGACAATTCACAAAACCGAAACAAGAACTGAAACAAGTGCGGAAAACACATGAACCACAATACAACACAAGGATTCTAGGCGAAAGCAAAGATCAAACTGCACGTGAATTACTGGAAGCTTAGCATACAAGGAAAAAAGGCGATTGTTGCGTAAGCGATACTTCTTTTCATTTCTATAAAGCAGAATGTAATCTTTTCTCTGCCACACGATAAGACGTATCTCACGGTGTGATAATGTTTTTTTGTTGATGGTGGCAGGTGTACTTTCCTGTGCGGGAATTCGCGGCGGAACCTTTATATTTCCCATTGCTGGCGAAATAAAATCTGTTGTGCGTGCAGGGATTGTCCGTGTCGTAGGTGTTTCTTCCTTTGTGGTCGTCATTCTTCGCGCTGCACTTATGTGGAAACTGTCAACTTCATCACTCCTTATCTGTCGCTTTAGGTTTATGGGGTTTCATGTCCCAAAGTGACTCAAGCGGGGAAGCACGCCATAGTGATGGGCTCCGGGAATTTTAGCCGCTTGGGATTGTTTAACGTGCACTAACATCCCGCAGTACACGGGCCTATAGCGTGTTGCTTCAATCAAAATGCGACCGCGGTGGCCGAGATCGAATCACGTCCTTCGGGCCAGCAGCCGAGCACCAAAACAATGAGCCACCCCGGTGGCTTTCTCTTGCTTAGCTTCAGGATGATGGCTTAGGAAAGAAGAAGAAGGCGGCGAATCTTACGGAGCCATGCCTCGTCCTACAGCCCTGAAGTCATCAAAGGAGGCATCCATTCGCAACGTCCAAAAGCTCGTGAAGGCTCCCGTATCAAAGACCAAGGCCTCAAGTCGAGCTCGAAAAGGCAGTCGTTCTTCCCGTACAGTAACGAGTGTCAGTTCCGGCGTGCCTAGTGCCGCGACCGTGAGTCCTGCTTTGATTGGAACGCCAGATCCTTCCTGCTGTGCGGTGCATGTTAATGACGCTTCACCAATCGGCTGCCATGCCACTCTCGGAGCTGCAAAACAGGGTCTGTCGAAGCAGGCGGCCAGTACAGCAACAGCCGGGGTGGCGGCACCAAGTGCCACCAGCAGTACTGGTCTCCTGGCTCAGAAAGCGACACCCATAGTGTTGCCTAAGTATCTGAGCGACGGGACCCTGCCCCCTAGGCCGAGAGGGAATGCCGTGCCGCTGGGTGGTAGCGACGTGAAGCAGACTGTCTCATTTGACCCAATGGATACGGTCAAGTTTGACATGGCGGAGCTCTCGAATGACTCGAGAAAAACGAAACAGCGTACCCATTTCCACGTCAAGAGACCCGAGGAGTTGCCCTTCCTTCGTTTGCGCAAGGTAAGCAGGCAGAGATGGTGGTACCTTGTTCTTGCAGCGTTTTAGTTTCCTATCATTTTTAGTTGCATGCGTTAGGACGTTTCCCAGGCCCACATGCTGTTGGCAATAATGCTCACTACATGGTATAGAGCTTCCCCCCAACGGCTAAGCAAGCGCTTGGAGGAGCATGCAAGCGCTTCCGCAATACCGAAAGGATGCAGGTTTAGAGTTTGAGATGGGTGGGCAAAAGCAGATGGAGACTGCCAACCCCTTTGCTTACTATATTACGCAGTCGTATCAATAACACATTAAAGCAAAATGTTTACTAACTTCCTGCTACCGCGCTCCCTAAATAAGAACAGACTACCTTACGGGGACCGCACTGAAATTCATTGGTAATAAAAGCTTGAGAAACTGAGAATTCAGGACTCAGAGGGCGACACAACCAGCTCATCAAAAATTATTATTTGTCCTTTTAATAAACGAAAAGAAAAGTTAGACGCATGACCCTTATAAAAATTTCTATAGAAAGTCCATAGACTGTCTATAGACTTTAGTCTATGAAGTCTATAGACTGTCTATAGACAAATCCTTTAGACTGGTCTATAGACTGTCTATAGATTTATGGCCATACACTTTTAGTAGACTTTTGTCTATAGACAGTCTATAGACAAAGGTCTATAGACAGTCTATAGACTATCTATAGACTTATGGTCATGCATTTCCTATAGAGTTGTCTATAGACTGTCTATAGACACTTGTCTATAGACGACCTATAGACTTATGGCCATAGACTTCCTGTAGATTACTGTCTATAGACAGTCTACAGACAAAAGTCTACTGGTTCAGTAGACATATGTCTATAGACTGTCTATAGACATTCCACAGGTGTGTGGCCTGGAAGTGCTATAGACCATTGTCTATAGACAGTCTATAGACCTCTGTCTTCTAAACTATTAGCAGACCATTATCTATAAACTGCCTATAGACAGTCTACAACCGTTGAAAAAGGTCACCAGACAGAGTTCACAAATGACACAATCAATATACTTACAAATTTAGTTTTATTTCCAAGCTATCCAGGCTGGGAATATGCAATACATGGACCATAATAATGCACCACAGTAACATAAATGTTGAAAGTAACAGTCCGGCTAGTTTCCTCAGAAGCATTCTTGCGGCCTGTTGTCTGCAGTCAATCATCCGGGCATATTCACCTGTACAGCACAAAGGAAAAAAATAACTGAGGAACTCAAAAAAGTTCCCATTCCATCTCTACACATGTGCTTTACAATGCAAGGCATATCCTGGCTATGCCATTCTACAAAGGCAATCTTGATTTTTTGGTTTGGTTTTATGGGGTTCAAAGACCCAAGGCGACACAGGCTACGAGACGCTGAAGTGAAAGGCTGCGGAATAATTTCGGCCACCTGTGCAGAGTACGCAGGTCTTTAGCATTTTGCCTCTATTAAAATGGGACAGCCTAGGCCGGAATCGAACCTGCATCTTTCAGGTCGCCAGACGAACATGATAGCCACTGAGCTATCATGCCGGCGCATTCGTTTCAGTAAATACACGACAGATTATAAGTGTCTTCATAAAACATTGGAACAAAGACCCATAATCCCTGGAGCACTCTACTCTGAATCCAGTACTGATACTGATTTCTGTATGGCAAACCTTTTACATTATTTTTAACAGAACACTTAGAACAATTGTGCCACATATCTGCATTGACTCGCAAGGAGCTGTTAAGAATGCCACCTCCATAAAATACAGATTCAGTGCACCTTACACAGGGATCGAAAAAGGAGAATATTGGAGAATTTATTCTTATAACCGTTATAGAAGAAGCGCTTCAAAATACCCTGCGTGAAGCCTGGTATACCCGGCCAAATTTTTAACTGGCTCGGGTGTTGCATCGCTAAATGCACCTTGTAAAAAAGGTGCCTTTCGGCTGCACTGATGGCATATTCATGCTGTAATTTGACGAGTGAAATGTCATTTCGTGGTTCCTTTTTGTTCATATATTGTTTGAGTGCAGTACTTGCGTGTTTAGATCAACGTTATCAGAAATATTCGTCTGCCACTACGAACAGCTGAAACAAGCGGCATACGCAGCAATGGATGTGGTCCATATGGCCTCATCCTCTGGGTAAACTACCACTCCTTCCATGGCGGACAAGTCGTTCACCCAGAGTAAGTGCATGCAAATGCGCCACCAGAACCACTGCTGCGTATTCCGCTTGTTTCGGCTGTTCGTAGCGGCAGACGATGAATATTTCTGATAACTTTGATCTAAACACGCAAGTACTCCACTGAAACGTTATATTAACAAAAAGGAACTATGAAATGCCATCTCACGTGTCAAATTACAACATGAATATGCTAGCAGTGTAGCCAAAAGGCACCTTTTTTGCAAGGTGCATTTATCGATGCAACACCAGAGCCAGTTAAAGATTTGGCCGGGTGTACGTAAGCCGATACTCAAACGGGCACAAGCTATTCAAAACCAGCAGGTAGAAGCAACCAGTTCACCACAGATTTGCGCCTATAACTTGAAGCACAGAGATGGAACTGCATACTCATACACCTGCGCGCGCTCTTAGAAACAAGCGGGTTGCAGCGCTTCCATGCCGCGCTCATTATTCAGAAAACTCATACAGCACACGGAGGCTGCAGCTGCGCCGTTTCAAAAGCAGTCGCGAGTTTGAGACAACAAATTACTGTCATGATAAAATATTGTCTGAAATTCACTTAGTTTTTCCTTCAAGTGCAGACCCAAGAGCGCAGTAAAGAGGTGTCTTTCTTGCATTGAGGTAGCCTAACCCAACGCTGCTAGAAAAATCAACTAAAGCATTGAACGCGCTCAAAGTAGGAAGTATTTCAATGAAACAATTAACGCCTTCAATAGGCGCAGCTATAATAACACGAGAGCTTAATTTAATTTTAGGCGCAAATAAGCGGCGAATTACATCGGCGCTTTCGTAACGTAGCAGTCTGAAATCAGAAACACATACTTTGCCTCTCGCGCAAATGGTATTCTAGAAATCTGTGCAAGCGTGAGCGGGATTCATGAACGAACCACTCGGAACGAAATGTAAGCCACCTCTTGTCGAGCCGACCTTTACGCAGCTTTCAAAATGAAGTGCCCGCAGGCCAGCGGCGGCGGCCAACGGCTCTGATGACAGACATGGAGGAATCCGTACGTGTGCAACGAAGGGGAGACAGGATGGAGCTCGTGGGTTCTTCGCGGTGTTTGAGCACGCCGGCCATTCGCGCCGGCAAAGAATTTTATACTATCACATATACGCATTCCTCCAGCGCCGCTTGACTACAACTTTGACAAGCGTCTCGCGCTCCAGTCTGTAGCGTTACAAGACACCTTTGCTGAAACGTCGGCGTCCACGACGCGCACCGAGCGAGCGTCCATACGTAGCAAGAAATGCACACCTCAAAAAGAACAGCACTCCAAGGTCCACACAGGCGATAACACAAAGATTAGAAAAGAAATGTAATCCACCACTGAACGAGACTGTATGTAAGTACGTTTTCGGAGGTGCAAAGTAAATTGAGCTCACACGGCGCTAACTAACGCACAGTTTCATTTCGGCCGTCATTCACAGGCTAAACGACATTTCTGGCCGCGCATCTACCTTGAAACACGAAAAATCTAGTAAACAGCTCGCGAGGAACGGCTTATCATCATGGGCATCGCACAGACTGCCTTTCCGCGCGTTAGTAAAGACAGCGGCACAGAGATAAGCGGAATTAGTCGAGAACCCGATGGCTTCGGCCTTAGAAACGAAGATAGGACGTTTCTCACTGCGCACATAATCTGTTCTGCACACACAGCTCTGCTTAGAGTGGTTTAGGAGACCAAACGAATAAAATATAAACGTATAGACTTACCGTAAGCGGACGATGAAGCTGGATTTTGAAGAAAACGTAATCAGCGAAAAAAACGCCGACGCCACCGACGCAGCCGCGCAGAGGGTTGTTTGCAGCCCGAATGATTTTCCGCCGTCTCGCGGTAAAACGGTAAAACGTGAAACAGAAACCCATATCACGGTCGTATCTTTATCGCTCGCACTCTTGCCGTGTGCAGCTTGATCTGATATCCAAGACCACAGAAGGCAATTGGTTTATAAGCGTAAATTCTTCGCTTACCCTCTAAAAAGCTTATTGTTTTTGTGAAAACAGAACCGAAATCTACCTGCTTGACCGTATACGCGTCGCATCTCCCACCGAATAGTATATGGTACAATTATCAAATAATAATTATAGTTTTGCATAGCATAACGTCTTTTTAGCGTGTGTTCGTGTTTAGAAAACTGAAATGCTCGACATCAGCGTGTCATCGGCTCCGAAGCAACAGGTGCAAGGGTAGGAACGAAAAAATACTGGCTTTGTGATTGTTGCGTCGGTGCACTTGTGATTGTTGCGTCGGTGAATACAAACTGCAAAGGTATAAATGGGAGATGTTAATCGCACAGAAGACCAGGCTCCTTGAGACTATTCTGAGGTGTTTCTAAGGGATGGGCGCTTCCTTGAATTCCCACACCCGTCTTTCCCTCTTTATTTTCAGCACGTTTTAAAGAGAAATGTAGAAGCGTTGATGAAATGTTTCTGATTTCAGCGCGTTGGACAGTAACGATCGAAAGATGGAATGGAATTGTGTCGAGCGGTTCCTTTAAGGGACAGCGTATTCTTTACATGTAGTACAGTTTGCGGCGCTGTCACAAAAGTGGTACGCATTTGTATATTCTCAATTTCGGGTAATTAAGCATATGTAAGTTCTAGAGTTTGTTGATATCACAGGTCAATGTATCCTGTATGTCTGTGCCTTGGTCGATCGTCGCAAGAGCGCGAGTACGTGCGCGTCGTCTTCGCGTGTTAGTTTCCGTCCAGTTAGGCAGACCCCCCCGCAGTGCGCGAGCGGGGAAGCACACCCGGCTTGTTGTGTATATGTGTTAGGTTTTCGAGCTCAAAGTCACCCCTAACAGGCCCAAAGCTTTGGGCTTCCTTTTCAACTTTTTAACTTTCCTCGCCTGCAAGGTGCCCCCTTGCAGGACAGAAGATGTTGGCGTACGTGACCATTCTTTTGGTTGTCCTACTTTTTTTTTCACCCTCAAAATGGCGGCCATGCATAGTGGAAGGAGCGGAGCCTACGTGCTCCGTCCTTTGTGTATCGACTGCTTGGTGCGCTTATGGGTATTTGTTTTATGGGGGCTGTCCCTTAGAGTGAATTATTGGATGGGAGGGAGTGCCTTGTGCGTTGACAACCGACGGCTGGACAAGAACCCGAGTCGGACACAACATTAGTGCGCCTCTCGCCTCCGAGCACTCCGGACTCCCCGAGCCGCCGCCGCATCGCACTCCGAAGAACGCCACAGGACTCCGGAAGGACCGTCACCTTCGAGAGCTCCCCTTCTGCGTCGTCTTTGTGAGTGGACTGCCGCCGCGCTCGCTGGACCGTTTCCTAATTGACTGTGAACTTTCCCTTCACTCCTATTCTGTAATTTTCGATATCTGTGTGCAACCTGCATGTGACCTGTTAGTTCAAATTTGACTGTTGTATTGGTAATCACTGTTTCCTGTCCGTTACTTATAGATACGTGTACCAAGTAATAGCTTGTACTGTGTTATCTTAACCTTTTGTAAATGCTTGTGTCTGATTCTCCTGCGGATGATACCGTGAATATATCCTATTTTCAGAAACTGCCTTCGTGGTTCTATCTTCATTCACGACGCTGAACATAAACCGGCTACCGCTGGGCGTCAAAGCTCCAACCCCTTTGCCTCGGTTCGGGAAGGTGCCTCGCGCTCCTTTCGGAGCCGTGACAGGCGCCCTTACTCCAAGAACGGCTGCCTTTCCTCGGCTTACTTGTTAGCATTAAATATTTAATTGTATTGACAATATACGTCACGATATAACGAAAAGGAGCTTGTCAAGGCTCCTGAAAACTATATACAGGAGGGTGTTGTAATGTCCTCACGCAATACTTTTTAATTTCCGTAATAGCGAAGGAGGTGCAGGACTCCCGGCATAGTTGCGATTACGAGATCAGGTCCCCACAGCATGCAGTGCAAAAATAAATTGACATTGTTCTATACTTAGTCGAAAGTCAGTGTATCGAACATTGTTAGATAAAATTAGAATTGTTATAGACTGGTCTATAGACAGCAGACTATCTATAGTGTAAACTGTATAGACGAAAGGAAATTGAGGTAGTTGTAGACTGTAGTCTATAGGGAGTCTATAGACCGTCTATAGACGAAAGGAAATTGAAGCAGGTATAGACCGTAGTCTATAGAGAGCCTATCGACCGTCTACAGACGAAAGCAAATTCAGGCAGCAATAGACCTCAGTCAATAGACAGTCTACAGACAATCTATAGACAAAAGAAAATTGAGCCAGCTATAGACTTTGGTCTATAGAACGTCTATACACAAAAAGAAATTCAGGATAATATAGACCTTGGTGTATAGAGAGTCTATAGACCGTCTAGAGACAAAAGGAAATTGTGGCAGCTATAGACCTTAGTCTATATCGAGTCTATAGACCGTCTATAGACGAAAGGAAATTGAAGCAGTTATAGACTTTAGTCTATAGAGAGTCTATAGACAAAAGGAAATTGAGGCACCTTAGGCTATAGCGAGTCTATACTGACATTGGTGAAAACAGCGCGAAAGAAGAAGCCCGAAGGCGAAACGAGGAAGTGACAGGAAAGAGCGCTGACTGACAACTGTCAGTTCAGTTGTCAGTCAGCGCTCTTTCCTGTCACTTCCTCGTTTCGCCTTCGGGCTTCTTCTTTCGCGCTGTTTTCACCAATGTCAGAATGGACCAACTAGCCCAGCAAAAAGTTCTGCGAGTCTATAGACCGTCTATAGACGAAAGGAAATGAACATAGTTATAGACTTCAGTCTATAGGGAGTCTATAGACCGTCTATAGACGAAAGGAAATTGAGACAGCTATAGACCTTAGTCTATAGATAGTCTATAGACCGTCTATAGACAAAAGGAAATTGAGCCATCTATAGACTTTAGTCTACAGAGTGTCTATAGACCGTCTATAGACGAAAGGAAATTGAGGTGTTATAGACTTAAGTCTATAGAGAATCTATAGGCCGTCTATAGACTAAAATAAATTGAGGCGGCTATAGACTTTAGTCTATAGAGAGTCTATAGACAGTCTATAGACAAAAGGAAATTGAGGCAGCTATAGACTTTAGTCTATATATTTTCTATAGACTGTCTATAGACAGTCTATATAGGATAGACAGTCTCTATAGACTCTATAGGATGTCTATAGAGTCTATAAAAAGCCTATAGAAAGTCTATAGACCATTTTTATAAGGGGAGCACAATCGAAGATATATAAGCCGGCCGGCATGACATGCACTCTATCGACATAAAATTTGGTAACGTTCTGTTCCATTGCACTTTTGGAAAGGCAGTTCCGCAGCCAAGTTTTGTGTGTGACCTGGCTACACGTGTCTTAAATTTCTTCCCCTTGTCTTGACAATTTTTCCTTCAAGTGTAACATCTGTAATTCTTTCGCTCGCTCAGCCTGGTTCAATTCACATACGACTTGCTTCGCTTCACAGCACGTGACAATGAACAAGGTATATTGGTGGGGTAGCTGGTTGGCGGTCTTGACAAAATCAGCACTGGTAGGGAAAAGAAGTGGACACAACTGCTGTGGTTAGGATGTTTTTACGGTGGATTTAGGTGGCACTGACCATAGCTAGCTTCATAGTTATAATGTATTGCCTGGCAGCTCTTGTTGCCCCTTCGTAAGAGTGCGCCTTTCAGCTTAGGGAGACTTTTTATATACTGCCTGTCTTTCATGTTCTCTCATTTTTGTGAGAACGTTTTTGCAGGCTAGTAGGTGGATTACTGGAATTAGTTTTTAGAGTTTAAATTGAGCACAGGAAGGGACAAACTCTTCAGGAGAGAGCGCTAGCTAACAACTCGGGCCTTTATGGACAAATCACTTGCTTTTATACAGCAGCTGATCGTATGAAGAAAGTGATATAAATAAATTCGCACGCGAACATTTAAGTTAAATTGATATCCCATGATTCAAAGAGTGGGATTGCAAAGTTCCACTGCTATTGCTGCCCTTGATATTTGAGCTCTTGTTCTAAATAAAAACAGGGATTGCTGACAAACGCGGTTGTAGGATTTTCAATCTCATCAGCTTCTATTATCTCACTTCCTAGTTGGGTCTTGCACCTTAGCAACACTGAGTTGTGTGCAAGGGCGGATTGCAATTGCTGCATGTTCGAATGTATTCAATCAATCTGCTGCCTATTTCTTTTCAACGTGTTTCGCGTTTGAGGCACCTCCCAGTCTGGGCAATATACATTTTACAAAAGGCCAGCGGTATGGACTAGACGGCACTCTTCGAGCACCTCACGATTTGAACAAACGACTGTCGTGTGTTCCGAATTTACTCTCTTGCATATTCTAGAGAGTTTTCCTGGTGTAAAAAAATCACACTGGGGCCAGCCCTCGCGCGGGTCTTTTCAATATTGTCGGAAATTCCGTGAAGGTACAGGATAACAGCCACTTCCTTTCAGTCGATTTGATTGGGGCACGCTAACTGCTTTGCTCAAGAGGTTTTTGGCAGAAGATGCCAACAGGGATGACTACTACCCTGCGCTTGAAAGGCACTGTACTTGGCTGTAGAAGCTGGCATCTTCCAAATGCGGCCAGGACTTGTTCACAGCGCTGAATCGGCATGGCTTCCAAATGCCTCTCTTTGCAAATGCCTCTCTTTGCAATGCCTCTCTTTGCCTCTCTTTTTCTTACCCTTCCAGTAACAAATTTCAGCTGAATGTTTCGCGCTTCGCCTGTCGTACTCCTTGCACTCTATCTTGTCTCGTCCAGTGCGGTTCCGACACGGTTAACACTCTATACTAGCCGTTGTAATGACTCGCTGGTTTTTTTACATTTGCTCGTCAAAGCCTGGTGTGGGCGGCAAGAATCTTGGCAGAAAGAGCGCGCCAAGGCGTATTCTGCGTGGTGGACAATTCTGCTTTATTTTATTTATTTATTTATTTCAAAATACTGCAGGCCTATGAGGCCCAAGAAGGAGGGGCAAACAACATAACACGCACACATTTCCTGTAATTCTAGCATTTCGGAACCAGCATCGGCAAGGGACGAGAGAGTACAGGGAATACTATATCTCCATTTGCGTCGCTTCCACATATGAGCACTGATGACCCCTAATTTCAAACCGCACCGAATATATCACCTTCATTCATGGCTACTTTCTTCATTCCTTTAAAGCGTGTTGTTTATCGTTACACTTTTGCACTTAGCTGCCTACCTTTCGTCAAGCACGAATCCGTGAGTACCTGCGCACTCTTTAGAATACAAATGAAGGGAAAATAGGTGCTCGATTTCGCATACGTGTCGGAAGCCAACAGCCAGCAAAACCAAGGCGCATAGGGGATGTCTTTGTTTTTCTTAGTTGTTTTTCATCCATCAGAGATTATTAATAATGAGGTCGTGGGTTCGGATTCCACTGGCGGCAAGTGGTTGTTTTTTTATTTTGCTTATATAATATTGCACTTGATGATAAAGTACAAATTAAGAAAAAGACAACCCCTATGCTCCATGGTTTCGGTGGCTGTGGGTTTCCGTCATGCGTGCGCGATCTTTTACTCACATGCCTGCCGGGTGTCTTCCGTTTTGAAAAACTGGAAGACTTTACTATGTTCCCACACTGTCATCGCAGTACACTACTATTCGACTTGTAAACTACTACTAATAATAAGGCAATGTATAAATAGTGTTTCGGAACAGCAGTACAGTCCGCAAAAGTCCGAGTACAAGTTCCATTTGGGTGGTATGCGCATGTGCAGTTGTTTACGGCAGAAACGGAGGCAGCGCAATACTAATTCCCCCGCATGAAAGCACTACGGCGCAATTCTCTTATCCTAGTTGCTCTTCAGACATGGTCTTTGAAATGCTTTGAAATTGTCGCAGTTTTGTATCCCTTTGACCTGAAGAATCGTTACCATATTTGTCGCGACATTGCCATTTTATCTATCTTTTATAAATACATCCATGCCTCTGATTCACCGCCAGCCCATGTACAACGTCCCTCCTACTTATCACATAGATTACATAATAAGTACAGCTATGCCCGCATTTATGGCAGCACTAGTGCTTTCAACTTCTCGTCACTCCTCCGCGCCATCCGCCTCTTGAACGATCTTCCGGATTGAATCACCCTCCAGCGTAATCATGACACCTTTTGCGAACATCTACTCAAACCCTTCGTTGATAATGCTTAGCACGTCATTTATATAATCATGATTTATATAGCTTTCTTTACAGCTGCTTGAGACTTTTGCCTCATTGGATCTGTTCAGGCGCTGCTGCCGTCACGTATACCTGAAGTGATTTTTTAAGCATGAAATGCTTTTAGCTCCCGTTGTCGGCAGTGTGGTGACGTCACGCCGAGACCGAGAGCCATCATCCGGGCACTGAAATCCACTCATCCGGGCACTGAAATCCACTCATCCGGGCACTGAATTCCAGTTATCCGGGCACTGAATTCCAGTTATCCGGGCACTGAAATCCACTCATCCGGGCACTGAAATCCACTCATCCGGGCACTGAATTCCAGTCATCCGGGCTCTGAAACGAGAACATCCGGGCACCGTACGAGACTTAACGAGATTTAACGAGACTCTCTAAGCTCTCCTACGCGACCGGCATGCAAGCGCCGGTTGGTCTCCAAACGAGACAAAAAATAACTGCTGCCAGTGCCTTCTCAATGTTTATCAAGATATCAGTGGAGCTGTGGGTTTGATAATGCACGGAATTATAATTTCCGATTTCTAATAACGCGTGCAAAAAGCACATAAATGCAACGTTACACTTCGTTGTCATACGTGATCCGGGGGAGAAGCGCTGCGTTCAAAGGGCAAGGCATCACGCCGAACGGGTGGTGGCGTTCCTCCCTTCCATTACGGTGCGGTTCGGGTGTCCACCGAGATGACAGAGAATTACTGCGCCATTTACTTTCCTCAAAAAACCTTGCGTTCAAATGGCAAGGCATCGCGCTGAACGGGTGGTGGCGTTCCTCCCTTCCTGTACGGTGCGGTTCGGGTGTCCACCGAGATGACATTAGGCCCGTAAACATTTCATGCTTACTCTACTCTCGGTTACGGGAGAGGCAGAGAATTTTTTTTGTTTTCGTGTAACTCTGTGTATTTCCCCCATTTTTTTGTTCCATGACGGGCCTTGTACCTTTACTAATTTTTTGTGAACAGCGATATGTTATCTGATCTCACTTGTTTTTGTCTGTTTTGCTACACTTTTACTAGGCTTTTTGTTTCTAACCTATTTTACACAAACTTCTATATCTGACCCCTCTTACACAATGCCTTTCCGGAGGCCTGCAAGGTATTTGTAAATGAATAAATGAATAGTTTAGCCGGCACGCGGACGCCTTCTATGCTGTGCCAATCTCCCCCTTACTCAGTAAAAGTTGAATCCGTTGCGTTCCCCTCAGCTCTCCCTGGCCCCCCTGCGCATCATCGGACTGCTCCGACCCAAGACGGCCCGCGAGCGCAGGCAGCCCACGCTGAGGGAGCTCCTGGTCGAGGCCCAGAACAAGGAGCAAGACCTGCTGGTGAGCTCACTCTGCTCTCCCAGCTGGGCTTGCGACAAAGTTTCCAACAACAGAAAAGGCCATCTTAACGGTGTATGCAATCTCGACGGTTGCATGTGTGTTCTGGAGATATTTATCGTTTCAGGCTGTAATGTTTTAAATGGGCCGATTAGGAACGCCTCCTTGAATATTTTACCTACTGGAAATTTTTGCACTGTTTGGTTTCATTTTCCCAGGTTTTCACCCGAAAGCGACTCAGGCTGCGAGTGACTCCGTAATGCAACTCTGCGGATATTTTATGATTACAGGATTAATTATGCAAATTTTCTATGATTCAGTTTAGGGTCACGTGCGTTACCATAAGTTGGACAGGGGTAAGAAAGAACTGATGCACTTTTTTTTGCAACCGTGTATCTCCTATGTGGTTATTTATTGCAGCATTTATAGAAAGCCCGCGAAATATGAATATAAAAGCGCGTCACTGCGCTCATGCGCTACCATATCACAGGGCCGGGATTGGTTGGGCCACAGCGCTGAGGGTAACGGTGTTTTCTGAATTCTTAAAACTTACCTGGATATTAACTTCCCTGGGCTACACACCGCTCAATAATTAAGGAACAGAGCAGTGATAGTTAAAAAGTTTACTATTCAATATTAGAGAACCAGCTTGCTAGTTAGCACATCTTACGTGTATTATGATGAACTGCACCTCTGAGAATTTTATGCCAAAAAAGCGCTCTTGTAAGCCAAAATGCCTATTTTAAAAATTTTTCTAAAATCTCAGGTGAGCAATCTTGTATATCTAATACACCCAAAAACCTGCCCACCGTGTAAGGCGGCACCTCATTCAATCGTAAGGGGCTGGTCTGGAAGCCACACTAAGCCAAGCAACCCAAGTCGTATTGATGGCAGCCTCTGCCAGAGAAAAGCGTACAAGGGTAGATGTGCGGGCCATTGTGTGGTTCGTGCTTAAAACAGCGCAAAAGACACGGACGCAGACAGAAGTTACACACACAGAAAAGCAGTGGCGCATCTTAGCTTGACCGCTGCCCCACAGCGCCAGGAATGGTAGGAATACTCTCAGGTACCTATGAATGGAGAGGATGACCAATTCCGCATATATGGACATTAACCTATTATTGCTATCCGAGCAGCTGCCCTCTGGGAACACTGGTCCTGGTCACCAGAGCCAAACGAATAACCGAACTGTTAGCGCACGTAATTGGCATTCGAGCTAACTACTCATATCGACCATAATTTTTTTAATAACGTCAGTATTACGTACAATAGTTTTGCTCATAGATTGTGCTGTCTCCTCGATATTTCTTTTTCAACATGGCCCGTCCTTTGGAGTGTAGGTATCATTCGAGGGAATACAGTGGAAGCTGGTGATAACGTTTAAAGTGATGCCACTTGCTGTATATTTAAGCTTAATGTTTCTTTGTAACTGTACGCAAGTCATACACGGAGGCCATGAGCGGAATAAGCGCCTTTCCGATGGACCTTTGTCACAGAAGTGGCGGCAACCTGTAAATTACTTTTGTTTGTATAAAACTAATGCGTCCGCGTTTCTTTGTATGTGTCTCGGGAAGAGCAAGAATGCATGCACGCTTTTTTCAGTTATGTAGACAACCCCTCGCATTGCGAAAGCGGAGGCGGCTCAAACTCGTCCCCGAAACTGCCGGTCTAGAGCTGACCATTAGCGGGAAAGAAGTTGCGGCCTACGTGACTGGCTTTTTGGTTGTGTTTTAGTTTTTTGCGTTTCCAAGGTCACCGAATCGAGAGTCGAAGCCTGGGGCTTCTTTTTAGTTGTGCGTTAATTTTTTCCTCCTCCAAGATGGCGGCCATGCAGAGTCAAAGTGTAGGTGCTACGTGCTCTCGTCGCGCTTTTTGGTGTTTTGTTTTTTCGACGCCGACGCTGTGGCGCCGCGAGTGCTCGCTCGCTAGCGCCCGAGGGCTTTAAAAGGGGGCCGTATGGATACGAACTTCAGTCCGCTCGTCGGTGGAAACGCTGCCGCCGCGAACTCCCGGGTCTCCGAGCCGCCGCACCGCATCCTCAAAACCGCAAGCTGCCCTGGACGGACGTCGCCTTCGGGGGCCGCACTGACTGCGTGTTTGGGATGGACTGCAGCCGCGCTTCCCGGTTTACTGTATGTTTGTTCACCTTCTGACTTTTGATCGACTGTATCTAATTGGCCTCTCACTTGTGTTCTGAACTGTGTAGGAATATTCAGTGTATAACTTAATTCAGTGTGTTTACTGCTATGTGCTTTCCGCAATTGTTTTGTAGAATGTAAATTATGTGTCTGTAAAAGCTGCCGCATTGTTCAATCGAAACTATAAACGTTGTTTTGTTGTTGTTACCTCTTAAACACGCCTCGGTCTCAGTCACTGCGTTTGCTTACCGGCTACGCCGGGCATCAAACGGCCACCCCCTCATTGTCCGGACTCTGCGATGATGTCGACTAGTCGCCGAACCCGTGACAACCTTCCAACGCGACAGCGCTGAGGGTCCCGTTCAGCGGAAAACCCGACGTCGTCGTCGTTCGCGGCTGTGGCGACGAAAGCTTCCGCGAAAAATCTCCACAGAGTCAAACTAGGAGTGCCACCTAGGTAACAGCTGTGCCATCTAGAGCACATGACCGCATTGCTAAACTCTTGGCGCACTGCGCCAGGAGTGGAATAAGGACTTCCAGCGTTCTAGTAAAGTATGGAATGACTGTTTCCTCATATAAGGGCATTAACCCATTAAGACTATCGCATCATGCCCTTGAGGCACAGATTAAGTGCGATCTCCAGGTTGCGTACGGAACTAAGCATGTACTATATTGAAGAAAAAGCTTCACTGCGAGACCAAGGGCTTCAGTCGCGGACCGTGTAAATTTGATCTGCAGCTGAGTTAGAGGTCAAACCATGAAAGGGAGACAAAGAAACTGAATCAATATCCATCACTGGGAGTCGATCAAGCGTGGCTGCGCAAACAGATCTCCTTTAAGGGCCGCTCTGCGAGACCACTAGGTTATCGCCGCCACCAACACGCCTTGTGTTAAACTGCACCACACTCTCGCGCTCTGCATTGGAGAGCGTCGTCTTCATCAACTTTCCTCTGCTTCGTCCCAAGGCACTGCCTGCTCGCCGTCGTCTTCTACGTAGCCCAAATCCGCGCTTTAGCTCCGATTCTAATGCAGTAAACATTCTCTGTAGTTTTTAGTTTTTTCTACTGATGTTGTCTTGTGTCGCATCTGTATGGGACCGTACAGCTTAGGGGAATATTTTTTTTAGGCTTATATGAGTAGTTATTTTTCAGATGCTATTCCCGCACATTATTGTTCATGCTATGACGTTGAGTTGAGTGCTTACAATTAAAGCAGAGGCATGCTGACTATCAGCTTCCGTCTTATACAGAGTAGCTGTTCTTCTTTAGGCTACTTCCACTTTGCTCAGGTGCATGTAAAAATGTGCATATTCTCACGGCTAGACAGTCGGGATGGCCAGGACACGTTTTACTGTGCAGCGCCAGGCAGCAGCGGACTCCCGAGAAGAGACGATGAAGAGACGATGAAGAAGAAGCCCTGCCCGCCACCATGGCTAAGGCTAGCCAGTATAGCGGTTAAGGAAGTTCGGCCGGGAGACGGCACCACGAGAGTGCCCAGGAGTGTGGCAATATTTTCCCCTCTGTTCCCCCATTTTTAATTCTGTCTTCCTAATAAAAATGCGGTAATACACTCAGCACAACCACCAGTTTTTTTTCCGCTGAGCATCCTCGGCCCAGATTTCAAGTAATTTCAAGTCGATTAGTCAGTTGGCGGTGCAGTATTTTTCCCCAGTCGCTGCGGCTATACCTAGCACAGTACGTCAGCCCCCGTAAAGCTAAATGGAGAAGTGTGCAACGCGGTCGGCGTGGGACCCTCAAGGTGTCATCGCGCAGAGCGTAACGCATTGGTAAAATTATTGTAAACCTGTGTACTGTCACGCCGTGAGCGATGTGTGTGGTCTCGAATTATCATATGCCTCCTGGAAGTAATGGAAGCAACAAAACTTCATAGAGAAAAGCTGACAACTTTGTGATAAATCACCATATGTTCCTTGTGCAGTGCCTTAAGTTCTTCGCATTTTATAAACTCATAAAATTTATGTGCAGGCGCACCCTAGGCGGTATTGAACTATCCGTTGGAGCAGGCTGGATGTAATAATAAGTAGTATTATATATTAACTTTTCGCGATGTCAGAAGCGGACCGCTGAACTGTTGAACTTGTTTTCGGAATGTATCAATCCGACGCACACAGAAAGCTTAGCTGTAAGGTAGAAGAGAATGAAAATAAAAAACCATATGCGCACAGGCGTGTGTGCAAAATGTGCCTCTATTGTCCTTGGAGTCTATGTGAACAATGCCGGCACTGAGAACTGAAGACTTCCTCTACGAGGGGGTACCCAAAAGAAACCGGACTTATTTTTGTTTGAACTTATTTGTTCACATTTTCAGCACAGACCTTCAATATCCTTCAAAGTACTCTCCACTTGCAATCATACGTTTGTCGAATCTTTCATTCGATTTTTGAAAACATTGTTTAAATTCTTCTTTTGTGATGCTTGACAGTCCCTCCGTCGTTTTTTTCTTCACCTCAGCAACATCAGCGAAACGCTTTCCATTCACCTGTCTTTTCATTCTAGGAAACAAAGAAAGTAGCACGGAGCAAGGTCGGGTGAGTATGAGGGTTGAGGAACAGAGCTCATGCCATTTTTGGTCCGAATTTGTCGTAGAGACAGGGCTGTGTGAGCAGGGGCATTGCCATGGTGGAAAAACCAGTCACACGTCTGCCACAAATCAGGCCGCTTCCACCGAACACTGTTGCCCAATCTTTTCAAAACATCCAAGCAGAAAGCCTGGTTAACTGTCTGACCCTGCGGAACAAATTCTGAATGGACGATTCCTCTCACGTCGAAAAAACAAATCAGCATTGTTTCGAGGTTTGGTTTCACCTGACGAGCTTTCTTGAGGCGACGTGAATTTGAAGTTTTCCATTGGCATGGCTGTTGCTTTGATTCAGAATTCAATTCAGGAACGCTTGAGTTGTCCCCATAGCATCGTCCTTGAACGTCTTTCTGAATATTTCAAGAGTTTCCGTTCCACTTTTTCCGAGAAAAAATCAGAATTTCACCGGCGCACGCTGTTCACGAAAATCAGCCATTGCAAAAACGACACGCACACAAAACAGTCGTCACTCTAAAATTCTGCCTAAAGTAGTCTGACCTCCTTCAGCGACGGCATTCGGCTTACTGACTCTGAAATGTTCCTTCTATGCGCTCCTAGCGGCAAAACGCGGTACCACAGAAGCTGTGCCGACTCAAAAAATTAGTCCGGTTTCTTTTGGGTACCCCCTCGTATCTGCGCTCCAACCAGATCAGCCTGTTTAGGCATATCAAGCCCTCGTATACTACCCTCCCCATCTTTCTTCCCTAAGTCCATAGCCTTCGTGCCTGGTGTGCACGTTGAGTAAAATGGACTGAGAATGTTCTATCCTTCGTGAAACTGGTGCCATGCACGGAAGCAATCGCCACCTAAGGTCTAACCTTTCACTATTACATAATCTAGCACTCTTTGATAGTTGGCCTCACATCATTACTATGAAACGAACAGGGTCGTCGAAGTGGATATCAATGTGACGGTGTGTTCGTGAGTGGGATTAAAATTGAGAAAACAGTGTCGTCGTAGCGGCCTCGTTATTTTTATGTGACAACTTTCATTTTTAAAGTTGGCTTTGGTTTAGCTTTCTCATTTAATTTCGGCTAAAAGTGCTTAGATGTATCCTAATCTTTCACAGAGAGCAACTCATTTCGTGGAAGTAAATATACAAGCACTGGCGATATCGTAGTTCTTAAAGTACGTAACGTATACTTTAAATAGGTTTTACGTAAGGGCTCTACCCGGAAGGTGCACTATAGAGCGTTCTGGATAATTTCGTTCTCGCTTATGTTTGTTTTTTGGGCTTCCATGACTAGAAAGTTTCAGTCATTCGCAACTCAGCCGCAAATTAAACCTGCGAAACTTAAGATACCCGAGGAATCTTTCCTTTGGCGAGACTGCTGCCTGACGATGACGCGCCCCACTGCCTCTACGTCATAAGCGCACGCTTCGCTTCTTTGCTTCTGGTGCGTCGGTGATCACACTTCCCCTTTCTCGAAGGTCCCTCCTTTTCCTCCTTTGGGCTCAGTTCAAAAATAACCAACGCGATAAGTGCCTTTAAGCCATTCGTATGACGACTTCCCGCTAGGTATCGGCGGAGTAATACGTAGTAACATTGGTGAAAACAGCGCGAAAGAAGAAGCCCGAAGGCGAAACGAGGAAGTGACAGGAAAGAGCGCTCTTTCCTGTCACTTCCTCGTTTCGCCTTCGGGCTTCTTCTTTCGGGCTGTTTTCACCAATGTCAGAGTGGACCAACTAGCCCAGCAAAAAGTTCTGCTATAATACGTAGTAATAAGCGGAGTGCTTTAAAAAAAATGTAGTTCGAAAGCGTAGCTTTTGGGCTTGTTGGTGCATGATCACAGCGAGAGAATATAGCGCAGAGTAGGGCAGGACACAAGAACACACGAACAATACGAGCGCTAACTTCCAACGAAATTTTATTTTCAACATGGAACATAATTAGACACAAAATATACGTCATCACATGTGCTAACAATTACGTTGCCTCAGAACCGAGAGTTCTTTATCACGTAAAAAGATAGAGGGAGTGTTCACACGTGTCTCTCCCGAAGCATTTATCCTTTGAGCTTCAATTATTAACTGCGTGGTAATGTTCCTTTTTTTTGCCAGCACAGCAGTTTTTTTTTACAAAAAAAAAATGGTTTGCACGTTTTAGATTCGCATGAACGAATGTGGTCAACAAATGATTTCCCTTTCCCGTTCTTGACGTCGCGTGCGTGTTCCATCAAGCCCTGATTGAGGCATCTCCTCGTCTGGCCGATGTCCTCGACCCCACATGATGGCGATCTTTTATACACGACACCTTCAATGCATGGCACGTACGGCTTCTGATGACGAGTCTTGCATCCACTTGTTCTGTTGTTGTTGCTTTTCCAAATCTTGGACAACGAGGGAAGTTTCTCAAGTGCCGAGAATACGAGAGTTGCGTTTGCCCGCTGTCCAATTCTTTTCAGCTTATGATAAATTTTATGCAAATATGGCAATACAATAAAGCGCTTCCTTTCACCGAGCATCAAGGGCTATTGACATTGACCTTTATTCAGTTTTCTTAGAAGCTTCTCGGCAACAGACACCTGGACACTGGCGGGGTACCCACCATCAGTCAGCCTTATGGTCTACTCCTTTAAACTTTCATGCAGCCTGTGTGCACATGATTTTCTCAGCGAGTTCTTATAACACATATCGACGATGGCTCTTTTTACGAGTTTGGAATATGCAGAATAATATGGTAATGCATGCTTGTTACTACGAGGCTGGTAGACCCAGCAAATTTGATTAGGATGAAAGGTGAAGTTGAGGTCTAAAAACCTGATAGTAATTTACCGGAAATTCTGTGGTTATAACAAGTCGGTCAAAACAATCCTTCATGATGGTTAAAATGTCTTGATGGTTAGAACAGTCTTGCCAAGTTGGGAACAAAACGGCTTACTTAAAACCGGGGCTAAGCATGACCCGATACATATTCCGTCCTTTTGGAGGTATGGTTTTCCTTTCCCGTTTATAAATGTTCAAGCTTGCCCTCAACACAGCGAGTACTTTCTCATTTGGTAACTAATAATATAGATCCTTAATATCTACTGAAAACGCGTTAATATTGTCCCCATGCTAGTTCCGCACAAACTCTATGATTTCACCAAAATTCTTAACAGCAAAAGGATCGTCATTCCTTAAAAGGTTCAACTTTTCTTGCAAATACATGGAAACAATTTTCTGCCATGTGCAAGTTTCAGAAATAATAGCCCTGAACGGTTGTTCTGGCTTAAGCGTTTTAACGCTAAACATGACCACGTGATTAATAATTGAAGCTGAAAGGATAAATGCTTCGGGAGAGAAATGTGTAAGCACTCCCACTATCTTTTTATGTGATAAAGAACTCTTGTTTCTGAGGCAACGTAACTGTTAGCATAATTGATGACGTGTCCTTGGTGTATAAATATGTTGCATGTGGGAAATAAACTTTTGTTGAAAGTTAGCACTCGTGTTGTTCGTGTCTTCTTTTGTCCTGTCCTACTTTTCGCTATATTCTCTCGCTGTGTTCGAAAATGTATGGTTTGCTCGCGAATCGAACAACACTTGCGACAAGAAGCGATGGCGTCCCACAGGTCTCACGAGAAAGTGTAGATCTATTGATAACGCGGGATTGAAAAGCTGGCGAGTGGGGCAGACGCGGTACCTTCGGCAGACGGAGACAATGATCACCGACGCACCAGAAGCAAGGAAACAAAGCGTGCGCTTCCGCCGTGGCAGGCAGTGGGGCGCATCACCCTGCGGCAGCTGTCACGGGAAAGCAAAGACTGCTCCGGCATTTTCATATTTCAGTGCGCTTAATTCACTGCTATCTTGTCTGTAACTGAAACTACTTATTCATGGAAACTCAAAAATGAAAATAAAAGTGAAAACAAACTTTTCCCGCAAGCTCTTTAATGCACCTTTACGACAACACTCTAACTGAATTTTATGAGCACGTAGGATAGCCGTCATAATTTCAGGATACTTTAACGCAGTAATTACCCACCGCATGTTAGATGCATTACAACCTCAGGTTCCAAGTCAAAAGAAAAAGATAACATCCAGAATTACAGGCCAATATCAATATTACCGTTTTTCAGCAAGGTCGCTGAAAAACTGTTAGCAGCAAGACTTAACAGCTACCTAGAAAAACATAGTATTCTGTCACCCTACCAATTTGGGTTCAGAAAAGGATATTCCACAACAACTGCCGTTTCGACCTTTGTTGACATAGTTAGGAAGTTTATTGATTCAGGTTCCCTAGCAGCAGGCATATTTATCGATTTCGCCAAAGCCTTTGATTCTCTAAATCACAGTATTCTTAAAGAAAAGTTAATTGGTTACGGCGTCAACGGCACACCCCTAACACTCATTGAAAGTTACCTAACGGACCGTCATCAGGTTGTTTTCTTCGGAAATTCACAGTCGAGTGCAAAGGTGATTAATGTCGGGGTTCCCCAAGGCTCTGTGTTGGGACCTTTATTTTTTTTACTTTATATCAATGACTTGCCTTCCCAATTAACTTATGCCCAAACTGTATTATATGCTGATGACACGACTTTAGTATTAGCAGATCGCGATGAAAGTGCCCTGATTAGAAAAGTAAATAAAGAATTACAAAATGTACATAAATGGTGCATGGCGAATGCAATCAACCTTAATCCTAATAAAACCGTCTTTATCCTTTTTCACTCTGGCAGAAGAATTGTTTCTCAGCATACAGAAGTAATTTACAATAACCGGCCTATTCACCATGCTAACAACACAAAATTTTTGGGTATTGTGATAGATAATTATCTCAAGTTTGATTTACACGTCCGTTCAGTGATTAAAAAAGCCTCATACGGCCTGCATGCACTTTCCAAATGCCGAAATTTTTTCCCCGTTGATGTACTTGTTAACCTTTATTACGCCTTTGTCCATTCACATATTAATTACTGTATATCTGTTTGGGGATGCACATATTCATCTCACATCGCCCCCTTATATGTTTTTCAAAAAAGAGCTCTTCGAATTGTCGCGCAAAACATTCAGCATACTCATCTAGATGAATTATTTGCCGTTCTTGGTATCCTAAGTGTATACGACCTAGTAACTTACAATACCGCTTCCTTAATTTATCAGATATTTCACAACACACTCAATTTAACTACAGTACGTCTTCATCGCTCACTACGCACCAACACGTCTACTACAAGACATCGGCTCTTGCTTCCTACCATACACACAAATTATGGCCGGCAAACGTTGCAATTTACGGGTCCTCATTTGTGGAACAGTCTTGATTATAACATTCAAATTTCACCTACACTTCATGCCTTTCAAAAACAATTAAAACATTTTCTACTAAGCTCAACCTAGTGTACATTCTTTAGTGCTTTTTTGTATTTTTTTCTAATTATAATATGTTTATTGCATGTTTTCACTAGTATTCAGTGCCTACTGCTGTAACATGCTTATTGCTATATAGTTGCCTTATTTGTTATTTGTTGCTGTCGTCTACATCATGTGTAACAGCTTATAGTGGTCGGGACCCTTAAACAAATTTTGTTGGGTCCCTGAAAAAAAAAAAAAAAATGCAGCATTCACCTTTACGACCTACTGTGGCTGCCACAGAGTAAAAAAGGAGCTGTAATATTTCGGGTGGAAAGGCGGGCCTTTTTTCGCATATGATGTCTGGCAGCCAGTCTATGCGACCCAGTGTCAAAAGCCTCCTCTTCCTGTATCCGTAAAGAGCTCAGCCCATGTGCTCAAAAAACAACTCTGAGGGTAGGCCCCTCAACATTATGTACAGCGCGAAAAACTAAGACAGGGGAAGAAACACGCAAACAAACGAGCGCTGACTATCAACTGAAAACTTTATTAGGAAACTCGTGGTTATAAACGATTCAACCCAGCACGTGCAGGCGCACAAAGCCTGAAACAACAAAACAACAAAAACAACAAAACCGAAACAGCAAACCAAACCACACGTGTGCATTAGCCTCATTGCACTGCCGCATTACTATCAAGATATTCCAGTTCTACCTGGTGTAACGCCACCGAAGGTTTTGCAACGCATGGAATGCGCGATGTGGCGATCAGATACGCCTCTACTATTTCCCGGCACTTCTGATCCCTGTGCCTGAAGACAACGTCCGCACGCCCCAAGTCAGGAGAACACACGCTGTCATTTTCCTTACTGCAGTCACGGCAGTGCAGAGCGAGATTAGAAGAAGCGGCAGACGTCCCCGGCGACCTCTCGTGTTCTCTCAGGCGGACGTTGAGGCACCTTCCAGTCTGCCCATAATAAATTTTCCCACATGATACGGGTATTCTGTACACAACGCCCATGTTGCACGGCACGTATCTGTTGGCGTATCTGACAGCGCATGCTCCTGCAATGGGCCTCGACTCTTCCATCCTTCTCCTGACCGCGGCACAAATCTTGCCAACCTTATTTCCAGCAGTAAAAACCACTTGTATGCCAAACCTGCCTGCGACTTTCTTTAGACGATGGGAGACCCCATGCAGATATGGAATGGGAACAACCTTTTTGTGGTCGGAACTTTCCTGGGCTTTTTGGCAACCCCCTTTGATCTTCACCAAGAGCCTCTCCGCCAGACGCGCGAGGCTCTGTACCAGAAAGCCAGCCTCTTTGAGCCTAGAAACCTGTGCGTAGAAGCTTTCCTCTACCAAGTGTGGGCAGGACTTCTTCAACGATGACCCAAGGCATGACATTGCTATGCCGTCTTTAACAAGCCTCGAATGACCAGACTCGTGGCTTGGGTCATCGTTGAAGAAGTCCTGCCCACACTTTGTAGAGGAAAGCTTCTACGCACAGGTTTCTAGGCTCAAAGAGGCTGGCTTTCCGGTACAGAGCCTCGCGCGTCTGGCGGAGAGGCTCTTGGTGAAGATCAAAGGGGGTTGCCAAAAAGCCCAGGAAAGTTCCGACCACAAAAAGATTGTTCCCATTCCATATCTGCATGGGGTCTCCCATCGTCTAAAGAAAGTCGCAGGCAGGTTTGGCATACAAGTGGTTTTTACTGCTAGAAATAAGGTTGGCAAGATTTGTGCCGCGGTCAGGAGAAGGATGGAAGAGTCGAGGCCCATTGCAGGAGCATGCGCTGTCAGACACGCCAACAGATACGTGCCGTGCAACATGGGCGTTGTGTACAGAATACCTGTATCATGTGGGAAAATTTATTATGGGCAGACTGGAAGGTGCCTCAACGTCCGCCTGCGAGAACACGAGAGGTCGCTGGGGACGTCTGCCGCTTCTTCTAATCTCGCTCTGCACTGCCGTAACTGCAGTAAGGAAAATGACAGCGTGTGTACTCCTGACTTGGGGCGTGCGGACGTTGTCTTCAGGCACAGAGATCAGAAGTGCCGGGAAATAGGAGAGGCGTATCTGATCGCCACATCGCGCATTCCATGCGTTGCAAAACCTTCGGTGGCGTTGCACCAGGTAGAACTGGAATATCTTGATAGTACTGCGGCAGTGCAATGAGGCTAATGCACACGTGTGGTTTGGTTTGCTGTTTCGGTTTTGCTGTTTTTGTTGTTTTGTTGTTTCAGGCTTTGTGCGCCTGCGCGTGCTGGGTTGAATCCTTTATAACCACGAGTTTCCTAATAAAATTTTCAGTTGATAGTCAGCGCTCGTTTGTTTGCGTGTTTCTTCCCCTGTCTTAGTTTTTCGCGCTGTACATAATGTTGAACCTTCACCAACTCGCCCTGTTTTCTGTTCTACTTAGGCCCCTAGCCAGCGGCGCGAAAATTAATCGTGTTCTTCTGTAGAGGGCCGTAGAGAGCATGCAGCAGCCAGTATAGCAGAATATGCTGCTGTTTTCGGCTTACTAACCCAAGTAAAGTCTGCTAAGCGATACACGAGGAGACGCTCGTTTGAAGCTTTATTTTGTGTAGCCTGCTCAGAATGCATACCTGACCGTCAGCTCCTATTTCTTCCTTGCGTATTTACTCAATATCCCGACCACTGCCGAATTAGGAAACCTTAAAAACCAATTAAAGCTGCCGCTTCAGAGATATTACGCAGTCAGTTTCCAGGAAAAAAATCGGGATTTCTCATCTGTGGCAGTTGGGTAATGCACATTTATCCTTATACACTGTTCGCAATTAACCGTGAGTGGGGTGGAGCGATGCTACAGTGAAATAACTAGGATTGCGGATCGGGGATTCCCTTCATCGTATTTTTAATTTCCTGTAGGAAAAATTCAATATTCTCTTTCCTCTCTTTTCAAAATGTCGGCAAGCCACTGTTTACAAAGAGCCTAATCTGCTGCCAGTGCGTTCGACTTCTCAGGAGACAAGTGCAGGAAAGGAAGATTCCGCAGATGTTTCAGGAGTTCCTCCGAGTATTTAAACAGCTCTACCATTCCTCTTTCCCGCTAAAAGTGCGTACAATAAAGCGTAAAACTCGCAAACCTTGGATATCTTCTGAGTTGCGCCAAGAAATTAAAACGAAAGACATACTGTACAAAATTTTTTTAAACACACGTTCAACAGATGACCTAAGCATTTTTAAGAAATACAGAAATAGATTAACAAAAAAGCTACGTCTCGCTCGTGCGGAATACTTCGCGACATTTCTTGAAATTAAAAATGGTCGCCACGATCTGTTGTGGTCAAGGTTTAATTTCTTACTGAGGCGTGAGCAACCACAGGCTGCCCCGCGGGCTTTAAAGCTTGATAATAAAGATGTATCCGGCAGAGAGTTGGCAGATGCCTTCAACAACTTTTTTACCACCCTTGCCCATAACACCCCGTCAAGTGATTTCAACACCTATTTTAGCTCTTACAATAGGGACACAATATTTCTGAACCCAGTTACGACAGAGGAGGTTATATCAGTCGTACAAAGCCTAAATAACAGCCATAGCTGTGACATTGACAGCATTCAAGTGAGGCCTGTCAAGCATGTTATAAGAGTTATTGCCCCTGTTCTTGCAGATATATTTAACTTATGCTTTACTACGGGCACATTTCCTAAAAAAATGCAAATAGCCAAAGTAACGGTTTTGTATAAGAAAGGAGACCGCAATGAATTAGGAAATTATAGACCAGTATCGATACTCCCAATCTTCTCGAAAGCCTTTGAAAAAGTTCTGTATACACGGTTGTCTGATTTTATTGATAAACATGACCTTTTGTCACCTAATCAATTTCGGTTTTGTAAAAATAAATCTGCCGAGTTAGCACTACTCGAACAAAATGAATATATACTAACACAGTTTGAAAATAAGGCCCTTGTTATTGGTGTCTTCGTGGACTTCTCGAAGGCATTCGATTTAGTAAACCACAGTGTACTCCTGAAAAACTTGGAGCGTTGTGGTATTCGTGGACTGGCTCAAATGATCCTGAAATCATATCTTTCGAATAGAAAACAGGCTGTAAGCATAGAAAATGTGACATCTGAACTAAAACTTGTTACTTCTGGCGTTCCCCAGGGTAGTATATTGGGACCATTACTTTTTAATATGTACCTAAATGATATCTCCAACAATAACTCCGCCGCTAAATTTATTATCTACGCTGACGACACTAGCATCTTTTTCACTGGAAATGATCTTGATCTCCTTGTTCGGTAATGCAATGACACCTTGAGTGAATTACAAAAGTGGTCCGAATCCAGATACATGCGTATAAATGAGAAGAAAACAAAAGCTGTCATATTTCGTCCTAAAAACAAAGTACTTCCTTCCCCCATCGAGATTAAACTAAACTCGCGGCGTATAGACATAGTTGAACAATTTAAATGCCTTGGAGTAGTTTTTTCTTCCAGCATGTCTTGGGAACACCACACGGACCATATTGTCACGAAACGGGCTCAAATAACCGGAGTCATAAGTCGGCTCAGATACGTCATTCCAAAAACAGTAAAGTTACTCCTCTATAATTCACTTTTCTACTCCTATTTAAACTACTGCCATCTAGTGTGGGGCACAGCTACGGTTAGCTGTCTTCAGCGTATCTACATTTTTCAGAAAAAGTTTCTTCGTCATGTTTACAATGTCCCCTGGGACTCGCCAAGCAAAGATCTCTTTCTACAAAGTGGTGTGCTAAAGATACACAACTTCTATAAATATCGCTTGAGTGTCCGGTTTAAACTCGTAACACGTAGAAATTTAAACCACATACGTAAACTTGCTGATTTACATACCCGAGATGCAAGCTACACAACAAGGTATGCGGAGACATGGATAGTCCCGACCCCACGGTTTAACTCGGGTAGAGAACGCCTGCAGTTCACTCTTCCGTCCCTGCTAAACGCGTATATATATAATAATTTTGACCTTTTCAGTTCGTCAAACAGGTCTTTGCGTGCTTTGTATGCTAGCATGTAGGATTTTTTGGCTTGTGTTTTTTTTTCTCTTTTTTTTTTGCTGCCATTACCTGTGTCTACCCAACGTGAATATTGTGTCAATATTGTATAATGTTCTTTCGTTTTCTCTTGTACCTGCTCATTATTGTATACTTGTTATCACGCTTTGCAACTGCCTTTTGTATTAAAAGCCTTGCTGTCAAGCTGCTGCCAAGCGAAAGGGGGCTGCGGCTTAGTCAAGCTGTCTCTCAGCTTTTTCTGCGCCTCCGCTGTCTGTATCTTTAGAAGGCAGAAATAAAGAATTTGAATTTGAATTTGAATTTGGAATGTGACCTGAGGCAGGTGGTGGTAATTGGCCCCTTCTCAACCTCTCCTTGTCATCCAATCTGCATGCCTGCAAAGAAGAATTGTATCCTCAGATGTGTCACGCGAAAGGAGGACCCACTTTAGAGGTTCTCTCAATGCACTTGCGCCATGGGTCTTGACCCCATGTCTGATCATTGGCTCCTCTGCTGATGGACGCAGAACCGGGACACCAAGGAGCGCGAGCGGCAGCTGCTCGTGGTCGCCGTCGTGGCGCTGGTGTTCCTCTACTACGTGGCTATGGCCACAGCCTTCTACTTCTACGAGCAGGACGAAGTCGTCCCGAACACGCCCGGTGTTCGCCGAGTGCCCCTCGGGCTGCTACGGAGCACCGTTAACGCATCGGACGACTGATGCGGCCCCTGCCCCGCTGGTGGACCTTTGAAGCTATGCCGCACGTGGGCGCTACGGTGTGGCCGTTGAATGAACCACGTGACGATTTTTATCCGTTTTGAGTTCTACATAGCCTGTGTTGCATCGCGCTGACACCAAATGTTTCGACGAAGTGAATTGTGGCAACGCAAAGATTAGCCCTTCTCAGATATTTTGCAACGCCTGTGGTATCTGGTTTAGGAGGGGTCGATTTTACAACATGGCTGAAATTGCTTTTTGAGATAACTAGGAATGAAATAAATATCATCAAATTCACCCTCCCATAAAATGCAGCACGCGTTTGAAGCACGGTGCGGCAATACAGCCTGATCATGCACGCCTAGACGGCTTCCAAAACTTTTCTTCTTTCTTGTGTTAATTTGTGGAATGGTTTTCAAGACTGCGCTGTAGCAACTGAAAATATCAAAGTTTGAATGCTTTTTTTTGGAATTGTACAACGGCCAACGAGAGGAGTAGGAATTTCTGGCATCTGCATTAGGGCTTTCTTCAATGTTTGTCGCTAATCGTTGCTGTCTCCTTGGTGGTGCCTTGTAATCTACGTTTTGTAATGCTTCATTTTCGGTGCCTGAAATTCTTGTTGTATTTTTTTTACAGTTTGTCTCTTGTAATGGCCCTTCTATTCGAAACGATCTTTGCTTCGTGTCTAATTGAACTTAGTATTCCGCTTACATTGCACTGTAATATAGAGAGTTGAGGCCGCTTCTATGTAAGCAGACGTGGATGGCATTCGTGTGGAGTCAGCTGAATGGACACCAGAGGCATCAATACACATTCGTGTCACTTATACGTTCTCTTCAAAGCAATTAGTCCTCTTTCATTATTGTCTTCTATAGCACTTATTTGTATAAGCCTGAATTCAGAACAACAAATATTTGTAGGTTAGTGCGCAGACACCAAAACGGCTACGGATTATATTCTTTAAAAGTCCACCGCATGTATGGCCAGTTTTCCAAGTTAGAAATGTTTCAAGCAGGCTTCAGATATTCCAGCTTAAAGGACACATTTGTTGCTTGTTTCCCACCCACAGGCTGTGTGTTTAAATCTGTTTTTTAGATCACTCAAGCCTCGATGCATATTTCCACCATGCACTGCACCATATAATGCCCTGGTTTCTAACAAGTTGAGTTTGCGGGCCTGCACCTGTCTGACGTGAGACGTAACAGGTGAAAAAGCTTCTCACTTTACTTACCAGTGTATACCACAGGAAGAAAACGGTGCTTTCTTAATCTGATTTCTGAAAATGGCGAAATATTGCCGGGCTGGCTTTTTGTTGTTGTTTAAGCATGTAACTGAGGAATGACTTAGGGCAATATATTTGCCTAAGAAGAAACAGGATGACCGTGATGAAAGCCAACATCATGACTTACTACTTGTGCATAATGACTGCTGTCCGAAGTGAATGGCACTTTGTTTGACAACGTCCCTCGACCTACCACTGGAATTCTTTGAGCGATCGATATTGGTATTGGTGGCTTAGTGCCTCCTTGAGCAAGAGCAAAGAGCCATATGAAGTTTCAAGCCTATCAAAAACTAATTCGATTTGGGCACAGATACTGCAGTGTCGCTTATATTTGCGCATCTTGTTACTTGCACCTGGCGGACACCCTTATGCTGAAATTTTTAGGCTAGGCGGTTTGGTTCTCAGGCATAACAGCAAAAGACAAGTTCATAACGAAGAGCACGCAAGCACAGACGCTGGACTCACCAGTTTTCTTATACGAACTGACACGAGAATGCGTAGCCTGTGCTGTTCATTACAAGAAATATAATAAATATAATATAAAGAAACTTGAAGTTCAAAAAAATTAGACAGGTGCCACCACTGACACCTTATCTAACACTGGAAAGTACATGTAATAAGGAAATAGTAACAATAGTCGAATTGCAACTCTATGGGATCATCAAATTATCCCTTGCTTAGCCAACGCGACTGTTCTTTACACGAAATGCTTCCAGCTGCTGTGGTGCACTTAATATCTGGTTCACCACACCACTGTTAGATGACTCAAATTGGTCAACAGGTCTAAGATCAGCAACGTAACATTGTGCGTAACATTTTTTAGTTTTTTTGCGCTATTAACTATTTTTTCACACCTGCAAGTATGACCCTTGTCATTCACTCATCATCACCATCATTATCATCAGCCTGACAACGCCCACTGCAGGGCAAAGGCCTCTCCCATGTCTCTCCAATTAACCCTGTCCTTCGCCAGTTGCGGCCACCGTATTCACTGCAAGACCACTATTTCACTGACCATTGTTCCCAATTGATGTAGGAGCTGACATTGCTTTTCTCTATCTTCTCACTGAGGATACAATTGAGCAAATTTGTCACGAAGCAAACATATGAATACAACCCAAGAGTTCAGTAAAACGTGCATGCGATGTGTAAGCTTGTGCTTTGAAAAGTCACTCAAATGTCAGCACTAAATAAATTTGCCTTTAGGTCTCAACTTTGTTGTGGTTTAAAGCTAAGGTGGTGCACTCAGCTTTAACGACCAATTTTCACGACTGCTACATTGTAGTAGACTATTTCAATGAGGGCTGTGGCTGAGATTACCTTATAGCATATCACACGTGGCACAAATGCTGAAACGCGAAAGCGTGTGGTGGTGTACTGAGATTTCAAATGGTTTCCTAACTGTACAGTTATTCATACTGTAAAGAAGGCTCGCACTTGGTATGAAGTTCAACTCAATTGTTGTCCAAAATGCTCGCTCATGTGAGCTACAGTATTAGCGCCAGCATAGAATAGGAAATGTATGTCGGGGACTTGGGCCAGCTGGTGGGAGAGGAGGAGAAGAGCTATATTGAAGAGGATAGAAGACAGCACCGAACACTGAGTCACTCCCCGTGCTCCCAGTGATACACCGGGGAGCCCGCTGTCGCACGGGGTGGGTGTGGCTTTGCATTACAAGAGGGAGTCGCGGACGTATTTCTACGCCCGCATGCCTGAGCCTAGATCATGGAGGCCCTCTAGGACAGCTGCGTGGGTAACGCGGTCGAAATCTTTTTTCAGGTGTCGCCCTAGCGGTAATCAAGGAAATGGTCTTTGAGTTATAGAAATTCGTCCTAGGTGGATACGGTCGGGAGGAAACCAAACATTCACGAAGGCATGAGGTTGTTTTTCAGGCACCGGCTGAGCCGTGTCTGGAGAACGTGTTTGATGAGCCTGTCCACACACGACGTAAGGGAGGTGGCACGGAGGTCAGCTCTAGAACGGAGGTTAGCTGGAAGAAGTCGTTTGCCGGATTTGAGAATAAAGACGATGTCGTGTTTCCACCCAGTTTATAGGGCTCCGTGCAGCCAGCATTCGTTGAAGTGGTCGGTTAGGGCTTTGACGGAGGAGCAGTCGAGATTGCGGTGTGTCCTGTCTTGTGCACTACGTCGGGCCCGGAAACTGAGGCGATGTTGAGGCGCTGAAGTTCTGACTAGACTTCCACCTCGGTGATTGGTTGGTGGAGGAGGTCGTTGTGGGAGCCTGTAGAGTCAGGATGGTCTGCGGAGAGATATGCAGGGAAGCAGAGATCACAAAGCTTATTAAAGTTGGAAGTTGCGCCTCTTTCCTGTTCTGTGTTTTTCCTTCCTGTTTCGTCCTTTTTTGGCGTACGACATTCTTTCATCACAAAGCTCCTCGAGGAGTTACTAGGGGGGAGGCCTCGAATGCGTGTATGAGATTTATCAGCCTGTGTTTCGGGTGTGTATTCGGCTGAGCCGAATCCATGAGATTGCAGAATATGTTCTAGGTCTGGGGCAGGATCATGTTGCCGTCCAGCCTGTTAAAGAGCGATTCCAAATTTTGCCGGGATAGAGTCGTGGGATGTGTCTCAATTCACTTCTTTAGCCGGGCTTGCAGGTATTTGAGTGTTCTACTCAAGCGCTGACGCCGCCATCTCGGCTCGACACATGCTTTGGCCTCCCATAATTGCATACGATGAGAATCCATCGCGTTTGCAGCGCAGTCTTATGGGAGGAGGCGAGTCAAGGAGTCGACGCACGCTGTAGTTGGTCGGACAAAGTAGCTATATTTGACATGATGCCTAGAGAGCGGGCTGCTCGGGAAGTGAAAAAAATGGCTGAGGCTTAACTTGGTTAAGCCTGGAGAATGCGAAGCATCATGGTGTCGCATAATTTGGAGGCGCACAACCACAGCGACGGCGCGAGGTGGGCCCCCGTTTCTGCACTCTCGTGACGTCATCGTGTCACGTGGTGTGACGTCATGTATAACGTGATTTGGAGGCGCACAACCACAGCGACGGCGCGAGGTGGGCCCCCGTTTCTCCACTGCCGTGACGTCATCGTGTCACGTGGTGTGGCATCATCGTGTCACGTGATTTGGAGGCGCACAACCACAGCGACGGCGCGAGGTGGGCCCCCGTTTCTCCACTGTCGTGACGTCATCGTGTCACGTGGTGTGACGTCATGTATCACGTGATTTGGAGGCGCATAACCACGGTGAAGGGCTGAAGTGGTAGCTAAAGTAGTATGCTTCGCATAAAACGAGTCCCACTTCGTGATGGTAGCAACACAATGGGGTCTGCATGTTGGGCCTGCTTGTAGGAGACTAAATATTGTAGTGATCACTACCCACATTCTTCTGAGTTTTACACCACGCAGCGTGAGGAAGGCGGTGGGTGAAGGTGAGCTCGGGAGTACTGTCCGCGCAGATGCTGTTCCCGGTAATAGTGGGGGTGGTGGAGTATATGGGAAGGGAGAACACAGCCTGCTGAGCTGCGAGCCATGCCCTGCTCCCCTTGGGGGTGTCGGCCTTATAACCCAAGGTAATCTACGGGGCGTTTAAGTAAGCTACAATTAGGGGCGGGGGGGGGGATTTTTGTGCTACGCGCTTGGCAAGCGCGAATAGTGGAAGTCTTGCAGCAGGCAATTCGGGTGGCTGTATACGCTGAGGCTGAAGAGGCAAGTATCTCGAGTGTACTGCGGCACGAGATCTATAAGGAAGTTGTCTATTGTGGGGATATCTAAGGGAGGGGTGAAAAGGTTTAGAGCGCACTGAGTACTAGAAATGCGATCCGAGGGGGTGTAACAGAAATGGGGACGATGGTCACGTAGTAGAGTAGCGTGAGGGAATGGCTGGGCTCTTGGAGCTTGAGAATGCCGGGCTGTCTGCCCGAGCTAGGAACTGGTGAACCAGTCACCGCTTGGAACCTATGCCTCGACAGTGTCACTGCCAGATGGTGAGGCTAGTGCGCCATGTCGCCATCACTTAAGGTGCTGTTTGCCACGGAAGGGTTAGAGAGGGTGTGGAGTCGGGCCTTCTGTTTCGGCTGCGCGGTAACACAGGCTGTCTTGTGGCGAGCCTCTAGCTCCTCAAATCGCTCCTCAATTTGGCGAGCTAATTTGCCTACACGGGTAGTGAGTTTATAGAATTCATTGTTCAAGGCCTGGATGGCTATCTGCGCCATAGTCTGAATTCAGGCATCGATTAGTTGTTCCTGTTTGGGACGCAGGGCTGTGGTTTGGTCTCGCGGCGTTCGTGTGGTCAGCGAGGTTAGGAAAGTTGTAGCCTGCTTCTTGGCCGGCCGTACGCCATTAGGGACAGTGGGCGATGAAAGAGTGAGGGTAGGAGCGGCCGGGGCCGCTGACGCCAGGGTAGGAGTTGAGACCCGCTGGTGGGCATGCACCTGGGCCTGAAGGCAGGGGCTGGTGGTTTGGAGGGAAGCGAGCTACTTGTAGAGACGCAGAAGCTCATTTCACTGGTGCAGCCGCCGAGTGCCTGGGCAGGTTGTCTCTTGGAGACTAGAGGTGGTGGTGGCGCGGTTCCGGTCCAGGAGTGGGACCGGCCTTTGGGATTGTTAGTGTTAGACGGCTGCTTCGGTGGGGTAGGGTGAAGGACCGGGAAGGATTACAGGGTGAGCTGCGGGGCCTTACAGCGGTTGCTAATTTATTTATTTATTTATTTATTACCTCAAAGGGCCCGGTTTTGGGGCATTACGTGAGGGATGGGCGGATTACATGCAGATTATATAAAGATTACAGAGTACATAAAGATCAGGATACATAAAGATTACAGGATACATAAAGATTATTGATTACATAAGGATGGTCTCAATCTTTTTCTTGAAGTCGGTGCAGTTGACGATGAGTACGGCTTCCGGCGGCAGATCGTTCCAGTCCCGAGATGATATGACAAAAAAAGAACGGAAATGAGATGTAGTTCTTGCAGCGGGTGGGTATACGGTCTTGATGTGGTTGTTGCGGCTAGAAGGGCGATGAGCTCTTGATATGATAGATGATCCTAAAGGTGAATGATAGAACTTGTGGAATAGGCATAGTCGAGATATTTTTCTTCTAGTTTCAAGGTTACGCAAGGATGCTCTGGATTTTAAAGAGGACACGCTAGTATAGTAAGAGTAGTTACAATAAATAAAACGGATAGCGCGGTTTTGAAATTTTTCAAGGATTATAGAAAGGTTAGATTGATGAGGATCCCATACTGCTGATGCGAATTCTAGTTTAGGTCGGACGAATGTTTTATAAGCTAATAATTTGACAGAAGGGGTAGCAAAACGAAGATTTCGACGTAGGAAGCCAAGGGTGCGGTTAGCGTCGCTAGCGATGTTCGTGATATGCGAAGACCATGTTAGGGTATGAGTTAAGGTGATGCCATACTTACAGGAAAGAACAGATGATACTTCAGAACCGAAAAGAACATATTTTGAGGGAATATGGGATTGCCTGCGATGAAAAGAAATCATACATGGTTTAGTAATATTAAGGGACATTAGCCAATGCTTGCACCAAGTTTCGATTTGGGTTAGATCAGTTTGGAGGGTGTCAGAGTTTGTTCTGCTGGTAATAGGGCGGTAGATTACATAATCGTCGGCAAATAATCGGATATTCGAGTTGACGTTAGAGGGAAGATCTTTAATGTAGATTAGAAAAAGCAAGGGTCCAAGCACTGTGCCTTGTGGTACACCTGAAGTAACGGGGGAAAGAGGTGACGGTGATTTGTTAGCGTAGACAAACTGCTCTCTGTTGGTCAAAAAATTTTGTAGCCATTTTAACACCAAGTGGCTAAGGTTAAGACGTGAAAGTTTTAGTAGTAATCTTTTGTGAGGTACCTTATTAAAAGCTTTTTCAAAGTCAAGGAAGAGCGTGTCAACGGGAATGTTTAAGTCAAGATGAGAGCTGAGATAAAAAGGGCTAGTTGGGTGTCACAGGAAAGTCCTTTTAGGAAGCCGTGTTGGTTAGGATGAAAAATTTAACGATGTGAGAATAAATAACATGTTCCATGAGTTTTGAACAGATGCTCGTAAGAGAAATAGGGCGGTAGTTTTTACATGAAAACGATGAACCTTTCTTGGGGACTGGAACGATCTTACCGATTTTTCAGTTTTGCGGAAGCACGCCTGATGATAATGACTGTTGAAAAAGATGGCACAAAATGACACTAACCACGTTTTTAGTATTTTTTAGCACTTTAGAGTTCAAGCCATCAATGCCAGATGACGATGACACTTTCAATGATTCAGTTAGTTTCCTAATACCATTGCTATCGAACAAAATGTCTGGCATATCTGGATGATCGAAGACAGGGAAGAGCGGTAATTCGCGTCCGGTTCGTTAGTAAAAACTGATCAGAAAAAAGAATTTAGAACGCGACAGACATCCTGTTCCGGAATGAGATTATGGTCCTCATCATGTAAAGTAATAGGTGTGTTGCGTGAAGGATTAATGGATTTCCAAAACTTGTTAGGATTAGTGCGAAGCTTAGAAGGTAATACTGATGAAAAAAAAAGGAACGTTTAGTTCGGTTTACTAGGGATGAGGAGTCAGTGTTCACACGTCTGGCTGTACGGAAAAGCCTTTTCTTCTTGTTATTAAGGCGCTTCAGATCGTTGTTAAACCACGGTGACGATGATTTTTCTGTGTTCGTGAAAGTAGGGATGTGCTTATCTATTAGTTGATGCATTTTGTGTATGAAAAGAGACCAGTTAGTTTATACTGACCGGCTTGAAAAGTCATGGACGAACCACGCCCCAAAATCGGCTAGTTCTGTGTTCATGGCAGCGTAGTTACCTTTGTCGTATAATGTAAGTGTTTTTTTGGTTTTCTTCAAGCTTGGGACTTGGAAAGAAAATGTGCTTAGTATAATGGAGTGGTCACTAAGTCCGGGTAAATGAAGTGGCGTAGAAATTTTATCAGGGTGGGAAGTGAGAATGAGATCGAGAATGTTGGAGGAATGATCAGTTTGCCTAGTAGGCTCAGATACGACTTCAGACAAGCCAAAGGTTAGGCACGTGTTAACAAAGTCATTTACAATGTTATTTTTTGATGTAATGGTGGGAAGATCGGACCAGGTAATGTCAGGAAAATTGAAGTCACCATAAAAAAGAATTGGAATGTGCTGATAGGACGTAGTTATCACGCGGAGTGCTTCGTGTAAGTGAGCAACAAAGGAGTCAGTTAGTCAGTGATGTTAGGGTGGAGCCTGACTGATGTGAGCCTGGCTGGCGTTTGCCTTGGCGGCTCACTTGGTATTCCAGTATCTGTTTTTAACGAGGTATGGGGTGCGGAAGCACGCCTTGCACTTTCTTCCGCCGTCAGATGTGCTTTGCTGCAGATCTTGCATTGCGGCGTGCAGAAGCGTGGTCCTTGGGGGGGCTCGACTCTCTCGCATCCAATGCAGCGGCGTTCTTGGGAGCCGGGCTCACATCCACGCGGTGGCCAAGTGCGCCGCAGTTACGGCAGTGCTCGACGTCTTTGAAGAGGTAGCACCTATAGCTATAAAGTGCAGAGGATTAGTCGATGTACTTGGACACCCAGTATTTTTCGAAGATGATGATGGACTCTGCCGAACGCATGCATCTAAGTCGAGGATGGTAGGGTTCCGGTCGTGACTCAGACGTTCCTGGACTCCTCGCATGAGTTATCGAGACTCCGCGGAATACGCCATGCCGCAGTCCTCCGGGGCTGCTTGCTACGCGTATATGCCGTAGGCGGTGCCTTTGATGACTACAGACTATGACTACAAAGTTCATAGAGTAAGATTTGGCAGAAGCTTTACAGGAGATGACATCTATTTTAGTGGACAGGTAGGAGCACAGATCGGCTTGCTCTTGGCAGGCCGGGTAGCAACTTTTTGAAGGGTTTCACGGAGGCTCAGGGAGTAGCGGTAGATAGAAGCCAAGTATAAAGTGTAATAAGGGCGGCTGAGCCCAAAAAATGGCCGCTAGGAGGTCCAGGAAGAAAGCTACTGAAAAGAAATTTAACTCCAGGATCAGTTACGTAGACATACAAGGGGTTAGAAATAGAGCGAAATGTTCAGAAATCTAACAGCAGTAAAAGCATGGAGTACTAGGTGTGTGCGCGCTATACGAAACACATCTCAGGGATCTAGAAGATCAACCATTAATCGATGCTTATATCGGAGAAGGAAGCAATAGAAGAACAACGAAAATAAAAGGAGGAGGGGTAGGTGCGTGGTACATCAAGCAACAAATTGGCAAAGAATAAAATCAACTAGCAACCTCTCGATATGAGGAACAATTGCCGGTAAAGGACATCGCTACTTGTAGTTAATTTAGGGACAGGGCAAAAATGCAGGCACGAAAACAAGGCTCTAGGTAAATGTCTCAATGACGCTATAAACCAGTTTAGAGACGGTGACGAATATATTCTGCTAGGTGACATGTATAGTCACATCGAGGATCTGGATGGATACACAGATTGTAATGGAAAGTTAATGCGAAACATCGGTGAGCGGCACTATCTAATTATTGTCAACACAAAAAATAAATGTGAGGGACAAATCACATGGAATTCCGTAACAGACAAACGACCATTTAGTACTGTCTAAAGTCGCAGGAGATCTATAGCAAGCTCGCAATAATAAAAGAAGTTTAAGAGAGGAAGTACAGCTTGGGAAGTGATCACAAACGTAATAGTCTACACTGGGAGCCTTGATCTAAAGAAAAATGCTGAGAAGTCAAAAAGAGAATGCAAATTTAAAGGACGCACAAATAACGCTAATAGTAGCAGACATAGATGAAACAATAGAAAAACGCCTCTTGAAAAAGAGATTATAATCAATTACAACTTCTTATCAGTATAAAACAGAAAGAAATAAAAGGGGCAAGCCGCTGGAGAGGAATAAGGAAGCCACAAAGCTGGTGGAGTAAGGAAATTAAGGAGGAAATCGATCAAAGGCGGCTGTCTTGAAGGGAAAACATAGAAGCAAATTGGGCAAAGTTATCTGAAAAGGAGATAGTCTAAAAATGGGAATCTTACCGACGAAAGAAGCACCAAGCGCTTCTCCTCGTCCAGGCTAAAATAAAGCATTCCTCTGATCACTCGGTGCCTGATGTTCGCGGTGCAACAAAATGGGAGCCAAGAAAATTCTTGAACCACATAACTTGGGTGGGTAAAATGAATGAAATAAACGAAAAACAGACTCCAGATGGTAAGGAAAAATGTTTACAGGGAGACGACGCTGTGAACCACATTACATCAGATATAGTTGAGTCATTTAGGAACGAGGATAGGTTAATCTCCCCAAATGAGTCAGCAACACAAGTCAGCACATTAGAAAAAAGCTTAGAACTAATCAGTCTGAGCTGGAAAAAGGCGGCTGTAAATATTCTTAAATCTATATCCGCAGAGATAGAAGAAATTCCAATTCTTTAAAAAAGGAACGGACGATCCCGAAGTCGACGGGACAGGCGCTAACTGGCAACTTTATTTTCGAAACTCCACCGCAATTTGTTCGTTCGTCCATCCAATGGCGATGAGACTGATTTGCTAACAGCCACAGAAGTAGTGGTAGCTAGCTCCACAAGTCAGATTTTGGTTGTGGAGCAGCCTGTCGCCGCAAGTGATATCACAGAGTGAAGACCAGACCGCAGTGTCGAATTCGCAGGAAAGTGAAAGAGTGGGTACCACCAATGTAGTAGGCAGTGAGGAGAAGGCTAACAGCCCCCACAGTCAAAGTGTACATTCAGGAAGCCGCGTGAGCAAGAAGTAGATTAAAAGAATGGTCAAATGGCATCCAGTAAGAAAGTTACGACGTAACCGTAGCTGAGGAAAGCACACTCCGTGAAAAACCCAAGACTGTTGCGAGACAAGCCTCAAGAAGCATAGAGGCCTTGTGGCGCTAAGGAATAGATTATCTTTTCGAGGCTTAGAAAGCCGAAATCACGTTGCAAGGACTGGAGCGTATTGAGAGGAAGGCTATTGACTACTGCATTAATTTGAACGACTCAAAAAGAGAAGAGCAAATGGCTGGAAATCCTGCGAGTGAGTCTTCGATTTCTGGTGAGTCGTTCTCTCAGTACTGTACACCAGGAAAGTTCCGAAATAAAAAAGAGAAAAAGAGGGACTTGGAAAGAAAAAGTTAATCCACAAAAAGTACAAAGGGACTGACCAATGGGATTCATCACGAGAGCTCCACTCCGATGATGCAAGTTAGAACGAACTGGGCCTGTCCCGGAGAAGAGAGAGTAGAAAATAAACGAAAAAGTTGGAGGCTTATCAAGGTTAAGCCCAGTGTATGCGAAGCAGCCTTCGTTTTGCATTCTTATTATTAAAGTCCTTAGCGTTTGGAGGCATCTTACCGCATACACGCCCGGCGCAAAGACGCTGGCGCGGCTGCGGGCACAGAGACTGACGCGACGGCGGGCGCGCGCGGCTTCATCCCTGGCGTGACGTCACATATCACGTGATGCAGCGATGGTGGCGCCGCCAAGCGTGGAGGCCTCCGCCAGGCGACGTCCGACGGCGCGATATGAGGCCCCATCTGCAGCCGGTGTGACGTCATCCCGTGACGTCACATCATGTGATCTCACTTCAAGGTCAATGGTGGCCACTGCCGGGCGTCGCGCGAAGGCCCGAAACCTACGTTAATATGCTTCGCATAAAATGAAAAGCGAGTCGAACACCGCCGAAGCACGTGAAGTCGAACAGGGCGGTCTTGGTGAAAGGTAAGAAAAAAACTGGAAGCGAAGCGAACTAACCTGAAGGAAGCTGAGTCACGTGCAACCGTACTCGACGAGCACAGGATTAAATTGAAGAAGGTGTTGAAAGGAAAGAAAAGTGAAGAGAGAGAAAAAAGGAAACGAACAGCGAAAGCACCAAACGCGCTTTTGAAAAGTGAGTGTCAGTGCGACACCAATGCAACTAACGGAACAGTAATACATACAGAAGCTCAGTTTAAATCATCTGCAAGCCGAGCGCCTTCCATTATCGAAGGCGTGCCGAAAAAACGAGGAGGAAGCAGGAAGAGAACAGCGCACCTGTATATAAGGAGCCGTCCAAAACGAACTAGCGTTTCTTCTGTTCGCAACAGACGCGCTAGTCACTTGAAAAGGAATCGAACTCTAGGGAACAACACAGAGGAGTACGAGCAGGGAGAGAAGCGAGAGCTGCCTTCGGAAGTTCAGCTTGCCTAGAGAGAAGAAAAGAAGCAGAACTCGTGACAGGAAGAAAAGCAGCACTAGCAGCCGCGTTAGAAAGAGAACCGCGGGCGCTTACCTAACGACCTGGGCAAGCGGGAGCGTGGGAGGGGGACACGGGAAAGGGCGGTATCTGTTCAGCCAGCGCCTTCGCTTCGGCGGATGCGGTTGTTGCGACGCGCGTCTGTCCTTTCACTCTTTCCTTGCGTATCCTTCAACTCTACTCTATCTGCCCGTGGCAGCGGTTTTGGCTCAGATCGAACCAACCGGCAGGCCTGCGAAATTTCATCCTTTTTTTTTAGTCCCAATAACAAAAGCCGGGCAAGTATGTCTCGAGGAGACGGGGTAAGCCGAATGTGAAACTATAAGCGAAAGCATGTCAGGCATTTGTGTGCTCCGTTTTTGGGCAGTTGTGCTACTGTGTTTCGCAGTTGTCTGTTTGAAGTGTATCTTGACAACTGTCATGCGTTACGTAATTGAAACTTCTTTCTCTTGATGTACATTTTAGCTTCTGAGCACGCGCATGTGCGCACGATTTTTGTGTGCTGCGAATATTGTTCTACAATATTCTTAAAGGTAGGCGCAGTGTCAGGTGATTCGACGAATATTCGAAAATATGGCGCGGCGCGAAAGGAATAAGGCCCTCGCACGCCGTAGACGGTTCGAAAAAAATCAGGGGGCCACTTTGTTCACCTAGAGGGCGGTGAGGCGAAAGCCTTTAGCGCGGTGTTCCTGCTTGTTTCACTGATGTTTTGTTAAGATGTTACTTAGGCACGCAATTGTTGGTAAATCTTAAACGCCGGGTACACTGGAGGGCGTTTGGGAGGCATCCGTCTGATTCGACTACTTTCTGCAAACACTCTCCACCGTCCTAGACAAGGACAACTACATATGGGTTGGCAGGAAGTAGCGTACCCATAAGCACGCCCGGCTGCGCAAGGGAAGGATGGTAGTTCAAATCGCACCATGCACAATGTTTTTTTTTTTCTGGTCTGACTGAAAAAGCGTGACATCTCTGCTGACAACCTTCTGCTGACAGCCTTCTGTCGACAACGATGAGGAATTATAGGCTTTTTCTTCAAACGTTGAGAAACATTTGAATGAGAACATTTGATTGCTCAGTGATGCCCTCTCCACTTCGATCGCACGCCGGCGACGCTGGGGCGGAAAGACGCGATTCGAGCTGTCCAGAAGCCTTTCTGCATGCCTGACCAATGGCGATGCAAGCCCGGCGAGGTAAGAGAGCAGCTGCAAGGTCATTACTCTATGTATGTGCGCGCCTGCCTTGGCGAGGAACAGGTGCGGCGCGCACTATATGGGAAGGGCTTCTAGCGCTGTCTGTCGGCCGCTGCAGTAGGTACAGCTAAGGAGTAACGCGACCGCACGATTCCCGGGGAACACCGCTTTGGGCACACAAAAGGGGGGGGGGGGTGCAAAGGTGTCAAAATGCTCAATGTGGAAGCCAGTGCTTCAGAAGTGAAAAATTAAAAAGGGGTTCATTTACACTACCATCAACTGCAACACGCTGTCACGGAACACTCTTAGAGGTGAAGCGTGAGCGTTCTCCAATTTTTCAATCTTTCCCCAGACCAGTACAGATCGGAGAAACTTACCGGCATTTTTCATTAGCATTACTAGCACTGACAACGAAAACGGCTGTTCAAGGTTTTATTTCATAGTTTATTGCACCGGCTGACATCTAATGCTTAATTATTGTGTTCATTCTGCGTTGTATTTTTTTTGTTTCCTAGTTCTAGTTGCTGTACCATTAACATTTCCAGGACCTTAAGTATACTTCAAATGTTTTCGGTATTTGCGTTCTCAATTTTCTAATGTTAGTTGACTTTATTTATCGTTTCCTTTTTTTAGAGCGCAGGCAGCTCTTAGGCGCCCGTTTCTGCGTTTCGCATTCGTCGCCGTCGCCGTTGTCCGTTGTAACACGGAGAGGGTAAAAGCGCGACCGCCTCCCCTCCTTGCAAGAAACAAACAAAATTTATGACAATTACATTATTTCCTAATGCGAAATTTCAACACAGCTCATCAACTGTTTCAGCTTTTCGATAGACTGATGCAAATAATGCGAGCAAGACATGTATGTACAATTACAGACAGCTTCTTGTTTTTCAGACATATTCTTTTTTCAAGAAACACTCTGCTAACCGTAAAGCCACATTTGAGAGAGATTACAGTACCAAATATCGATACGATAGTGCACTTAAAGTGCACTATGACAAGAGAGAGAGGCAAGCAAACAAAGCACAATTTGTTCTCCGGGGCTTAAACGGCGGCTCGGGCAGTCAACGCGCTTCTTATATAGGCTCGCTCCACGTCTGTCTGTTTTTCGTGCCAAGCCAGGCATGCACATACACACAGCGTCGACTGTGCAGTCTCCTTCTCGCGCTGGGCGGGCGTCCTCATTGGTCAAAGGCCGGGAGTCGCTTCGAGCAGCATCTGGAAATTTCTGTCGTGGCGCCGCCGCCATCGTGTGAGTGAAGAGGTGGCGGGCATCCCTGAGCGCACGTAAGGCTACGCCCTTTCCGGCAACAACATCACGTAGCAACGACTCGGACAGTCTAGAACAATCCACGGAAATCCCCCCGCGCGCCGCGTCGGCGATCAGTAGGAGAGGGACAGCCACGCACACAACGCTAGTCGCTCTGCAGGGGTTCCTTCTCCCCCGTTTTACGACGCGCGCCGGGGAAAACTGTCCGCGCGGCGGTGTTTTTTTTTTTTTGTTCCTTGGTAAGAAATGGAGGAGGTTGCGCTTTTACCCTCTCCTGGTTACAACGACGATGGCGTCGCCGCGAAACGCAGAAACGGGCGCCTGAGAGCGTCGCTCTAACAAAAAAAAAAACAGCGCCGCGCGGACAGCTCTCGCCGGCGCGCGTCGTAAAACGAAGGAGAAGGAACCCCTGAAGAGGTTCCTTACTTGTGTGTGGCTGCCCCCTCTCGCACCGCTCGCCGACGCAGCGCGCGGGGGGATTGCCGTCGATTGTTCTAGACTGTTCGTGTCGTTTCTACACGGTGTTGACGGAGAGGGCGTAACCTTGCGTGCGCTAAGAGGTGGCCTCCACCTCTTCACTCGCGCAATGGTGGCGGCGCCACGACAGAAAGTTCCAGATGCTCCTCGAAGCCACTCCCGGCCTTTGACCAATGAGGACGCGCGCCCAGCGCGAGAAAGAGAAGGAGACTGCACAGCCGTCGCTGTGTGTATGTGCACGCGTGCCTTGGCGCGAACAGACAGACGTGGAGTGAGCCTATTTAAGAAGGGCGTTGACCGCCCGAGCCGCCGTTTAAGCTTCAGTGAACAAATTGTGTTTCGCTTGTTTGCGTCTCTCTCTTATGGTAGTGCACTTTACGTGCCATAAATTTTTATGCGAAGCATATTACTAGAGCTACACTACAGCCCGTCAAGCGCAGCGGGGGAGCTACCGTTGACCTTTAGCGTGACCACGTGACACCACGTGACAACATGACGTCACAGCAGAGGAGAGATGGGCTGCCGGCTCGCGCGGTCGGCCGCGGCGGTAGAGGCTCCACATCAGAGGCGCGGCGGCTGACCACATGACAACATGACGTCACAGCAGAGGAGAGATGGGCTGCCAGCTCGCGTGGTCGGCCGCGGCGGTGGAGGTTCCACATCAGAGGCGCTGCAGCTGACCACGTGACGCTACAGCAGCGGTATAAAGCTGAGCTTGCCTCGCTCTCCGGGCACTTACGAGGCGGCCAGGTGTTGGGATGCCGCCTAGAAGCAGGGCTGATTTGAACGCGAAGCGAAAGCTTTAGCGTGCCACAGAGACCGATGAAGAGCGGGATGAACGTCTGGCTAAGCGGCGTGCTCAATATGCGGCTCGGCGACAACGTTCTACAACAACTGGAGAACAAAGCGAGGAACTTTACCAAGCCTAGCCATCAATATGCTTCGCATCTGACTAGGCTTAACCTTTAGGCTCACCTTAACTAGGCTTGAAGTTGAAGTTGAAGTTGAAGTTTATTTCTCGCTCTCAGTGGTACAAGTATTATTTACAGTATTACAGTATTACAAGTATTACAGTGGTACAAGTACAAGTATTACTGGGAGAGAGAGGACGCAGGGAAAAAAGCTGCTTGAATGCAGCTTGAGAGGCACCCTGCGCCCACACTGCTGAGGCAACGTATTGCCTCAGTTGTTAGTTTACAAGACAGCTACAGGTGAGGCACTCGAAAACAATAAATAAAGTATCAACATGAATATAATATCTACAGTGGCACTTAAACATTAGTATCACAGTCACAACAAAAAGCGTCATAAATACTCAAAAAACCAAAAGCATCACATCAACCAGGTGTACAACAGCAGAATTCACACGTGTTACAGCTTTAATCACAGTTCGGAACAAGTTGTAATTAAATGTCTTCAAAAAGATACAAAATGGTTTTTAAGCTCTTTACCGTGATGCATTTTAGCGATATGTTGTTATTTTCTAAAATGTTTAGGTATTTCGACAGAATAAAAGATAAAGATTGCATACCGTATTTGGTCCGACAAAGAGGCAGTGACCAAGGAAAATGAGAGCGGGTATCGTAGACGGTTGAATAGCGAGACATTTTTAGAAGTGAGAGAGTGGTTTCATTGTTAGTAAAAACCGCAGTTTTGTACATTGATAGCAATCTGAAAGGAAACAAAGAAATGAACTTTAGAATGCCAAATTTAATGAAGTATGGATGTGTGTGGGTCTGCCTCGATACGTTTGCTATGAGTCTAATTGCCCGCTTTTGTACTGTTATTAGTTTGGATATGTTGTGCTGGGTCGTCGTTCCCCAAACTGTGAGACAGTAAGTCAGTGATGGGAGAAAGAATGCTTGATAAATGAGGACCTTTACTCGAGACGGAAGTGTGTCCCTATGTTGGCAAATAAGACCGTTGAAGCGATTCAGTTTTTTCCGAACATGATTGACCTGTTCGTCCCAGGTGAGACACTCTGAGAAGATAACTCCTAAGCATTTTATGTTTTTCACGATTGCAATTGTTTTGCCTCCTAATGATAGGGTGAAATTGGTGTGAACAGTTTTGTTTCTTGTTCGGTATAAGACGGCCTTCGTTTTTTCAGAATTAACTTTTAGATGATTATTTCTTGACCACTCGTGAAGATATTCCAGAAACTTATTTGCTCGCGAAAATAATTCGGCTTCTGTGCTACCCGACAACAGTGCTGTAATATCATCAGCGAAGCCCACAAGGTCAACGGCAGGGGTAGAAAAGATGTCATTAATGTAAACAAGAAAAAGTAAGGGCCCCAATATGCTGCCCTGGGGAACACCAGAGAGAAGTGGCTCAAGGCTAGATAACTTGTTATTATGAGAAACCATTTGTCTGCGATGAGCTAAGTATGATTTGAGCAGAGACAAAGTGACTCCCCTAATTCCGTAGTGTTCCAGTTTTTGCAGCAGCAGATTATGGTTGAGCAAGTCGAAGGCTTTTGAAAAATCGACATAAATGCCAAGGACCAGGCATTTCTTCTCAAAGGCTTCAACTATTAGTTCTTTTTGTTTAATCAAAGCTGTCTCTGTCGATTTTTTAGGCCTAAAGCCAAACTGTTGGTCAGATAGGACACCATGCTTATCTAAAAATTTAGTTATTCTGGAACACATAATTTTTTCTAAACCCTTTGATAACACAGGCAGGATCGAGATCGGCCGGTAATTCGATAATTCTGATGTGTCGCCTCCTTTATGAATGGCAATAACTTTTGCGACTTGCATTTCTGTCGGAAAGATCCCTGTAGCGAGAGCAATGTTGTAAATGTGAGTTAACGGTACAGCAAGTAAGTCAATAATAAACTTAAAAGGTTTTATGCGGAATCCATCTTTGTCCTCTGCACTGCTACATTTTAGGTTGCTAAAAACTGTTACGACTTCAGTTTCAGTTGTGGGGAAAAGGAATATAGACTCGGCAACAATTGGTGTTTGCAAAGCGTAGCCAGTATTCGGTGCGGTGGAAGAAAGTAGGGTTTTTGTGATACTCGAAAAATGTTCATTAAATGCATTTGAGAGATCGTCTCCGGTAATAACGATGCCGTCTTTCATTACTGAGGTAACAGGAGATTTGGGATTTCGGTTTAAGAGTTTGTTTAGTTGGAACCATTTCGCACTCACATTTTTACCAGACATGGATGAGAAAGTGCTGTTGTAGTAATTGAACTTCGCGGATTTCAGCTCTCGGTTAAGAGAATTGCGGTATTTCTTGTATTTCTCTAGCTTTGACGGGTCGCGGGATTTAATAAACTGTGCAAAAAGCTTTTCTTTAACCTTTATTTTGCGCAGTAGGTCTTGCGTTAACCACGGCTTTTTAGCTTTTTGTTTGCGAGGACGATCAACCAAGAAGCATTTGTCGTACACAGCCTTTAGTTTCTTAACCAGGATGCTGTATGCGTCATTCGCATCCTTTGAGCGCATCACATCATCCCACCTAGCTGCACACATATCCGTTCGGAAGCGTTCCAGGGTTATCATATCTATGCGCTGATAGCTATTGCAAACTTTTTGTCGGGCAGAATTGGACCTTGCAGCAGGAATGAAAGCGAAAGTTGGAATGTGGTCACTTACGTCTGATAGAAGTGTGCCAGCCTTTGCATTAGAAATTTCCGAGTTAGTAACGATGATATCTAGAGAGGAAGATGTAGAGCAGGTTATGCGAGTGGGAGTATTGATAAGGTTTGAAAGTCCGTAAGCATCAAAAAGGGACATAATTTCTGTTTGTCTGGTCGAGATGCTTTGCATGTCAACGTTCACGTCACCCGCTAAAACCAGTGATTGTCGATTGGTGGACACATAATCAAAAAGGCTTTCAAGCATATCAAGGCATTTCTCGAAACTACCGTCTGGGGGGCGATATAAAACAGTGTAAACTTCGCGATCATGCTCAACAGTTTGCATTTCATAGTCAGCAGTAGATAAAGTGAACTGTTTTACCTCTGTAACTGAGCGAGTATTCACAACTTGGATTGAAACGCCACCACCTTTGCGGTCAGATCTATTGCGGGCAAAATGCGTGTAGCCCTCTAAAATTAAATAGTTCGATTCGTCATGATACCAGGTTTCTGTGAACATTACGACTTCAAAGGAAAATTTAAAAGAGTCGAAAAGTGACTGTATTTCATCGTTCTTGTTGTTCACCGATCGGCAATTCAAATGGAAAATCTTCAGACTTGGTTCCTCGGCAACCTTGTTTAAAGCTACCGGAGCAAGCAAATGATAACTCTCCATTTTCAAGAGGAGCCATCGATTTAGTGCACTGACTTAGGTCATTTTGTTCACGTCCTCAGTGGTCATAATCTTTAGCACTTTGCTCTTTTCCATTTTCCGTGCGTAGATTTGACCTCCACGGACCCAGACACATTTCCAGCCTGCCTCACTTTTCTTTGTGATTGCCAGTGCTAGCAAACGCTTGCGATCAGGGCATAAATGCTCATTTATATACACCTGTGTCTTTTCCTTGAACCCAAGTTCTTTGCAGGAAAGGTTCTTATTGCTTCTCGCTTTTAGAAGGACTGCATCGCGTTTTTTGCGGAGGACAAACTGGGCAACAACGTTAAATGCAGAAGGGTTTCCATACACAGGAACGCGATGGCATGCATCAAGGTCTGAGGCCGAGATTTCTTCGCCAATAACGTTCCCGATTTTTCCCATGATTTCCGCTAGATCCTCCTCCGGTTCAACGGGTATACCTTTGATTTCTATGTTAGCATTTCTTGAATATTGTTCACATTGCACCAAGCGTGCCTCGCAGATTTTAGTCTGAGTTGTTAGCCAGTCACATCGCTCTTGCAATGCTTCATTCGTCTTTCGCAGATGCTCATTTTCATCAAGTGATTTCTTAAGGTCATCTTTCATTTCATCGTACTTCTCGCTTATGAAGTTCAGGCTGCTTTTTATGTCTCTGAGTTCTGAGCGGATGTCCCGCTCAAGGGATTCTTTGAAAGCTTTCAAGTCACCTTTAATTTCATTCTTCAGATCTTCAAACGCACTTAGCAAATCCTTATTTGACATGATTGCACGAGGAACGCGGTTTCAATGCAAATACAGTTTCATGCAAAACATGGCAGCAGTGGCGTAGCAGCTTTAAAGTACAGAACGAGCGGTTATGTCACAATTTTCAAAGCACCAACCTGCACAAGAAAGAGCCGGGATAGCCAGGTAAGTGGGAGTGCCGTCCGTGCTGCTCACGCCACAGCCGCCTTGTAAAAAGTCGTCCGGTCAGTCGTCACGTTTTATAGATGCAAATGCGTTGACGTCACAGCTTATCCAGGCGTAGCTTGTGCGCAGGCGTGCCGATAACTGTCGATGCGGTTCTCCGTTTCCCATGCGCTGAAGTCGACGTTGCTCACACGAGGCCAGTGGTACTGCACAAGAAAGAGCCGGGATAGCCAGGTAAGTGGGAGTGCCGTCCGTGCTGCTCACGCCACAGCCGCCTTGTAAAAAGTCGTCCGGTCAGTCGTCACGTTTTATAGATGCAAATGCGTTGACGTCACAGCTTATCCAGGCGTAGCTTGTGCGCAGGCGTGCCGATAACTGTCGATGCGGTTCTCCGTTTCCCATGCGCTGAAGTCGACGTTGCTCACACGAGGCCAGTGGTACTGCACAAGAAAGAGCCGGGATAGCCAGGTAAGTGGGAGTGCCGTCCGTGCTGCTCACGCCACAGCCGCCTTGTAAAAAAAAAACTAGGCTCAGCCATTTTTTTGTATTCTAATCTCTATTAGGTGTAACTTTACTGCTAGTGGAGTGTTTCTTAAAGACGGATAATGTCTGAAAAATAAAAATCTGTCTGCAACTGCACATGTCTTGCTCGCATTCTTTGCCTCAATCTAGCGAAAATTTGGAACAGCTGATGAGCTGTGCTCAAATTTCCCATTAGAAAATAACGTAATCGCTGGCAATTTTTCCTTTTGTTTTTCCCGTCTCCTCTGTAATGTACTATGTACCCTGAGAGAAAAAACAAATGGATAAATAAATGGCCAACGTACCATTGCTAGCCGGCAAGTTTCAGTGTGTATTTATTTACCTTCAATTCAGTCGTTTTATTTTTGCTGCCAAGAAGCTCAGTCATTAACTTATCTGCTGTCGGCCTTCATTTCTCTTTGTCGTGCAGTGTGCGCATAGCTCTATTTTTTTGGTGTCGTAAAGCAATCTGTTGGAACACGTTGCTCTGAAGGCAAGCTGCTTAAAGTAGTAGCGTGGATTTAAAATTTATAGAGCACTTAAGAATATTTGAAGTCCATTGTTCTATTCATTGTTCTCTTCAAGTCTATTGTTGAAGCCCCAGACCACAGAGTGGCGACTGGAGCTTTACTTCTGGAGTGGGTGAAAAATACAATTGGTTTAAAGGTTTAGAAAACGTCACAATTCGCATAGGGTTTCTTTCAAGAAATTCACGCAGATCGGAAATAGCGCTGTAAGCCATATATCTGAGCAGCTTCGACGGGACTGTATAGACATTTTTTCCAGGAAGCTTAAGTGGCTCTTCAGAAAAACTTTAACTTGTCATAGAAATTTGTGTCAAAGCTAAATCTTAAAGCATTATTGACTGAACTTCTAGAATGCGATCATATGAATCTTGGAACTCGGAAAGTTCTTTGATTTCGGCGTCAAATTAAGATGAGAATTTACGGAAGACAGAATCGCGACAATCAATTATTTGGAATACTCTCAGAATGGCCATGCAGCCGAGACTGAAGTATCATTCAGGGCGGGCCATCCCCATTCAGCAGCGCAAGAACTGACAATACAAAACGTTTGTTGAAAGTCTGCCATCACTAGAGATAAAGTTAATTGCAGAATATTCTGCTCCCTTTCTAAACATGCTGGTTGGCATTCTAAGTGCAAAACTTGTTAATCTTTCCATCACAAATTACTCCCCTGGCTTCGTTCCTTTACGTAATACATCCTCTTAGGCCATCTCATTGCTTCGCTTTGTTTTGACGTTGCACCAGAGCAACCACCGCTAGCCGCCCACGTTTTATACGCCGCTCTATTCTATAAACGATCAACTGTTGACTGCAAGGGCGCGCTGCTGCAAAATGAAACACTGGTTTTGAGGAAAGGAAATGGCGTAGTAATTGTCTCACATATCTTGGCGGACACCCGAACGACGCCATAACAAAAATAAGGAAGGCGGAATTAAAGAGGAAATAGAGAAAGACGTGGTGGTGGCGGAAAAATTTTGTGTGCGGATGTACTTAAGGAGGTTTTCCATGATCTGACCAAGAGGGCGCCAACTCTTACAGGTACCACGTGGAGGTCCCAAGTTCGGGACCACAGTGCTGTCGGCCACCGCCCAGGTGTAGGCCCGTTGGGTCTACAGGTCAGAGAAGCCGAGCAGGGTCGTTTCCCAGTCCTCCCGGGTTGGGTTGGGGTGAGGGGAATGATCGTATTGGAGGGGCAGGCCCACACCTTGTGGTGGATGTCCGAAGACTTCGCACAGTGCGGACAGATGCCCCAGAAAGAAGGGTAGATATGCTTGAGAACTGCCGGGCACAGAAAAGAATTAGTATGCAGGCGGAGCAGAAGCAGCTCCTCCGCCTTCAAAATACCTTTATTGAGGCGGGGATAAGATTCTGGCAAGATTGATAAAGCAAAACAATGTCTTTGAAGGAGTAAGCTCGAGTGAATTCGAGTTCCTGATCGTCGGGGTCGGAGGGGAACGTCCGATGAGACAGCGCGCGGCTGGCGGCGTCAGCTGCCTAATTTCCCTCAAGGCCCACGTGAGCAGGAGCCAGAACGATACGCAGGTGAACAGGCTTTACTGCGTAGACGCTATTTTGGAGAAGGCGGTAGGCTACTCAGCCCTGCGTGACGTCCGACAGGCCCCTCCCGAGTCGGAAATATTTGTTTTCGAAGTGGGATCAGATGCATTCCACGCAATGGTGACCTCCTCCGCGTGTATTATGTCACGGGCTCGGAATGTAAAGCCGTTAACTGTTTTGGATTGGTGAACGACTCCGGACGTTTACCATCCCCCATAGTGGGAGCCGGAGGCATCCTCTTAGAATACGCCGGGTTTCGATTCATAGTGGCGGGCTAGGGCTTCGGCTTACTCCAGCTCCGGCATTATGGTCCTCAGGTTCATGTTCTCGGGAGCAGGGCGCACGTGGAGGGCGCATCTCCACTAGGATGGAATGCGTACGCGGTCCTCCATGAGAGTGGGGTGTTGGATGTGTAGCCGAGCAAGGAGGCGACGATCCGATGACATCTTCCAGAGACGTGTGTATTGGTTAATCAGTTGGGCTTCCCGGAGATTTCGAAGTCTGTTCACCATGCCCAGCTTCTGGAGGCGCTTGTTGGAGATGTTCGCGCGGAGGTCCAGAGCTCGTTTAATAAGTTTGCAGAGGATGACTTCGAGTGCATCATCGTCTTGCATCCGCAAGTAGTGGTGGTGAAAATATTTTAATGAAATGGTTTAGGAGGTAGGAGCTGTCAGTCCGGAACCCCACTGGTGGAGGTATGGAGTTGAATATAGAATTCCACTGGTTACAAATGCATGCGGCAGCCGCAAGGCGTCCTTACATCGTAACTCTCCGTGCTTGTTGGAAACTGGGCGGACCATGCGGCCCACCTGGTCACCCTCGTTACGGAGTTTGGCCAATATCGTTTCTGTCTTATATAAGGAGCCTATAAGTCGTATATAAAGAGCGCCAGTACCCGCGCTTTGATATTTACAGGATTCGGACCTCTCTAAAGACACAATGAAATTTTGGGTGGGCACTTTTGTGAGGGGCGTATGTGCGCGATTCAGACTTTTGGGTGGAGCATTGGAGGCCACAGCGGCGAGCATAACGGTCCACTATGGACGGCTTCTCCTGTAAGTAGGCCTCAATTTCTCCGGAAAACCATGCGTGGCCCACAGGGTGATGTCATCGGCGTTCAGCGCGTACTGCAGACCGGTGACAGCGCCCATCTGGTCTGGTACGCCCACCATGGCCAGGTTGAGTAGCCTGGAAGAATTCAGCGTGCTCTGCGATGTACCCCTGGCTCCTAAATGAAAAGGGTCATGTTCCTTATCCGAGACTCGAATGTACGATTGTCCTTGGTCAATGAATAACGAAGCTTTCGAAAGGCGTTTCTGCCTCAGTTAGTTTGATAGTGGTGAATGAGAGTGATCTCGCGCGTAACGTTGTCGAATGCTTCCTTCAAATCAAAGGCGAGTACAACCTTGTCATTGCGGGGGCATCCGACAGAATCGTGGATAGCCCGATTGAGTTGCAGCAGGACATGCTGTGCAGATATGTATGAGTGAAACTTGAACATGGTGTCTGCGAAAAGGTGCTTGGATTCCCTGAACTCGGGCAACCTGTCGCTTACCATCGTCTCTATGAGTTTGATCCCACAGGAATTCAGAGAAATGAGAAGGAGATTGTCCGTGTTGATGGCCATCTCAGCTGTAGGACTGAAGGTGGCCAGGGCGGTCTTCCAGTCGATGGGGAGTGGGGCTTCGCCAAGCCAGAATGAGTTAATGTAATCCATTAAAGACAGGTTTGCCGGGTCGGGGAAGCAGGCTAACCATTTGACTGTAATCTTCTCTCTACCCTGAGCGGTACCGCGTGTAATTTTTGCCAGGGCCACCCTCAGATCATGGAGCTGGAACGGTTGATGCAGCTCAACGATCTCAGAGGCTGCATAAAAGTACACCGGCTCGCGGGGGTCCTGGATGGTGCACATGTTCTTGTCCCGGAGCTTGTGTTCCAACTGAGTTGTGTTGCCCTGAAAGCTCCTTGGAGGTGGTTTTGAGTTTCTGTGCGTGTTTGCGTGGGGTCAATTTTCGTGCGCTGTAGTTGAGGGCTGCGGTATAATTTCGTCATTTTGGGGATGATTAATGAGCGCCGACATCGTGCAGCACACGGGCGCGTTTTTGCGTTTCGCCTCCATCGAATCGCTGCCGCCGCGGTCGGCTACGCAAAACAGGTATCTGTACAGCACCTGTATTGCCGCCTGCCCGGCGCCATGTCTGTCTCACAAACCGCATATAGCACCTGTGCTGCTGCCAGCTGGGGAGGCAATCCGAGTTTGCGAAATTAATTTCAGCTCCGCTCTGACATGAATTGTTTCCGCAGCAGTTGGCAGAACTCACTGGTTATAACCACGGCTGTGGTTTACTATTACTCTTCGTATGCTGTCACACCTTTGCGCCAGCAGCAAATGCACTGCTGTTCAGTATATTTCAATCAGGGTCGAAGCAGAAATATATTAAAATATAGGCCGTAGTATGTCCCGAATTTGCGAGAGGAATATAATCCTGTCATTGCGCCATTCCAACTTATACCTAAAATGTTTATAGCCGAATGCGTGCTGCAGTAAACAAGCCTAGAGATTTAGTAGAACGTTAAGTTGGGCGAGTTGGTATAGGTTCATGGTTGAAAAACGCGCACAAAAGACTAGACACAAGAGTAAAGGCGACGACAGGACAAGCGCTGAACTCACAACTAAGGCTTTATTTCGAAAACCTGGGTATATAAGGAAGGCATAATCATGAAAACAAAATTGAACAAACAAAACTATGACAACAAAACTATGTCATTAGGTTACATCTTGCGGGTTGTTGTCAAGAGGGAGCTGATATATGGTGATGCTCTCTATAAGTAGAGTAGGTGTTCCCCAGGTCGTCACACATTTTCTCTGTTTTCACGTCACATTACGTAGCCGTCAGTGAGGGTCAGGAGGACCACCCATAAGGTCGAAGGCCACCTCGACGCGGATTTGTTTAAAAGCTGCGCAAGTGGCGCGGCTCGTCGGAGGTTCAATCGGAGCTTCTGGGAACGGTCCGTTCATTAGGTCGCGTTCTTTCCGCCGCTGGGAAGATGGCCCCGGAGTCACGTCTCGGCCGTGGCGCGAACAAAATGGAGCAGAGCAGCCGGAATACACGGTGGAAATAAAGTTCTTGTGCGGCCGTCGCTCACTGCTCAGTCCCTCTTCCCGGTCGGGGTCGCGCAGAAGGCATCGCCAGAAAAGAAAGTGCGCCAGGCATCGTATTTCTTTGGAGTTAAGCGGCGCTGGAAGGCCGGGTGGTCGGTAGCTAGCGGGTGGCGTTCTGGAACAACTGGTTCGCGCTAAACAGGACATCAGGGACTCGTCGAGGCTGAGGACTGCGTACCGCAGCAGCATAGGTGATGGCTTGTGGTTGTATTGGAGGCGTCGTCGGCGGGAAGCCAAGAGCAGGCTGCACTTCTTGACGAATGATTGCCGCAAGGGTGGCTACTTCAGGCTGGCTGCATGCACCAGTACGCGATGCAGCTCTTCGCGGACATATGTTGCTGATCACACCCCGCAGCATGTGCCAGATTTCCGTGCTGTCCAATGGACGTCTCTAGGCAACTTTTGCGTTCGTGGGTAATGGAGGCCTCGTGCGTGCATGGTTTGGCCATTCGTGGACGCTTCGTGCATTCAGTGACGATCTTGGGTGGCTGCGAAGAGGCCCAGCAAAATCTGCTTCTTGAACAGGTCCCACCAAAAGTTCTACCTTCTTCTTTCATATCTCATGATCGATAGGTCAGAAAAGACGTTTGAATATTTCTATATAAGCAGTGACTGTCTCATTTGGCAGTTGCAGAGAGGTCGCAGAAACAGCTGCCCTCTTTCTTTCTAGACTATGCTCACAAAAGTCCTTGGAAATTCCCGTTTGAACTGTGCACACGGCACCAGTGAAGCTTCGCGCTTTTCGTACCACATGTTGGGTGAGCCTTCAGTAAGGATGAAAACGTGCCTCACTTTTTTTTCGTCCTCCCTACTGTTGAGTACAGCGACATGCGCAAACTCGTCCAGTTATTCTTTGGGATCCTCGCCCGGTGAACCGTTCAATGTTTATAATATACTCTAAAATATCGTCAACAAAAAACTTCAATTTCAATCCCTAGCATTTCGGAGCCGGCTAGGCTCCTTCTTCAAGGCTGACTGGGGGTAGTAGCTAGCGTCTTTTAGTATGCATGGAGGGGAGAAAAAGGTCGAAAAAACAAAACTTTGATGCGAAAGGCCTGGGGGAGGGGGATTAAGGCTTTGCTTCACGTTGTAGAATTGTGGGGAGGTGGGCAACGGCGACTTTTCTTATTTGAGCTGCAGAGCGATGTCCCTGCGCATATACTGCGAGGCGGTTTGCCTTTGCGTGGTAGATGTTGTTATGGGTAGTTTGAATGTGCCAGGATTCAAGTTAGAGGCATTGTGGGTAATCTATTTTGGATCCGAGGATGGCGGTTTACATACTTACATACACATACATTCCATACATACACGGTTTACATACACGACATTCCACTTGAATCAGTTAACTCATACAAATACCTAGGTGTTCATATCTCACGTAACTTATCATGGCATAGAAACGTCGAACATGTCGCAAATAACGCCAACAGGACTCTTGGATACTTGCGCCGAAATTTCTCTACCGCGCCTCTGCCGATAAAACTAACCCTTTATAAAACATTAGTACGACCAAAGTTAGAATATGCATCTGCAGTTTGGGATCCTAATATAATCACACTGATAAACACACTATAATCCATTCAAAATCGTGCAGCACGTTTCATCTTAACTAACTACTCCCGTTACGCCAGCATTACTTCTATGAAAAACACACTTGCCTTACCAGACCTTTCTTCGCGCCGGAAGTGTTTTCGACTATGTCTTTTCCACATACTGTATCACCATAACCCCCTGTTAAATGATAATCTTTTTTCGAGCCCTTCATACATTTCATCCCGTTCCGATCATATATTTAAAGTCGGTGTTCCATTTTCGAGAACCAAATTGTGTCATGATTCTTTTATTCCTAAAACCAGCGTTGACTGGAACGACCTTCCTCCCTCCATCACTTCAAGAAAACTGTGTTTTCTGGCATCATATAACTTGTTTTGTATAACTATGCACTGTATTTTTTTTTGTTGTACCACTCCTTTCTGTAATGCCTTCGGGCCCTGAAAGTATGTGAAATAAATAAATAAATAAAAATACTGAAAACTGCGCAAAAAACGAAGACACAGAACGAGAAGGCACGACATGGGGGCAGACTATCAACTGAATTTTTATTTACATGAAGAGGACTATATAGGTATCTTCTGTACACAGTGAGACAAACACAAAAACGCAACAAACGCGAAAATTAACCCAAAACACAATCACCCACTATCCCTTCGCGTGCACCGTGATGCAACCGTCAATTACTCTTAAAAAACTGCGCACAAACAAGACTACGACAACCTTAACGGTCACGCTGATATCACGCCAAAGACCCATATCGCCTGCTCGCCTTAAGAAAACTGGCCAAAAAGGTTATCTCCCTATCAAGCAAGGCCACAGATGGTGATCCCACACAGGAATCTGAGTCTTTCTTGATTAGGTAAGCCTCCACCATTTCCCTGCATACCTGATCGCTATGTTTGAACAAGACGCTGGTCCTGTTAAAATGAGGCCGATCTTTAACATGCACTTATAAAACCTATAAAACTTCTCAGTCTCCAGAGAAATAGTTTTGTATTCTGACCTACCAGTAGCGCAACATTTCCAGGAACTTTACTTAAGCCAAACAAAGCGCATATTGCAATTGTTGCAGGAGTATTGCGAAACTTTCCTCTCTGCCGCCGCGGTGGCTCAGTGGCTATGGTGCTCGGCTACTGATCCAAAAGACGCGGGTTCGATCCCGGCCGCGGCGGCTGGAATTTCTTTGGAGGAGAAATTCTAGAGGCCCGTGTACTGTGCGATGTCAGTGCACGTTAAAGAACCCCAGGTGGTCGAAATTTCCGGAGCCCTTCACTACGGCGTCTCTCATAGCCTTAGTCGCTTTGGGACGTTAAAACCCCACAAAACAAAACAAACCAAACTTTCCTCTCTAGTTTAGAGTATGTGAACATGATCCAAGAACATCCTCGCGAGAAAGGCATTGCCGTTAAGGTTCATGTGGGATTACGCATCACTGATGATGTCGCGAATTTGTCTACCTGCGTGGGAATGCCTAATCGGAAAGAAGATATCTGTATTTGCCCGCACTCCTTTGCCATTCTAAAAGTAGAAAATTATCCTTGCTACCCCGTGCCACAGATTTCATGAATATTCGCGAAAATCTCGCAACCAAGGTCGTTCTGATGCACAAGTTTCCTCCTCATGCAACGCGCAAATGTCCCATCATCACAACAACATGATAAGGGGACTGACAGTACAGAATGTGCCTCGCTGGCCCACGATCGACATAGACCGCAATATTCACAAATGCCCGGCTGCGTGTCTTCCGCGCTTGTGCCATCGTATGCCAGCGATGAACATTCTATAGTGACAGTTCGCTTATCGTGTAATTATGAGGCTTGGACATTTATGTGCCACACGCGGACGAGATCTAGAGTTATGTCTGTAAACCTCGTCCCCCATTCTTTAATAGCAAAATCCAGCCAGTTCATCAAGCAACACATGCTGCTGAAATACGTAATCAAGAAAACATGTATTGCTGCTTGGATCAACCCAGAAGCTGCCTCAATAGTCGATATATGCAATAAACGTTTACCTTGTTTGCCGTGAAGAAGTGCGAAAGACTAATGTCAGCATCAGACCGATCCTACTGTTACCGCCATCATTTTTTTTTTCAATAAGAATTCGAATTCTGTTTCAGATTTTTGGGAGCGGAAAATTATCAGCTCGCGCTCATAGCATGGGCGGATCAGACGGACTTTCAGAGCTTGTTGAAATGACATTTTATTGTTTTAGAAATCTCAGAATCTTGGTAGCTGTAGATGTGCCGACAAAACCGGCATGCGAAGACCCCAAGCTGAAATTCAATTTCCGTGCCCCAATTTTCATAACGTGGTCATAAAACTGTCAAAATCCTCAGCGGAAATTAAATTCCAGTGCATCAGCTCTCTGACCATGGTAAATCAACTACGACCGTTCCAACCAATGAATCATCACTGTACTCGAGCTTGTGTAGAGATGACATTTCATTCCAGCCCTGCCAACTGGGTATATAAGTGTTGGCAGGAGCAATACGCATTTATAATCTATTGTGAGAGGAACTTCGAGCAGCAGCGGGCTGTTGAAGGTAAACTGTCCTCATTTAACGTCGTCCTGTCCTTCCCTAACATTTTGTTCTGAATAGAAAGGGTACACTTTTTGGAAAAATTAGGACTACAACGTACAGCCTTTGTGAAAAGTTTAGAGCCCAGGATGTTTGCTTCTGGGCCACACTGGTTTGCTCGTAAAGCGTTCTCAGCGTCCCAAATCTCCTGAAGCTAAGAAAAGTTTTGGTCCTGCTCCCTCCGATGCGTAGGAGTTCCATGAGGCCTACAGGAGCGTCACAATAGTGCTCACAAAGCAAACCCCCTGGGCTCTAAACTTTTTACACAGCCTGTACATGGTAAAAGTGCATGCTATGGCGTTCTTGCGACGTTTCAATAGCTTCATCTTGCGTTTCAACAGCTTAGTTAAACATATAATATGTATTGCAGATAATCTGCCTTTAGGACAAGTTAATTTCATTCCTTGAAATTGTTTGAGCATTTAATCTTCGACATTTGCAGTGCAATTAAGGTTTAAAACAGAATTATAGAGGGTGTGCAGCCCTATCTGCTCATTGTTGCACGTCAGGCTAAGTGGAAGAGAAAGCCGTACGGATCTTAGCTTTACAATTTTAAGACCGCAGAAAACCAATTCGCACATCGTTTTCATAACAATCGCATACAAACAGAACGCAGCCGATTTTTACCACACATATTTGTCTACACAATACACTGTTCTATATACAAGGTCTGTTCTGAAAGTAGTAGGACTGGTTTTTTCCTGGGCGAACGGGCGGACGAGAGGTGGTCTGCGCGCGCAGGATTGTTGGAGGGGGATATTGGGAATTCTGGGGAAAATCGTTGAAGAGAGGAGGTCGCTTGTACTGTGAACCCCTGTCGAAACGTCTCGTCACGCAGAATCGTCGAGCGTTTACTGGATCTGCGATACGCGATCAAACTTTGAGTATATCTTGGTAAAACGGGCAAAGAGACTCACAACATGATTAAGGAGGCCTACGGTGACGCTTCCATGGGTAGATCAGGTGTTTTTTGAGTGGCACAAGCTTTTCCGAGAAGGGAAGGAAAGAGTGGAGGAAGACGGCCGCTCCAGACGCCCTTCGACCAGCAAGACCAACGAAAATGTGTAGCGAGTGAAACATTTACGTAACAGTGATCTAGAATGAGTATCAGAATGATTGCTAATGACTTGAGCATTCCTCAAACCCAAGTTTTTGAGATCGTGACAGAAAACTTATCCATGAGGAAAGCGTGCGCGAAGTTGGTGCCGGGAGTGTTGTCAGAGGAGGAAAAGCCCAACCGGTAGGATCTCCTACATCATATGAATGAGGACCCCGATTTTTTGCCCAGCACAAGGCGGCAACGCTGCCTCAGCCCCCCTACAGCCTCTACTTGGCCCCGCCAGACTTTTTTCTATTCCCGAGAATAAAATCGACGCTCAAGGGGAAACATCACGGATCGGTAGAGGTGGTTCAACAGGCCGTGACGAGGGAGCTAAACAGCATTCCGGTCCAGGCGTTCCTGGAGGCGTACGAAAACTGTAAAACTCATTGGCAGCAGCGTGTAGGTGCGGAAGGGTGCTACCTTGAAAAAGTGTAATCGTTTGTACTATTATCTTGAATAAATTTTGTTTAAAAAAATGAGTCCTACTACTTTCAGAACAGACCATGTATTACCTTGTGCAGTAAGAAATTTCCAAGCAAAACAAGTACCAGAAGAGTGAGACTTTGTTAAGTGCCTTACTGGTTATTTGGCACAGGCTGTTTCCTAGAGCGAGACTTCGTTTGTCTAGGCGGATACAAGGTGAGCACTAATCGTCAAGGGGAATATAGGAAGTCCGATATATTAATCTTAGGTCACAACTAGTTAACGAACTCGATCTCAGATTTGACTCCTGCTTTAACGAAGACAGTATATGTGTGCTTATGCTGTAAATGTGTCTCTCCTTCCACATACCTTCGTAATGTGCAGTGGTGTGCTAAGTGCTGTCGATATATCTTTATCGTATCTGCTGCTGGACATCAAAATAACACTGCTAGAAGCAAAATTATTATTTGTGTGCGCTTCTCGCTAAAAAAATGAATGTGTTTCGAACTAAGAGGCATGCATTCGAAAATTATTTTTTTTAATTCAGAAAGTGACCGTGACTAATACTATTTTCGGCTCATCTGCTTTACAGCTCCTAAAAGAAATGGCTCGCCTTACGGTGTATCTCATCTACGTCATCCTGATAGCAGGTGAGCCTGTGGGCAGTACACCGCACATTTTCATTTCATTTCTTTTATTCTATCCTCAAGGCCCGAGGGCATTGAAGAGGGGGGTATACAGGGGTTGAGTACAGGGCGTTTCAGATCTAATTATACAATGGTAGCTGAGGCGGAACAAAAACGCTGATGGTCGATGATGGAGTCCGTACTTCCAGGAAGGTGGTTCCAGTACTTTGCTGCTCGTGGAAGGAAAGACTCAGCTGCGCATTCTGTTCTAAAGAAAAAAATGCCGATTTTATGCGCGTGATCAACTTGTGATGAAACATATGACGAGGCAGTATAAGATCGCGGCGCCGACTGGGGTTATGATATATTATTTTATGAATTAAGAAAAGGCAAGCGTGCTTTCGACGGCTAGCAGAGAGATGGTAACTGCTATGTATTCTTCATAGAAGTTGCGCTACCGGTGCGGTTATAGTTCTGAAGGATGAATTATTTCGAGGGAGCTGTTAGGTTTCCCGTGAAGGAATCCCAAATGGACGCAGCATATTCCAACTTACTACGAACTAGAAATTTATAGAGGAGAATTTTCGGGGAGGTGGGGGTAGAGAAAAAGTTGCGGCGAAGGTAGCCGAGGGCATGATTGGAGTTGTTAATTATTGAAATGATGTGAAAAGACCAAGTTAGATTGCTTGTTATGTGAACGCCCAAATAGCGGTTTGAAGACACTTGTTCTAGTTCGATGTTATCAAGATGATAAGAAGTGGGGTGTGTAAAATGCGTGACACACGTAGCACTTTACATTTGGTTTTGTTTAGTTAGATTGACCACGTTTTACACCACTCACGAATTGCATCAATGTCTTTTTGCAAAAGAAGCGTGTCGTTAGAGTCATTAATTTCAAGAAATATTACGCAGTCATCTGCAAAAAAATGAATGTGGGAGGTAACGGAAATAGGGAGGTCATTAATATATATCAGGAACAAAAGGGGCCCATGGACGGGTCCCTGTGGGACCCCAGAATGCACGGAAGTCAATGGAGAACAAATTTTATTAGCCATTACAAACTGTGTTCCATTACGAAGGAAATATTCTAACCATGTTAAAACATTTGGGAGAAATTTTACTTGCTAAGTTTAAAAAGAAGTAGTTTGTGACTAACCTTCTCGAAACCTTGGAGAAGTCTAGAAAGATGCAGTCCGCGCATGAACGATGATCCAGAATAGCGTGATGTTTGTGCATGAAGGTAAGTAACTGCGTTTCGCACGAGAATGATTTGCGAAAGCCGTGTTGAGCGTCAGTGAAGAATGACTTAGATCCATGGAAGGTAACTATGTTAGGGTATAGAATGTGGTGAAAAATTTTGCATGGAATGCTGGTTACCGATATTGGGCGGTAATTAAGAGCGGAATTAGTACTACCTGACTTGTGCAACGGAACCACCTTCCCGATCGTCCAGCAAGCTGCAAGCACTGACGCGTCAAGTGACTGCTGAAATATTTTGGGGAGGATGATTGAGGAATACAGTTTCGTACTCTTCAGGAACTTTGCGTTAATTAAATCTTTTCCAGGGCTTGCATAGGTTTTAAGATTTTCTGTTAATTTTTCTATTCCTAGGGGCTCGATGGATATTGCATCCATCACTGAAAATTGGCATTCTGAGATTTTGGTATTTTCAAAAGCTGGTATTCAAAGAATTGTAGCGAATATTGTCTGCTTAGCAGCCATGCCTGCTGTACAAATAGTCAGTCGGAAGCATTTTGAACTTCTTCATTCCTGATAACTGTCATCTCGAAAGTATCTGCTTCCATGATATTACAACGATAAACCCACAATACACAAGTACGTGATCGTCAAGTGGAAACTTCTCAGCACTTACGGGACACGTGTAAGTCGACTCAAATGTAACAATTGAAAGGAATAGGAGCGATCTTAACATCGCCTAATTTTGGGCTTCGTGAAAACCTTCCTAAGCTCTCCTAGATAAGTCGTCCAATTTTAGAAACAAAATACTATTGTCTGGCAACCATAATGGATTCCGTACAAAAGCTTCTCGTTAAAGTGCTGTACGAGGCCTGTACCCGGAAACACTGCGTAGAAGGTTTCGGGAAGAATGTAAGCTGAAAATCCAGTTGGAGGCTTAAACAGACTAAAATAGCTCTAGTAACCTTACAGTAACAAAAATCTAGGTAAGTGCTCAGTGTGCATAAAAAAAGCGCGTGCAATGCTCTATGACCTAAACGTAGGCAGACGTAACGTCCTGACATACAGAGTTTAGGTGTAGTGTAGTGCAAGCAATACTGTGCACCTAAACATGGTTCTACCTGAAGCAGGAAGCACTCATGAGAATCTTCAAGCTATTTCTGATTTAGCGATTCGTACAGTAGCACCCTAACCTCACTCGTCAGCTGACTTAATACTGGTGAAACGCCGCACTTCCACTTCACCTCTTACGAACTCACTTCAAAAATCCTACACCCTTGTGTACCAACCAGGTTATAGGCGCAACTTGAACGGCTCACAGAAGAGGGTTTCCCTAAATCGCTCCTCGCAAGCTTCGCGGAAAAATTACTGCCAGAGTCGTGCCAAGCACATCGTGCTAACAGCCGCACGGATCTGCTCAAAACAATGGTTATTTCATATATACAGGAATTGACCTATCGACTAAAAACGGTAGCCGGAAAATTCGGGGTTCGCATAACCTAACAGGTTAGTATTGTAGTGATTAAAATATATTATTCAAACTGTTTAGGAGGTTGTAGCGGCGGTTGGATTTCTCAGTCTGCAACCATATTGGCGTAGGTTGCCTTCCGGGTTCTTTTGAGAAGTTCTTTTTGAGTCGTTGCGTGCTAGCTTGTCCAAGCTGGTCAAAGCTGCCAACCGTCCTGCCTGCGTTGGCTGGTTAATAATATTGATAGCCTGATTTTCTCTGCCAGGCATGTACCATATGGTACACCTACGCCTTCTCCGTGAGGAATTTTCATTGCGAATAGCGTAGTCTAAATGGGTTTCTGAAAGTGTTGGTCATTAGCTTGCGGAAGTATAGTTCCTTACCTTTGTCTAGTGTAGGCCTCTGCAAAAATTGGAGCGGATTCTTAAGCTCCACCTTTAGGGTATGACGCAATATAGTAATGGGTTAATTCCCACATATGCAGAAGGGCATTCTCTACGTTACATTCATAGATCCCTGGGAGTCCTCTTATCCCTCCTAGCACAGTGGTGCAATGGCTAAGGGATGCGCCACTACCGTGCGATGGCAGGTGCCCCCAGCGGTGGGTATTCTGCGCGCCAGGTTGCTCTTCCCGAGTGACCAATCATTGATTTACCTGCCACGGTGGGCAGTTTGCTCAATACCCAGTGGGTAGGTTGTGATGACGCTGCAAGGTCACGTGACCTGGGTGGCCAACCTGCCTCCCAGGCTGCTCTCTACGGACAACCTGCCAGAGTCATGCTCGCTATCTCTCGCTCACAACGCCGACGCCGGATTTTCTGGCGAGCGGGGCCGCTCGCGCTATCGCGTTAAAAAGTTATCCACGACAATCAGCCACGAAGCACGTGCACGATGAAGCACACTGTGCCATTTTAAGGCGGAAGCCTTTAATGTCTCATCGTTGTAAGCAGCAGTTGTCGACAGAAAATGTCACGCTTTTCAATTGGTGGAAACGGTCGTGACGTCACAGTGCGCGAATTTCAAACCGGGCCAATTGTACTTTGGCTAGTAACCATGCAACCAATTGAAGGGATCGTATACTGATGCTCCAAGTAAGTGGGACTGAGCTTAGTTAATTGCTTAATTACCCAATTAGCCTAATTAGCTTTACTAGTCAGGCCATATAAATAAATAAAACCGATTAAGAAATTGGTCGAGCTCAGGAATCGAACCCCGGTCTTCGGAGTGAGAGACGAGAATCTATCCACTCCGCCATGCCAGCTCGATGGTTTGGAATGAACAAAGGCGCGTCTAGTGAATACGGTGTCTTCACTCACTCTCATCCTCCTCCATTCCCTTCCGGCGAGGTTTAGGTGTCCACCGACAAATGAGAGACAGATACATTTCCTTTCCTCAAAAACCAATTTACGGACGAGCGAGGCGTAGAACCGAATAGGCGATGGCGTTCTATGGACTACTTGGCAGCGTTGCAAGACGCTGTCGCGTTCCACTCTTAGGGGCGAAGCTTAACATCTTAACCACACATCAGTGACCACACTTTAGGTCAAAAAAGTGCCCCCCCCCCCCCCCCTGAATTTTTGAATCTATGCATGACTTCGGTCGTCTGCGAGACACCGCTGTCCTGTGGAGCGTCCTGCATTGGAGAGACAGGAAGATGCATCAACGAGAGCCTGCGGGAACATTCAAATTCACTTGAGACTCGCACGGGCAGCAATTTGCCTATTGGTTGCAAGAAATGCTCTTACCTGCAAACCTACGACAGTAGGAAGAGTTTACGACGATATCCCCGGAAATGCACACAAGACAGCCATGAAGCCGACCCCATTCGGAACCATGACGGCATGTGTCCCAGGCGTGCGTCCAGTGACCTATTAACAAAAAAAAACTGTGGAAAAGAAGTAACCCTACTTCCCTCAGAATACCTTTTAGCCGGTATTCTGGACTCTTACCCATCTATTTATTTTACCGAGCTTCCAAGCCATAAGATTCAGGGTCCATCTCTCGCCACATGCCTTATTTTTAGTTTAACCTTCCACCCAGCCCACATTTTCAAAGGGTTCATCGTTCCATGTTGAAAAATTTTATCACCTTTGCGATTTTATAAATTTATGGCTTGCCCCTTCACACCATTGCTGACCTTGACTCAACAGATAACTCGTCTCAAGACGTTTTAACGCGTGTCCACGGGCGAATAATCTACAATTGTTAGTCAGCGCCTGAGGCGTTCTCCTCTACTTGGTCTTGTGCTTGCACTGTACCTTTTCGTCTAAGAAATCAAAGTTTGCTATATCCGAGGTAGAATTCTGAGTTGAGGTGGTGGTGTAGCCGGGGGTAACACACGAAAGCTACTTATATCCGAAGCGACTTAATAAGGTTCGTTATATTAGAGGAAGCATAGAAAGTTTTTATACTAAAAAAACAGTTAATTCGAATCCTGGTCGGTAGGCGGGCTACCTTTCATTGGCTGCTCACAGGCAGTTGTCCCCATTTCTGGCCGCACAGACCCTTCCAATGCTAACGCTTTATTAAAATAAATCTTTACACTCAAGCCACGTTTACAATACACAAATGATGTTTTATCTAGAGCCTTTCTTAGCAGCATAAAAAGTGTAGACTTACTGCAATAATGTCTAATGTTGAGTAAATCCACGAGTTGCGAGGTGGCACCTGTGTCTTGGAGCAACGAAGATACTTGCGCAAACCCCAATCAGGGCGAACAGCTTCAACCATACACATAAAGCACGCATTAGACCACCTTTCAAGATTTGTTATGAAACTCAGATTCATCCATTCAACCAGGGTACCTAAACGCAAGGTATGAGACGTGTGGTTCCGTATACGATGAAACTAATTGATGCGAGAAAACTGTTGACACTATCCGTTCGTGCGCAGCTCGCTCTGCAGGGATGTAAGCAGGATTATCTCGTGTGCTTGAGAGCGTGCGCGCGAATAAAGGACGCAAACTTGAAATCCCGTAGTGGACTTCACAGGTCGCCCTCACTGTCAAGGGCTCCAGCACATCTACAGGAAGCGCATGAGCATAACCTTCACTTCACTTGGCATCACTTTATTACCTTTAAGACCTCTGGTAGGGGGTATTACATAAGGGGTGGGTACAGATATAATCGAACTTTATGTACAAAGATGTTATTCGTTAAATATGGCAGTTATACAATTCAAAAATGAGGATTTACAGGTGGTTGCAGCGACGTTGTGTGGAAGGCCGTTCCAGTCTTTGGCTGAGCGAGGAAAGAATGATGCAGCAAACGTTGTGGTATGAGTCTGCGGACGGGAAACTTGCAGGGGATGACCAAGGCGGAGTGAAATGCGTGCTGGAGGGCTAATGTAGGGTGGAATACGCAATGAGCCGTAAAAAAACTTATCAAATAAACACATACTGGCGATGCGACGACGACAGGCAAAGTTTGTTAGGCTCAACTCCGCTTTCAAAGATGATATGCTGATATCAATATGAATAACATGAATGAATGAATCTAGTGGCTCGGTTCTGTAGCGATTGTAGTGATGTTAACAAATAGATTTTATTAGGGCTCCAAATGGGGGATGCATATTCTAGTTTTGTTCCAACGAGGGACTTGTAGGCAAGAAGCTTAACGTTTGGCGGTGCATGGGGCAAATGACGTTTCATGAAACCAAGGGTTTTGTTAGCTGCTGATAGAATGTTAGTGACATGCGCATTCCAGGTTAGATCTTGGCTTAAGGTTACACCTTAGTGGCCTCAACAAGGCAGATTCGATAAGATGTAACGTTATTTTCCCCAAAGCACGCCGCTGCAGCGCTCGAGACAAGCCTGGTAACTAGAGTACATTTCTTCGCTTTGTCAACAGCGCATCAAAACTGTTCAGATGATTCTTTCCTCCCTATGAAGATGGTATCTACCAGTTGCAACATTTTTATTTCTTTATTCTAGAAGTTTGCGAATAGGCATAATAAGAAAGAGAGAGAAAGAAAGAAGGAGTGTAAACAAGCCTTGCTTAAAAAGTGGCAAAAGTTCTCCAACAGCGATCATCATGTGTCCACTTGGGATAGCCGCCTGCAACGTCCTATCGCAAGCCCACCTTCCTAAGGAAGCGTCGTCACACGGAGGCTTTAGCCGAGCAAGTCCACAGCAAGTGTTTTTCGCCACACAGGTTTGGCGCAGCACCCCAATGGGGACACTTGTCAGCCACTTCTAAACATTTGACCCGCCACCAATGACGCTCATGGAGAGCCGGAGCCACCCCTGCCCGAATCCGGCGCACAGATACCTCCTCCTCCCGAGTGAGACTTTGCGGGAGGCGATACGAACACGGAGGAATTTGAGTGCGTGTTCGCTGACGCAAAGTCAGTTTCTCGAAAATATGGGACAGCGAATCGGAGGGGGGGGGGGGGGGGGGCAGAGGGGAAGGTCGCAGGACGTCTGATGTGCCAAGGTGTGTTATTTTATCCACATGAATATCATGCGGATCGTGAGCATTGCCGCGAATCCAGTGTATACGCGCAGGACAGGGGTATTTTGTGCAGAGTTCGTGTATCGGTTGCGTAATTTGGAATGTGCTCCGGACAGCCTTAAGCTGCTTAAGGGTGGCGAAGCAGTCAGTGTAAATGTGAGCAATATTGATAGTGGGTACGAGTGGAAGGGAAGCAATTGCACTGTGCATCGCTTGAAGCTCCAAGGCAAGGGGGCTGCTAGTATTCGCCCTATATGTAGCGCGGGAGTGGAGATGAGGATGAGAGGGACTCTAAACTGCGGTAACTCTCTGCAGGGCAGTGTGCGATGCATCGGTGTATATTATGCACCCTTAAGGTAGATGCGCGGCTCATATCGGCGGCGAAGCAGAGGAGCGATAGTCTGTAAGTTGACAGTATAACAATGGAGGAAGAGTCTGTAAAGGAGGAAGCTGAAGCGGCATCTTGCATGCTCTGTTTGGCTGACGCTGGTCGGTTATTTCACATAATGTATTCAGTTCAGCGGACTCTTGCAGAATTGGTATCGGTTTGATACGAGGAAGATAAGTTATGGCGTGCGTAGCCTCCCGATTGATTGAATGAACAGAGTCCCAATGTCGACGGGTAAGGCGATGAAATTGAGTATGTACACTATCCGCGGCTAGAGGATGGAGCGCAAGAGCTGACGGGCAGTGTCAAAACGCGCTCCGCCAGAGCGCATAGCTATGCGTGGAATCAGAAAGATAGTAGGTAAATATGTAACTTCAATATTATCGGTCGGTTCATAGACATTAGAAGTGCAAATGTGATTTGAGTGCGAAACAAGGTTAAGGCAATAGCTATGAAGTTTCCGATACATCAGATCGAAGAAAAACTAATAACGGGCACGTATTATCTAGTGTAGAGTATCATCGCATTCGCAGATATCTCAGAGCCCCATAATTGTCGCGTGATGGCAAGCCTATTAAGAAAGAATAACATGACAGACGGCTGGTTTGGATTGGTTTATTAGATTGAACGTCCCAAAGTGACTCAGGCTACGAGAGCGATGACAGGATTTCATGACTGAGTGCCTAGAGCGGGTGGTTCGGCACGCGCGACTTCCTGCTTCGTGTCCTAGTTCATGACAGAACCGGCGGCCACCCAGTGATCGCCGTGATCCCGAAATAAAAGAAGGTCACTGGCGATGGGAAGCCGCCCATCACGAGGGGCAGGGTAAATGATCGGACGGGCAAAAGAAGATGGAGGTCTTGCACCAACGTGGCGAAGAGGATAATGGATTAGTACCGACCTGCAAAGCTTCTGCTGCACTGGACACGAGGTGCCGATGGCGCAGGCCCATGGCCGCGCTGAAAGCCATGGCAGGGTTCTATGCACTCGCGTATTGGTGGCTTCACGGGTGAGTGCGGTGATTTGCTCAGGTCGCTGTGTCGTCCGCAGTTCGTCGTGCCTTTTGGTCGAGCCGGGGACCAGGCTACATGCAAAAGTGGGATCAATCAATCAATCAATCAATCAATCAATCAATCAATCAATCAATCAATCAATCAGTCAATCAAACGTTTTTATTTGCATCACAAATTGATGAGGGTTGGTTCAGGCAAAAAGTGGAAACAACTTCCACTTGAAACAGCCTGAACCCCCCGTATACATGACCGGATCGGATCTGGTCTGGCAGGCTGCGGCATATCCGCTGGCGTGGGCCGGGAACACGCGGCCGATGACTAAGACAGACGCAGGGCGCCAAACCTCTGGGACCAAGATGATGAATCCGCAACCTCTACCATTTTATATTACGCGACGGCAATCTGATGAAGAGAGAACGACATGATGAGTGGTGATGACGTGTATTATTTTGTGTGGGCGTTACGCCAGCACTCCAGCCCACGACACTGCCAATTTCGTCTCCTACTCCGCGACAATGTTGTCATTGTCATGCTGAGGCAGCCTGATCACGTCATTCCTATAATACGCCCAAAAAACAATGCCATTTGCCAGCTGCCCCCACGCAGGTCCATTACTACTCCTGATGCCAAATATTTCTTAGGATGGCAGGGACAATGGTGTACTAAACATGTAGTAAAGATTACTTTACTATTAAGAAGTGCAACCTCACACTTTGCAGAAAACTTTACCCTAAATAGGTCTTTACTATATCTATGCCTCCCAAAAAATGCGTCATTTTTGCGAACATGGCGATAGCGTCATCCACACTCGTGCACTCAGGGCGCCTTGCAGGAAACATTTCGTCGCATGTCTGTGTCGGTATGCAGCCGCCATCGCTTGGCGTTTTACTATGCCCTTGTACATAGATAACATGGTTGCCAATTTTTCCGAGCCGTCATCATTTCCTCGCTAGAGGCTGTGGCCACCTCATACTAGATAATTTTCTAATTTTATCCGCCCACCTACTTTTTGCCGCCTCCTGCTGTGCTGTGAACCTCCTGTAATTTTCAGCGTAACCAAAAGAAAATAGGCTATTTTGCCTTTCAGCCCGGCTATTCGGTTATTCAAGGTGCCTGAGTATTTCTGGTCCTATTAAGTTGCCATTATTTAGTAGTCTTAGGTATTCGTGCGATTGCTCACCATTGCGTGAGAAAATAAAATAAAATGCCCCTCTTAGTAACCAATGGTACATCAAGAAAAAAAAATGAAATTCTACTTCACTACAAAGGACAACGGCTAAGAGCTCTGGATATCAGGATAGTCAGGCCGCCCTTAGCAAAATCCTTAAATATTGCTTCCTCTACGACGAGACTCATCCTTGCTGTCTAATAATATCCTCATATTGCTTCTTGTCTCCTTAATCGGTGCCGTAGCCGTCTGTGTAAGTAACATCCTCACCTCCACAACGCTGGCCACCGTTCAGATAAGGCACCACAGGCTGCTGGGCAAATTGGGGCTACAGGCTATTCTTACAGAATAACGCAACTGACTTACTGGTGCGCAACCCTACTACGATGAGGCTTCGCAAGACTGTAACATCGAATATTTTTTTCTCTGGGATCAAGAGCCTAGCTGTTTTAACGCGGTCTGCCTTGCTGCAGTGATGACACTGGGTCTGCCGTCAAACTTGTGAAGTGTTTTTCTAACGATTCCGACTATCGATCCCCATCACCCACTAGGCGTGTTTGCTCCTAAGTCTCATGAGCAGCTTTTCCAGTTCACAGCCTGTATTGCACCCATATTCGCCAAGCAGGCCCCATTATACCGCTCACCGCTATTACATGGTGTGCATGCTGATTAACTCTACCTTTAGCAAGCCATTCAAAAACACCCACCAGCAGTGGGTGTCCAAAGGGCAAAGCTATTCTAGCTTCTGCACGTATTCTTATTTGCAGTGGCGGTGCTCACTAGAGTGGCGGAAGCACACCCAACAAGGTTCCTTGTTCTACAGGAAATGCTCCGTCGAAAGGCCGAGGGCAGAGTTGAAGAGCAGCTGCTCGCACCTGGTGAATAAAAGCGGTCATGAGTATCACGCAAACCTAGAGGTGTACCGTATGAGACAGACATCATTGTGTCGTCTTCGAAATAAAAATTTCATCTCGATCTGTGCCTTTGAAACATCTATTTAGGAACAGTAAAGCAAAGCTGTTGCTTGGAAATTATTGTTTTATCGATGTGGAATAACGTCCTTTTACATTATAGTACGAACACTGCTGCATCATATCGGGTGTGGCACGAGCCGCCCATCGATAAGAGCATGAAGTGCACAGGATGCTTTCAGCGCAAGAAACGCAGACTCTCTACCAGTTTAGGTAATAATGTGATCGATGAATAAACCTACTCGTGATTGTTCCCCTTGCTCACGGCCTCCGATGTCATGTCTTTGGGGGGGGGGGGGGGGGGGGCTGCAAACATCGATTTGTGTGTAAAGGTAAAGGAGGTGTGTTTGAATCAGAGCGTAAGGAATCGGTCCTAACAAGCACTACGTGGACGTCCCTTGTTTTTTGACCTCAATGGCGGTGGCCCCCACCCGGATGCGCCCAATTAAGGCTTGCGGGTCTGCAAGTCGTGGCAGCCGAGAAGGATCGCATGCAATCCACAACGATATATGGTGACAGAAGTGTGCTTGCCATCGACGCCATGTCTAGGTAAATTAAATATTTCCATCGCAATGAACTTCCGGACGCCGCCTGGTTCACTGACAACTGCTGGGGATATTGCCGAGAACTGGCAGGCATTCAAGCAAAGGATTGATTTTGCCTTGGCCGCATCAGAAGCTACCGACAAGGCGTGCACGGAATAGGCGAACACAGCGGTTCTGCCGGGTGTGGCGGGCGATGAAGCCATCGAGATATTCAACACGTTCAGCTCCGGCGAGTATGAATGCAAGCGTGAACGCAACCGTCGGGCAGTAATTTGAAGCATACTTCTCAGCGCAGCTGAACGAGGTATATGCCTAAGAAACGTACATAAACGCTACATTTTCCTTAGGTGAGTCCAAGCTCCTGGCAGCGCTCCGAACCGTTTATTGTAGACCTCAAGAAGCGGGCAAGTGTATGCAATTTCGATTCCCAAATGGATTCAATTGATTAGGAACCAAGTTGTTTCTAGAATCAGTGGCCAGAAAGATCGAGAAAAGGTGCTCCATGACCACAAAGTGACGTTCCAGAAGGCTGAGCAAGTGGCTAAGTCAGCAGAAGTGACCGCGACCGAACAGAAGTAATGGGCTCGTCAGGAATGTGACGTGGATGTTGTGCGGAAAGAAAATTTGAGCCCTCAAAGCAAGGCACCACCCAAGATTTACAAATGTCTTAGCTGCAGACGCGCCACGCACCAAACAGCTGCGTCACAGGGGTGGTCTACGAGATTCCGCTCTCGTGCAAGAAGTCGTACATTGGCCAGACAGGCAGGCGCCTGAACGATAGGTTGAGGGAACACCGTCATGCTGTGCAAGCTGTAGCAACGGATGGGCACCTAGCAGAACACTGCAAGTCGTGTAAAAAATGTAAAGCAAATGAGCCGCAGTTAAATGCCACACGCACGTGCGGTAAAGGAAAAAATAGGCTTGACCGAGAAATTAGAGGCATATCGCGTTGTAAAGAAAGCTGAAAATTGTATCAGCACTCCTTCCCTGACCTTATCCCGCAAGGAAATTGCTTACCTTGGTACCTGTTCACGCTAAACACACTTGTGATAAAGCCGATTCATTGTTTTGTTAATAATTTGTTTCCGCCCTCTATGTATCTGTATATATGTGTTTTTTCCCTAGTAAAGAACTAGTTGATGTCAAGCGTTTGTCCTGCGTGCTTCTTCTTCTTGTCCCAGTCTTTTTATTGCGCTTTGCTAAGTTCAACCAAACAGCTGTTCTTTAAATGAAAAAAAAAAAAACATGGAGGAAATGTCTCGGGCCGAGCCATATTTCTGCTTTCTGCAACCTTTTTTCCTTGATATAGGTTAGCTACAGGGCTCTGAGGATAACTTCGACATTCTCGACGTATCGCCAGAAGCGCGACAAAGCACCTCGACTGGAAAGTACGAGGCCAAATCAGTATAATGGCTCTTGCATTCAAAGTAAACACGGGGGCGCAAACAAACCAGTTCCCCTTCGGACGCTACCAGAAAATTCACCCGAAGCCGCCCCTGAAACCAAGGAGTGCAGTGATGTGTCCCTATGGCGGGGACATGATCAAGCATGCTGCTCTCGGTGTAAAAGAGGTAGCACTTGGTTACGGTTGCGCGCTCCTCCGCTTGTTCATAGTACGCAAGGCCTATCAAGCCATCTTAGGCCTACAAGCCATCGGACTGTCACGCGAACACACAGTATCTATAAACAGCTCTGAGAGAATTGCAAAACAGTTTAATTACCTTGTTCACAGGAAACGGCTGCGTTCAAAGAGTCTACAAAATAGTTCTGCGTGGCGACACCGCAGCAACAATACAACCAGCCCACGTGTTCCACTGGTGCTCCAGGATCCCCTCAGTGAAGAGCAGGGACACAAGGATCGCGCAGGGATCATTACCAAAATAACTTAGCCCACGGATTCAGCAAGCGCCTTGGTTATTTTCTGTAAGAAAGACGGAAAAATGCGGTTGGGCATCGACCCAAAAATGATTAGCCATTGCATCAAGAGAGAGCATCATACAATGCCACGTAGGGAGGATATAGAAGCTCAGTTGTCAACTGCAACACTGTACACGCACCTTGATGCAAACTCTGGTTTCCACCAAATTCCACTGGATGCGGCAACATCTCAAATCGGCCCCTTTGCGGCACCAATTGGGCGCTACAGATTTCTACATGTACCCTTCGAGATACCATCTGCCTCTGCAGTGCTCCGAAAAACACTGAACGAAATTTTTGAAGGCCGTTCAGGGGTCAGAGTGTACGTTAATGACTGACTGCCACGGGGGTCGTCGCGACCAGAATATGCCATGCGCCTGAATCTGTGCTGCTTGCGACAGAACGAGACGGGCTAACATTCAACCGAAATGAGCGTTCTATTGATGTACGGAAAATCGAGTTTCTGGTTGATGTGATTGAGCAGTTTTTTCGGCTCTAAGGGTATAAAGAGGAAAATCCGTTCAGTCAGCACTACGGAATATTAAGGAAAAAATAATAACAAACATAGAGAGACAGCTATATACTCCTGGTGTATTCTTAGATTTCAGGATAGCATTTGACTCCATTAAACACGATATATTGCTTAGTAAACTTTACGACTAAGGAATCCACGGCAAAGCTCTCGATTTGATAAAAAGTTACTTATACAACCGCCTCCAGTTCGTTAGTATTCATAACAACAAATCAACAGCACGGGTAATTAAATATGGCGTACCCAAAGGTTTCATTTTAGGTCCTCTCCTGTTTCTCTTATATATTAATGACATTGTAATAATACCCCAAACTCCCGAAATACTGTTGTATGCTGATGATACTAATGTGTTTTTTCATGGCAATTGTCTTATCACCCTATTGAACGATGCCACTACATGGCTCGAAGAATTATCGACGTGGTTGCAGCATAGCCAATTAAGGCTCAACACAGACAAAACGAACAGCATTATCTTTCGGGCTATAAATAAGGCGATTGACACTAAAGTTAAACTAGTCTTCGAGGGGCAAACATTAAACCATATCAGCACTCAAAAATTTCTGGGTGTACATTTCCACGAGAACTTGAACTGGACACACTATATAAACTATTTCACTGTGGACCTCGCGAAAACTATTGGAATGCTAAACAGATTTAAGTTTATGCTGCCAGCGTGGTTCAAACACCAGCTTTATTATATCCTGATTAAATCAAGACTGCAATACTGCATACTAGTTTGGGGCACAATTTCCACAGGTAATTTGGAACGTCTTCATATTCTTCAAAAGAAATGCATCCGATTCACAGAAAATACAGCGTTGCGAGAACACACAGCTCCACTGTTCTTAAAAAATGAAATACTTGCAATTACAAGTACATTTCGACTGCGCTTGGCACTTAACATATTCACTCATATAAAAAGTAACCTAAATTCATTTCTTGTGAAGTACCGACGTCGTGATTGCGGCTATAATTTTAGGGCAAATTCATTTGCTAAGAAGAAAGTCAGAACTTCCTATGGGACACAATCGTTAGACTACCAGATCCCTGTCCTTTTAAATTTGTTTCCGGAACTTATTGACATCGCAGTGGATGTAGAGTCAGCTTGTACTTATAAAGAACGGATAAAAAATGTACTCCTAGTCGAAAAAAATGACCTGTCTCTTTGTTGTTATCCCATTCGGGTTTGTGTTTCGTTTGCCTTGCTGTGTTTCATGTTAGAGTATTTAAATATGTCCATACAAATGTTGCTTTTTCATGCTTCCGACACGGCAATATTTTTTGGTTAGGACCTAATTTTTTGTTGAGATAAATATTTATGCAACTGTGCTTCTCGCCTTTTGACACAATAATAACTTTACAGGTTGTGATGTAAGCGTCTTTTTGAAGGAAAAATATCTTGTTTTCTGTAGTTCTTACGATTTTAATTTCATATAATGCCCTGTTCACAATGCTTCTGCCTTCTGCACGTATTGAAAGACGCAATGAATCTTTTTTTTTTCAACGGGTTTTGTAGCATTGAGAGTGCAATCTTTCTCGCCAGGAGGCGAGGCCTTGTCAGCGGTAGATGAAACGCCTTTTGCCTCGTCTTCCTTGGTAGAATATTCCTCTTTTAAACTATCTTCCTCATGAGGTATACTTGCTTTCTACCAGAAATAAAGTGAATTTGAATTTGAATAAAGAAGGCATCAGGAAAAGCCCCTCACTTTTAAAGTTCATGCTACAAATGCCAGCACCGACAGACAACCAGGCCGTTCAAAGACAGCTTGGCGTCTTTAATTATTTCAGCGAGTTTATGTCGTTATTAGCGCTGAGCACAATGCTCCTCAGAAATTTTGTCAAGCAAAATGCCATCTTTGACTCGGAGTCAAATCATGCACAAGAATGGAAGTAGCTATGTGACAGTCTAAGTAGAGAGCCCCTGCTAGCCGCGTTCGGGCCGACAAAAGCAACCAAGGTGTCTTGTGACACGTAACAAAATGGCCCTGCAGCCGCGCTGCTCAAGGACCACGGTAACACGTGGAAACCGGTCACGTACGCTTCGCGCGCTCTTACGGAGCCTGAGGAGCGTTATTCGCAAATTGAATAGGAGGCGATGGCTGTGGTGTATGATTGCGAAAAGTCCAATAACTTCGTACGGGGCCCCAGAGTGATGCTGAATATGGTCATCACGCTTTGAGAGCTCTATCGCCGGAGACCATCGGGGACATGCCTTCAAGGTTGCAGCGGTTTTTTGTGCACCTCTCTCGCTACGACATAACAATGCAATTCATTCCAGGCAATATGGTTCTGCTGACTGACATGCTGTAAGCCAGCAACGGGGTCCAGCACGATCAACCGCGGAAATGACGACGTGGAAAATATTTCCACGTCGGCACTTTCAAAATTCACTTGAAGGAGAGCTTTTCCTCTGAAGGGAATCTTGTTAAAGGGCTCCAAATTCATTTCCAACCAGCATGAGAACCGAAATTCTGGAAAGAATCCATCTGTGGCACCTGGGCGTTAACAAATTCAAATCAAGTGCAAGGCACCTCGTAATTCTAGCCAGCGATCGATTCCGGCATAGAAGCTTTCGCTCAGGCGTGCTTTGTGTGCAAGAAGTACGCATACCAACAGCCTCTAGAACCCTTGACGTTGCGCATAACTCATGATTTGGATTTGGATTTGAGTAAACTTTATTTGTGCCTGCAGTTGGGCGCTCGCGCGCCCCGACGAGGGCCTACGTCGTCTACGAGGCTGCCGTTACTCGGCGCGGGTATCCGCTCGCCGTTGCCGGCTCGCTGGATCCCTGCCTTTCGAGCGCCCCGAGGACCTGCTGGACGGCCCATAGCTGTTGGTCATGGTCGTTGCTCTTCGCGGCTGCCTCCAGCCGCGGCGGGATTGTCCCTGATCTTGCTTCCTTTGGATTTTTGATGCAGTCCCACAAGATGTGCGTGTGATCTGCCGGCTCCCTCCGGCAGACTCTACACGTATCGGTCGGGTAGGTCTCGGGGTACATGCGATGCATCAGTCTCGGGCTCGGTAGCGATCCGGTCTGGAGCTGTCTCAGTAGTACCGCCTCCGCTCGACTCAGCCTCGGGTGCGGGGGTGGGAGAATCCTGCGAGCCAGGCGGTAGGCCTTCGTGATTTCGCTGTAGTCGGTCATGCGGTCCTTGGCTCCGAACCACGTCGGACGGTGTGTTGCCGGGGCGCGGTTGGTTAGCGCTCGCGCCGCTGCATGTGCCGTCTCATTGTGGTTCGCACTGCGTTCCGACGCGTCGCCCGCGTGCGCCGGAAACCACTTGATTCTTACTCTTCTGTCTTGCAGTTTAGTCGCTCGTAGTACGCGCTCGGCCTCCCTGCAGACTTGGCCTTTGGCGAAGTTTCGCACCGCCTGTCTCGAGTCGCTCAGCACCGTGTAGCAGTCTGCGTCGGCGATGGCCAGGGCGATGGCCACCTCCTCCGCTTGTTCCGCTCCGGCGCCTCTCACGCTCGCTGCCGTCCTCGTGGCGCCGGTCGACGCCTCTATGACGACCGCTGCGAAGGCGTTCCGTTGGTATTCGGCCGCGTCCACGTGCCGCGCGTGCTCGTCGTTGGCGTGCAGGTCGATGAGAGCCTTGGCCCTCGCCGCTCTTCTTTCCTTGTTATACTCGGGGTTCATGTTCTTGGGTATGGGGTCGATTCTGGTCTGGCGTCGGACCTCTTCGGGGACGGGGAGCTTCGTCTGCGCGTCGTTCGAGTGTCCTATTCCCAGGTCGTCCAGTATCTTCCTCCCGGCTTTGGTCGCGGACAGCCGCTCCAGTTGAGAGGTCCGTTGCGCTTCGGCTATTTCTTCGAGCGTGTTGTGGATCCCGAGTTGTAAGAGGCGGGTCGTGCTCGTGGACTCGAACAGGCCCAGCGCCGCCTTGTACGCTCTCCTGATGATTACATTAATTTTGTTCCGTTCGTGTTGCAGCCATCTATGGTAGGCTGCAACGTACGCGACGTGGCTGATGATGAAGGATTGGACGAGCCTGATTAGGCTCTCCTCTCTCATGCCAGCCTTCCGGGAAGTGACTCTTTTGAGGATTCGCATAGCGTTGGCCGCTTTTGCCGTGAGACGGGCGATGGTTTCATGAGGACCCATGTTGTCGTTTTTGTATCGACCTCTTTTAGCATGGCGGACGCTGTGCGTTTCAGTTGATTTAACTTTACTTAAGTGGAATTGCTCAAATACTTCCTGAAATGCTGCCATTGAGGCAGCAAGTGCGATTTTTGCTATATACGGTACACCGCTTGAAGTCTGCTCGGACAGTGGGCCGCAATTTAAAAGCCATGATTTTTAGTCTTATGCCCGCACTTATGATTTCATCCATACAACTTCCACTCCCTCAATGCTTCAATTTGCCCTCAATCCAATGGTACGGCAGAAAAAGAGGTTCAAGTAGTTAAAAGGGTTATGGAGAAAGCTACGACCTTGAATCAAGGCTCTTGGCTGGGTGCGCTTGCCTACAGGCCTACACCTTTGCAATCCGGGCTGCCACCTCGTGAAGTGCCTGAAGGATGGCACAACACAGCGCTGCCTGATGTACGGCCGGGTAACGTCCACAACGAGAAGCGTCGGCATACTAGTCTTTTTGTCTTTTAGTCGACAAACTAGCCGATAACTTCCACCGCTCAAATCTGTAGGCGTTGTTCGCCTCAAGAAATTGGCATAGGCAACCAAAGCACAGCTGCTTCAAACTTTAAGGTATTCTACATCGCACGAAGTCATTACAAAGGACGGAATGATCCTACAGCGAAACAGACGGCCCCTGCTGCCAACGAAGGAGGTTTTAAGGCATAGCCTTTAATGGCTCATACTGTCGTGACCAAGGCGTGTTAGCGAATTGGTCCGCGTTTCAGATTGGTCGAAATGGGCGTGACGCCACTGCGCGCGAATTTTGACGGGTGTCCACCGAAATATGTTAGACAGTTACTGCGCAATTGCCTTTCCTCAAATACAATTTTAGACTGGTGTCCACCGAGATATGTGATACAGTTACTGCGTAATTTCCTTTCCTCAAATACAATTTTCATTCTCTTCATTACAGCCCCTCTTTCTCTTTCTTCTTTCACTCCACTTCCTCCGTTCCTGTACGGTGCGGTTCAGGTGTCCACCTAGATGTCAGATAATTACAGCGCCATTTCCTTTCCTCAAAAAGCGTTGCATTCAAAGGGCAACGCATCGCGCCGAACGGGTGGTGGCGTTCCGTGGACTCCCGGTTTGAGCCAGTTGGCAGGCCCGTGCACTTTCTTTTTCATCCTTCTCTGAGTCGCAACCAACTAACTCAACCTGGCAGCGCTACAACACGCTGTCGCGTTCGACTCCTAAAGGCAAAGAATAAGTGCCATTAATTGGCAGTTAATTAATGCACCAACAGAATGTGAAGTGAACAATCGCGTAGCAGAATGCAGCACTCAGGCTTTCACCTTTCACCACTTTAGCCGCTAAAGTTCCTCGTAAGTTTTTTTTTTTTTTGAGGAACCTCTTGGAACATTGGTGACGACAGCTGCCAGGATGCTGATCTAAGTCTCACTTCAGCACCACGCAGCCGCAATGCCGGAGAGCTTCCGGGAACCATTCCGAGCAGGCCTCTTGACGACAACGCACCTGCCAGCGTTCACCAGCGTAATCAAACCACCTCGCCGGAGGAGGTCATTGAGACCGCGAAAGGATCCACAGGGGTTCGCTTGTAAACAGGTCTTTGAACAAGTTCCACTGTTTGCTATCTTAACAGTTTGGTTCCCTTCAACAGTGAGATGGGTATTCAAGTTTCAAGTTTCAAGTTTATTGCACAGAAAAAATATACAAAGTTCACGGTGAATGAGGCATCTGGATCCTTAGCCAGTGGCTAGTTTCGGATCCATTACAAACATGTTACATAGCTAGGCAGTTGAACAAGGCTGAACACACAAAACTTGATTCTTTTGTAAAAAAGAGAGGATGTATGATATCGGGTGTGGAATGAGCCACGCATCGATAAGTGCCTGCCGTCAACAGGATGCTTCCAGTACAAGGGACGCGCATCCTCTCCCTGTTGCGGTATATAAGTGACCGATGAACAAACCTACTCGTGGCTGTTCCCTTTGCTCACGGCCTGCCATGTCCTGCCTGCGCTGCGCAACTATGCAACTGCTAAAGTGCACGACCTCATGCAAATGTTCTGGTCGAAGATTCCAAGTCCGAAGAAAGTTGAAGGTATTACTGCAGCAGGTCCCTCCACGATGTTCAGTCCGCTGCTCTGTATTTAACGACGGCAGCAGGCACTTCCAATCTCCATGTGAACTATTAAGAAGTCCCTATTTGGCATATCAGGCCCGCAGAATGGCCTGAAGTGCACTTTTATAACGGCAGAGTTTGAAAGAAAGAGCAAGAATGAGTGAGTGAGTGAAAACTTTATTGGATCTTTCAAGGGTTTCGCGGTTGTGAAGTCTCCTTCCTCTTCTCTGGCGCTGGCGACTTGAGGCTTCTCGTCAGCAAGGGTGGGCCCCTATTCCAAGGCTCCACTGAGTCGTGCTGCATCATTCGCGTGCTGCACTAAGGCCCTTTGGGTCGCGAGCTCGCCGCTGGTGAGCCGACTCTCCCATTGCTCCGCACTCGGGTTTCGTGTTGGTGGAATGCTTTGTTGCGTTCGCATTCCCATGTGATATGATAAAGTGTAGGTGTGGCATCGCACCAAGGGCATGTGGCTCTGTATTGTGTCGGGAAAATCTTATTAAGTATGTGTAGGCTAGGAAAGGAGTTGGTCTGTAATCTGCGCCAGCCGGTCGCTTCCTCCTTTGTTAGAGCTTTGTGTGGTGGTGGATATGTTATTCTAGCTCCCCTATGCAAGTGCAAGGTCTCTGCGTATCCCCCCTCGCAAGCCTGTAGGCGGAGCTCCGGAGCATTTGACTGGCCTGCTCGGAATGCGTTACCTCGAGCTAGGCTGTCTGCCCTTTCGTTCCCCCCTATGCCCGCGTGTCCCGGGATCCAGATTAGGTTATGTTGAGAGATCGGCCCGTTCTGTAGCCTTCTGCTGCCGCCAGCGCAACGGCAATCTCTTCGGCCTCCGCTGTGCCGGCGACCTTTGCCGTGGCACACGTTATCATGTTTCCTTCCTTGTTTACCACTACCGTCGCGGCTACGCGTTCTCTCTCGCGCGGATATACGGCAGCGTCCGTGTATACGGTGTTGTCTAACTGGGCTAGCGTTCTCTCCACGTACTCGGCCCTCGCTTTTCGCCTGTTTTCGTGAAGATTGGGGTCCATGTTTTTCGGCAATGGTCCCACGTTAATGGTTTTCCTGAGGTGGTCCGGTACGTCCGCGTATGTGTTTACCAGTCCGCTCGTGTCCCGACCCAACCTTCTTAGGAGCGCTCCTCCCGTGGGGGTGCCTCTAAGTCTCGTGGTTTGCGTTCCCAGCAGAGCTTCGGCGAACTCGCTGAAGGTGTTGCTGATGCCTAGCTGGAGCAACTTTTCGTTCGACGTGTGCTTGGGTAGGTGCAGAGCAGTCCTGTACGCCTTCCTGAGAATAATGTCGGCTTGCTCTCTTTCCGCCTTGGTCGTCGCGTGGTACGGCAGGGAGTACGTGACTCGGCTGACAATTAGGCTCTTAACTAGTTTGAGAGTGTCTTTTTCTCTCATTCCATATCTCTTTTGGGAGACTCTGTTGATCATACGGCCCACCTGCTCTGCCACCTTACTCAGCAGGCTGATGGTGTGGCTGCATTTCCGGCTTCCTTGCAACCACATGCCCAGGATCACGTTCTTTTCCGGGATGTTTTGTCCCTCGAGAACGACCTCCAGTGTCGCTTGGGTGGGATGCTTGCCGACCCTGAGGAGTTCCGACTTCTCCGTCCAGCATCTTAGGCCCCTCTCTCCGGTGTAAGTTTCTACGCAAGTTGCCGCTTCCTGTAGTTTTTCTTGCTTCTCCCCGAGTGATCCTTGGGTGACCCATATCGTGATGTCGTCGGTATACATCGCCTGTTGGATGCCCTGGATCTCCTGGAGCCGTCTTGCGAGTCCAATCATTGCCACGTTGAAGAGGACAGGCGATATGACGGATCCTTGCGGTGTGCCTTTGCACGGCGTGGGGAAGACGTCGCTTCTCAGCTCGTCCAGCCCCACGGTCGCCGTTCTGTCGCTCAGGAAGGCTCTGACGTAATCGTGCGTTCTCTTCCCGCCGTTGGTGTTGTTGATGCCTTCCATGATGGCCGCGTGGCTTACGTTGTCGAAAGGCCCCTTTATGTCGAGGGCCATGACGACGTTTTCGCCCGCCTTCGGCATCGCCTCGAGCACTTCCTCCTTGAGTTGGAGCAGCACGTCTAGCATAGAATGAAAAAAAATCCACATTATTTTCGGCACGTACTAAGCGATGAGGACTGATCACAGTGCCAGATAACTGTTCTCATGGTCCTCCAGAATGTGCTCCTCAATTTCAGTTTCGTATTTTTCCAAACAGCTCGCAATAACGCGACTATACTTGCCTTAGGCCATGCACTATAACACAGTATTCAAAGTTTACACTTATAATAAAAATATGTTGCCGCCGTGCCCGTTCGATAAAGCAGGAAAAGTTCACAGATAGAACGTCTTATATGTGTCGTCGAAGGTAGCTTTATGCAGCCACAAAAAACGGTGACAAAGCAGCGTTGTGCATAGCTCAGGCCGAGAAAGAGCGAGCAATGCTTCTGCACATTCAGAATTGAGGGACGGCGAGCGCAGCACACTGCCTTGGAAGAAAGTGATAAGGCTTAATGCGGCACGTCGTAAATTGCAAGAAAAGATCCAGCGCGAGGAGGAGGAAGAAGGGGAGTTATGCGAGCTTTTGGGTGGTTTGCTGATTCCGGGGCTCCAATGGCTTGAGCTGCACTGCGGACCTGCTGTATGGCAGCCCTCCAGATTATCACTTTTCAGCGGCGCCTCTCACCGCTAAAAAGACGTTTTTTTCTATCTGTAGAATGTTTGTGATGCCTCCATTCCCACAAAATGTAGAAGAGTGCAGGGCGGGCCTGGTACCTGGGGCGCGTGTGGGTGTATAATGTTGGGTGTATGAGATGTAGTCTACGGAGTTTGGAGTTTAGAAATGTGTTAGTCTGAATCTGCTGCCTAGAGGCGACATATGACTCGTCCAATTTTCTGTGAGGTGGGAGAAGTGTCTCCTTTGAAGACGCGGTAACTCGAGGTGTTCGTTAAACCTGGAAGGTAGAGGTGTAAAACCGGGCACGGTGTGTAGTCCCCTTGATTCATGATACCTCGAGGTAGAGCATGTGCCATTTCGTTTCCCTCCAGTCCCTCGTGGTGAGGGGTACAGGTTATTTGGTGGTGCGTGGTGCGGGGTGAAGTGCTCATGAGCTGGCTGACGGGCTTGGGAACTCGGCCTCTCAGGAAGTTTCGGCGCACATGTTGTGAGTCGTTTATAACATGAGCACTTTGGCCTTGGGAATCGCAATGCCTAATGGCAATGCCTAGGCAGTGGTCTGCACGGCCGCTGGTGTTTCGGCTTAGAGAAGCAGTGAATAGAGTGGAGAAGCGGTGGTCCACTGCCGCCGCTGCGTGCTTGTGCGCTGCTCAGATAGACAAGAAGCTGCTGATGGCAGCGGCTGTTCCAGGACTCACAACGCAAAGGAATGCGATGCACGCGCCCTAGGTCGAAGAAAACCGGTCAATGCGGCAGCCTATCATACAGCAGGCAAATCTACTGGCCACCACATGTGTGTGGCCTGCACTATCTATGGGGCGTACTAGAGACTGCTACGCCTCTCATGCAGTGCATTTGAAGGCTACATCTACTCTCGTAGACGAAAAAGACAAGAGTATTTTTGATATGAGCATTGCATATCATCCGAGTAATACACCAAAAAAAATGGAGGACTCTTAAGTTTTGCCTTTATGAGTGGCACACGACAGCATGTTGAAGCGCTGCATGGCTTACGAGAGAAGGCCCGTTCCTGCAACTTAGATTGCAGAGAGTGCCTTCTAGATTGGGTTGTCGCTTCCACAGGAAGGTGAATGTGTAGCTAATGCCGAAGTTTCAGGTACAGAACAGGACTTCAACCTGAAGTTTCAGACGCAGCTTTATTTAAGGAAGTGGCCTGAAGACGACGTAAGGAGCTGACACTTCATCGAAATGTCTGAAACAAGCACGTAGGAAAGTTGCAGAACAGACTGCGGGACAGAGCAGTCAAGAGGCGTCGCGTGTAAGGTAATAAACAAGGTAAGAACTAGGAAAAATAGAAAAAAACTCAGAGCAAGGAGAAAGTTCAATCTACGAAAAACAAGGGACTGAACCAGTGACATCATCGCGAGAACCCATCTCGGATGATGCAAGTGAAAATGAACCAGGCGTGCCCCGTAGAAGAGTATGGAAGAAAGTAAAAAGAAAGAGAAGCGAATCGTTCACCGCTACTGCTGCCGACTCAAAAGTTCGATCCCGGCCGCGGCGGTCGAATTTCGATGGAGGCGAAATTCTATAGGGCCGTGTACTGTAAAATGTCAGTGCACGTTAAAGAACCCCAAGTGGTCGAAATTTCCGGAGCCCTTCATTTATTTATTTATTATTACCGTCAGGTTATAAACGTTACAGATGGCAGTGGGTTGTATTCAGTAAACAAACAAAAAATATGCACATCAATAAGAACATACAAGTAACACTGTTACAGTTGAGGTTGCTTACGAAAAGATCTAAACAAAAGTCCCATAACACTTAATTAATATAACACAATGAAATTCGTGATAACGTTTGAGAGTACACAGTGGTTGAATTAAACAGAATAGGAACACAGGAACAGAGGTAGGTTTTATACAATATTAAGAAAAACTCGAATGGTCTATATTGCGCACGGCTGACTGAAATAACCAGAATTTATTGATTGTTGCAAAAGAAGAGGGAAGGTGGTTCTAGTCTTTAGATGTGCGGGGTATGAATGAATCGGAGAAACATTTAGTCAGTCGTGTCTTTTGTGTGCCTTTTGTGTCCCCGTTTCTTGCGCCATCACAAGTTTTTCTTTCAACATGAGCCAACTCGTTCAATCTAGAGTTTTACTTAAACATTTAGTGTTGCAAGAATTTATGCCAACTTTGTGAACGTGGTCAATGCGTGATGATACATATAATTTACCGTGTAAGTCATCATGGTAAAATATCTTATGAACGAGGCATAACCGTGCACGCTTTCGACGAGATGTGAGGGGTAGCAGATTGAGATCAGACTTCATTGAGTATACACTAGCGGTGCGGTGATAATTAGAGAAGATGAAACGAGCTGCATTATTTTGAATCATTTTTAGCTGGTTAATGAGATGAGTAGTGCCCGGGTCTCGAACTGACGATGCGTATTCAAGCTGCGAACAAACTAAGAGAGATAGGAATTTTAATGAGGAAAAGGTGGAGAGGTCGGCCGAACTAAGGTTTTGCAAAAAAGAAGCTTGGTGCTAGAAGGGACCGAGTGAAAGTTCCGTTTTAAATAGCCTAGCATGCGGTTAGCGTCGTTGACAACGAATTCGACATGACTGTTCCAGCCAAGGTTAGAAGCGATATGAATGCCTATGTACTTGCATGACGCTACTGATTCGAGAGTTACATTGTTAAGGTGATACGTAGGTGAGTTGCTTGATGACCTTGATACGCGCAGGAATTTACACTAGTTAACGTTTAGAGTCATTTGCCATGCTTTGCACCAAGAGTAGATGTTGTTAATGTCAGTTTGAATTGCGCGTACGTCATCATCGGTGATGATTTCACGGAAAAGGACGCAGTCGTCCGGAAATAAGAGAATTGATGATGTAACAAAATCAGGCAGGTCATTAATGAATTTTAAGAAGAGTAAGGGCCCAAGCACAGTACTTTGCGGAATGCCAGAAGGAACGGGGTGTAAATGTGAGTAAGTCCCATCAGTTGCTACAAACTGCTGATGGTCTTTTAAAAAACACTCAAGCCATTTTAGTACGTCAATATCGAGCCCTGTCATGCGCAGTTTTAGTAGCAAAAGCCGGTGACAAACTTTATCAAAAGCCTTGGCGAAGTCTAAAAATATGCAATCTGCAGTGGAACGATGATAAAGAATTGCGTGTAATTTATGAGTAAAGAGAACAAGTTGAGTTTCACATTAATATGACTTCCGAAAACCGTGTTGTGCATGATGAAAAAACGAATTTGACTCTAAGAAATTTGCTATATGTGAAAAAAGAACATGTTCTAGGATCTTACAGGGGCTGCTGGCGATTAAAATAGGCCGGTAGTAGTAAGGTGAGTGCTTGTTTCCAGATTTGTGTACTGGAATCACCTTCCCTATCTTTCAGTCTGGCGGCATCGTGCTATTTTCTAGATACTGCTGAAATAATTTAGAACGAATAATGGAGGAATAGCTCATAGTGTTTTTCAGAAATTTTGAGTTAATGTGGTCGATGCCGGCGGCTGAGAATGGTTTTAGACGGTCAATAATTTTGGCGATTCCATCCGGGTTGACTATAGCAGGATACATTGGCAGATAAATATGGGCGCAACAATAAGGTAAGTCATTTGGCAGCTATTTTGTGATGTAGCTCGAGAACACATCATTTAATACAGTTGAGCATTCATAGTCAGGAACAGGTTCCTCATTAGCGCTTGCTAAAATAATTTTTTGACCGGTCTGTGGGATTGATAACTTTCCAGAACTTTTTATGATTATCTACCAATATATCGGGTAAAGTCTTTGCAAGAAACATTTTTTAGCATTCTGAACTGCTGAAATATAAGCGTCGTTTGCAGCACGTATAAAGACCAACGAACTGACTACAAGAGGTGTTAGCAAGCCAGTATAAGCGCTTCTTCCGTTTAGGTAAGCGCCTAATGTATGAGTTATATTGTAACGGAAAATAGGGCGACAGGTCGCTAACCGGCAGAATACAGCAAGCAGCCAGCCAGCGCGAGACACTTCAACGTCTTCGAAGACATTTAAGCGCCACCTGAGAACACCAGGTGGCATTACTCCCCCTCCCAAAAAAAAGAAAAACATAAAAGCGGGGTTGCAGTACGGGCAGTGGAAAGAGAAAAAAAAACAGCACAAGCACATAAAAATGTACAAGGGAGGTGGGCGAAGGTGTCCCACGCGAAAACTAGCGGAACACTGAGCATACTATCCATTACCGCGTGAAGTAGGGTTTCATGCGGACAACGTGCACAACCTCAGAGCGGGGTGGACGACGCTGAGGCTGCACAGTCCCGTCAGGAAGAACTTCGTAGGTCACTTCGGTGACGCGGCGCAAAACTCGGTACGGTCCAAAGTAGCGGCACATCAGTTTTTCAGACAAGCCTGGGCGGCGTACCGGGGTCCACACCCAAACTTGGTCACCCGGATGGTACTCGACGTGCCGATGACGGAGGTTGTAGCGGCGCGCATCCGTGCTCTGCTGCCGCTGAATGTGAATACGGGCAAGTTGACGTGCTTCCTCGGCGCGCTGAGCGAACTACTCGGCGTCTGGCGTGAGTGGGTGGTCATCAGTGCAGCATGGAAGCATTGCATCCAGCATCGTCTGAACGTCACGTCCGTAGACCAGACGAAATGGTGTAAATCGGGTCGTCTCCTGGGTGGCCGTGTTGTAAGCGTACGTGACGTACGGGAGAATCTCGTCCCAGGTTTTGTGCTGCGAGTCTATGTACATTGCGATCATGTCGGCGATCGTTCTGTTGAGTCTCTCTGTGAGCCCGTTCGTCTGTGGGTGATAGGCAGTGGTTTTGCGATGGTTCGTGTGACTGAGCTCGAACACGTCGCGCATGAGCTGTGCCGTAAACGCCGTACCTCGATCTGTGATTACGTGGGACGGTGCGCCAGGACGCAGCGCGATTTGTTGCATAAAAAACTGGGCGATCTCAGATGACGTACCGCGCTGCACCGCCTTAGTTTCCGCATACCTTGTTAAATAGTCGGTCGCGACTATGATCCATTTATGACCGGCCGATGACACAGGGAATGCGCCCAGAAGATCGATGCCGACTTGATCAAAAGGCGTTCGAGGCGGTTCAATAGGTTGGAGCAAGCCCGCTGGCTTGAGAGGAGGCGCCTTACGACGTTGGCAATCGCGGCAGCCTCTGACGTAACGCTGGACGGCGTGAGAAAGTTTGGGCCAATAATACGCCTGGCGCACGCGTGCAAGTGTGCGGGCAAAGACCAAGTGGCCGGAGGTCGGCTCATCGTGACAAGCCAGAAGGATATCGGCGCGGAGATCTGCCGGAACAACGAGGAGGTGCGCTCGGTCAACAGTGCTGGAGTTTTTCTTAAACAAAATGCCGTTCCGGAGACAGAAGGCCGGCAGGTTTCTAGAAAATTGTCGGGTTACGACAGAAGCTCGGCCCTCCAGATAATCAATGATAGGTCGCAGGTCTGGGTCAGCGCGCTGTCGGGTCATTAGGTCTATGTCGCTGACAACTCCAATAAAACCACTCTCGTCCTCTATGCTATCATCCGCTAACCCGACGGGTGCGCGAGAGAGTGCGTCAGCGTCTTCGTGCGTCTGGCCAGATTTGTGCACAATGGTGTAGTCGAATTCTTGGAGGCGGAGGCTCCATCGGACTAGGCGCCCCGATGGGTCGCGAAGATTGGCAAGCCAGCACAACGAATGGTGGTCGGTAACTACTTTGAACGGGCGGCCGTAGAGGTACGGACGAAATTTCATGGTTGCCCACACAACCGCAAGGCATTCTTTTTCTGTGGTCGAATAGTTTGTTTCAGCGCGAGAAAGCGTGCGGCTTGCATACGCGATGACCCTTTCCACGCCACCTTGGTGTTGGACGAGTACGGCGCCGAGGCCGACGTTACTCGCGTCGGTGTGGACTTCGGTTTCAGCCTCTTCATCAAAGTGCGCAAGAACAGGGGTTGTTAGCAGTCGTCTGCGCAGCTCGGCAAAAGCCTCCTGCTGCTCGGCAGCCCACACGAACTGTGTATCATTGCGCGTGACGTGGTACAGGGGTGCGGCAATCTTTGAAAAGTCGGCGATGAAGCGGCGGTAATATGCGCACAGACCCAAAAAACGGTGCACACTTTTCTTTGTTGCAGGAACAGGAAAGTTGGCGACGGCAGCAGTTTTATCGGGGTCGGGCTTAACGCCATCGGCACTCACGAGGTGACCGAGAAACTTCAACTCTTTGTACCCAAAGTGGCACTTCTCTGGCTTTAGCGTTAAGTCGGCCGATCGGAGGGCATCTAATACTGTCCTCAGGCGTTCAAGGTGTTCGGCAAAGGTTTCGGAAAAGACGACGACATCATCCAGATAAACCAAACAAGTTTGCCATTTTAGTCCAGCGAGAACGGTATCCATCATCCGCTGGAAAGTTGCCGGCGCTGAACATAGCCCAAAAGGTAGCACTTTAAATTCGTACAGTCCGTCGGGTGTCACGAACGCCGTTTTTTCGCGGTCCCGCTCGTCGACCTCTATCTGCCAGTACCCACTCTTTAAATCAATGGAGGAGAAGTACTGGGCGCGACGAAGTCTGTCGAGCCAGTCGTCGATACGAGGCAGCGGGTAGACGTCTTTTTTAGTGATGCTGTTCAGTTTTCGATAATCCACGCAGAAGCGGAGTGTCCCATCCTTTTTCTTCACCAGCACGACAGGTGAAGACCAGGGGCTGCTGGAAGGTTGAATGATTCCATCTGAAAGCATCTCCTTCACCTGCGTTTGGATCGCCTCACGCTCCTTCGGTGAGATACGGTACGGCTGCTGATGGATGGGGCGGGCATCGTCGGGCGTAATGATGCGGTGCTTGAGAAGAGCCGTTTGCCGGACTTTCGACGAAGAAGCGAAACAGGTAGCGTATTCGAGTAGGAGGGCACGTAGTTCTCGCTGTTGAGTCACCGAAAGGTCCGGGCTGATGTCAAGGGATGGGCGCACAGGTCTAACAGCTTCGAACGCGAAACATTCAGAAACCTCCGCTAAGGGGTCGGCGAATGCGATGGCAGTAGCACGAAAAAGGTGCCGGGGCTCGTTAGAGAAGTTAGTCACCAGGAGCTCAGAGCAGCCGTCGCGGAGATGGATGAGACTTCGCGCTGAGCAGATGCCGTGGGTGAGCAAAAGGGACAGGTTGCCCTCTGCGACCGCTGTCCCTTCACGTGGGCCGTCGCAGTGAACACTCACAAAAACACTGGCGCGTGGCGGAATCCAAACGCTCTCGGCGGATATTCGAAGGGCGGCGCGGCGTGGACAGTCCTCGGAGTAAACATCAGCTTTCTCGGTAGAAAATGTGACAGTGCGCTTTCGGAGGTCAATAATAGCTCCATACTCGCGGAGAAAATCAACGCCAAGGATACAGTCACGGGAGCAGTCAGGTAGAACTAGGCAGCTGACAACAAATGTGGAGCTGCGAATTTGGACTCTTGCTGTGCATAGGCCAAGCGGAGTGACGACATGTCCGCCAGCCGTGCGAATCTGCGTGCCGGACCATGGCGTCATTACTTTTTTAAGAAGCGCCGCTAGCTTTCCGCTTAAAATCGAGAAATCAGCGCCAGTGTCCACCAAAGCACTAACCTTATAGCCATCGAGAAGCACGGGTATATCCAACGAGAATCGATCTCCGAGTTCAGGTACTGCAGTCGTTGCCTTTAAATCGCGGTCGGTCGCTGTTCGCGTTGTCGGGGGGTCTTGTTCGCATCGATTGCCAGCGGCCTCGCCCCCTGAGGTCGCTCTCTTTAGTTTTCCCGGCGGGGACTTGGCGACCGTCTCTGCGCCATCCAGGAGGAGCTTTGGGGCTGTGGCGAAGGTCGGCGTGGTGATGGAGACCGAGACTGCCGCTGGGGAATTGTCGCCATGCGCTGCTGGGCTACGTAGTCCTCGATCTCCCGGGGTCGTTGACCTCTTGGTGGACGGGGCATGTCGATAGGGAACCCCTGCAGCCCAAGCTGTCGATACGGGCACTGGCGATACAGATGACCGGGTTCCCCGCAGTGAAAGCAGAGACGCCGCCGATCTGGAGCACGCCACAGGTCCGTCTTCCGCTGTGGTGATCGTCGATTGTCGATGTAGTACGTGTCGGGGTGTGCGGAAAACAGCGAGCCTTGATTGGACGGAGGAAACTGCGCCGAAGAGGGCGCAGGACGTTGCAAGGCTTCAGCATACGTTGGACGACGGCACTCCGTGGGTAAAGGCGGCGGGTCAACGGACGGGAACGAAGGTCTCAAGGCTTGGACCTCTTCGCGGACGAGGCTAGCGAGAGAGCCGGCCGTCGGCAGGGGAGCACCGAAAAGCGCCTGGAGCTCTTCGCGCACAACGGAGCGGATCAGGTCGCGGAGAAGACCAGGGTTAGCCCCGAAGGCAGGAAGCGGCTCTGTAAGTGAAGCGGCGAGTACCGGCCGGTCGTAGGTGGTAGACCGCCGCAGGAGCATCTTCTCCATAGTGACCGCTTCCGTGAGAAACTCAGCAACAGTCCCAGGTGGACTGCGCACGAGGCCAGCGAAAAGTTGCTCCTTAACGCCGCGCATGAGTTGGCGCACCTTTTTATCTTCGGGCATGGCCGGGTCAGCTCGCCGGAAGAGCCGAGTCATATCCTCCACGTACATGCTTACAGTCTCATTCGGCATCTGAATGCGAGACTGCAAAGCCCGTTCAGCCCGTTCTCGACGATCCGTGCTGGTGTAGGTCTCCAGCAGGCGTCGGCGGAACTCGTGCCATGATGTTAGGGCGTCTTCTCGGTTTTCGTACCAGGTACGCGCACCATCCTCGAGACTAAAGAAGACGTTTCGAAGCTTGGCGGCGTCGTCCCACTGGTTGAATGAGGCCACGCGTTCAAACTCGAGAAGCCAGTCTTCTACGTCTTCGAGCTGACTGCCGTGGAATGGTTTGGGCAGTCGCGGATTCTGCAAGGTGTAGTAGGCTGCAGCTGGCATCGCAGGTCGATGGGTGGGTGCTCTGGCAGACTCCAAAAGCCCGTGTTCGGGAGGTAGGCCTTGGTTTCTCCGGCTAGCACGGTGCACGGGGGTGTCCACTAGCGAAGGACTGGAGCCCAGGGTATCCGGAGGAGTATGAGACATATACGGGGATCTTTACCCAGCGCCTACACCAAAATATGTAACGGAAAATAGGGCGACAGGTCGCTAACCGGCAGAATACAGCAAGCAGCCAGCCAGCGCGAGACACTTCAACGTCTTCGAAGACATTTAAGCGCCACCTGAGAACACCAGGTGGCAATATCATGGTGCCTTTGGATTATACGAGATATTTCGGATAGGAATAAAACGATTGATAAGCTCGGTAACCTTATTCTTTAGGAGTGTCCAGTTCGTTTCAACAGAGCGTTGCTCGAAGCCTTCTAGGAACTTTGTTAAAGAGAGGCTTAACTCACTGTTGATTCGGGTAAAATCTGCACGGTGATAATTCCGCAGTGTTTTAGTTGTGTTTACTCTCGTTTGTTTGGGTATGGTAATAGTAAACTTCAATGCAAGATGGTCGCTCAGCCCTGGCAGGTATATTATTTCTGAACATAAATCAGTGCTCGGGCACAGGAATAAATCTAATATATTAGCAGTGGTGTCCGTTATTCGGGTAGGTTGTGTAACCATTTGCGTGAGGTTAAAGGACGAACATAAATCTGAATTCCTTGGAAGTAGAGGAAGTTGAATTAATAGAAGTAGTACTCACTGACCAATCACTGCAAGGAAGATTAAAATCGCCCAGTAAAAATATAGGTGTTGTCGGAAATCGTGTCGTTACCATGTTAATGCTGTCATAAAGCCCCCAGACAAACGTCGACGATGCGTTTGGTGCGCGATAACAAGCCCCTATAATGAATTGACAGTACGTTAGTTTCAGATATACCCATATTATCTCTAATCCAGTCGTGACTTAAGGGCAAAAGATTCTAAATTTTTGTTAATGGCTATAAGGACGCCACCGCCTTGCCTTGCATTCCTATCACAACGATAAATTTGAAATTTGTTAGGTGAGTCAAGGATTTCGCTGCACCGAATGCACCAATGAAGCCATGTTTCGGTTATTACTAAGATATCAGCAGAGCATGAATCAGCAAGAGATGAAAGTTTATTGCTTTTCCGGATTGCGCTTCTGCTTTTGGTATTCAAGACGGACACGTGTGTTGGGGGAAGGTGGCAGCCACTACCCCTCTGTAACCGCTAATCAGATGATAACGTATTTTGTTTCTCGGAAGAGGCAGGCGGGCGGGGGTGCAGGACTAGCAATCGGGTTACGGGCGACAGAATGTTTTGGGCTAGTATAGGGTAACTCAGATATAACATCTGTAATAGGACTGTACATAAAGCACTTGTTATCGATGACTAACTTATTTTACTTAAGCTTAAAAAATGGCGAGTTTGGTAGGGATTTAGCTTATTCGATCAGCCTCTTTCTAGTTTCTCGAGTCGCTGGTGAAAAATCCTCAGTTATGCTGATTTCGTTTTCTTTTAGTTTAGCTTTTAACTGCACATCTTTTTCCTTTGACTTGTGGCTGGCGAATTTTACTATAACGGGCCGGTTACGGGAGGGGTGTCCTATTCTATGCGCGCGCTGAATGTCAGCTGAAGTTATCTGGTTACCGAGCACGTTTAGCACTTTCTCTTCGGTCTGTGCCCATGTTTCGTTTTCATCAGGAATTCCGTTAAAAAACAAGTTGTCGCGCCGGCTTCTGTCGTCCAGTTCGTTCATACGCGATTGCAAAAGCTAGTTTTGTTTCCTAAGATCGTTGATAGTGTGTTCCATATTTTCTTTAAAACTGTCTATGGCTTCCACCTTGCGCTCAACGTCCGCAAGCCTGCTGCCCATGTTCCCGAGAGACGATTCGATTTTTTGCTGACCTTGACGGGCTTCTTCAATACTTTTTTTTCATTTCGAGATTACTGGTTGTTATTGAGCAGACTGATCCTGTAGTACTTGGAGGATGCGCAGTATTACGGCCTTTTGGGAGGTTACTTCTAAAGTATTAGCCGTTGATGGTTTGACTTTATCCGGGGGGTGGGGGGGGGGGGGGAGGGGCTGTCTTCCGAGTCTTGACGGATAACATTGCGTGTCGAGGGGCCGGTGTGTTTTTCGACATCTCCCGACACCAATAACAGAAGGAAGTGGTTTAGACACTCGGATAATATTTGAAAGAAACCCCGTGGGAACGGGAAGAGCAACAGGCAACGATTTGTGTTCTTTTTTGCGTATACACAGATACAGTTACGCACCTGGAGCAGTAGAACAGGGTGTTTGTCAGTAATGGCTGGCGCCGTGCTGTCCGCGTGCCCACTGAAGGGTGCAGGGCGTTGCTGTAGGTTTATATCCCACGGTTCGCAGTGTGTAGATCATGATGCAGCTTGCCACGTGAAGAAACAGTTATCGGGGATTGCCAGGAGCGCTTCTGCCTCGCCTAGCGGCAGAGGGATGTCAGCCTGTAGTTGAACGGGTTGGCCGCAGGATAGCGGCTTTGGATGAAGCAGTTGGGTTGGGTCCACTGCCGAGTTGGAAGCCACCGTGCACCAAGACAGAAAGCAGGACCTGGAGCAGTAGAACAGGGTGTTTGTCAGTCATGGCTGGCGCCGTGCTGTCCGCGTGCCCACTGAAGGGTGCAGGGCGTTGCTGTAGGTTTATATCCGACGGTTCCCAGTGTGTATATCATGATGCAGCTTGCCACGTGAAGAAACAGTTATCGGGGATTGCCAAGAGCGCTTCTGCGTCACCTAGCCGCAGAGGGATGTCAGCCTGTAGTTGAACGGGTTGGCCGCAGGATAGCGGCTTTCGATGAAGCAGTTGGGTTTGGGTCGACTGCCGAGTTGGAAGCCACCGTGCACCAAGACAGAAAGCAGGACCGGGAGCAGTAGAACAGGGTGTTTGTCAGTCATGGCTGGCGCCGTGCTGTCCGCGTGCCCACTGAAGGGTGCAGGGCGTTGCTGTAGGTTTATATCCGGCGGTTCCGAGTGTGTAGATCATGATGCAGCTTGCCACGTGAAGAAACAGTTATCGGGGATTGCCAGGAGCGCTTCTGCGTCACCTAGCCGCAGAGGGATGTCAGCCTGTAGTTGAACGGGTTGGCCGCAGGATAGCGGCTTTCGATGAAGCAGTTGGGTTTGGGTCGACTGCCGAGTTGGAAGCCACCATGCACCAAGACAGAAAGCAGGACCGGGAGCAGTAGAACAGGGTGTTTGTCAGTCATGGCTGGCGCCGTGCTGTCCGCGTGCCCACTGAAGGGTGCAGGGCGTTGCTGTAGGTTTATATCCGACGGTTCCCAGTGTGTATATCATGATGCAGCTTGCCACGTGAAGAAACAGTTATCGGGGATTGCCAAGAGCGCTTCTGCGTCACCTAGCCGCAGAGGGATGTCAGCCTGTAGTTGAACGGGTTGGCCGCAGGATAGCGGCTTCCGATGAAGCAGTTGGGTTTGGTTCCACTGCCGAGTTGGAAGCCACCACGCACCAAGACAGAAAGCAGGACCTGGAGCAGTAGAACAGGGTGTTTGTCAGTCATGGCTGGCGCTGTGCTGTCCCCGTGCCCACTGACGGCCTCCCTCATAGCCTGAGTCGCTTGGTGACCTTAAACCTCTATAAACGAAACGTAAATTTGTTATGAGATCGAATTATAATCTGACATATTGCTGCGAACCTTTGTCGTGTTTGTTCTTTCTTCAAATCTGCCGGCACGCCGCTTTACCGCTGTGTTTGTGATCCAAGACGCGACTAGAATTTTCTCGATTGACCGCATCCAGGCGCAGCCGATTCCACGTCGTTCCTGAATGTACTCGAAACTTTACAGGCTCCACCTGAAAAGGTCACTATCAGGTTTAAAGTGAGCACGGTTGAAAGCGGCGGCCATTTTCTTCGACGACCGCCGCTGTTGCTACGCCGCCGCCAAGTCATTCAGTTCTTTGCGGGTGAAAGTTAGCCCAAACAAAGAGTTTCGTTTGGAAGCCATTCTCGCTATTTTTCTACTCGCCGGACTGCAGTAACGACTACGTGACATCTGGTGGATCTGCTGACCTGTTGTCTTGCCATGCCTTTCAAGAAGGAACTTGGTGCACAGTCAACTTGCGTCGTACTTCGCCAGTGCCGTCAGCCACCGATTTTTCATGGGGAACCGCACGAAGAAGTAGATTACTGGCTGAATATCTACGCCTATGTAGCAGCACTGAACGCCTGGGACGACAGCACAAGCTTCGAAACTTTAATTTAGCTTTAGACGGCCCTGCCAGAACGGGGTTTGAGAACAACGAATCTTCCCTCTCGACCTGGGCGACCTTCAAGAAGCAGCTACTAGGTGCGTTTACTAGCGTCGTACGGAAAGAAAGAGCGGAGGTCTTGCTGCATGATGACGCGATATGAAGACGCCGCAACCACTACGCCTATGCCGCATGCAAACACGAGCTAAACCGCGACGCTAACCGACTTCAGAATGACTCCGCCACCAAGGAAATCACCGATGACACGCCCTACCCATGATCCACATACACGACGAAGCCGCGACGAGACGCCTAGGACTACGTGCAACGCAGGACCTAGCACATCTGACTCGGAAGTGGCCATCGACTGCCGTACTTTTACCGTTGTAGTCGAAAGAAGAGCCCATTATTCAGTGATGAACGGATCATTAGCTGAGCAACTGAGGAAGGCCACAACCACTTGGGACGGCCCACACATCGGCACCGCTGGAGGCCACCTCCATCAGACCGATGCACTGGTCGGGTGACTGTCCAGGGACAAAGTATCCTGCGACGTTCGTTGTGCTGCAGCAGTGTGCAGGCGAAGTGATCTTAGGCATGGATTTCCTTAATGAGCATCAATAAATTATCGACCTGCGATGCAGGTTGACCACGCTTTCAACGGACGAGGCCATCCCTTCGATGACAACCATGGTGCAGCATGTTGCCCTGACTACCCTGGATGAAAAAGTCAGCGTCGCACCCCGATCAAGCGTCATATTCACCGTAGGCGCCACATGGATCCCAAGAACATGGAAGTTTTCATCGAGAGGAAGACGGAGTTGCTTCTAGAGCAAGGAATCTGTATCGCAGGAGGCATTTCTGCTCAGCTCAGTGGACAGGCTCAAGTGCTGCTGACGAACTTAACAAAAGGAAAGATGAATACTTTCTTGGACGAGCTGTCCGACGTCTACGACGGCTTCCCCCTCTCCGAACAAGTCCTAGAAGATTCACCCAAAGAAGTTCACAAATACGTCTTCGGCATAAACTCAGCCCTGCCCCGGAAAAGGCAAGACCATATCCGCAACTTGCTTCGAAGCTACAGCGAGTGTTTGATGAGCAACTAAAAAGGCTTCGAGCAGTACTAGACGCAACCAAGTCGTGCAGCTTAACTTTCAAAGCACAAAAGTGCCACTTTGTATATGAATAGGTCCTGTTTCTAGCTCACATCGTTAACCAGGTGGGAGTACGCTCAGACTTGCAGAAAACAGCTGCCATCGCATTGTTTCCGGCACCCGCTGACAAAAAAGCGGTGCGCACATTCCTCAGACTGTGCTCTTATTAGCGACGATTTGTGAAGAACAGTCCGCCTATCGGCCTGCCTCTGATCCAGCTGACAAAGGCAGACGTGTCATTTAAATGGGAAGTGCTGAAAGTGGCAGCCTTCAAAGAATTTCAGCGCCGTTTACAGTCCTCAACCATCCTCGCACAATTTGATGAAAACGCCGAGACAGAAATTCACATCTACGCAAGCAGCGTGGGCCTAGGCGCCGTCCTCGTTCAGAAAACCGACCGACTGGAGAGAGTAATAGCGCACGATAGCCGTTTCCTGACCAAAGCCCCGAGGCCAACTATTTCACTGTAGTAAAATGGCAGTTTGGGTGAGTTGGTTAAGCATCTTGTAATAAAACAGCGAGAGGACACAGGACGAGAACGGAGAGAAGACACACACGGCGCCGTGTGTGTCTTCTCTCCGTTCTCGTCCTGTGTCCGTGCGCTGTTTTATTACAAGATAACTATTTCACAACTGAAAAGGAGTGTTTTGCCATCATCAGGGCTGAGTCGAAATTCCGCCCCTGCCTATAGGGGCGACCGTTCAAGGTGTTCGTTGATCACCCCCCACTTCGCTGGCTTGCCGGTTTGAAGAACCCTTCCAGCCGCCTCGGTCAATGCAGCCTGCGGTTCCAACAGTTTGATGTCACCGTCGTTTACAAGTGTGGACGCAAGCACTCTGACGCCGACTACCTGTCACAAGTCCCTGTAGATGCACCGCCGACGGACGACGGGGAGGACGCCTTCCTGGGAAAAATCAGCACATCAGCAAATCAGCAAATCAGCTTTTGCACAGCAGCGCCGCTTGAACCTCGATCTGAGAGGCCTGATCTAATACTTGGAAAGTAAGGTTTCTTAGCTCCCCTCCTCGTTTAAGCGAGAATTGTCTTCGTTCTCTGTACAGAATGAGGTCTTCGCGAAGAACTTCGCAGCGGACAAAACAGCCTACCTCCTTGCTGTACCAGCACCTCTGCACGAAGATTTTCTTCAGGCTTCACACGACGAGCTAACTGGGGTTTTCGCGTGCCCTCCGCCGCATTCAAGACAAGTATTACTGGACCCTACTGTCTGCCGATGTCGCACATTATGTGAAAACTTACCGAGAGACTCAGCGCCGAAAGACACGTCCCACCCGACCAGAAGGATTGCTGAACCCCAATAAATTCCCTTCAATTCCCTTCCAGCAGATCGGCATGGTCTTGCTTGCCGCTTTCTCAAAGTGAATGTCTGGAAACAAATGGATCATCATAGCGACCGACTACGTGACACACTACACCGAAGCACAAGTCCTACCGAACGGAACAGCAGCAGAAGCCACCAAATATTTCTGGACTGCATTCTTCTGCGACACGGCGCCCCCGATGTTCTAATCATGGACAGAGGAACAATATTCAAGGCGGAACTGGCAAAAGCAGTCCTGTGTTACAGCGGAACCAGTCACCGGAGCCCAACTTCGTGCCATGCGCAGACCAACCGACTGACCGAGCACCTGAACAAAACCATCGTGGATACGCTCGCCATGTATGTCGATGCCGAACACAAGACATGGGACACCATCCGGTGTTACATCGCCTTCGCCTGCAACACCACAGTGTAGGAGACCACCCAGATGACGCCTTTTAGGCTCGTCCATGGCATGGAGGCCACGACCACGGTGGACGCCATGCTGCCCAACATTACCGAAGAAGAAAACTTCGACGCCGCCACCCACTTTCAACGCGCAGAAGCCCGATGACTTCTCCAGTAGCAAGCAAAGATAAGCGGCGGAGGGACGCCTGACGCTACAAGCTACGAAGACGCAACGCAGAATACAAGCCAGGAGACCGAGTCCGGGATTGGACGCCGATTCACCGCCGCGGATTGGGTGAAAAGCTTTTCAGCCGCTAGCCAATTACCACCAACTAGCCCGCCTTCACTTGTTACATGTGCTACTTTCTAGTTCAGTGGGCCCTCTTCTACCTACCTTTCTTTGTGTGAATTCAGCCATTACACTTGTTAAAACTTCACTGGTAGGTCGGGTAGGTCAACTGACGGGTACGTCGGGTAGGTCAACTGGACTATGAAGCCTTGCCTGTCATAATTACTCATCCCAGCGACGTCGTACATGACCAGAAGTCCATGTCTTTCCTCTAGAGCCCTATTATGCGTGCTAAAGGACACTGTGTTTCCACACTCGGTGTGCATTTTTGGACTACCAGTTTTTTTTGTAGTGCTTATGAAGAGGGGAGTAATGCCGGTAATGTTTTTAGTGTTTATTTATACATTCTTCACCGCTGTCGGACCGCCGCTTTATTATATTTTTATAGCAGCGAAACCTACTGAGCAGAAATCTACAGCTAGAAGAAATGAAGTACCACCTAGCCCCAGTGGTCGCGTTGTTCCCTTTATAGCTTTATTTGTGATCCAAGACGCGACTAGATTTCTCTCGTTTGACCGCATCCAGGCAGGGTCGATTCTGTTGTTCCAGAACGTTCTGCTATCTTTGCACGATTTATCTTGGAAGTTCCATGCCAGCTTTAAATTGAGCATGGCCGACAGCGGTGGGCATTCTGCTCGACGACTGCTGAGCACGCCTGTTGCTTCGCCTTCACACAGTGATTGAGTTCTTTGCGGGATCAAGTCCGCCCAAATAAAGAGTTTCGATTGAAAGCATTGCTCGCTGTTTGTCGCGTGCCAATTTCACATAAAAACAGATATGGCATGATATCTGAAACTTTCTCGGATACACTCAAATTTATCCGTCTATTGAGCGGTGTGGGCGCCGCTATATCTTACTCTGCGGTCACGCTATCAAAAATATCAGAAGAGAGATCTTCCGGGCTGCTGCCGTAAATGTGACTGCGAGCACGCCGCGGTGGCACAGTGGTTACGGCGCTTGGCTCGCGGATTCGATCCCGGCCGCGGCGGCCGAATTTCGATGTAGCCGAAATTCGAGGCCCGTGTACAGTCGGGGACAGAAGTCTCCGGACCACGTGTTCCTCAAACGAAGCTTATAACTCTACTATCAGACAGCGGCTGGAGGCCGCACTTGTAGAGATGAAAGAACAAAAATTTAAGTTTTACCTCCACAAGTGTGGTCTCCAGCCGCCGACTAATAGCAGAGCTATCGCCTTCGTTAGAGGAACACGTGGTCCGGAGACTTTTGTCCCCGACTGTACAGTGCGATGTCAGTGCACGTTAAAGAACCCCAGGTGGTCGAAAATTCCGGAGCCCTTCACTGCGGCGTCTCTCATAGCCAGAGTTGCTTTGAGGCGTTAAACCGTAATAACCAACCAACCACAGTGACTGCGAGCTGCTGTTTGGGCGGTGCTTTGCAAGTGCATTTGAACTGGATGCCGCATGAAATATTTTGGTCTAATGGACTGCCTTTTGAGGGGAAGACTGTTTCACCTATACCTTTTTTGAGCCTGCTATCGAATGAACTGACGTATAAACGTATAAACGCGATAAACTTTACAGAGTGTTTTTACAAAGTAGATGTCCTGAAGCACTGAAAACATTCAAAAAATTTAGGAACTTCGTTACAAAGCAACTTCGCGTCGCTAAAAAGCAATATATTTATAACCGATTTAATTCAACTGGTAGACAATCTGAAAAAGTTTGGAAGGTTTTAAAATCTATCTTCAGTAATTCTTCCGAACTGACCACAAAAATTAATCATGAAGGCATTGAATTAAAAGGTTCTGATCTAGCAGATACCTTTAATGACTACTTTCTTTCCTTTGCTGACACATCAAGCGGCGACGTAAATCTTTCCTATATGAGTGCCAGAAATAGTGAAACAATATTTTTAACACCGGTTACAGTAAACGAAGTAATTACAGAATTTTTAGCGCTTAATAATAGTAAAGCTACAGATGCGTCAGGTTTTCAGATACAGCCCATAAAATTTACTATCGACATTCTTGCACCTTCCCTCGCCCATATCTTCAACCCATCCTTAGTTTCCGGTGTTTTTCCGCGTCTTATGCAAAGGGCAAAAGTCACAGTAGTGTATAAAAAAGGAAACAAAAATGAAATGGGAAACTATCGCCCGATATCAATCTAACCTGTGTTTTCCAAAGGCCTCGAAAACGTTATTCTTAAACGGCTATCCTCCTTCACTGAAAGATGTAACATTATCACTACCGCTCAATATGGGTTTCGTAAAAATAGATCGACTGAGTTAGCTCTCCTTGCTCAGAAAGAATTCATACTAAAACATTTTGAATCCAAAAACATGGTACTTGGTTTATTTTTAGATTTTTCAAAGGCGTTTGACCTTGTTAATCACTCTGTGCTGCTTAAAAAATTAGACCACTACGGTATTAGAGGCATAGCCCATATTCCGATTTCCTCATACTTGCGACATAGATCTCAGTTTGTTAGTATTGCCGGTGAATGCTCCCAGTTGAAAGCGGTAGCTTCTGGCGTTCCGCAAGGGAGCATTTTGGGTCCGTTTCTTTTTGTTCTTTATATTAATGATATTGTTCGCATCGATAGCACTGCTAAGTACATAATTTATGCAGATGACACTAGTCTGTTTTTTTCGGGTACTTCAACGGCTGATCTCGCAAATCGAGCTAATAAAACCTTAAAAGAAATAAATACTTGGACTGCTGATAATCACTTAAGAATTAACGTTAGTAAAACTGCAGCCGTCATGTTCCACCCACGTCACAAACACTTTGAACTTCCTCTAATTGAATTAAACAATACCAGAATAGAATTTGTGCAGTCTGTGAAAACTCTGGGCGTTTACTTTGCAGCAGATATGTCGTGGAATGACCATATTAATTACGTTGTTCAGAAACTTTCCAGAACAGTTGGTATCATGCGCCGCCATTGCTTTAATTTTCCTACGTCAGTCAACATGTTACTTTATCACTCTTTGTTCTCTTCCATAGCCAGCTACGGATGTATGGTGTGGGCAACAACAACAGCTGAAAATATTAACAAACTCACTGTCTTACAAAAACGTATTATACGCATTGCATGTAAAGTGCCGCATTTCTTCCACACTGCGAGCCTTTTCCACCGACACAACGTTATTCCAATGAAATCCATGTATAACTATAGGCTGTGCTATAAATATAAACTCGCCATAATGAAAAATGATGACTTCTTACTTACACTTGCTAGGTTAGAGCAAAGCAGAACTGTGTATGATACCCGCGCAGCAGAGCCTTGGAATGTTAAGAAATGCCGTACAAACTATGGAAAACAAATGTTGCAGCATACCTTACGGACACTTCTGAACCAGTTGTACTGCCACAAGAATCTTGATGTCTCCAATATTTCTCTGAAAGAATTGCCCCAAATATTCGTGTAGTTCTTTTTTTTCTTGCTATTACCATTTTGAGTGCACATGTCAGTTCTGCTGTCCTTTATTTTCTCCTCCGTGTGTTTGCCTTTATAGTCTCTTTGACCTAATATAGTTCTTTTTTCTTTTACAAGCAGAATGTACTGCTTACTGAACGTACATGTGTCATTCTATGTACAGAACATACGAGTTTTTTCTTACTATTGTTTGATGTCCTATTCCGCCGCCGTCAATGCTGCACTGTAAGAGGAAGCCAGGACCTCTCAAGCTGTCTATACAGCTTTTTCCCTGGCTGTCCTGCAACACCTAGTTGCGGAAATAAACCTTCAAACCTTCAAACCTTCCATGATGTATCAGTTGAGCAGTTTTTAATGAGGCGTGCGGTGGTGGGACGGCTCTTTAAGAATCCGTTGTTATGCGAATCCGTTGTTATGCGAAACTATCGAACATAGTGCTAATGCACTATGTTCGTTAGTTTTTTTCTCTTGTTCTCTCACCCTAGGCTTTTGTTCATCATGTAGTGAGATATCCAAAAAAACAAGATAAAATTTTCTGGTGTGATATACAGCGCTGTGCCAGCATTTTCTGCTCTTCCCACGCAGGAAAAAGCTGTTCAGGGCCTTCTTAGGTCAGGAATCTTACGAACCAGAAAAGCGTAAGGATTGCAGGCGCGCCGCAATCGTCTAAAAAAAGCAAAGTTCTGAAGCGGTGGTCGGAAACGCCGCCGGTGTCTGGGTGCAGCGATGCTTTACACAATTCTTGCAATATCTGCGTGCCGGCCGGCGGGCCGTGCAATGTCCGGTAGTGCTGCATAGGGTCTTGCACGGACAACTAATGCAGGTAGGAGCCCGCATACTGTGTTATCTACCGCCCGCGGTAGAGGAAGGGACGCAGTGATAACTTGATCGCTATCACAGCCCAATAGACTCTTATGTCTCGGCGCTACGCTTCTTTTCCAGAGGGACCTCATTTGCTCGTCTGTTGCAGAAGAGGCTACCCTCGACTCCCTCCGGCCATCTGCGCGCCAACTTATCGTGCATCCTGTTCGAACGCCATCGTCGGGCGACATTACATCTGGCAGTAAATTCTTACCTGCTTCATTTCAGGGTGGTCTTAAGTCTCCATGCGGGAAGAATAGCGAAAAAAATAACAGCTTGCACTATAGTCGGATAGAAGCCAAGAATGCAGCCGCGAATTCCCCTCAGTGAAGGCCTTTCAGCCAGTGCCGTCGAACGGTTCCATGACGTCGCTCTTGCAGTGGAGCACAGGCTAGGCAGGAGGGAAAATGACACCCCCGTGCATTGGCGAGGGCGTTGTTTATATTTCAAGCTACGGGTGCGGAAGGGTGAAGGGCGATTTTGAGAAAAGGTGCAGAGTCGATACTGCTGAGGAGCCCACGGCACAGGAAGAAAGGACAGTGTCGTTGTCTTTCCTGCCTGTCCCCTGCTACACTGCAACCGCGGCGTCATGCGGAGCGGTGGATGGCATTAGCTGGTGGGCCTCCTCTGAGGGGAATCTGACGCTGCATTCTTGACTTCTAGCCTACGTACTATAGACAGGGCTTGTGTGCTGCAGTATTGAAAGATAGGTGAACATCATTTAAAAGAAATATTGGGAGTGGAAATATACTACGGTGCCCCAGAGCTCCTCTGATAATGCGACCTCTTGTAAGACCTCGTCGCTGCACCAGCCTGCTCATTTCGAGGACATCTAAAAGTATCAGCTTTGGCTAGAAAGTCGACGAAAGGCAGTCGAGTAGCGTATTGTTCACCGTCAGGTTAGTTGACAGTCATGCTAGGGGTGGAATACAGGGCAACTTTTCAAAAGACGGTACCGTTTCGGGGCCCTCCCTCTCCTCCACCCAGTACCATTCTAAAATAGCAAGCAACGTATCTAAACTACTTTCCGGAAAAGAAGGTTTTAGGATGGATAAAGTGTTCTAGTTTGCCGGCTGAGTTGTCTCGTTGCTTTATTTTGGCCATCGAACCAACTATGGCGCTATATTGCGGCTAGTTTGCTAAGGACAAGAGGGTGACTGATTTCTTTCCTACAAAGAGGGTGTCGCGAGAAGGATAGATGGTTGTGCGCGACGATGTCGTTCAGAAATGAAGAGATAAAGCAGCAAAAGATGAAGACGGCAATAATGAGGATGTAAAGAGCCCGTAGCACCCTAGAAATACAGTAGCTCAGCGCGAACGACGCTTTGCAACTAATTGTACGTGTGAAATACTGCACACAACTAAACAAAACGAATAACACCGCGTGAGGCATGCTGTTACTTAGACGCGCTGAGAAAAATGTTCCACTGAGTGAAATGATATCATATAATTCGATAACGAATTACCTTTTGTTCTCTGCGCAGCGGTTTCAGTGCCATATGCGTTTTGCGTAGCTCAGCGTCGTGGAACCAAAGTCAAGCCTGAGTAAACTACATTTGCGTGTACATTCAATCAAAGGAGATATACTGGCGCAGTGAATGAAACAACAGGTATGCATGTTGCACGCATGTAAAGCTGGATATTGTACCTTATTGGGTGCCTACAAAGGAGCACTTACATGGATAGCGGCCGCAATGCGGAGACTGTAGATATGTGGGCTGCGAGTGACAGGGCGTGCAAGCAAACAAAAAAAATCGAGAATGATAGCCCGTTCTGCAGTGCAATCATTTCAACTGATGCCGGTAATCTTTCAGGCTTCCTGAACATAAAGGACGCCCATGTTTTAAAACTAATTGTATAAGAACGAATGGATTCCTATGGTATTGCTTGGCATAGATAGCATGGGCTCCCTACTTACCCTTTATTCGGCTGACGGAAGAGGACCGCGAAGATTTTGACTGTGTGGTATTTTTGTACGATACCGTGAAGGCCACTTACTGCGCATCTTGCCTACTTGCAGGCGCGCATTACAGACGTAGATTTGATAATTGGACTCGACTGTATGTTCTTGCACCACAGTATGCATTCCAATATCTTTTTTACCGCTCCAGATACGAGAACGTCATAGCCGTGAGACCTGAAGATTACGATCTAGACTTTAGAAGGCTGCAAGCCCCGTCCACAGGGTCTACCAAGGGCGTCATTAATGCAACCATCTAGATTGGCCTCGTAAGTATTGCTGCCCACGCCATATGGTGTTGTAGACATGTTTCATGTAGCGTAAACATAAAATAAAAATGATCTGTCTCTTTTTGGTGCGTTGGAGTTTGTCCTTTGGAGACTTGTTCACTAAACAACATAAAATGCAACAGCAGAAAAGGGCAACAAATATAAAGACTCCATTCTGTCTGTTCCGACTGTGTTGTCAAATGCTCTCTGAGCGACGAAATTTTTCATTTTGTTTGGCGAGGGTGTCAATATGTACACAGGCATGCAAAGCGGCACCATTATAAAATTCCAGTTCTGGACGACGGTTTCATATTTCGATAATGCAAACTGTGGCTTGCCGAAATTGGCCGTCTTAGAGAATATATAGCTTAATGAGAAAAAGGGTAGAGATGTCAACCAACGGTAACTTGAACCTGGCCTGCTACTCAACATGGGCTAATATTCAAAGGAAGGAAAGGGCATCACGCTGACTGAAAAACAGGGAGATGATGCTAGAGCACCCGTTTACGAATTGATTTACAGGTGCACATAGCTATGAAAGCGCTGGAAACTTTTTTTCTTGCCCGGCTTTGCCCCGTTTCGTTCCCCTGTCACACCTATCACGGCTTTCCGCATTTGCATCGCTTTGCCCTCCCGACCAATCGCGGTGCTTCCCAGGAGCTACCAGAGGGACGGAGTGAATAACTTTATTCAGAACTTGTTTGTGCGGTCCTCCCGCTTTTTTGGCAGGGACGTCAGTCCGGGGCTCCATGAGCTTTTGCGATCCCGCTATCCCGTTGGAACAACCATCGCTCGAGCCGCAGGTTCGAGCAGAGCTAGGCGGTTAGGGCCCGACGGCGCATTGTCTAAGCTTGAAGGAGACATATGGTTTGGTTTATGGAGGTTTACACGTCCCAAAGCGACTTAGGCTACCAGGGACGCCGCAGCGAAACTCGAAATTACATGATTCACATGTAATTCAAACTCTATTTTTGACATTAGTAAAAGTTGTAAATTTAAGGATATTTTAGAGGTGCTCAAAAAAGACTCCATCTCAGAGCCTGGCGCGTGCTTGGGTTCCACAGCCATGTGATGCATGAGAAAACTTGAGAAAACACTTGAGAAAATGCGCTCTAAAAACGGCGGGGAACCGTTTCAGTATTGACGGAACTTCATCTGCTACGTGCCAGATGCCAGTTCACGATTGATGGCAACAGAGAACTTCAGGGAGAATATTTGTTCTTGATGGCTTAACTCCTTTATATTGTCTTCTATTGGTGCTGTTTGACGGATATAAACGCTGTACGGGACATCTTAAATAACAAACGTTATAATCCTGCAATGTGCAGACCAAAAACAGGCTCGAGGGGCTGAAATCCAGTTTCGGCAGCCGTCTCGTGAAAACTGCTCAAATGAAAATGCAAAAATAGTCATTTATATTTTTTGTCCCTTCAGAAGTGGATTTCGTAGAGCACGACCAAGCTCAATAGCATAGAGGAGAATGCGATTGTACGGCCAAAACACAGAGGCGCCGCTGTCAGCTCGCACCGTTCGTTCCAGTCTCCTGGTGCAAGGGGTTAAGGAACTGTTCACAAAGCGTCGTTTCAAGAACACCGTAAAAATATAATGTAACAATTCAATGTAATTGCTTCCTCACACCAGCTTTGGTTCAGAATTCTGTTCTACAAGTGGATGCGTTCGAACTGCATGCGTACCTTTACAGAAGGATGCAGATTGCCTCGAATGAAAGCGGATAAAAGACTGCCCTCGCGTCAAGTGGCAACAGAACGAGCTCAATGTTTCTGCATAGAAAACCACAATTGTATACTTCATCTTCCGCAGCGATGCAAACAGTGACCGGATCAGCGGACATCAGAGCCGGCATGCTTTCGTTGTGGATGCCCACAGGTGCTTCGGGGAGAGGCGCAGCGTAGTGCACTGCACTCATACATGTTGGCCGTACACGCACAGTGATAACAAAAGCAGAAAAGAAGGCAAATATGAAGCACTTTCACATAAAACACAAGATTCCTAAGCGATGCTGCAGCAAAGATGCAGTGCACTGGGCGGCTCTTGTTGTTGGCCGCTCTAGAAGACAACGCACTTTTTCTTCGGGTTGAGTGGTTTGCCCCCAGCGCATGAAAAAGTTGAGCTGAAGGCAGCGACGTGCTGCACTGCCGCGTTGCATTTGTCGCCAAGTCTCTCGGTATATCCGCGGCACCGAATGAAGCACCAGGAAAGGAAGAACAGCTGCGTCGCGGTCATGTGGTCGGTGCCCTCTAGGGTGCCGTGGGAGCCGTGAGCCTGAAAAGCATCCGCCAGAATATCCAAGGAGGCCAGTTCGGACAGTGCGACCCACTTATCTGCGGCGTTCTGCTTGTTGGCACACTTCAAGGCTTCCGTTATTGCACCGGCCGTGGCGTTGACATTGCGGTAGTGAACAATGGCGATGTCAGCGGACGCCTTGGCTACGTGTGCTCCTAGGGCCCCGTACTTCACGGCGTCCACGAGGGTCGGGTGGTAAATGGGAAACGAGAGGACATACGGTGCGAGCACGAAGTCGTCGTCCCAGTGAGAATAGGCGGAGAACCTGTACATTGTGTACCAGCCCAGAGTGCGCGGCACCGAATTTCTGGTCCTTATCCGCGACGCTTTCCATGCAGCCTCCCAGTTTCTGACAAGCGAGGTGTTCATGTCCGGAAGCAGCGAATTAGCCTCACTGCTTGCGTTTTCATCCTGGGGCATCGTTCTGGTCAGTGCGCTCAAGACGGTGTCCAATGAGCTCCATCGAATGGTCATAGTGGAGTCATTAGAGAACGGTGGCTTAGAGGCAAGGCGGGCGGCGAACTCGGTTCTGATCGACAGGACGACGCGTTCCACATCTTGACGCAAGCCACTCTGAAAGACCTCCGCATTATATGGAGCGAAAAGATAGTCACCGAGATACATGTACAGGAGCTGATAGCAGAGGCGTCCGTGCTGGTATTTAATCACGTCCTGATTTGTTGTGCCGTAGTAGTTAGATATTAAGTCATGATTTGAGAATAGGCTGGCGTACCTCGCCGCCATCCACGAAATGAAAACGTGTGTCTTATCATCGCCCAATTCTTTCCAGAGGTCGAAGAATTTCGTGAAGTACTTCAAGTTGGAGGTCATAAATATGGACACGTTGGTAATGTTGAATTTCGCCAGTGACTGACTCAATCTATTTACGTATGGACTAGCAGCAGACAACGCTTCCGCTTTGTTGTGGGCTCTTTCGTCGTCAAGAGGACGAAAAAGAGACTCTTCCAGCTCTCTAGCTTCTTCAAACGTAACAGCCGTTTCCACACCACCTTCGGAGAACTGCGCTCGGAGGAATTCAAAGCTGCGGCGTTTTCCGTCCAGGCCACGCATCCTCCCTTGCTCCTCCGCCGCGAAGTGGAAAGAGGGCGCCACGAATACCCACAGCGTCTGTTCCACTTGCCACACTCTGATGATTACGGCCCAGTCGAAGTCGATGTTCAGGCTGAGCAAAGTACGCATCACGTCTGGTGCCGGCGACCGGCGTGGCCACACGATTCCCGCCCGCCGAAAGCACTCGCGTATTACGGGGAGCTCGTCGCGCTCTCCGCGCCAGAGCACGTCGCAGGAGCGGTAGAAGAGGCTTGCTTTCTGCAGGAGGTTCTGACCGGCGACCAGGGAATCGGTATTTTTGATCACAGCTTCCGTCATCTGGTCCAGGGCGTTGGAGACAAGCTCCGAGTGCACCGAATACTTCCGCCTCGCCCGCCAGCCGCCACACACGTACGCATCGAAGTTGACGCATGGGTCGATGGAATGGTTAACGGTTTCTGCCATGAGCTTGGAGAATTCCTTGCACACAGGCTCTACGCAATGTGGGGACGTATGGTGGTGCCAGCCACGAATAAATGCGAAGAGTACCAGCAGGCCAATTCCGAGGAGTACTATGGCGACGGCTGCTATAACGATGTTGGTGCGGGGGGCTGCAGGTTCTTGCTCACGCCGCGGAGATAGAAGCTGAGTACAGCGAGACCATGGTGACTGCGAGAAAACAGCAACGCATTACTGGTAATTCAAAAGTAAAAGCGGGGCTGCAAAAACAGAGCGTTAGTTCCCTTAAGATTTAGGACAAAAAAATGAATGAAGGAAAAAAAACGGTGGAAAACAAAACAGCAGTTAGCACTAATTTCAGTGTAAATCAATGCGGTTGCTTGTAATACTGTACAATGGTTAGGCAAGAGTAAGGGAATGCACGACACCCGGAAAAACTCGATATTTCAATGCGTAGCGCCCCCTACCTTTTAAACAAATAAACGTGTCAACTTAATATTTGGGTGACATAAGCCGCTTTATGTCTCCTACAACTGAGTTGAAAATTGACCGCTCTGGCCTTTTTTATGTAGACGAAAAAATTTCCGATGTGAGACTTGGTAAACGGGAAAGCAGCCGCAAAAATTCAGGGGGGCACTTTGTTTACCTAAAGCGCTGTGAGGCGAAAGCGTTAAGCGCGGTGTTGCTCCTTGTATCACTGATGTGTAGTTAAGATGTGAAGCTTCGCGTCTAAGAGTGGATCGCAACAGCGCCTTGCAACGCTGCCAGCGAGTCCACAGAACGCCATCGCCCGTTCGGCTCTACGCCTTGCTCGTCCGTAAATTGGCTTTTGAGGGAAGGAAATGTATCTCTGTCTCACATATCTCGGTGGACACCTGAACCTCGCCGTAACGGGAAGGGAGGAATATGGGAGTGAACGAAGAGACCGTATTTACTGGACGCTTCTGTGTTCATTCCAACGCATCGATAAAGACAGGAAAAAAAAAGCTGGCATGGCGGAGTGGTAGCGTGCTCGTCTTGCACTCTGAAGACCCTGGTTCGATTCCCCAAACTCTACCAATTTTCTATTGGGTTTTATTTATTTATTTATCGTGTCCTCTTGTCGTGATGTCACGCGGTCACATGGTAGCGTGCCGCATCTCCGCCGGAGCGAAGGATGAACCTCCATCAATGGCAGAAAAGTGCAAGCAGTATTGCTTTCGCAATAAAATGGCGAAATCATCCCCACTGCATTTTTGATAACACTGAGCAGCTGAATCAAATCTGGCGTCCTTAGTTAATGCAACTATGTCGTTATTTTAGTAATGCGTACTTGTTTTATGAATGGAAAGTTTAGAGAATGTTTGCGCTAGAGATTGTTGCGAGATAATTATTTTAGGGGCAAGCTGCATGTCTGGCAAAACGTCCCGCTTTGACTCTATAAAGATATTAAATCGGATGTAAAAGTTTTGTGTCTCGTTGTAAAGCTCTACCCATGTTTCGCGCTCTTTCGGATGGTGTGAACGTACAAAAAAACAGAAACAATGAATGCCGACTATCTCATACAAAATAAGAGGAAAGGAGAAAAATCACAACCACATCGAAGATTACACTGCGGATGTAAGACAGTTATCGAGGAAGGCTATCTCGTTTCTCTGCAACGCCACGGATGGCTTTGCAACACACGTGTCAGTGTTCATAGCGATGCAATAAGCTTCAAAGATGTGTAATCTTCGATGTGGGTCTGATTTTTGTTTTGCTGTTTTTGTTTCGTAACTTATATATTTCACGTGCTTTTTCAATAAAATTTCAGTTGCTAGACAGCGCCCGTGTCGTCTTCTCTTTCCTTGGTCCTTTGCCCGTTTTGCGCTGGTCCACAATGAGAATTACTTTCAACTTGCCCAGCAAAACGTATTGTTAGAGAGAATATTTGTGACAGGCTGTGAAACTGCCGACATCTATGTATTTATACTTGTGTGATCAGCAATAAACCCTCAGTTGTTAGTCAGCGCTGTGTCGTCCATTTTCTTGTCTTTTGTGCTCGTCTTCGTTCGCGCTGTTTATTCAAGATGTGAAACTGAGCATGCAAAGAAAAATGGAGAGCTTCCAGCTGCTGATCGCGGTATAGCGATTTTCGATACATTTTCTGGGCAATTAAATCTCAGTAAAAGAAAAGCTAGGACGTCAAAATCAGGTGCACCTATTGGTTCACATCAGGTGTGCTCTTGTCAAGAGATGGCTTCATGGGTTTCAGCATTTGGGAATGTTTCCTACTCAGAAATATCCGGTCATTTGCGAGGGTGGCTTGTCGCAAAGGCCGCCACTGCGCCGGGAAATAGTAAGATGTACGTATCTTTTAAGACATACGTAGCTCTCTGTCTGATTATTCCTGCTGTTGATAATTCATCGCATATTCGAACATAATTTATGATTGGCACTTTGCACCGGAGCTTGAGCGAAGCGAGTGCAGAAAACGCTTTGAGACATCTTTTTTTTTTTCAAATCAAATGCAGTTTATTTCATATTTACAGTACATGGTTATGGGGTGTATACAAAAAATAAAATAAGAATACTGAAAACTATAAGTCGTACTCAACAGGAGCGATAGTACATCCAGGGAAAATTAGATACATTAACAGGGTCAACGTTTTTAGGGCTGCGTGTATTCATGAAAAAATATTGCAGCGCTGCCTCGCAGTGCATTTGCCTTGTATTCTTACCACCAGATGGATCACACACAACTCCGCATAACAACAAGCACTTCAGGCGATTGGCTCAAATTACGGCGCTGAAAAATAATTTTCCAACGCCTTTGCATCGCTTAATTTTGTTCGCCTGACAGTACGACTTAGCATCACCTTCTTGAGAGTAGTCTATAAGAGGTCTTCACAGTATTAAGAATTTCCAGGGACTCACTTGTACAATGTACAGTGGGTCGCCGAGGCTAAACGGCCGTCACAGCCAGCCGTGGCGACGTCGAGCGGTCCTTGCGGTTAAGGGTTTCCGCTACGCTCCGGGCCTCTTGTCTTTCGAGCGAGTTTCATACACAAGCAGCTTTGGCAACACGACCAGAGTGCGGTCTCATGACATGAGACGCCTCTCCAAAATCACAAATCCCGTTTTGAAAAACGCTGACGTCAGATGAAGAGAGCTCAGTACCGCATTCCAAGAATCTTTGAGACGCATTTAACGTCTTCCGAAATTCTCTGCGCTCCATTTCTAATCGAAAGACGGGAGGATTCACTCAATTGAAAGCGCTTGTTATAAGGTGTCTGCACTAGGGCTACGAAAAAGAAGAGTCGTACTGACCAGTACGCCCGCCAGTGAATTCGACGTCGGTGCGACGGGCTGGTGGCTTTCCTGCGTGAGAATTTCGTGACAGTTCAAGCGTTCCGCAGCGAAGAAATCAAACGGCAGAAAAAAAAATAAAATCCCGGACTACGTGCCATTTAGATTAATGTGAACTGAGCTGTGCAGGTGTGAGGTGGAGGGCAATAATTATTACACTCCTTGAATGACAGTCTTGCTTGAGGATCTGCCTTAAAAATTGGAGAGGTTTAGTTAGTGCTGACATATTTTGGCTCTATAACAAAGGCAATAATCGGGCTAATGATGATTAGAGGCCTTCAGGTGATTTTCATAAAAGCCGTGAATAGAGGGCGCCTTTTTTTTCTAACAAATAAGTTTTTTTAATGGTTTAGCGCTCGAACAACAAACAACTTGCAGCCTCTTTAATAAATCTAAAACAAGAGGAAAATGTGGAGTTTTCAGATATGCTGAAATATGTCGGGTCTTCAGCACGCAGAACTGAACGTTCAGATGCATGCATGTTGAACACGTTCAGATCTGCACGTTCAGAACTGCACGTTCAGATGCATGCATGTATGAACATGGATCTTCGCTTCGTCAGCAAACTGATGACCACTTGCCAAAGCATTGCAAGAGCTGCACAGGTTGCTTTCCCTCTTTGAACCGCACGAAGATCTTAGGAAGAGGTAAAGATCAATTGGCGAGGGAAATCTTGGAAGCTCATGAAATATCACAACGCAGTAGCGACACGTGCATTAGCACACCATCTATTTGCCTAATGGAAAACGAAAGAAAGTTTCTAAGAAGCAATTAATGTTTGTACAACAGTCTTCATGAGAGGTGACTATTCCTCCTCTTTTCATTTCGTTTTCTTTTACCGGATTTTTCTAGATTATCACAGTTTTACCGTTCTTTCAAGTTTTCGCATGGGTGTCATTGCTCGAGAAGGGATGCGTCTTTCGTTGATCGATGTCTTTCAGTTGTAAGTTGTAGCCCCGTCTTGTCATCTTTCTATGTCCTGTTTCAACGCTACGTTTTTTCGTTCAGATTATGTTTGACCAACTGGCCCCATAGTGTAGTCTGTTAAACACCGATATCTTCCCTGCGAATGCCCTAAAATAACGGGTATCTTAGCGAAGGTACCACATTAACAATATTAGAGCCCTGATGTAGAGTGAAGAAAACTCAAACCCGGAAGAATTTTCGCCGTGCCGTTTTTCTTCTGTCGGTTTGAGTAACAGGTAAACAATGCTGTCTTTTATCCCCGAGCGCTGTCTTTTAGTGAGCGAATTTTGGCGGCCGTGCGACGCAGCGACTACCCACCGAATCAGCAGTGGGCAGAGGATGCAAAGGGACGGTACAAACGCGGTTTCCTAAGAATAAAACAGGCGCATCGGGGAATTTTTAATACGCTACACTACGAAGTCCGGCTTTCGTGAAGATCACTAATTTTGAAGGAACTGTGAAATATTGTAAGATACTGTGATTAACATATTCACAGAAATGGGCCAATATTCCGATGCGCAACATATTCTTGCTTAAAAAGTTTGTCTTACGCTAGCACCGAATAGTTAATACTGCCGCAGAAATCCAATCGGGTGTGTGTATGAGAATTAATAGCATAAATCTGCGAGAGTACCAATGGTGACCTGCGGATATATTGATTGCTATGCTTCTGTCTTGTCATAAGCCACACATCGCATTCATAAAGAACTCTCCGTTGAATAATGCCCTTGTCCAGGGCGCTGTGTCACGGCTAAGGGCATTTTATACCCCCTGCACAAGATCTTTATCATCACTATAATCACCATCAGCCTGACTACGCCCACTGCAGGTCGAAGCACTTTCCCATGTCTCTACAATTAACCCTGTCCTTTGCCAGGTGTGGCCATCCCAGCCCCCGAAACTATTTACCTCATCCACCAACTTTCTGCCGCCCTATGCTACACTAGCCTTCTCTAGGAATCCACTCTGTTACCATTAAGGACCAGCGGTTACCGTGCCTTCGCATTACATACCCTGCCCAAGCCCACTGCTTCATCTTGATTTCGACTAGGATGTCATTAACCCGCGTTGGTTCTCTCACCCACTCGGCCTGCTTCCGATGTCTTAACGTTACACCAATCATTTTTCTCTCCATAGCTGGCTGCGTTGTCCTTAAGGTGAAACGTATTCGTTTGAGTCCACGTTTCTGTCCCATTGGTGAGCTCTAAGATTCAACCGGTAAGGTACATCTCTCTTGAGAAATATTGGTAAACGGCCATTCAGTGCCACGAGCGCTCCACCCAATTCTTATTGTTGGCCTTATTGTTTTGGCTAATTTCCTGTCATAATGCGGGTCACCGGTCACTACCTGCCGTAAGTAGACGTATTGCCTTACCACTTCCAGCACCTCGCTGCCGATTGTGAACTGCTGTTTCCTTGCTACATGGTTTGCAACATTACTTTGGTTTTCTCTATGTTAATTTTTAGAGACACCGTTCAGATGTGCCTGTCTAACTCATTGATCATGCTTTGCAGTTCATTTCCTCAGTGCCTTAGCAAGGTAATGCCATTCGCTAATTGCAGACTACTTAGGCGTCCTCCATTAACTCTTATTCCCAACAGTTCCCAATTCAGGCCTCGCAATACCTTCTGTAAACAGGCGAATCGCATTGACGAGACCGTGTCTCCCTGCATAACGCTTTTCGTGATTGGAATTTTATTGCTGGCTTTATGGAGGATTATGGCAGCTGCGCAGTCGTTTTAGATATCTTACAATATTTTCCAATAATGCTCTTCTACAACCTGATTCCTCAATGCCGGCATCCCTGCTGAGATGTCCACTGAATCAAATGCTTTCTCGTAACCAATGAAGGCTCTGTATATATCAGGTGGCTTTATTCCGCGCATTTCTGTATCACCTTATTTATGGTGTGAATATGGTCTATTGTGGAGTACTCTTTACAAAAGCCTGCCTGATCGTTTCGTTATCGAAGTCTAAGATTTTCTCGATTACATTAGTGATTACCTTAGTAAATATTTTTTTTTGGCGACGGGCAGTATGCTGATCGGTCTGTAATTTGTCAAGTGCTTTACGTCTCTTTTCTTATAAACTAAGATAATATAAGCGTTCTTCCAAGCTTCTGGTGCTCTCGAGGTCGTAAGGCATTGTGTATACAGGGTGGCTAGTGTTTCTCTCGCCATCTCAAATCCGTACTTCAGCACATCCGCTGTTACCTGATCCTCACCAGCTGCTTTCGCCCTTTGCCTTGCTCCTAAGGCTTTTCTTACTTCCTCTTTTGTTACTGGAGGAATGCCCCTTTGCTCGGCGCTACAGCCTCGATCATTAACGTTGTGATTACTCTTCTGTATAGGTTTGCACAGAACACATCGGATACTTTAACTATCTTGTCCACAATGCTAGCGGCATTGCCCTCTTTGTTTTTTTACGCATACTACTGGTTTTTACCTATGCCTAGTTTCCGGTTCACATCTTTTAGGCTACCTTCATTTTTTAGAGCCTGCTCATACATGAAACTTCCCTATGTCTGCGGCCATGCGGTAATTAATTAATTTTTATAGCTGTGCGAGTTTTATTCTCTCTGCAGGCTTAGACGCCCCCATGCTTTGGCATTTCTTAATCAGATACACACAACATAGCTCCATCAGAACAGATGGGACCCAGCGAGGGAGATACAACGCGTGGCGACACGCTGTGCAGGTTGTATGAACGCCTTGCTCCGAAGTGTAAAGGGTGTGAACTGCTAGGCAACAGCGGAAACAAGGCGACAAGAGAAATAGCGGGAACCCATTCGATACCATGGCTTCAGGCCGACTGCATACGCGTACCTTTCGTCGCACTGCTGCAAAGAGGGAAATTGTTGCGAATAAACTGGGGTGTACCAGGTGGTTCAGGGAAGCCCGTAACCCAAATTCAAAAATAGGCTTTTTTAGTTATTAAGATGGCTTCTGCGGCGTTGGCGGACATCAGAAAAGAGGTGAATAGGGTTAAATAGCTAGATAACGTTAGCTAGCTGGATTATTAATTAATGGCCGATAATTAACTTTTACCTACTACGGTTGGGCAACCAGTTGCCAATAGAGCTTTCTTGACAGCCGTTAGTAAGTGTCATATAAGTTTCTAGAATTTTGAAAACGCGATAACTCTCGGCGCTCTGGCCCAACAAATTCTGACCACACCGTGCCGAAATACATGCGCTTTCCAAAAGCCTAAATGCAAAGCAGTTCCTCCAGTTGACGTAACTACCAGAAATGGGAAAATTTTCGCGAGCCACAGCGGCGAGGGGAAGCGCGTTTTTTATATTAAAAAAAGTGATAAACCTGTGACCAAAAACAGGCTACATATCTCTAATAGCAACTAGGTGTCCAAATATTGTATTGTTAAAATGTTATTACAAATACATTAAGCGGCAAACTAGGTAACATTATTCACATATTTTCTGGTGTCCGCCGATGCAAGTACTACTCTGCAGCATAAGTACGCAAAAATCTGATTTTAAGAAACTACCAGGGCCACTTATGTTTGCTGAGGCGTTCTGGATGCGAAAGCACTGTGCACTACTGCTCTTTCCGTTCGTACAGTCATGGAGAAACGTTTACAGGATGCGGATTCGCGGAAAAAATTTATTGCGGGGACGTCAATCACAGCAGATCACGGAAATGCGAAAGAACGTGAGAAGACAAGCGGGGTCCATCTGCTACAAAAATACAATCCGCCTGTCTACTGAGGCAGAGCAGAAATAGTTTTTTCCCCCAAATTCACATCCCGCAAATTTTTGTCCATGACTGTACGTTTGTGGTTGGTGTAAATCGCGTTGCTCACCCAGCCGCTGTACTTCGAAACTCCGTCGGTTAATGCCATATAAGCAGAATTGATTATTGTCTACTTAACGTTCATAGTTGGCGGCCAGTCCTCATATACCACTACCACCGCAGTGGCGCAGCGGTTAAGCGGTGCGCCACTGCACCGGCAGGTGGCGGCTCCTGTCACAGGCACACGAAGGGATTGTGCGACCCTGTTGCTCTTCTCGAGCAACCTCTCGTCCAGATGGCGCGAGGCGCCTCATACTTTACCCGATCTTCCTCCATTTGGGTGTAGCTTGCGAGTCGCTCCGCCGATCTTACCCGAGTTACTACCGTCATCGTTTTACCGAATAGCTCGCACGAGTTCGGTCAAGTATCGGCACTATCTGTTAACACTTCAATATTTGCGCGCCGCTTCGCCGAGCAAACCCGATTAACTACCGAGTAAGTGGAGTAAGCTTGGGTCAGTGGCCGCATTTTTCATAGACACTTTTGCATGAACGCCACAGTAACTCGGGTAAGCTCTGGCAAGTGTTCATTTTTTCTGTTAACGCTTTCTCTCACCACTTCCGCGGCGCTCCTCCGAACATAGCCGAGTAACTACCGAGCGACTTGAGTAAGCTCGCGTAAGTGCCCACACTTTCTGTAGACGATTTGTGTGCACAGTTTCTTTACACAGTCTGCGTGGACGCAACAGTAACTGGGGTATGCTCGGGCAAGTGTTCATACTTTCTGTTAACGCTTTCTCTTAACACTTGCGTGGCACACCACAGAACATACCCGAGTAAGTGCCGAGCGACGTGAGTAGCTTCGTGTATGTGCCCACAATTTCTGTGCAGTCTTTGTGCACACACTTCCAGTACACGCTTTCTGTGAGCGCCGCAGTAAATCGGGTAGGCTCGGGTGAGTGTTCGCACTCTCTGATAACACTTGCGCGGAGCTCCTGCGAACATACGCGAGTAATTACAGAGTAACGCGATTAATCTCGGGTAAATGTCGACATTTTCTGTACACTCTTTGTTTCGTCACTTTCTGCACACATTTTGCGTGGATGCTACAGTCATTTTTCACAGCTCGGTTAAGTATTCGCATTTTCTCTTAACAATTGCGCGGCCCTCCTTCGAACATACCTCAGCAAGTACCGAGTAACGCGAGCAAGTCGGGTGTGTCCACACTTTCCCTACACGATTTGTGTAATCACTTTCCGTACACTTTCCGTGTACGCCATAGTAACTAACGTACGCTAGGGAAGTGTTCGCACTTTCTGTTAACGCTTTCTCTTACCGAATAACGCGAGTAATCTCGGGTAAATATAGACACTTTCTGTACGCTCTTGGTGTTCACACTTTCTGTACGCACTTTGCGTGGATGCTACAGTAATTTGGGTAAGCTCGGGTAAGTGTTCATTTTCTGTTAACACTTTCTATTAACAATTACGCAGCCCTCCTTCGAACATACCTGAGCAACTACCGGGTAACTCGAGTAATCTCGGGTGTGTCCTTACTTTGTCTACACGATTTGCGTACGCACCTTCTATACACACTTTCCGTGGACGCCATAGTAACTAAGGTACGCTAGGGTAAGTGTTCGCACTTTCTGTTAACGCTTTCTCTTAATACTTGCCCGGCGCTCCCCTGACCATACCCGAGTAATTACCGAGTAAGTCGAGTAAGCTCGGGTAAGACTCCGCACTTTCTGTACACTCTTTGAGTGGACTCTACAGTAACTCGGGTAAGCTCGGGTATGTGATCGCACTCTCTGTCAACACTTTCTCGTAACACTTGCGCGGCGCTCCTGCGAACATTCTCCGGTAACTACCAAGTGATTTGAGCAAGCTTGGGTAAGTGTCGAAACTTTCTGTACAGTCTTTGCGCACACAGTTTATGCGTAGACTTTCCGAGAAAGCCAGTTACTCGCGCAAGCTTGTGCAAGTGTTCACACTTTCTGTTAACACTTGCGCTGCGCTTCTCCGAAGATACCCAAGTAACTACCGAACGGCTTGAGTAAGCTCGGATAAGTATCCGCACTTTGTGTGCACTTTTTTTGTACACACTTTCTGTACACACTTCGCGCGGACGCCACAGTAACTCCGGTAAGCTCTGGCAAGTGTCCAGACTTTCTGTTAACGTTTACCGTTAACACTTGCGCGGCCCTCCTCCGAAAATACCTGAGTAACTACTGAGCGACCTGAGTGAACTCGAGTAAGTGTCTGCGCCTTCTGCACACTCTGGGCGTGGACGCCACAATAACTCGGGTAAGCTCAGGTAAGTATTCACAATTTATTTTAACACTTTCTCTTAAAACTTGCGCGGCGCCCTTCCGAAAATGCCCGAGTAACCACCGAGTGACTTGAGCTAGCTAGGGTAAGTGTCCCCACTTTGTGTACACACTTTCTGAGGACACCACCCATGAGCCTCGTAATACTTACGGATTAAAAAAATGGGAGAGCACTCATAAGCTCTGCCGTAAGAGTATGATGCGAGTGTGTTAATGAGTTCATGATCAGTTCTGGGATATTAGTGACATTCTACCTGCCGACTGACGGGGCCGGTCCCTGTTTCAAGCAGTCACCAGTCGAGTCTATGAGACCAGGTTTGCTCTTCCCAAGCAACTTCGCTGCCAAACTTTCAGTCAACTGCCGACTGCCACGATGGGTAGTTTGTTCACAATTGAATATGCAGGTCTCTACTTGCCACGGTGGGCAAGTTGCAATGAAGTCATAAGGTCACGTGACCTATTTGGCAGGCTCCACAACCCATCTCCATGCTCCGGCACAGTTGCGAGGGTTCAATCGGGCGCTGTTGCAAAAATTATTTTTTTCCGCCATAGGCTGTGTAGCGCTCTCATGTTAAATTTAGCTGCGGTCTTTGCTGAAACGTCTGGTTGTATAGGCCGGCCTGCCAGTGCAGATTTCAGCTGGTAGCGCTGCAATGTGTGTTCCCTGCTAGTCCCCGTCTACTGTGCTGTGGGAATGGCATTCAGAAACAACTCACCGAAAAAGTCCTCTTATATACCTTCGCCTGCTTGCATAGAGCAGGTCTGGAGGAAACTATCTAGGAAGTGTGGAATATAGTTGGAATTTATTATCTTTTATAACGTAATTTTTCCTAACAATTGGCTTGAAAAGCTTGTGCATAACCCGGAAGGTGAATAAGTGGTCATTACTCTGTTTTTCCTTGAAAACGTCATTACCTGCCGATACATAGTGCGCGGGAGACCCGGTCAGGAAGTCATGCCTTTAGTGTTTGCCACCCGGAGGAAGATGCCATTTTCCGGCAATTAGAAAACCGACCGACCGACCTACTTACTGCATGACATCAAACATAACGGCAAGCTCCCAAGGCCTACTTAAATCAGACGTACTGAAACCATTAGAATGAATGAAGACATTACCGATGAGCAGCCTACAGAGAAACTAACAATCTAGATGTAAAATTATTTTCACAAATTCCAGGCGAGTTATAGGAGTGAATTTAAACTTCATTCACTCGCATGTGTTCTTTTTGTCTGATAGCATTATGAGGGTCATGAAGGCGAAAACTTCCCGGAGGCTTCCGAGTCTGTGTGAAGCATCAGCTGCTAAGTCTAGCAGTTGGTGTTTTTTTGGCATTTCCCTCCTACAGCCTGCCACCTTGCAAACGTCCTCCTCTTCCATCCCTGCTTAAAAATCTACGGGAGATGAGGTGAACGCCGGACGAAGAATGCTGAGCAAAAGTTAAAATGACTAAGAAGAAATTGACTCAGAGAACAAGAGTCCTAGGTGTAGCATAGACAGCCTCCCGAAGAATTATCCGTGCAAAGATAAGGCTGAGCGATGCTGTTTGCTCTCGTACTGCTCGCGAATAGCAACCTTTCCCAAAGATGGCTGTGTTAGGAACAGCCACTTGCCGGTACAGTGGTGCATCGCTTAACCGTTGCGTCACTGCGTAAATAGCGGTACTGGGACTCACCACGATCTATAAAATTGATATATTTTGCGTAGCTACATAGTCATAACTGGAAGAAAATCGGAGTGTGAAATAGACTGATAAATGAAACTGAGTAAACTGACAATAGGAAATGAATTTAAAACGCAATTCGAGAAAGTAAAATATTGAAATAGATTGGCGGGTGAAATAAATATATGATGGCATTTCTTGCCGTTCAATTCAATTGATCAGCCTCAAATTTTTTGGTGGTGGTAGCGAAAAACTTTAATATTCAAAGAGAGTTTGAGGGTCAGAAAACCCCGCTGCATGGTCGGTATTCTTAGTCCGGGACACTGCACGACGAGGCCACGTCTCGCGGCCGCTTTACTGGAGCCCTTTGGGACTCCAGAGTGAAGCAGTTGAGGAGGGCAGTCTCCAATGCCTCTCGGGGGGGGGGGGGGGGGGGGATTCTGAGTACATGCCCACACCATGTGAAGAATATCGCAGACCTCTCCACAGTGCGGGCAGCGCCCATCCGTGTTCGGATCGAAGTGTTTTGCTATGGCAGGACACGGAAAAGTTCCTGTCTGCAGGCGCCGCAGAGTTCGCTCCTCCGCGTTACCCAGCCCCTTGGCAGGTGCCGGGTAGAGGCGGTGAATGTCGCAATAATGAATTAGGATTTCACGAAACCGCAGAACCGGTTTATGAGCTTCTGAGCCAGGAGAGCTAGGATTCATCTTAAAGCAGCGCGAAACACAGGACGAGAGAAAAAAACAAGAGACGTTGTTAGATTGCGCTCGTGTCGTCTCTTGTTTCTTTCTCTCGTCCTGTGTTTCGAGCTGCTTTAAGATGAATCCGTTCCAACTTGCCCAGTTTTCTGTTCTAGTTAGAGCTAGGATGAGGAGCCCGGTGTGTGAGCGCTCGGGCGGCCGCATCAGCGGCCTCATTGCCTCGTAGACCCTGGTAGCCGGGAGCCCAGATCACGTTTGTGCGAGTTGAATCGGAGGGAGCGCGTCTCAGAATTTTGGAGGCAAGAGGTGATATTTCCCCAGTAAGGTAATGTTCAGAGGCCCGGCGAGAGTCTGCGATAACCGTTCTCGATTTTGGATCGGCGACAGACAGCTATTGCGACTTCCTCCGCTCGTGTTGAATCAGGGGCCCGAAAAGATAGCCCATTAACATTCATTCCCCGGTGGACTACGGCAGCCGTGTAGAATCCCGCGTGCGACGGCCCTGTGATGTCCACGTAGTAGACGCCCTCTTTAGATCGATATTGCCTCTCAAGCGTGCGAACCCGCACTTGTCATCTGCCTTTATGTGAAGCCATGTCCATGTTACGCGGGAGCGCAGCGACCCAGAGCATGCAGCACCACAGCACCGGGATGCTCTACGTCCCCTCTGGTATACATGTGTGTTGGATGTGTAAGCGGTTTAGCAGGCGGTGCCCAGGAACCGTCTGCGATAGCCGCGTATATTGGTTGACGAGGTGGGCCACCCTAACTCCTGATAGGAGTTTACCACACCCAACGCCTTCAGTTTGGTGTTGGAGGTAGCCACCGGCAAGTCCAGCTCTCGCTTTGTTGCCTTCCTTATTATGGCGTCAATGCGCTCGTATTGTTGTTTGGTGGTGCGTAGGTACGGCACGGCGTAGAGGATCCGGATGGTCATGAAGGCATGGACGAGCCGTAGCGCGTCCCTGCCCCGAAGACCACCCCCCTTGTTGGAAATACGGTGGATCATGTGCCCTACCTCTTCACCTATGCGCTTCAGTTTCGCTATAGTAGAGTCCGGCCTAAGTTTGTTATTGATGAACAGACCCAGGATCCGGAACCTCCGTTGTCAGCAATTTTGTCACCCTTTTTGCAGAGAAACAGGACAGCTTGGTCCTGGCCAGCCGACAGCATGATCTTTTCCTCTCTCTCTATTTCGATGGACAAGCTCTCAACACTGAAGCATACAAACGCAGGTTAACAAACATTCACTTGCTCACATTACTGCCGCTATTGAACGACCTTAGATCATATTCCTTTTTGTCTTAAATCGAACGCTGTGCAGAGCTTGCAGGTGATAGTGAAGACTTTGCACGCCTATGCTTCCTTCTGCGCGGAGTTGTTTCGCACGCACCTCTGGACTGAAGACACCATGTGTCGTCAGCACCTTGCTCTGGTCGGAGGCAGTTGGCTGTCCTGCGCAGTGTTCAGATCGTCGCGACACCTTGCTCTCGTCACAGGCGGTTGGCTGTCGTGGACAGTGCTCAGATGGTCGCGACACCTTGCTCTCATCGCAGGCGGTTGGCTGTCCTGGAGTATGCTCAGATCGTCGCGAATCCTTGCCCTGGTCGGAGGCAGTGGGCAGTCCTGGGCACTGCTCAGATCGCCGCGACACCTTGCTCTTGTCGCAGGCGGTTTGCGGTCCTGGAACGTGCTCAGATCTTCGCGAATCCTTGCTCTCGTCGCAGGCGGTTGGCTGTCCTGGAACATGCTCAGATCGTCGCGAATCCTTGCTCTCGTCGCAGGCGGTTGGCTGTCCTGGAACATGCTCAGATAGTCGCAAATCCTTGCTCTCGTCGCAGGCGGTTGGCTGTCCTGGAACATGCTCACATCGTCGCGACACCTTGCTCTTGTCGCAGGCGGTTGGCTGGTGTGGGCGGTTCTCAGATCGTCGCGGCATTCTCCTGCGGTAGTGATGAAGTGTGAGGCACGAAATACGCCAAAAAAGGCAGCTTTCGCATGACTTCAAAGCAAGAACATCAGTAGGTAGGCATTTTTGTTTGAAATATTCAGTTGTTAAACGAAGTAGTCAGGAGTATTGCCAGTGAAACGTTGCTCGTGCTTCAGTATTTTGGAGCCAAAAAAGTGCATGTCTGCGGGCCCACGCAATGCGTTGTACGAACCCGGGCAACCGCAGAATATAAATCCACAACTTAACCGTATAATGCATTAACCACGCTCGCACTTAACTTCACCAGAAAAGCAATTTACATGTTTACGCTTCACCAACTGGGTGAATACCCTGCGGGTATTCTGATTTTTTTTTTACTGCATTAATCTTTCAAACAGCCGTGCGCGCTAGGCCTACTGTGGCACAACGGAAGCCAGGCGGGCACGAACTAGAAGGGCACTTTCACGACGTTGCTGGCAAAAGAGAGACTGTCTCCTTTGCTCTTCGACGCTACAGTAGTGAACTCTGCTTACGTTCACGCTGATGGAGATCTCGGCCTGAGTCTTCTTCGGAGAGCAATCCAGTCACTAGCACTAGGTTGAAAGACCAGGCGAAGGAGGCGATGGCGTCTTCTTCTACTTCTTGTTCTCCACGTGAAAATGGCATGCTGCCTAGCTTCGTTTTCTTCGAATTATATCTTCTTTCGAACCGGCCCAATTTGAAAATGAAAGAGGAAGCAGCAGAAATTATTGGAGAAAGTGTTCGCCGCACCGAACAAGGCTCTAAACAGTGAGCAAGGGGTCATCTTAAAGTGATTGCAGTCGAATACTCATATCAACCCAGCAAATTCAGCCATATATTTTCAAATTCGCACGACTCACATTGCCTCTTCTGCGGCATGTGGCTAACTTTTATCTCATGGTATGGCGGCGCAGTTCTGCACACACCCGGAAAACCCGCTTTGGCTGGAGAACCGGTTAGAAGCGGCGGCAAAAGCCAATGGGCTTCTGAACTGATGGCCACCGAACTAGCCTTGATTTCTGTTCATTAATTGTTTTTCGCGCACACACAGTTGGGGGAATTATTACATAAAAGAGAAAAAGAATGGGAAGACGCTCAAGCTTCGCCGTTAGGACTGAAATGCGGAAGCGTGTTGCAGCGCTGCCAAGGAGTCCACGGAACAACCTCGTCCGTTCAGCGCGGCGCCTTCTCCGTTGGAAACAGCTTTGAACGCAACGCATTTTTGAGGAGAGGAAACAACTCAGTAATTGTCTCAAATCTTGGTGGACACTGGAACCCTACCGTAAAAAAAGAAAGGTAGGTGAGAGTGAAAGAAGAGAGAAAGAGCTGCCGTAATGAACGAAACGAAAATTGGATTTGAGAAAAGGAAGTTGCACTAACTGTCTCACACCTCCGTGGAAACCCGAACCCCCCTAATAGGTTGCCGGTTCGAATATCAAGCTCTCTAACTTGACTAGTTAGTTAATGCTCCTCGGAACGCTGAATGGTATTACACTATCTGGAACAATCTGCAGCAAATGGTTGGCATGACAGAGTTTTGTAGCGAAAGCTACATTGGACACGAACTTGCGATTTCGGTGTGGCGGTGCTCCGTGGAGGCACAGAGACCGACCTTGAGCCTTTGCGTAGCAACGGCCGCTGCTGGAGAACGCCGTGCGCTCGCCGCGGCATGTAGCATGACGTCTCACCGCGCGCCTCACCGCCGCCGTTTGGTCACACCGCTTGCCTCGTCGTCGCACTCACCTCCGCTCGCTTCGCCAGCTTTGTCGCATGCCTACTTTCATTACCTATATCTTGGCATAGCCGACGTAAGCCACTGCCATTTTTTTTCCGACGTGCGGTGCCGGCAACTACAAATACGACACTGACGGCTGTTCCACAGAGAGAGAAAGAGAGTGAGTGAGTGATTGAAAACTTTATTAGCTCTAGATTCGGTAGTACACGGCTGTTTTGAGATGGCTTCGTCCATCTTGCTCAAAGGTCGGTTGCCCTTAGTCCAGGGCTCCGCTGGATGCTGCTGCCAGTTTTGCTCGCCGAATCAGACCTTCTTGGTCGACCCGGCAATCGCTGGAGAGCACTCCCTTCTACTGCTCCGCACTCGGGGATTTTTATCACTGGTACCACGCTTATCCTCTGGCATGCCCACGTGATGTGGTACAGCGTGGGGGGTTCTTGGCATCAAGGGCATTTGTCATTGTATTGTGTTGGATACATTTTGTTGAGTACGTGTAGGTTCGGGTAGGAGCCCGTCTGTAGCTGCCTCCAATCGACAGAGTCCTCTCTGCTAAGGGAGTTGTCCGGTGGTGGATACCGCTTTCTGCAGCCCTTGTAATAATTTAGTATCGCCGAATAATCTTGGGGTACAGGTTCGTTCCCCTCGAGGTCGCCTATGTTGGATGCTCGGTAATAAGTGTACCCTCGAGCTATCCTGTCCGCCTCTTGATTCCCTGTTACTCCCGCGTGTCCTGGCGTCCATACTATGCCTGATTGGTTCTTCATTTGTTTGTCGTTGTGTTATGTGGTCCCCAGAGCGGAGTATGCGGAGCGCTCTGTGCCCTATTCTGCCGCGTAGGTAGTTACGGCATGCTGTATGTGAGTCTGTAAGGATTTTTAGAGACCGTTTAGATCGATAGCCCTCCGCTGCCGCTAGCGCGACGGCCGCTTCCTCAGCCTCAACTATCGTACAGTCTTGTAGTGGTGCACTGGTGATCTCGCGTAGTGTCGAGTCAATCACCGTTGTTACCGCATTGCTGTTGTGCTGCCCCGCTGTTCTGGTGTATGTGGCTGCGTCCACGTATACCGTCGTTTCTTGGGGTGCTAATGTCTTTTGTAGGTATTCAGCCCTTGCCTCTCTGCGTGCTTTGTGTAGGTTGCGATCCATGTTCCGGGGTATTGGCGTTACTTTTAGTGTGTTGCGACATTTATCCGGGATTGTTTCTGTCCTCTGTATCTCTTGAATTTGATCGGCGCGGTCCAGTTTCTTTAGGAGCTCCCTGCCAGATGGGCTCTGTTGTAGTCTGCGCAGTTGGGAGACTAGTTGTGCCTCTCTCAATTCATCGAAAGTGTTGTGCAGTCCTAGGGATAGGAGTTTTTCGGTTGAAGTGCTGTGAGGAAGGTGGAGTGCGGTTTTGTAGGCTTTGCGTAGAATCACGTCCGCCTGTTGTACCTCACTCTTGATGGGATTGCAGTAGGGGAGGCTGTATGTCACTCGGCTGACTACCAGGCTTCTGACCAACGTGAGTGTGTCCTCCTCTCGCATGCCATGACGTCTCGGCTAGATTCCTTCCTAGATATTCCTAGATTTCGCTAAGGCATTCGACAAAGTACCTCATCAACGCTTGCTTCTTAAACTCTCCCAGTTGAACCTACATCCGAACATAATTGCATGGATTAAAGCTTTCCTCACGCATCGCTCTCAGTCCGTCGTCATTAATAACCAACTTTCCAACCCGCTTCCAGTAACCTCTGGCGTCCCACAGGGTTCTGTTCTCGGTCCTTTGTTATTCCTCATATACATTAACGATTTACCCCAGCATGTCTCTTGTCACATCCGCTTGTTCGCCGATGATTGCGTCATTTATCGCTCAGTGACTAACCATTCTGACCAAGAATCCCTTCAGGCAGACCTGCGCCATGTGCAAGACTGGTGCTCCCAGTGGATTATGATGCTCAACCCTAACAAATGCAAGTGCATGTCCTTTCACCGCCGTCGAAATCCTCTTGTTTTCAAATACACAGTCTGCAATTCCCCAGTTGACCTTGTCCACTCATATAAATACTTAGGAGTCACCATTTCTAATGATTTATCTTGGCGTTTGCACGTGACTAACCTGATATCATCTGCTAATAAAACACTAGGTTTCTTAAAACGTCACCTACGGGAAGCCCCACAACACGTAAGACTACAAGCGTACATCTCATTCGTTAGAACTAAACTTGAATACGCATCACCCATCTGGAGCCCTCATCAAGAATATTTAACACACGCTATCGAAGCTGTTCAAAACAGGGCTATCAGATTCATTCACACCTCATACTCGTACGACGTGAGCATATCATCCCTCAAATCTCAGTCAGGTCTAGCTAATCTTTTTAGTCGCCGTCGCATAGCCAGTCTTGTCCTGTTTCACAAGTTATTTTATTCACCACTAAAACAAGAACCATACATTTGCGCACTTGCACAACGCAGGTCCCATCGCATCGGTCATTCTCTTCAAGTTTTGCATCCACGTGGCCGTACCACTGTTTTTGCCAACTCATTTTTTTTCTCGTGCAGCAGCTGACTGGAACGGCCTTCCCCATGATATTGCTGCCATAACATGTTCATCATCATTTTCAAGCACTGTTGATTCCTGCATTTTGTAAACCCCACCCCTTATGTAACACCCTGGAAAATGGTCTTTAAGGAAAATAAAGTGAACTGAAGTGAAGTGAAGTCTGTGTGAGATGTGCGTGATCATGCGGGCCACTTGTAGAGTGGATGCTTTGAGTAGGGCGAGGGTGTGAGTCCAGCGTTGGTTTGACTGTATCCACATCCCCAAGATTCTGATGAGTGTTTTTTTTCGGTATCGACTTCCCCTCGAGGTAGATGTTCAACTTTAAGTCGTCGCTACTCGGGGCTGTGCGATTTTGTTTTCCTCTCCAAACTCTTAGGGGCTGTGATTTCTCGGTGGAGCATGCTAGCCCTCTTGCTCTGACGTAGTTCTCTACGCAGGTGGCTGCCTTTTGTAATTTCTCTTCTTTCTCTCCGAGCGAGCCTGTGTTGACCCAGCCTGTGTTGTGGGTCTGGCAGCGGCATGGCGAACGGTTCTTGCAAACACGTGTGATTCATTTTGCAGATAGCCGCAAGCATCGCTGGACCATACTTCCTGAGCAATGCTTCTTCTTCAGGCTTCCTTCATGGAAAATGCACGCTCACGGGCCCTCCATTCAGTTCCTGCTGTCAACCGATAGATGGCAATGCAACCATAACCTCATCTTCCGTCGATCTCGCTTGTCTCGACCACGCATGGCACAACCCCGGAACGTCATCGACAGGGACCCGACGGGATATAAAATCAACACACCGGCCAATCCTCTTCAGTGGGTCTGGCAGCGGCATGGCGAACGGTTCTTGCAAACACGTGTGCTTCATTTTGCAGATAGCCGCAAGCATCGCTGGACCATACTTCCTGAGCAATGCTTCTTCTTCAGGCTTCCTTCATGGAAAATGCACGCTCACGGGCCCTCCATTCAGTTCCTGCTGTCAACCGATAGATGGCAATGCAACCATAACCTCATCTTCCGTCGATCTCGCTTGTCTCGACCACGCATGGCACAACCCCGGAACGTCATCGACAGGGACCCGACGGGATATAAAAGCAACACACCGGCCAATCCTCTTCAGTGGGTCTGGCAGCGGCATGGCGAACGGTTCTTGCAAACACGTGTGCTTCATTTTGCAGGTAGGCCACAAATACGCTTTCAAATGTTATAGGAGCGATGATCGTTTCTTATTGCTGCTGCCAGACCCTCAGCACTTTCTGTGATTTTTTCTTGCCTACTGCATTCGTTAAAAATTTTGTTGCAACTGTCCGGCGATGTCGAGACAAATCCAGGCCCAAAGTCAGAGGAAATGCTAACGGAGCTGCTAGCTGGACAAGCACGAATCAGCGCAGAGCTTTCCGCGCTCAACTCTAGAATGGCTACCTTTGAACAGCGTATTACGCACATAGAGGCGTTGGCTTCAACTGCAAACGACGCTCTTCAGCGTGTTCATGATCTTGAGACAACTGTTGAGAATCTTAAAGATGTCATTACCAAACTTGACCGCAAAAATGATGACCTGGAAAACCGATCCCGTAGGAATAACTTAATCATCTATGGCTTGAGGGAACCATCAAATGAAACTTCTGAGGGGCTATTGGCTTCTTTATCGGAGTTACTGTATTCCAAACTTGGAATCCAATGTGAAGGTATTGAACGCTGTCACAGGCTTGGCAAGCAAACAACTGAAAAGACGAGACCTGTCATTTTTAAACTGCTAGACTTTAGAACCAAGCTTTCCATCCTTAAAAACGCCAGAAAACTAAAAGGATCTGATACGCACATTAGCGAAGACTTTTCTGCGCGTGTACGGCACATTAGGAAGGCTCTCTGGGACAACTCGGTTGATATCCGCAAAGAAGCAGATAAGTATAGGTTGCAATACGATTCCCTGATAGTCGACAGTGTTCGTTACACTTGGGATGATGTTTCCAAAAGGCTTGTCAAGGCTGCACGTGCTGCAGTGCCTAGGGACACAGAGTGACTCGTTAATGAGCAGAAAGGTAGAAATGAGCAGAAAGAAAAGCAGAAACTGACTCTTTTGAACTTAAATGCTAGAAGCTTGCTTAATAAGATTGAAGATTTCAATTGGCTTGTAGAATGTTACACTCCGTCAGTTATTTGCGTAACAGAAACATGGTTGGACAACTCCATATCAGATGTAGAATTTTTGCCTCCAGATTACTCGGTGATCAGAAACGACAGGCAGTTTGCTAGAGGAGGGGGCGTAGCTCTGTTCATTAGAAAAGGCATTGAAATTTTTGTATTGCCAGAACTTCCGAATACTGAGTCTGTTTGGTGCCGGCTAAACATTTCTGGTTTCGTGACAGTCGTGGGTGCTGTGTACCGTCCGCCCGGTTCGGAAAATATTTTCTCGCACATTATAGAATACATAGCGGAACACAGGCTCCACAAGTATAAAATGAGCATTACAGGTGATTTCAATGCTCCTTGTATCGATTGGAAGTTGTTAATTTTAACAGGTCGTGAGAAGGTTGTTTGTGAATCCCTAATTAATATGGCTATATCATATGATTTAACACAAGTCGTTGAATGTCCAACTCGAGAAAACTGTTCTTGACCTCGTTTTTGCTAATGAACAGTTGCTGCAATACGGATTTCAGTGTGATGTAGTCGACGGACTGTCAGATCACAAGTGTGTTTTCATGCAATTTAATGTGGTTTGTGAGCCCCATAAGCCGAATTTCAATATTGTTAAAGATTTTACCCGTGCCAACGACCGTGCTATTACTGAACTGCTAGCGTCGTCTTTCGGAGATTTCGTGACAGACAGTGAAACGTGTGGTGTTGATGCTTTATTCGAGCAGTTTTATAATTTAGTACATAGCTGTGTGCTTCATTTCGTCCCCACAAAATGTGTGAAACATAACCCGAAGCATCCGTGGTACACAAGAGACATAATTCATCTCATAAGACGCATCAAGCGCTTGCGCAAGCGCAGCCGGCCAGGAAACGAACGCCGCGATTCACTACTACTTTCACTCAAGTCGGAGCTAAAGACAAAAATGACACAAGCTAAACACTTTTACTTCAACACAACACTGTCAACATTCATGAAAGAGAACCCATCGAAATTTTGGAAAACAATATTACCCTCTCCCATGACTCTGTATCTTTCATTATCAACGAGCAGCCTTGCACTGATCCCGTAACCATTTCTGAAGCCTTCAATAGCTACTTTCACTCTGTCTTTCATCTTGATGATGGTACCAATCCTCCCTTCATTCATAGCTCGGAACACCAGTTACCCAACCTCGAAGTAAGTTACCCTGGGGTTCACAATCTGTTAGTAAAAATTGACACAACTAAAAGTGCGGGACCAGACGCCATACCCAACATGTTTTTAAAGAGGTACTCGGAATGGAGTGCCCGTTACCTTACAGTCATTTTCAACAAATCACTGGACACATCCTCCGTTCCCCGGGCTTGGAAAATTGCCAATGTCATCCCGGTGTTTAAATCTGGCGATAAACAACGAATTAGTAATTACCGACCGATCTCCCTGATTTCCACTTGCTGCAAGCTTCTTGAGCACATTATTCACAAGAACCTTGTTCAGTTCTTAACTTGTCATAATCTACTGTCACACTGTCAGCACGGTTTTCGATCTGGTTTTTCCGCTGTCACTCAGCTCATTGAATTTACTCACGACATCGCTTCCGCTTTAAATAACCGTGATCAAATCGATGAAATATTTATAGATTACTCCAAAGCATTTGACATGGTCTGCCATAATAAGCTTCTTCGTAAACTACGCACCATGTTTAACGGCAATAAGTTACTGGACTGGATAACCGACTACTTACACTTAAGATCCCAGTTCGTCACTTTTAACCATGCACAGTCATCGTCAGTCACTGTAACTTCAGGTGTGCCCCAAGGGTCGGTGCTTGGGCCTCTACACTTTATAATTTTTATTAATGATGTAGCTAATGTTACTAACGACACCGCAGTGAAGTTACGCCTATATGCCGATGACTGTGTGCTTTACCGCAACGTTGCTAACGCCGATGATCAACAGGAACTAAACAAAGTGTTTTCATTGTTCTGTGAATGGAGTAATGCATGGCAAATGAAAATTAATTTCACTAAAACAGTTGCAATGACCTTTGGTAACAAAAAGAATCCGCTGCATTTCTCTTACAGTAACAACGGTAACTGCTTGACCCACGTCAGCGAGTTCAGATACCTGGGCGTTATATTTTCGCATAACTTAAAATGGAATGCTCACATAAATAACATATCTGGGAAAGCACTTCGCAAACTTGGTTATCTCAAACGAACCTTAAAAAATATCACGAAGGAATGTAAATTAACTGCATACAAATCACTAGTTCGACCTATCCTGGAGTACGCCTCAATTGTCTGGTCCCCTCATTACGCGCGCGACATTGACCGTTTAGAATCAGTTCAAAAAAAAGCAATAAGATTCATCTTCAGCCGGTATGATCGCAAGTTTTCACCTTCTTCCCATATGCACAGTTTATCTTTACAAACATTAGAACATAGGCGCACACGTGAACGCATCATTATGCTGCACAAGATCGTTCACACATCATCTGGCATTCAGGCACCCTTCACATTTGTGTCATCAAGCGCACGTGCAACCCGACGGAACCACCCATTAAACATTGTTCCCTTCAAACCACATATAGATTGTTTTAAATTTTCTTTTTTCCCTCTAACCGTTGAAATTTGGAATGGATTGGACAGCTCAATTCGTGCATTGCCAATTGAAGAGTTTGTTGTTCAGTTGCCTGACAATTTGACCCGTTGATCTGTTTTTAATATTTCTGTGTTATCTATTTCTATGCTACCCATGTTATTTGTTTTTACTCATGTATTCACCCACTCCTGCTATGTCTCTCCTCAGAGACAGCAGTATTTATAAATAAAAAAAAAATGGTGATGTCGTCGGCATACATGGCATGGTGTATGCCGTCGATTGCTTTTAACTGTTTTGCCAAGCCAATCATGGCTATGTTGAAGAGCGTAGGGGAGATAACCGATCCTTGAGGTGTTCCTTTATTTGGAGTAAGAAATTTGTCTGATCTGAGCTCCCCCAGGCCAATTGTTGCCGTTTTGTTTGAGAGGAAGGCTTTGACGTAGCCGTAGATTTTCCTCCCGCAGATCAGGTCGTTCATGCCCGTAAGGATAGCCGCGTGACTTACATTGTCAAAAGCCCCCTTGATGTCCAATGTCAGTATTATGTTTTTTCCGCTCTTGGGGACGTTCCCAAGTACTTCTTCTTTGATTTGAAGGAGAACATCTTGGGTCGATAGTTTTACTCTTAAACCGAACATGCTGTGGGGATACAGTTCGTTGTCCTCCATGTACTGTTGTAGTCTCAGCGTCACCACTCGTTCGTACAGTTTTCCTAGGCATGATATGAGCGAGATCGGTCTGAGGTTCTCAATTTGTAGTTTCGTGCCCGGTTTAGGAATCATGACAACCTCCGCATGCTTCCACTCCTCGGGGACGGTCTCCGCTTCCCAGTGTTTTGAGAAAGTCCGTTAATTCTGCGACTAGCTCATCACTGAGGTTGCGGATGAGTGCGTTATTGATCTTGTCTGCACCCGCGGCCGTGTTTCTGGTTGTGTTTCGAATCGCTGCGTAGACCTCTTCTCGCGTGATGGGTCTGTCCAGGGTGTGGTTTTCACTTCCCCGATAGCGCTCTGCGTAAGCTGCTGGGTGTGTGTCCCCGAAGCACTTAACGCGTACTTTTTCCAGGAGTGCTGAATCTGGTCCCTTGAACTGGTGGATTAACCGGTAGATGGCTTTGTTGTTTTCTGCCTTGGCTTTTGTTGGATCTATGAGAGCCTTGAGTACATGCCACGTCCTCGATTAGCTCAAAGTTCCGTTGAGGGAGTCACTGAATTGTTGCCAGTTTTGCCTTGCCAATTGCGCCGCGTACTCCTCTGCTTTCGCTGTGACTTCTGCGATCTTAAGTTTTAGTTTTCTGTTATACTTTTGTTTCTTCCACTTCTTGGTCAGCCAGCGTCTAGCTTCCCATAGCTTGAGCAGCCTGGCGTCCACCTCGGGTGTCGGCGTCGTTCGCGCGATTTCTTTAGTGTACTTGCACTGTTTTTCTTTCAGCATGTTTCCCCACCCTTCTATCGATTGGATCCCGTTCGCGGCGATATTCCCTTCGCATGCCTCTCGAAAAGCGCTCCAATCCGCAATTCTTGCCGATCCCAGCTGGCGCTTTAGCCTGTCGGAGGTTACTTGCGTTTTAACTATGTAGTGGTCACTGCCCAGATTTTCTAACAGGTTCTCCCACACTGCCTGTTCCGCTCCCCGTATGAATGTGAGGTCGGGACAGGTGTCGGTACTGACGCTGTTTCCGATTCTGGTTGGAGTGTCTGAGTCTGTGAGGAGGTTGCAGTCATTGTTTTCTGCTGCCGCTGTTAGTGCTTTACCTTTTGGGTTAGCTGTTTGGTATCCTCAGCTTTTGTCCATGGCATTAAAGTCTCCTAGTATGATTAGTGTGTTGTTTTTTGCTAGTTTGCGTGCGCCATGGAAAAGTTCGTGGAATTTTGCTTTCTTCTGTTTTGGAGGACTGTATGCATTCACAATGAAGATTCTGCCCCTCTTTCTTTTCTTCTTTGGTATAATTTCTAGTATTACGTGTTCTAAGGCGGTGTCGTCAATCTTGTCATGGTTTATGGCGATGAGCGCCTTACTGACTAGGGTTGCCGTTCTTCCTTTCTCTTGAGTCTCGTAGCACGTATATCCTGCGAGTGTTGGCGTAGTGCCCGTCTCTTGAAGCGCTATGATGTCGGGCGGTGCTTGTTGTGTATGAATGTGTTGTTGGAGGAGGCCCTGCTTCTTGCGGTAGCCTGTGCAGTTCTATTGCCATATGCCTAGGGCTTCTTGGTTTCCTAAGGTTTTTTGGCCATATTTAAGCTTCAGTTTAGCAGGGTAGAAGTTAAGGCGAGTTGGTGAGACATGAAGGAGCTAGACACCGCAGCGGACACGGGACAGAGAAAGAAGACGACACAGGGCGGTACTTGCAACTACCGCAGTTGCAAGTACTAGTTGCAAGTACAGTACAGTTGCAAGTTACAAGTACAAGTTGGAAGCAGTTGCAAGTACCGCCCTGTGTCGTCTTCTTTCTCTGTCGCGTGTCCGCTGCGGTGTCTAGCTCCTTTAAGCTTCAGTGTTGTTTGTGGCCGAGTTGGCGAGGGCTGCCAGCGCGGGGCGGTGGTAGGCCTTTTCTCAAATGTTATCGGCGAATTTCTGCTTGCGGATGCTGCTCCGGAGTTCTGTGACTAGTAGTTGTACTTGCTGCATCATCTGCTGCATCATTTGCTGGATTTGTGCCTTAAAGTTAGTGAGATCCTCGTTGCCTGTTTGCGACGGGGATTGGGTTTGTAATGTTTGTGGCTGCGGAGGGCTGTTCGACTTAAGGTCTCGTACTGCCTTCGTAAGCTCTGCTGTTTGGCGCTCTACTTCTGTCTGCCTAGCGCGTGATAGTTCTAATTCGCGTCTCAGCGCTGTTTTCTCCGCGTCCTCCTGTCTAGGTTGTTCGCGGTTGCTGTTTGTGTTTGTGTTGTGTTTGTTAGTTATCCCTCCCGAGTGCGGAGCAAACCAGGGGTTTTCGGCTCCCCAGCTCACCTTGACGCCGCCGCTCTTTCGGGTTTGCTTCTGCTTGTTCTGCTGCTGCTGCTGCTGCTGCTGCTGCTGCTGCTGCTGCTGGCTCCCTCCCTTGATGGCCGGGGTTGGCAGGGGCGGACAGGACCGTGACCGGCTCCGTGAACTGCTTCGTGACGCCCGGGATCTCGAGCAGCTCTGGGAGGACTCCCCCTCCGAGCTTAACCACCTCGGTTTCTCGCCACGGTCGTTCCGGCTGCGGCGTCTGCTCTCGCGTCCGCCGCCGTTGTTGCCGCTGTTGGCCTTGCCTCGCGGCTCCCTGGCTTTCTTTAATCGGTCGTGACACTCCCTCGATCCGGTAGCGTGGTCGCCTCCGCAGATCAGGCATCTCGGGGTACACTGGTGGTCTTTTGGCGGGTTTTGCATCCCGCACTGTTTGCAAGCCTTGGCGTCCGGTGTGGGGCACACGTCGGAGCGGTGACCTTGTTGGCAGCAAACGTAGCATATTTGTCTTGTGGGCCGATACGGGTAGCACTTGTACTCGGCTCCGCAGTCGATGACATGTTTCGGTGTGATGGGTCCGTCAAAAGTGATGACAGCTGTCTTGGTCTTGCCTAGTTTTCAAGCGCTGTGGATGGTAACACCCTGTGTGCGCGTCCACATATCGGCTTTCAGTTGCTCCGGTGTCGCTCCGGGGTCAACTCCGTGTATAACGCCACGCCGGGTGCCTTCGGTGCGGCCGCGTAAGCGTTCACGTCGTATGGGCGTCCTTCGATCTTGAGGCTAGTGATGCGTCTCGCGAGCTGGGCGGCCTCTTCGTTCGGCGTGCTCACGATTATAATATTGGATCCTGTACGGAGCCTGGTGATCAGGTCTCTTTCTTCGAACTTGTTGCTACATGCCGCGGCTACGGTCCGGGCCACTTGGAATTGCTGGAGCGACTTGACTACAAGTCCCTTAGGTCGCAAAATAATCTTGAAATCGTCCCTGGGGAGCGGGGGCAGCCTTCGCCTGGGCTGCCGTTGCGTACTTTTCCCGTCTTTTTTCACTTCGCCGGCAGCTGGCGCGCCAGCTGTCGGCGTAGAGGCCGGGGATTCCCCTCCGAGGTCACCTTGAGAGGCCGGGGAAACTGCGGCGTTTGCGGTGGCGTTCCGTCCGTTTTTTCTCTGTCGCTTCTTTTGGCGTTTGGTCACGGCCAATTCCCAATTTGCCTCATCTTCTTTTTGGGTGTCTTGCTGCTCCTGCATGGCGGAGTCCTCGATTCCCCCGCCTGCCGAAATCTCGGAGTCGGAGATGTCGAGGTAGGCGTCGTCCATCTCTTGTGTTTCTAACAAATTCTGGGCTATTCTGCGCGTTGATGGCTCAAAATCTGGGAATTCTGTGGTACGGGAGGCGGTTCCAGGCTGCATCGCTGTCGCTGAACGGGCCTGGCTGCCCGCGAGCGCCCGTAGTCGGGCTAAACCTAAGTAGGCTTAGCAGCGAGCGTTTCCCGCCAAATAGTCGCCCGAGCCACGCGGGGCTTCAAAGTCCGGTAAAACTGCCAAGAAAAACTTTAATTCAAGAGGAATTCGGGGCACGCCCAAGGGTCCCCGCACGACCCCACTGCACTCAAGGGTTTATGTTCGTAGGGTTCATAACACTGGGCGCCCGGCCGGTGGCGATGGTCTGCATGGCCGGGTCCTCCGAGTGCAGCAGGGTCGCCCAGTCCTCCCAGGTCTTGAGGTTCTCTAGGTCCCGCGGGGTAGGGTCCGTCGGGCAGATGGAAAGGATGTGGAAGGAAGAAGCGAAGCGTTCTGGGCATAGGGCGCATGTCGGAGTGGGGAAGGATGGATGATGGTGGGCTAGGTTAAGGGGTGACGGGAGAGAGTGTGTCTGTAGTCTGCGCCAGAGCGTTGGTTGTTTTTTATCTAGGGAGAAGTGGGGCGGGGGTATAGCTGGCGTGAGGCTCTGTAGGCCTGCGTCAGCTCTCTGAATGAGTGCACGCGCTCCTTCGTGAATTCCCGATCAGAGGCCACCTGAGCCTGGTTTAAAGAACCTCTGGCTGAAAGATTGGCGGCCTCGTTTCCGGGATTCCCGGAGTGCTCAGGCACCCATATCAGCTCCATTTGGAAGGGGGGGGGGGGGGGCGGGGTGCATCGGGCGAGTCCAGTATGCCAAAAGCAGGGACATGAACTCGGCCTCGAGCAAAATTTAGAATCGCAGTTGTAGAGTCACTTAAAATGCACCGGGCTTCCGTGCGGTGGATAGCAAGTGCAGGGGCGGCTTCCTCTGCAGACTCTGGGGGGTGTCTGTAGGGAGAGGTAGTGTGAGGAGGGCGGATAAAGAGGAGTCCACCAAAGCTGCTGTCGCTTCTTCACCCGTGCAGGCAGCGTCCACCCATACGGCGTCCGGCTCGGAGCCGTACGCTCGATGGAGTTCCTTCGCACGGGCTCTGCGCGCTGCTCATGGTGGGACGGGTGCATATTCCTCGTGAGCGGCATGATGAGAAGCTCCCGGTGAAGGGGTCGTGGGATGGCGAAGAGGGTTGGGTCGTTGGCCGGTATTCTAATTCCGAGGGAGTCTAGGATATACCGACCTGTGGAGGTTTGTGTGAGCCTGATGTATTGAGCCTGTCGGTGGGCCTCCACCAGTTCCCCGATCGTGTTGTGGAGGCCCAGGCCTAGTAATCTGTCTGTGGGTGTGTTGAGGGAAAGGTGATGTGCTACCTTGAATGCCTTGCGAATCAAAGCATCCAAAGCGTTTATGTCATGTTTCGATAGTTGTAAGTCTGGGGTAGTGTACAGCACACGGCTGAGGACAAAGGCATGGATGAGGCGACATAGGTCGCGCTCCTCCATGCCCTATCAAAAAATCCAACAGTCTCTCCTTGTTGGCCCTTGAATGGCAAACAGGAATTGCTATTGGCACTCTGTTTGTCAAACAAGCCGGTAAGCCAACACCAACAGATTCCTTATATGGCGGTGTTGGCGAAACGCGAAATTATGCAAGCACCAACAGAGTGGCTTGAATTGGAAAGAAAATCCTGACTGGTACAGCTGTTGGTCAAAGACGCCAGTAAGCCAACACCAATGAGTGGCTTGAATCGCAAGCAGGAATCTTACTTGTACTGTTGGGTGAACACGCCATGTAGCCAATAGCAACGTGCAAACAGGTAAATTTGTATGCGCAGCAAAATATTCTAAACACTGTATGCCATGAAGACAACTCGTATGGTTATTCAGTCAGCATGCTTTGCTTCAGATGGTCTCCTTCCGTGTCATAGGTAAATTTCTGTGCACTAATAGAAAAGAATCGCGGCTCAATTTTCAACATCAACGCGATCCGGTCTCCATGCATGTGCGGTGTGTTCGTTAAAATGGGCAGTCAAGCTCGAATCAGTTTGTCAAAGTAGATACCACACTGATCGATGCATACATCGCCAGTTAGCTCTATGCATCGCCGAGCTCAGTCACGCATATATTGCCTTCACGTCTACGCACTTCATTCGACGGCTGCTGGATATGTTTTTCAAGAGTGCGAATAGCACTGGATGTTATCGTAGCGCGCAGATCTAACGCATATCGCCATGCTTCCTTGCAGTGGGTCGATGAATATGCAATCCGACAATGTGCTGTTAAGGCTCGCGGCGCAGCTATATGCGTTCCTTCCTACGTATCAACATTTATGAAATGTGCATTGCATATGAACGCGTAACAAACAGCGACCGTGACCCAGCCGGATGGTGGCATCGAACAGTCATAACCAATCCCGCGATTGCATTTCTTTAACAAATATTTGCAAGATTATATCTGACGCCAAGTTTCGGTTCGCGGCCGACTGACAAGCGCTCAGCAATCATACGAATTCGCATTAAAGCTATGCATTTGCCCTGTATGCGATATGCTTTTCTTCATCGACGCGATCCTTTCGTACAGCGTATCCAGACCGCGTAATTCGTGCCAACGAGGTCATTTCGCATATGCGACAACTAAATTACATGTCTGGACTAGTTTGAAGCGTAGCGTAGGCTGGCTACATACATAGAGGAACGTACAGCTCACGTCGACGCGCACGTTACGCGCAGTTGCCGGCTCGTTTGATTTTCCGGTTTTGCGGAGCAGTACAATCTGGCGGGATAAGAAAATAAAATATTATAATGTGCTCGCCCGTGCCGTGAAGTATATGTGTGTACAGTTGTACAAGTCTGAGAACAGAACATTTAAGAAGCCGCCGCGGTTGCTCAGTGGCTTTGGTGCTCGGCTGCTGACCCAAAAGACGCGGGTTCGATCCCGGCCGCGGCGGCTAGAATTTCTTTGGAGGAGAAATTCTTGAGGCCCGTGTACTGTGCGATGTCAGTGCACGTTAAAGAACCCCAGGTGGTCGAAATTTCCGGAGCCCTCCACTACGGCGTCTCTCATAGCCTTAGTCGCTTTGGGACGTTAAACCCCATAAACCAAACCATAAACCAACATGAACATTTAAGAACCGTCCATCTTCTTCGCACATCAATGCAGCTAATTCTCGTGCCTGCAACTAGCAGCGCACTGCCAAAGCCAAAAGTAAAGTACCACTCATAGTTCCTTAATTTAAAGGATGCATATCAGCATGAATCTGCACGCTTGTTTCTTAGTAATAAAGAAAAAAGGAAGGAAAGCATATTTGTACCCTCACCTCAAGATGTAGTTCATACATATGCACATTATTTAGAATAAATATTGTTGTTGATTGATTCAGTGTGAATGAGACAAAACAGGACACACTGTCTTCTTCTACATTTCAAGTAGTGTCCATAACTCCATGTACACATTACTCGGACTAGCTCAGTACATTGTGACAAATTAAACCTCCAATCAGCAGTTTGTTTTTCCTGCAATAAAGTAAAAAGCAGATTATTCTTTGTTGCTTCTTGAACAGCATACTATCATTTTCCGCATAATAGTAAATTTATTCCATTGCTTATTCTAAGATTTAGAAAAATAGTTATATAATTTTGATTGATTATCTAATCTGGTTAAATGTAAGTGCCACCAAAGATATAATGTTTTAAGGAAAATTTAGCCTGATAATGGCTAGCAACGACAGATTAAGCCCCCCGTGCAATGCAAAACTAGCTATGAAATGCAACTAACAAATACTGCCATTTTCATTGCCTGCGCAAGACCGTCATCTGAAGTGACAGGTTCGGTGCACAGGAGCACATCGGGCTCAGTCATCTTCATCAGTACCATCAACCTGACTACACCTCCTGCAAGACAAAGGCCTCTTCCATGTTTCTCTAATTAACCGTGTCCTTTGCCAGTTCCGGCCACCATATCCCTGCAAACTTCTTGATCTCATTCGCCCACCTAACTTTCTGCCACCCCCTGCTATGCTTGCCTTCTCTTGGAATCCACTCCATTACCCTTAAGGACCACCGGTTATCTTGCCTTCACATTATATGCCCAACCCAAGCCCATTTCTTTCTCTTGATTTCGCCTAGGACATCATTAACACCCGCTTAATTTCTCACCCATTTTGCCCGCTTCCGGTCTGTTAACGTTACACCTGTCATTTTTTTTTCGATAGCTCGCTACATTGTCCTTAAGCTGAACCCTTTTCGTTAGCCTCCACGCTTCTGCCCCGTAAGTGGGTACTGGTAAGATACAGCTGTTGCATACTTTGATCTTGAGAGATACTGGTAAACTGCCATTCATGATCCGAGAGAACCTGCCAGATGTGCTCCACCCCATTCTTATTCTTTTAGTTATTTCCCTCTCATGATCCGGATCAGCAGCCACTACCTGCCCTAAGTAGACGCATTTCCTTACCAGTTCTAGCGCCTCACTAGCAATTATGAACTGCTCTTCCCTTGCGAGACTGCTCTGCATTACTTTGGTTTTCTGCATGTTCAGGCCTACCGTTCTGCTTGTATAACTCATTGATCATGCTTTGCAGCTCATCTCCTGAGTGACTTAGCAAGACAGTGTCATTGGCGAAATACTGGATTGCATTATCAGCTCAAGAACACAGCAACTTTTATCCCTCAAAGGACCCCCTCCAGCCGTTGGCTTTCTCCGATTTTCATGACCCTGCTAGAGTGACAATGGAGGGAGGAGGGCGACTATGCGGAGAGGGGACTACCCTTGACCTTGGAAGGGGGGAATAATCCCCTTCCATGTCCCACTCCCTGCATTGTCATGCTAGCAGGGCCATGAGAATCTGCAGACAGCATTGCCTGAAAGGGGGTCCTTTGACGAGGAAAAAGCTACGTTATTGACTTGAATCCTACTACAGGCGCCCTTAGGAAAAAATTAGAAATTATGCATCTCATGAGAGATATGTGTGGTATATACAAACAGCCTTTGTCAAATTTTGGAACCCTGAGAGGTTTGCTTCAAAACCATTGGGCTCTTGTAGCATACATAGAAGTCCCAACTTTTGGAAGGGGAGGAAGTTCCTCTTAACAACTAGAGATTTGGAAGGCCAGGGATACTTAACGACCCACACGGCGCAGCCCAAAACAGCCAACAAGGAACTTCCCTGCACTGATGTGGCCCCCAAAACAAGAAAACAACACAAGTTTGCCACAACTATGCACTGTTCACTTCAGGATTGGAAGTTTGATGAAAATTTTCATTCTGTAAGATGCCTTAAGTTGCTTGCGCACAAGACCAGTGCTGCAAAATGCATTTTGCTGCAGAAGGCTTATATGTATCAAAAAGATACCAGATCGCTAAGCCCCTCTTTTGCTTGAAAAATCAAATCGGGAATTGTTCATCATTCAGATAGCCAAGAAAAAAAAGGATGCACAGCAAATAAAAAAATGAACACCTTTCTGTGGGCAACACAAAAGCAGGAAAATCAAATGAGAACTGTATACTCAAGCATATTAAGGACTTACAATTTCAAACAAATCATTACAAACTATGGTTTTGCTGCAATGAAAATGTGACGTACGACATAACATGGTAGAAAGCTTGTTTATTCAGCACACAAATAATGCTAAATCCCCAAAGGCTTATATAAAACAAGGCACCATATGATAGCGTTTGGTCAACGATTTTCTAAAAAGGTACACAAGACTGAAAATCACAGCATGGTAAACAGACTGAACTCTGTTGATATAATACGGGTTGCCTGACTGACTGAAATGAAAGGAGTCACATTTTATGGCTTGGTGAGGCAAAAGTCAGGCAAAGATACCTCCCACAGTGGCTGATTTGCTGTGGCATACAGTTGTAGAGCACAAGGTTGCAGGATCAAATCCTAGTTCCTCTGGTCACATCTCACTGCCACTCAAATGTGAAAACACGTGTGCTGCGCATTGGCAGTGCACGTTAAAGAACCCTAAATGACCAAATTATTCAAAAGCCCTCCACTATGGTGTCCCTTTCTTTCTTCCTTGTTTCACTGCCTGCTTCACCGTTTCTCTTATGACACAGTTCAGATGTTTAGTGTAGGACAGTGTACAATCAGTAAGTAATCAAACGTGAACAACACTGAAATGCAGAGACAAGAATGCAAACGTATCAGCTCTGCGAGACAATGTACAAACAAGGTTGATTACCACTTCTGAAACACAATCCTTGCACTTTCTAAGTGAAATTCAGATGTGCTAGTATTGAGATTTCCCTTGCTAAGATCTTCTCATTTCGCTGTTCATGTTTCAAACGTCATGTTTAAATACTATTTGTTGACAAAAGTACCACTGCTTTCCTCATAAATAATCTGCATTTGTATTTTGGATACACTAAGAAACAAATGGCAGCCTCAGAACTTTAAAAATGGATCTAACTGCAGGCTCAAAGTTGCAAACTAGCTCATTAAATTTTCACATCACGGTGTGACGACGGCTGACATGGAGGTAGCTTTCTCCTGAGTCAAGAATAAAAGGACAGAACAATAAAAATAGATGGGCTTTCGCGCGTTTGGCCAATATAGTTTCTTATCACAATAAGCTTAATTCCGCAGTGCAAAAAGCAACATCTCTTTCAGTCGTCAATTAAACTCCACTGGACTCTACAACCAAAAATAAAAAAGAATTTCAATGCTCAAAATGTGAATAAAATGGCCGAGTTGTTCACTGATGTACAAATTTGTACAAGGGACCAAGGCCTTGTCCGATGTTTATCATTTAGCATTGGCCTCCTGTTAGACACTGTCTGAGGATCAAATAAAGCAAACAAAATTTTTCATGACTCCCTGGCACACAGCTAAATTTGCCATGAAAGCATCTAGCATCGTTCTTGCTCATTTCCGACCTCGCACAAATATGAAACATTATCTATGTTTATAAACACACACTGTGCAAGAACATCTTCAGTAGAAAACAAATGGTGGTTTTCTGACAGCGGTGGATGCACACAAGGCACAATATGGGGCACATAATGGGACACATTTGGCACGATGCGCATTTGTTGGCAGTGAAAATAAATGGAATTCTGAGCCACATAAATACCAAGTATATATGAGTAGGTGCCGTCCTTCATCTTTACATAACATGTACAGCTCTTCTTAGGTACAACATAGTCTGCGGCATGAATGATGATGCTGCCCACCTCTGCACGAAAATACTTGGAAATGCTAGGTACGCAAGCAAATCTCTCCATGAAGAGTTTTTCAAGACTCTGCGACAATTCTCGAATTGGCTGAGCAGCTCCAAGAACACACGTTTGATACCACCTTTTGCTCTTGGATTCTAGTTCACATTTAGCAGCTGCAAGGCGGGCTGAAAGTTGTAACACTCTACTTAAAAATCCATGTTTGATGCATGATGCACCTTTCTGCCACCTGCATTGGCACAGATTTTGCAGCCGAAACAAGCTTCAAGGCTCGGCCATTAGAATCCTCAAAGGGGCGTGTTGAAATGCCCCAAAGTGGACCGAACATCCGTGTTGCCTTTGGTAAGTGAAGCAGCTGATGAACGTTAAACGTTGCTGCTGCCTCTCCATAGAGTTTTGTGACTTGTGTAGCAAATTGGAAGAGTAGGTTTTCTGCATCACTGATATCACTTTCATTGACCACATCCTTCAATAGCAAGAAAACTGCTTTCACAAGAAGGGCAAAATGGGACACATATGTATGCACAAGAAACCCTGAAAGACATGGCAAGCTATAAAATAGTAGCCAGTACCGCCACTCTGTGGCCTTCCAGAATGCACGTTCTGAAAGTGGCCGTGGCATCCCTGCAAATGTGATTGGAGGTTTTATGCACCGTAGCCTCGAATCCAAGATGTTAATGTGCCTGCCAATATAGAAGGCCGATCCCGTGGCTGAAAGCCACAGCTCAGTCAGCTGCTTGGTCACACCCTCCAGCACACAATGCATGTAGTCTGGTGGTAGTCCCCAGACAAGGTCCAGACCCTTGAGCTTCATAAGACAAGATGGGCCTTTCATGCCAAAGATTGCAGTCTTCTCCAGCGTTGACCGAAGCATCGCATTAAGCACACCTGCATGCGTCCTCTCAGCAGCCACCTGACCATGACAGGGAAACTGCACTGTTCCTGGACAAAAACATCTTCACATTTGTCATTACGGTGGCTGCTTAGGCAGCTTGGAATACATTTTTCTTTCACTACATCAGTTTACGGCATAATAAATAGTTGAAACTGCACCCTTGTGTGCATTGTTCTTTTAATTCTACTTTACTAATTGTTTATTAAGTAAGAAGCAAAAGCAGCGAGGCAATATGTGTATCTCTGCTGACGTCTCGTTGCCTGCCACAGTCACTTGCATGCAGTATGTGCGAATGACAGCGGTGCTTGCTGTGCACAATCAGGAGTGAAGAGGGCGATCTGAATCACTATGGGAATGCCAACATGTCAGCATGAGTGAACTTCTCTTTGCACCTCCTCGAAAGTTGTGAAAGCTTAGTGGTTGAGCTACTTGTGAGGATAGCAACCAGAATTCGGACATGCGTTAGACGTGACTTAGCCATGCACTTGCAGTGAAGTTCGCCGTACCTTCAATGAGAATCGGCCGGGTAGCTCGAATGTATCTTTAGACACTTCAATAAAAAAAACTCGGGATCCTGCCTTCCCAATCAACCTGCTGTCATGGCAAGCAGTTATACATGATGGCGATAATCCACCATGTAATGAGAGTTACACTGTTCTCTTCTGAAGCCTGGTAAGTTGTTACAACTACAACGGATTATAAATATCGGTGAGCTGCTTGCTGCTCAACATTGGGTAAAAAGGCTTCTCTCTAAAACACCTGTTAACAGGCTCTTTAAAAATTGTAGTAAAAAATTGGATGGAAATTAACTCCTTTTTTTACTGCACATATAATAGTATGCAATGTTTAATGTGGTGGCTTCATAAAAACCAATTTTCATTAACAAAAAAATCCACGGATAATTCCCATTGAAAGTCACAATAAATACAACGCTGTCCTTCATGTTCGATTTTTCATTCGACTTGCTATCTTTTCTTTTTTTCTGAGCACACATATTTCCCAGGGCAGGTTGCATCTACATTCACCAGATATAAACGTTTGCTTAGACTTCACCTGTAAAATTTGCAACAGGCACCATGCTTCACTTATCCAGCCAGAGCTTTAGCTCTGTCCAAGCACAGAGTCTACATGAGCAGGTTGCTATCAATCTATTTCACTCTGCTCATTGTACTTGAGATATAATGGTTTTTCTGGCAACTACCGTAGCAACATTGGGCAGCATTAATTGGTAGCAATTTCCGAATCAAAAAGTACTTTAAGAACAGAATGCCATTATATTACATTTCAAGTCATCGCATCAAGATGAAAAGCCTACACTGTGTTTTATTTCCAATCAACAGTATCATATCAAGCATGCTATTGGCACAAACTTAGCAATGATTAAGTTCCTACTTGAATGACGCCATTTTGGCCAAAAGGATGCTCTACACCTGCCATCCAGCTGCGTATCCACACTTGTTCGAGGCAAGCTGAGCAGGTCTACAAAACCATTTGCCATCATGATTGTTTAGACAAATTCCCAATCCATGAAGCAGTTACCTAAGCAGCTAATAGGCTAGCAACCAAACCATGCAGTATAATGTGCAGTGCCCTATGGGTAACTCTAGTTTCACTTAGTCCGACCTGGTATGTGCTAGAAATTTGACCGAGTCCAAGAATCCACACCACGCCATCATTGACACAAATGACTCCTATCTTTTGCAGGTTCTTGTTAACTGTGCTTCAGTGTTGGTGTATTGTTATCTCTCAAGACTACTTCTGGCATTTGCCAAACAAAAGAATGCAGTGCTTCAGTAAGCCCAGCATATTTTAACACTGCTTATATTGCAAATTACGAAAGATTGCAAGTTATTTTTACTTCTTGATTGAATTTTCCATATTTCTTCCCAATGGGTCCCTGCAGTGACTCGTCCCTAAAATAATGGCTCCAGCCAAAACAAAATAAAAAAATGAAGTAGAACGAGCGATACCCGGCACCTGCTTGGCATTGACAGGCTCAAACCGATCTGAAGCGAACAATAGGGCCCAAAGTGGAAATTTTTGATAAAAAAAACAATTGAAGAAAGAATTAGAAACAGGTACACATGGACACGCTTCCCAAGCATATTTCAAGCAAGTTATGTTGACAAGATCAGACAGAAAGCAAAGGCTAGCCCAACACCACAACGCGCCTCTCCCCCTATAAAGCAGCAGGCATTAGTATGAACTGAGTGTTTAGCCTTGAACACTGCTTAGCCACATCAGCTGCTCAGGCACATTTAAAAACTATATGTATTACAAAAGAAATGCTTTTGATTAAAAAAAAAATACGAGCCACACTCATCGTCAATAGCTGTGCCTTTTTCCCAACACCAACTGCAGCCAAAATACCCGTTGAATTGTTTCATGTTTAATAGGGCCGCTCTGGCTGGGGAGTCCACACAGCAGGTGACAGCATGAACTGCAGACTTTACAGCTGTTCCAGCATGGTACCATGTCAGCTTCCCAATACTGCAAACCTCTTCAACAAATCTCTTCATAAAAAGGTGCATTGGGGGTGAGTTTTTGAAAACCATAAGGCTGAAATGGTCACATTCTGCCATTTCAGTTGAAATGAAAGTTCGTTAATTACAAAATATGGATCACCATTTTGAAGACTTGCTAGATTCAAACACTGGTGCCCCATCCGTGTTGAAAGTGAGTGTGAGATCAGACCAAGTCATGTTCAAGTGGTTTCTTGTGCTCCTGTACCGGTCACCACCCGTGATGTCGGTATAAGTTCCTGGTTTGTGACATCTTGTCGCTATTTGCTGGAGATTTCCAAAAAGAGGCTCCCTTGTTTGCTTCACTAAGTCAAGGATTTGCTGTTTCAAGTCAAACATAAAAAAAACTTCCAGTGTTGATTAAAGTCTGCACTATCTTTTGGACGCCACATGACTTACATTTAACAGCTGTTTTTTTTCCAAGGCTCAACATAGTCCCAAGGTAATCATAGCATGCCGAACAAAAAAAGTGTAGCTTGAGTGCTTCCTTTTGATTTTTCCACAGCTTCCTGAAGAAATAAGTGGTGCCTGGTACAACTTCTGACCCAAACAAAGCATTAATTAAAATCAGCAGACCTCTTACTTGTGCCCATGTTAGACCTGCATTTACAACATAAGCTAAAACCAACAAGAGTGCTTCTGCTTTCGTTGTTGTTTGGTGCGGCAGAGTCTCAGCAGACAATCTTTCAAACTGTTCCTGGAAGTCATAGGTTAATCTCTCCGCATCAGGATCATCAACTTCACTTTCTTGATTACTGTCCTCACTCCTGTTCGCGGCAGCAGGTACGTCTTCTTCACTGCCTCCAGGTTGGGTGGGCTCTGGTTGTGAACATGCACCAGTTTCGGGTATGCTGCTCTCGCTCTCAGAGCATGGACCGATGTTCTTATTAGCACAGCTGGCGTTATGTGCTCCATCGTCTCCGCTGTTGGGTGACAATGAACCCACAGCATCTGGAGAATCCTGACTGGGGCTTCTACCTTGCAAATCCTCATTTTGTAGGTGTGAGCATGAATCGGCACTTTGTAAAGCTCTGGGAGGACCACTCACATTTAGTGCAGTGTCATCCTAAAAATAAAAAAAGAAGCAGAAATTACAAGCCAAACACAACCAACAATTGGCACGCAAGATAAAAAAGAAAAGTGAATGCGAACTGTTACTACAGGCATCCTCACGTGCCTTCTTGCAGGTAGTGATGCCCATTACAAGTGTTTGAAAAGCAACTATGACAACACAACCAAAAAAATTGGGGGGACACTTGAGCTCCACTTTCAAGGGCATGACGCGATAGCGTTAGTGCCTCAGGCACCCCTTGCGGATCGTTGTTAACGCGCATGCACTTTGCTGCTAGCTTAATCGCTAATCCCTTAATTTGTGCTGCCATTATCTCAAACATATTCATCAGCATGCAGTCATCAACTACTCAAATAAGTCTTTTCAGTTTCAAGAAAAAGAACCAGTTCAGTTTTTACATACGGGACATTTTTGTAAAAAAAAGAAAAAAAATAATACCATATCATATAAAAGACCCGGCACAGCTATAAAGCCCTGCCTTAACCAAACTGTACAAACACGGCTTCCTGGCTTAGGGATCTGACTTGGGATCTAAGGGTGCCAGGTTCAACTCGCGTCTCACAAGAGCTACCAGAGTTGGCAGCTCCTTCCAACACCGACACATCATGTAGCCTGCGCACATCAAGCAAACTGCCTACCAATCAGCGCCGTGCCATGTCACCAATCTGATATCCTCCGGCCAGAGGCATGCTCGTGATTTTCCGCTCACAATGTCGACAGCACTAACGACACATTTTTTGCTAAACAGGGCCCTTAATGTCAATGCATTAATAAATATAAATATTCATTATCACAAGTGAGGGCATGTTTAGCTCAAGAACAGTCCTTATTCTGCCCATGTAACTACTACAATCTATTGAGCTCAGTAAACACATGCTTTATTGAACCTACCACCTAAGCTACTCGGGTAATTGTGATTTTCTAGCAGTGCAGGGCCCATACGAAGGTGAAATTAGGATAGACAGCGAGTCCTAATCAGCCACTGCCTGTGGTTTGCAAGCCTGTCCCAACGTACAACAAAGGGGCTGCAAGAGAACTTTTCATTCTTCTGTTAACTGATGCGAAAAAAAGCTAGGCTGCCAAAATGACTAAGACAAGCAAAGGTGCACTGCAAACCTTTAGGACAGCGCTGGCACCTATGCAAGGCAATTTTCTGTGAGTAACATTCAAATACACTACAACAGTGACCACAAGCTGTGCCAGAATATTCGTAGAGAGGTGGCAAGTTAAATTTCGGACAAGCGTGATGCCTGTCACATTCGTGCACGTGGACAAAAAATAAAACAGCAAACAGTGGCGATAGCTTCACATACTGACCAGAGAGAGAGCCTAACGAAGGCTAAATTGCCAATATTCATCCTCTTTATCAGGATCTCAAGGAAGTGTTCAGCAAATTTTTTATGCGGGCCGACAACTTTCAGGTCAAAATCACCACCTCTTACCTCCCTTTGGCACCGTCACTGAAGCTAACAGCTACAAGTTAAAATTTTTAACTAGAGAGAGACCGAGACTCCCTAGAATTTTTCAAGGCCACTTATGTGGTAATACACTAATAATAAAGCAGCAGTAAATGACATCATCAGTAGCACATGGCTCATGTCTTGCACACAGTCTTTTTTTCCTTTACTGGTGGTCTGTTTTGGTGGTCTGTTAAGTTGAATATATTATGTAGTGAGACAGCAGATAACCACAGGCAAACAAACATTGTGCTTAGCAACTACATTGTGCTGTAGTTGGTTTCCTGTTTTTGGGGCTTATTTTTCTTTCTATTTGTTTTGAGACTTCAATGTGCTCTAGTGACTCTTGGAGCATGACAGAGTGGTAGAAATTTTGGGTCTCCTTGCTTATATAACTTGTCATTTCACTTGATCCACAAAAAAAAAAGCAGTTTGAACTTTGTGCCTTGTGGTGTTGCTTTTCCTTTTTTGCTGCCTGGTCCTTGTCCTGTTTATGAAGAGACAACTTTCCTAGATATGAATAAACTAGCTTGCAAGAATTTCTTACCGGACTCAAAATATGTGGAGAATCGTGACTGGGACTGCTTCCTTGAATGTCCCCATCTTGCCGGTCCGAGCAGTAAATGCCACTCTGTAAAGCCCTGGAAGGATCATTCATGATGAGTGGTGCGTCATCCTAAAAAATAGGAAAGGAAAAAACAATACTACAAACTGTTGGGATGGGTTAATGAATGTCTGCTACCCTGCGATCCTTCATCTACCTTTTTACAGTAGCCATCAAATGAAACGCGGACAGAAAAGAATTCGCCGCTGGAGAAGATCTACAGATAAGACATACCTTTAGCTACCGCACAGCGGTCTCCGCGCCATTTCTAAGGAAACTTCTAAAGGCTAACTCTCTCGTTTTGCTGCTCCCTTTCAAAGTGTCTTCTCGGTCTTTAATTCAACGCTGAGATAAACGCACGCGCACATATGATAGGTAGACTTTTTGAATCGATCTTTTCTGCATGTTGCAGAGTTTGTGTGGAAAATTTTGCGCGCTCTAGTATTCAGTGTCCCAGTAGATGCTCGCTGTTCCCGATTTCAACTGTCTGTGCGCACCTTATTTTAATACAGACGCTAACTTACACTGCATACACGCGCACACACTTACACACACACGCACGCACGCACACACACACACACACACACACACACACAAACACACACACACACACACACAAACAAACAAACACACACACACACACACGCACACACACGCACGCACGCACGCGCACACGCGCACGCGCACACGCGCACGCATGCACGAGCGCGCACATAATCTATACATACATACCTTAACGGCACCCCTTTTGCGTCTGTTCCGGATGTTGCAGAGGGTTTGTTTGGGAATTTTTCCGTTTGAACCAGGTTCCAAGTATTGCCTGTAGCGCTTTCGTGACTTCTGTGACATCGCGAAGTTGGCTGCTAATACGCCCGGTGCCGAAAACCGCTTCCGCTCGTTGAATCTTCAGCAGACGCTACGCCCGTCACTGTACTGTCACTCCCTGGCTCCGTGCAAAAGCGATCTTCCCGCCACCATGCCGCCACCACGTGCAGTGTTGCCACCTCTATTTCTGAGCATTCCACCAAAATGTGTTGAAAAATCTGCTAATAATCCGCTAAACATTTTTGGAAAACACCAAAATATCTGCTAATATGTACTGCGATGCTGTAAAAATACTTGCACTGCGTCTTTCCTTGGCTTAGAAATGCAAGCAAATGTAGCGATCCAGAGTTAGAACTGTGATCAAAATAAGGGATTCCTTAAGCAAAAACGAAACCCCACGAATTTCGATGGAGGCGAAATAATAGAAGCCCGCATACTGTGCGATGTCAGTGCACGTTAGAGAACCTCTGGTTCCCTGGTGGTGGAAATTTCTGGAGCCCTTCACTACGGCGTCTCTCATAGCGTAGTCGCTTTGGGACGTTAAACCCCATAAACCAAACTAAACCAAACCAGAATGCGCATCGCCGTTTGAAGCGGCGTCTGCTTGTGCGCGTGTCACAACCAGCCATGAACATGAGGTCAAGGAAAAGGTGGCATATTTTATCCCGCAACCGTGGCTAGGAGGAAAGAGCATTTTCTTAAAGCGTTCAGTCAGATTATTTTTTGAGCAACATTCGTTGGCAGCGTCCAGGGCAGCTTGTACCGCATCGTTCCTGCGAGCGTTCCTGCCAGCAATTTTGTTTAAAGGCGTGAGTAAAGAAAACCAAACAAAAGTAGGCTGTAAGGTAATCCTGTTCTCCTCAAATACACAGTCCGCAATAACCCATATAAAAAGTACTCCACAAGGGCCATTCTTCATAGATTTATTGTACCGGGCGCTTCAGCGAACACTTTCAAAAATTTTTACATTGCCTCGCGCATCGCATGTTCCTTGCACGAACAGGGACTGGAATGTTGTTAGTGACGACATTGCTTCACTGTGCTTAATGACATACATTGACAAATATTTTGTTACTGATATGTCAGTTGATTCGTCAACAATGATTCTGTATTTGCTGTTGCCAATGTCTGATGAAAGTTCCTCTTTAAAGTGCGGGTACAGAACATTTTCGCCACTGCAGCGCATTTTGTCCTCTTCATTCGGCAGTCTCTGGCAGCCGCTCTGTCTGGGAATGCTTTCTTGATGAATTCTGCCAGATGGTCGGCAGTGCTGCAGTGTTCAGCTATCAACGCGGCCCTGCCCTCTGCTGTGCTCACGGCATTGCTTTCAGTTCTTTTTGGGAATGTAATCTGCTGACGGGCCCAATATGCTAGTATCATTCTGGTGTTTTTTTGTATTTTTGTGAGCCTTCAGTTCGTTGTACTTGGATCCGAGTTGGCACCTGCAAAACTTACATTCAGCAACCTTCAATCCATTGGGTGTTTTCTTGCAGAGGAGCCAGCTGCTCAGACCCGGGTCTTTAAGCCATTCGTCTCGAAACTTTTGAGCGTACTTCACTTTCGGCGTTTTTGCCATGATATCTCCCATGCTCGTGCGCACCGGTTGGGATAGGTTATTTTCTGCCGCAGCGCCACAGTCAATGCCGATATATACCAAGCGGACTGCTTTATTCTGCTCAAAGAAGCAAGGAGGAAGCACTGAGTGAGCGTTCAAAGTGTAGAGTGACTGTTTTTTTTTTTGTTTTTTAAGATGCTGGTTCCGAAGTAATCTGCGAGATAGGGTGTAGCAAAGTGACCGAGGCGCCTAGGCGCCTTTCACCGCGCCTCGCAGGGTCGATGCATGGCGTCATGCATAGGATCAGTTGAAACCCTACAGCAGCCAGGTGCGGAGAGGCGCAAGCTACGAATCTCTCCGTGGGCTTCTTCGAGGCGTGCCATTATAGTGTACTAATTCTAGTACACTATAGTGCCATACAACGGCCCACGAGAACTGGCCACACCAACGAGCCAGCGGCCGGCACCGCTGATAAATTCCCTTCCTCGTACATAACCCGCCGGCCACTATTTTTTTACTGAAGCCCACGAAGAGAATTGCTCATTTCGTTCAGATCCACTTCACGTATGCAACCTGAAATCCGCTAAACCAATGACACCCACGAAATAAAGATTCAAAATCCACTAAAAAATCTTCTAGCCGCTAGACGAACATTTTTCCCGCTAAGAGGCAACAAAAGTCACTTAATTTAGCGGGAAAATCGCTAAAATGGCGACACTGAATTCTGCATGTACTTCGTATGAATTTCGAAGTCGAAATAAAAAATCCTAAACTATTTGAGCAAGGTTGCTTGGACATTTTGCCCTTTCGTACATAAAAGCACGCATGTATATACGAGTACAGCTATAAATTATAACAGCACGTTTTACGTGGGAAAAGTACTTGTATGGTGGCACTATATTTTGCTGCGCATGATGCATGAAAGCCTATGCACGCCTTATAGTTTTGGCCGCGTAGTTGAGATGCGTCCATTGCCAAATCAAGGCGCGTCGCGTTGCAAACTTAGTGCGCATTTGCGGTTCGTGTTAATTGTTCCCGAAATGTTCGTCTACTGTGAGTACGTGTGTGATCATACAACTGCTGTTGTTGAACACACTAAAGTTCAGTCATTTGAACCAAAGAACGTCGCGGATTTCGATCCTGGAAAAAACTACAGCGTCTACTGGTGCGGCGACGACAGGTGAGAGTTTGAAGCTGCACAAGAGAGTATCGATATGTTTAAGGAATCTAACAAAAAAAAATAGCTCCCTGATCCTTGTCTCGCCAAGATTACGCTACTGAAAAAAGACATGCGTCCTGTTCAATGTTTTGTTCGCATGCACGCGAGAAAAAAGCAACGTTGTAAATGAAGAACTCTTTGCGCACATTTTTCATCGTGTTACTCGTAAGCATATATCGCTAACGCAACTTGTGCGACATGTCTGCTTAGATTTATTGCTTATTAGCAGTGCCTCGGTGCAAGCATTTGTTTTTAACTTTATTCGCGCTCCACGTGTTCCACAATTTACAGGTAGGTCAGTATGGCAAATGCTAAGAAAGATGATGCTAGCGTCAGTGCTAATTGCTGTTCGAAGCGGTATTACCTCCCGCCCTAAATTAAGCCGCCAGTTGACAGCCATCCTTGGTAGTGCCAGACTTCGTCGTTTCCGCGTCCTCTCAATGTATTGAAATATAACGGATGGTTGTGTCATTTCTCCCGCAGAAAACGTGCTAGAACATATAGTGGTGATGAATTTCTGTCGTATATAATGCTGGACTGGTGAAAACATGGCTCTAAGTTTCTGGCCTTGAAAATGCCTCATACCTAACGAGAGAGTGTTATAGGCCTCGTTACGCAGAAAAATCCGGTATCGGCGCTGTGATCGCAAAATATGTTGGCTCAGGCACCACATTTACCCCCGGAGAACCAGCCTAGGTTACTTGACCTTAGGGTCGCCCCAAGCTAACACCCCAATCCAACTAACCACCCGGACAAGTGACAGTTAAATTGATACTTGTTTGCGAGAGGTTGCTCGGGAAGAGTAACTTGGGTCGCACAAGACCCGCAAGTGAAAGCACCTGCTATCGCAGGGCGATGGCGCATCCCTTAACCGCTGCACCAGTGAGGAAGGAGTTTTATGAGGACTCCAAGGGATATATGAACATCAAGTTAAAAATGACCGATTCCGCATATATGGGCATTAACTCAAAGTCGCCATTGAATGATATGCTGAAGGCGGAGATGAAGTGTCACTTCCAATTTTTTTTATCTTTCCTGCCGTAACACAAGTTTTAGAATGACGCGCTATTGGCGAGCGTAACTGATTTGAGCGAAGGTATTGCTCCTCGCCGCCCTCACGTGTTTCAGCAACAATCCGACTTCCGTATAGAGAGAAAGGCTGGCTAAAAACTTTATTTGACAAACATCATCGTCATGTCTGCAAAAATAAAAGATGCTGACGGAGCAGGTAGAGCTCTAATCCTTGCCTCGAGCTGATGGAGCTCGTACATTCGGTCCGTGGCGAAGGGAAGTTGTTCTCAGCGATCCAGCACTGCTGCTGTACTTGTACTTATGGATGTTCGCGCCACTGGTGCCAGTCCCGTTTTTGCCGCGATGAGGAATTGTAGCCGCACTCTTTGCAGGCGAACGCGCCAGCTGCTGCAGTTGGAAGAAGAAAGAAACAAAGTTATCCTCATTGCAGAATATCCTGAAGAAGTTGCATCGCTTTCAGTTTTGCATTTTATCTGTGCCTAGGTTCGGTGGAAGCATGGGAAAGAGCCGATGCCTTCCCACGAAAAGCTGTTTGTTTATAAGAAATTGCAAGGTAGTTGAATGAACAGCAGGCATATGCGTCAGTGTCTTTCACAGGCCGTTCGAAATTATTATTTAACAATTTTCATCGTAAATACACTAGCAAGACAGAGACCAAGAGCAGATAATGCCCTCAGGGTGTAAGGCTGTTGCAAGTTATGAGTCTTATTCCAGTAGCACTACTAGGCGGATCTTCCGATGTCGGACACATGTACTGCGTGCCTAGAGTCTGCTTTCCGACAGGAGGTCCTTCTGCCCATTGGGTTGTGGGCAACCCGCCGTGCGTATAAACCTGGCGGACAAGGCTGGAAATTACTTCGTGAGAAAGGCCTGCAAGTCATAGGACACTGTGGTGAGGGCCTCTATGGTAAATTCCTTCCGGGTAAAGGCCTTTAGGTCCAAGGCTTTCGTCGTAATGTCATTTAGCTCAAATGGCTTGACCACGTAGGCAGCTTATGTGCTCAACGTAAGTAGTGTTATCGCACGATATTCCGCGCTTTACATGCTAAACCATCTGCCGATTTTTTTGTATGTCTGAAAGTGAAAGCTCATTTGTGCAAATGCCTTTTCGTGCAGTTAACTTTGCCGAGAGTTTCAAAATAGGCAGCAGCACTCTCAGACTACGCGGTCAAGCGCATGTTGGTGGCTATTGTATACAGCAAGTCGCTTTTTTGGATTGCGCCCAATAGCATATTTAGTCGCGATCAATTTTCCACGTAGCAAGCAATGAAGTTATAGAACGTTCCGCAAAACATCCATTTCTAGCTTTACATCTTTTACCAATTAAATTTTTTTCTCACACTCAGAGGCCCGCGAAATACAACAAAATTCCACGTGACATTACCGCTTGCGCACCGGTATTACAGTGGTCTAAAACATTCGGCGTAGGAATGAGCACATCAGTTAGCCCGGTGCGATGACGCTTAAAAAGCGGCAGGGCAGCGACGCAGGAGCTGGCTTTGCGATCTTCACCTGCGGTATGCTTCATTTGCGGCGCGTCATGATAGCGATAAGCAGGCGCAGCCTGTACCGCTTGCGCTGGGGTGAATCGCACAGCCGGCGCCAGCGTTGCAGGCCTGTCACCTTTTCAGCGGCAGCACACCCGGCCATATGAGAAGTTCGTGTGTAGGCGCACGTTTGAGATCTCTCCAATCGCGGTATGTCGCGTGGCATTTTTTCTATATCGGGGGGATCTGCAGCAAGAGAAAAAAAATGCCAATTTGTACTAAATGTAAGGTTTGAAACTCCTCAGTCGGATGTTTTTCGGACCGTTCTGCAACTTTCTCTTAAGATTTTATCGCCGAGCTTCATTGCTTGCGAAGTTGCTTAATTATTCTTAATGGACTGTGCAGTTGAACACTGTATAAAAGTAATCCGGTTAGTTCCTAGAAATATTCAGAAGAATGCATTTTATCTCGTTGTGTTAGAGCGCCGGGGCATATTTTTAAACAGGGGCTTAAGTTAGCTGGGGCACCATGTATATAATAGCAGCCGGTGAATTCAGCTCGGCGATTCGCGACAACGGATACGACAGCCTCATAAAGTCCACGAATATTTTTTTGCTATTCTTGCCGAAACATTTGGTGATAAAGTCCAGTGCAGCAACTTTTTCGTTAATTCACTTGCTCGCGCTATCCCTTGACTTTGTTCGAAGAGCTCGTTTTGAGGCATTGAATAAGATAGGATATTTATCAAAAAAAGTGCCGAAATCTTGCACTCGCAGTCAACAAACACTAATCGGGGAGCCCTAAAGTTTTTACATGTAATGCCATTTTCCAAAATTTTACAGGTACACGCCAATTATCCGGGCCTCAAAATGCCTTGGGCCCCTCAGTGAAGGAAACTTGAATCCGGTTTGAGGGTAACTGCCGAAAGCCTATGGTCCAGCACCGAATGAGCAATTCAAGCTGAATTCAAGGTTTCCGCCCGTACAAAACATGCGCACTCCGTAGAAAATTAATAAACGTAGATAGACTGTCCAATACAGATCGTATTGTTATCAGAATAATAATTTCATCCCGCTGCTCAGAAGAAGAACGATCATGTCCAAAAGTAAAGATTACAACCTTAAGATTTCCGAGAAAAATAGGCTCTAAGAGACCATGCTGCACTTGCCTTCTTCCGCCAAAGAACCCGCAGAAGTTCCACCACGAGAATCCGGCGGGAAATGTCTGGGCCCTTAGGAGCGCAGCTCGAGGTGCGGTTACGCCAAGCGCTCGCGCTGGAGGCCATCAATGATGCGGAAGGCCTCGTCGATGTTGATATCTACGCTGTCGATCTGCTGAGGACGGTGCCCCAGCGCTGCATGCAGAGTGGCTAGCACTCGCTGTTCAGTGTTGAGCCCCACGTAGTGGACTGCCAAGAAACGCCACCCCGGCCGCAGGACAACGTAAACGACGCTCTGGTCATGTGCCAGGTGATCCTGCTGTTCGGTCAGCAAGCAAGCAGTGAATGCTCTTCTGCTCTTCTGGTTGGTGGGCGTCAGGTCGAAGCGCAGCTGCCATAAGCTCCAGCAACTCGAGACACTCCTCCCAGTCGAGCGAAACAATGAGGGAGTAGATCCGCCATCCCTCCAGGCGCTGCAGCGGCAGCAGCCAGCAGCGCAGCCAGGCTATGCGCCAGAGGCAGCCTTCGTCATTCTCAGCCTGTTGCACAGCATGACAGATGGCACTGTGGATGTCGTTAAGCGGCATTTGCTGCAGCCTTGGCAGCCACGACATATTCGCTTCGTCCATGCTTCGCAGCAGGGCTGCGGGGATACTGCGAAGGAGACAATCAAGACTGAGTGTCTGTGTAACCACTGCCGTAGATGCCATGGAGAAGCACAGTTGAGGTGCTGATGCTACGATCCGGAGCCGGGTTCCGTCGATATGTCGAAATATGTACACCTGCGCAGATGAGCTCCCAAAAGTGAGCCGTTCACTGCCACCGTTGTTTCCGTTTCAGGCTGCTGGCCCGGAGGCTTGAACCTTTCTGCGCGCGGAGGACTTCCAAGCACTGCTGCCTAAGCACCTTCTTCCAGGTTTACCGCAATGGAAGACAACGTGATTTTAAGACACGCTTAAAATCGTTCGCAGGGGACCGTGTCCTAAGAAATCGACACAGACGTTTGTTATCCTTCTTTTTTAGATGGTTCGGCAGTTATCTTTTGATAGAAAAGAGTAAGCTTATCTCATGTGGCGCACTTCCAAATGCACAGAGCTTCGTAATCAGTCGTGATCAACATGCCTGATTCATTTCTGCCAAGAACATAAGAGCTGGAGCTGAATAGGGTTCCTAGAACTAGTTCCTTATGCCTTGTGTTGAAAATTATACGCGATTTTGTGAACTTGCGCTGTCTCGGGGCTGCATTTGTTCGCCTTGTATATAATTTATGTTATCGAGGATTCTTGTCTTACCTTCTTCGCCCGCGCCACACGTAGAGGAACAGGCCCCGTGTTTTCAGGACAAGTGCTACTTCGGCGCGAGCTCTAACACAAGAGCCGAGGGCGGAGGTGGTGGTGGTAAAAAAACTTTTTTTTTAATACTCAAAGAGAGTTTGGGGTTCAGAAGACCCCGCTACATGGTCGGAATCCTTAGTCCGGGACACCGCATGAGGAGGCCCCTTCTCGCGCCCGCTTTACTCGCTTCTCGCGCCCCCTTTGGGACTCTAATGTAGAGCAGTTGAGGAGGGCAGTCTTCCTTGCTTCTCGAGTAGGGGTGGGGGAAGGGGGATGGTGAGTATTTATTTATTTATTATCAATACCTCAAATGCCCCAGGAATGGGGTATTACATGAGGGATTGGCTGAATGTGTCACTAATGGGAGATTGGATGGCAGCCTTGAAGTTGAAGTGCAGTGGATCGGAGTGGTGCACGGAGTCGATTGGCAGGCTGTTCCAGTCTCGAGCAGTTTGCACGAAGAATGAGCGAAGATGAGCTGTAGTCTGTGCGGGGGGAGGGTAGACTGCTTTGGGATGGTTGGTACGGCTTGATAAGCGATGAGCTGGCAGGATAGCTGAAACATCAAGTTGGCTGTGATAAAATTTATGAAAGAGGTAGAGCCGAAAGATGCAACGTCTGGACTCGAGATTAGTAAGATTAGCCTCAGATTTAAGTGCAGTGACGCTGGTGTGATACGAGTAGTCCGAAAAAATAAATATAGCTGCGCGATTCTGAACTGATTCGAGGGTGTTCGAAAGGTTAGATTGATGAGGGTCCTAGACTGAGCATGCGTACTCCAACTTCGGCCGGACAAATGTGAGGTATGTTAATGTTTTAATTGAAGCAGAAGCGAGTCGCAAGTTCCTACGGAGGAAGCGAAGAGTGCGATTGGCTTCGTTTGTTATGTTTGTTATGTGCGCTGACCAATTAAGTGTGTTAGAAAATGTGATGCCGAGATATTTATACGATTGAACAGATGCTATTTCAGATGCACTTATTTCATACTTCAAGGCTTGACAGTTTTGGCGCCGATGGAAAGAAAGCAATGACGTTTTATTAGTGTTTAAGGACATTAACCATGTGTTGCACCAGGCTTCAACACGTTTAAGGTCGTCTTGAAGTAAGCGAGAGTTAGAGGTGTTATGGATGGGGCAGTAGATTACACAGTCGTCTGCAAATAGGCGGATATGAGAAGTGATATTATTAGGCAGGTAAATATAGATTAGAAAAAGCAAAGGCCCAAGCACAGTGCCTTGGGGGACACCGGAAAGGACCGGGGTGCAAGATGACGAAAGTTTATTAGCATACACAAATTGTTTCCGGTTAGTGAGAAAATTACGTATCCAATCTAATACAAGGGGGTTAATGTGTAAGCTTGAAAGTTTAAGTAGAAGTCTTTGATGGGGAACCTTGTCAAATGCCTTTTCAAAATCCAAAAAGAGAGCGTCCACCGGAATGCTTAAATCGAGATTAGAGCTTATGTCGTTATTGAATAAAGCTAGTTGAGTATCACATGATAGCCCTTTGCGAAACCCATGCTGATTAGGATGAAAAAAAGTGACAGATATCAGGAATTTTACTATGTGAGAGTAAAGCACATGCTCCATTAGTTTTGAACAAACGCTAGTTAGTGAAATGGGACGATAACTAGAACATAAAGATGGAGGACCTTTTTTCGGGACTGGAACAACCTTGCCTACTTTCCAGTCTTCCGGCACCACTCCTGATGACAATGATTGCTGAAAAATATGGCATAAAATCACACTGACAGTGTTTTTCGTATGTTTTAGTACCTTGGTGTTAATGCCATCGACACCTGCAGAAGATGAAAGCCTTAATGAGTCAATGATTTTCACAATACCGGGAGGATTAAAAGTGATCTCAGGCATAACAGTGTGATCGTAATGGGGAAAATCTGGTAAATTGTTAGCAGGTTCTTGCGTGAAAACAGAACTGAATGCACGGTTTAGTTCTTCGGCTGTTTGACTTGCAGGAATCGGGCGATTGCAGTGATCGTGTAATTGTAATGGTTGCGAGCGTTTAGGGTTTATAGTACTGCAAAATTTTTTAGGGTCATTTTTTAACATGGTTGGCAAAACTGGTGAATAGAAAACACGCTTTGTTTTGTTAGCAAGTGACTCAAACTCCTTTTCCGCAGTGTAATACTTTTTCCATGAGCATTCGTTGTTAATTCGTTTATCAGAGCGAAATAGTCTTTTCTTTTTGTTGTTGAGACGTTTCAGCGTGCGGTTGAACCATGGCGATGATTGTTTATCGGTTCCAGTGATAGTGGGTATGTACGTCTTTATCAGCTCATGCATTTTATCCTTGAAAAGTAACCAGTTAGTCTCAGTGGAACGTTTAGAAAAGTCCTCAAGAAGCCAGACGGAAAATTCTTCAAGTGCAGTATTGATTGCGGAATAGTTTCCTTTGTCGCATAATGTTATTATTTTCATTATTGTTGGTGTACCCGGTAGATGGCAATGAAATGAACCGTCCACGATGGAATGGCCACTAAGACCTGGTAAATATGTGAGCGAAGAGAGCTTATCGGAGTCCGAGGTAAGGATCAGATCGAGTGTGTTAGACGAATTGCTGCTATGACGTGTTGGTTGGGCGACTACTTGCGTTAGTCCAAAGGTTAGACACGTGTTTACGAAGTCACTTTCAATGTTATTCTTTGATAGTGTTTTGGCGAGATTAGACCAGGTAATAGCAGGAAAGTTAGTCTCCGAACAGCAGAATAGGTGACCGGCGGTGCGTTGCAGTTACGCACTGAAGAACTGCGTGGAATTCGGCGACAAAAGAAGCGTTGGCAGCGGGGGGGCGATAACAGGCGCCTATTGTTATAGGCGGGTAAGAGGCATTGGAAATAACAAATATAATTTCTAGGGGCGATGATATTTTTAATTCGATGCATTGGAGGTCTCGCTGGGCTGCTATCAGTACGCCATCCCCACGCTTGTCGCTTCGATCCCGCCGGAAAATATTTAAATCGGAAGAAAGCGATAGAATTTCAGAGTCGGTGATTGATGATGTGAGCCAGGTCTCGGTAAGAACAACAAGGTTAGACTCTGTTGTGTGAATTATATTGCTGAGAGGATCAAGTTTAGGCAAAATGCTTCTGATATTAGTATATATAAAGGATAAGTAAGAACGGCTAGGTTTCAAACAAGTGTTTCCTACATGTGTAAAGGGTGGGGGACAACCATCTGATTACTGCGGTCAAAAGTATAAGTTTTCTTTCCAATGGTTAGTTTGTCGTGTCTGAGTTTGAATTTAGTTTCTTCCTGTGCCTTTGCAAATTCCACAAGGCGCTTTCTAGCGGTAAGAGTACTTGGGCAGTAGTCCTCAGAAATACTGTAACTTGTGCCTTTGAGTTTTTTGGCACATGAAAGAACCTTTTCTTTTACCTTAAAATGCGCAAATTTAACAATTATTGGTCGGTTTCGGTCCGCCCCAAACTTTCCCAGCCTGTGAGCTCTTTCGATATCTAGGGGAGCAAGAGTGGTGTCTAACTGCTCGCTGCAGTGTTGGATAATAAGGGCCTCTGACTGCGCCCATGTTTCCCGCTCGTCAGCTTTATGGCCAAAAAAAACCAGGTTTGATCTGCGCGACCTGTCGTCCGAATCATCAAGTCTGCTTTTAATAGCAGCAATCTGCTCAGAGTTCTGTTCGGAGAGCGCCTGTACTTCGTTCACTTGTTTCTTTACAGCTGTTATCGATGAACAGTCGGCTTCAATTTTTGCCAGTCGATTTTTAATTGCTTCAAATGCCTCATCAGTGAGTACATTCTGAGTACATGCCGACACCATGTGAAAGATTTCACAGATCTATCCCCAATGCGGGCAGCGCCCATCTATGTTAGGATCAAAGTGTTTGGCGATGGCAGGACAGAGAAGAGTTCCTGTTTGCAGGCGCCGCAGAGTTCGCTCATCCCGCTTACTACGCCCCTTGGCAGGTGCCGGGAAGAGGCGCTGGCTGTCGCAGTAATAAATTAAGATTTTCCGGAACAGCAGAAGCGGTTTATGCTGCTTCTGAGCCAGGAGAGCTAGGAGAAGGAGCATGGTTTGTCAGCGTTCGGGCGGCCGCATCAGCTGCCTAATTGCCGCGTAGACCCTGGTGTTTAGGAGCCCAGGTTACGTTTGTGCGAGTTGGATCGGCGGGATCCAGTCTTAGAATTTGGGAGGAAAGAGGTGATATTTACCCTGCAAGATAGTGTTCACAGGCTCGGGGAGAGTCTGTGATAACCGTTGACGATTTTGGATCGGCGGCAGCGAGAGCTATTGCAACTTCCTCCGCTCGCGTTCAATTAGGGGCCCGAAAAGATAGCCTATCCGCATCCATTCCCCGGTGGACTACGGCAGCAGTGTAGAATCCCGCGGGTGACGGCCCTGTGATGTCCACGTAGTAGACGCCCTGTTTAGATCCATATTACCTCTCAAGCGTGCGAACCCGCGATTGTCGTCTGCCTTCATGTGAAGTCATGTCCATGTTACGCGGGAGCAGAGCGACCCAGAGCGTATGGCGCCGCAGCACCGGGGTGTTCTCCGTCCCCTCTGGTATGCATATGTGTTGGATGTGTAAGCGGTTTATCAGGCGGCGCCCAGGAGGCGTCTGCGAGAGCCACGTATATTGGTTCGCGAGCTGTGCCTCCGCAATTCCTGATAGGAGTTTACCACCCACAACGCCTTCAGTCTGGCGTTGAAGGTAGCCACCGGGAGGTCCAGCGCTCGCTTTGTTGCCTTCTTGATGATGGCGTCAATGCGCTCGTCTTCTTGTTTGGTGGTACGTAGGTACGGCACGGCGTAGAGGATTCGGATGGTCACGAAGGCGTGGGCGAGCCGTAGCGCGTCCCTGCTCCGCAGGCCACCCTTGTTGGAAACTCGGTGTTTCTTCGCCCTACCTGTTCAGCTATACGCTTGAATTTCGCTATAGTAGAGTCCGGCCTAAGGCTGTTATTGATGAACAGACAAAGGATCCGGAACTCTGGCACTTCTCTGATGGGACCGCCTGACAGAGATATGTGTAGAGATGTGTTGTCCTTGTGCCTTGAGCTGACATGTAGAAGCTCTTATTTGACGGGTTCACAATGGAGACCACAGTCGGCAGCATATCCATCGACTAGGGAGGCGGCATGATGAAGGCGGTCCTCCACCTCCTCAAGCTAGGCTCCCCTCGGTGGTCCAAATTGTAATATCGTCTGCGTAGAGCGCGTGTTTTGATGCGAAAAGCTTCACTAGGCTAGTCAACACCGCGCTTCGGGCCAGCGACACTACAGATTGGACACTTCTGCGCATGCCCGAAACCGAGTGGCATCACGCATGGCGCAGACACTCGCCATGGAAGGAGAAGAAGAAGCAACAGTCGGACGGCGCAGAAACAGGCAGAAGTGCCAGTGCGACCAAGGTCTTCACGGCAGACTTCGTGAAATATCCGTTCGGCTACGCGTGCGATGTTTGTGAAACACTATGGCATTTGTGGGATCTTAAGCCAGTAAGTGATGCCATGCGGCGGACATTGAGCTCAGCATCTGTTCACTTGAGTGAAACCGTGGGTAGGGTGTGCCCCATGCAGGGCATTTTTAGTCAAAGAGAAAGACCCTCTGTTCAGCGTTTGACCTTTCGCCGCAGCCGTGCGCAGTGCGCATTTGAAAGGAGAGGTATAAAAGGCGCGCTTGCCCATAGAACAGGCGCAGACACTCGCCATGGAAGGAGAAGAAGAAGCAACAGTCGGAAGGCGCAAAAATACCGATCCAGAAGTGGTAGCTTGGGGGTGGGCGCTTCGAGATATCCGGGCTTAACCTTAGCTAAGCCAGAGCCAATTTGTATGCCCTCCATCTCAGCCAATTGGCAGGGGAGGTACATCATGGCGGTGTGGAAAAAGAGCGGCGATAACACCGCCTCCTGTGGTGTACCCCGTGTACCCATAACGAACGGGCCGTATTCCTCGTCCTCGATCCGGAGGAATGCCTGACGCGAAGAGAGAAAGTCTCTGACATAGGCTCTGACAAGCCCTTCACCCCGCCATTAGTGCTGTTCAAGTTAGACAGTATCCTAGCATGTTTAACACTGTCGAACGCCCCCTTAAGAAAGAGGGCGAGGATGGCCTTCGTCGTTTTGTTACATGGCTGTGGGTCGTATTATGTCCCTGTGTAGTTGGAGTAGGACATCCTGTGCAGAATTGTGCGGGGGTGTTTGCAAAGAGTCCTTTACCTTCAATGTATGAAGAGAGGCGATCCCGTACCATCGCCTTCATGAACTTTCCGACACACGAGGTCAATGAGATGAGTCTCAATTTGCCCGTAGTCACGGCTTTACCTACTTCGGGGATGAAAGCGGCTGCCGCGGTTAGGTTCGAACTCGGTTATTCCGGCTCAGTAGCTGAGCCACGCAGTGTTCTCTTTTTATAAAATTGTATAAATATCTTGCTCAGTTAATAAGCGCACACCCACAGTTTTCAGATGGGGCTTGCATCTGGAGTGCCCTTCTTTTTGGTCTACAGTTTTGATGTTCGCTCTCCCTACCCAAATGCAAGCAATGTACTAAGCGGCCACCAGAGTACGTCTGAAAGGATCTGAGGGGTAGTTCTATGTACAAAGCCAAGGTGCCGTCACTGCTCTAATTTCATCTCAAATACGGCAGTCTATCAATGAACCGATTCAAGCAGTAGAAGCAAAATGGGATTCAAGTTCTGTGTAGACTGAGATGTGAAGTGGAAGGGCACTGTTAACACCCGTGAGTGAAATTGACGAATGCAGGACCTAAAACCGTCAGCTGGCAATAAACGTTCCAGTTTTATTGTATATTTCAAAATGTTAATTACCTTCTGTTAGTTAAAATGGCGACTTCTTATCCAATTGTGGCCTGTTGTACATCCACAAGTTTATTTGTACATACAGACTTTACTTGTTTTACGGCTTTCAAGATCTAGTGGTGCGAAACAAGGATTAGCGCTCTTAAAAACTACACTGATTTTACTGAAGAAGCCATGGGTACACAACGATAAGTATAAAATTTAGTTCAAAGCTATTAGCTTCCAACCAGATGTGAGGAGGCATTCCGAATAAGTGAATTACAGTTCAAATGAAGCTGAGATCGTCTCGTGTAATCTGTGCAATGAAAACCATGCAATATTTGTTGCCTTTACCTTTGAGGGCCACACTCCTGAAAAAAAAAAGAAAATTTTTGAATACCAGCGCGTCCAAGGCTTGCCTAAATTTACAGAAAAATGAAATCAGCGCAAGGGTCTGTATCTCATCACTGATATCGGGCAGAGACTGACAGTTGAAATTTTATATGTAAAATTTCATCCTAAAGAGCGCACGCTTATCCCCGGTATGTATTTCAACCAGCACAGGTAGTTTGCCCAATAGTGCAAATAGATGGCCTCCCTGTGGCGCTTTGGATGACCGGCCTTTGCCAATATATACATTGTCAATAGTGGGCTGATAATCTGTGCTGCCTCAGGTCATTTTTAAGCCAGCCGCATGGCCCGCTTCTCAATCGGAGCCTATCCATCGTCTCAATTCAGTTGGCGCGAAGCGGGGCTAGCCAGGTGAAGTGGCTAAAGACATTGGAGCTGGACAAATACCGCATCAGCCCCTGTAATTCCCTCTACGGGGTCACGTGGTTGCATGGCTCCATAAATGCTCCCACCCATTTCAGGGCGACGTAGCGGCGACGTAGCGGCAGAGCATTGTCTTCCGCTTCCTCGGTGTGAGACGCCTGGCGAGAGGCCGGGAATATAAAAATATGCCCTGCTGCTGCAGTTTCCAATGCGGAAACCGCAAGTAATCCCGGAAAGCCCTTCTAGCAGCCCCCAAGTAGCAAGCTCCTCCGGAAATAGGGCAGCATTCGATACACTGCATACAGTGGAGAAAATCTGTCCCATGATAAACACAACTCGGAGATGTGGGCGTTTAAATAGAGCTTTGGCTTCCGGAAGTTCTAAGAGTAAAAAAAAAAAGCTGGATACAGGTGGGTTCCACAGAACTGGACTTGGTTGAATTGCAAAGACAGGACTTTCCATTCACCACTCGGTTTTGGTTTACCTACTGCTCTTCGACAGGGAAGCGTTTACGGACGTGGCGCGCGTATGCTTTGTATAGTGCAGGTCTAGTGCAGCTTCTTCATGCATTGCAGAGATATTCTTACGTGATACTTTAGACAAACACCAATCTGTGACGGAAGAAAGAAGCGGTGGCGCTCTGTCGCCGGCTGCGATGACTTTTGTAAAACTTGGGGTCAAAGCTAGGCTTAGCACCCTTAAAAACACTTGGAAACAAAACTTTTCAGACCAGTTTTTAGATTTCATAGCGCAGCTATAATATCATCTCTTCGTGAAGAACAACTAAGTTCATGCTAGAAGAAATTTCCAAAGTATGAAGCGTTATTTCGAAGGATGTGTATTTTTTAAAACATTGCGTTACACATTTGAGGGGGCAATTCCCCGCGGGGGGTACGGAAAGAGAGCGCTTCCCATTGAAGGTCAGGTAAACAAAAGTTCCTGAAATGTTTTTGTCATTTTACAGAGTACCCCTGGAGGTGGCTGTTAACAAGTTAGGTATAGAAGTAGAATATAAGACAGTATGCTACGTCATTTCCAACCTACCTCTTTAAACGGCCAGTCCATATCTGTGTTCTGAAGCTGGACGTAACCCCAAAAAAGTGCTCTATCAGCCGGGTGTTTTCCCCAATCGTACAATCTTCACCTGTACACCGACAATTTGCCCTGTGCCTGCAACTGCTCAGTAATACAGTTGTTCAAACTAGACAGCCTACACAGTTTTTCTGAAAAGGAAGTTCTCAGATGTCATGGCAAGCGCACGAAAGGGAACCAAGCACTGCAGCTATAGCTGTAGCATTGTAGCGCCCGCCACGCCACGTACGTGTGTAATTTCAGTGCTAGTCATTTGCTACAGTGCGCTGCACATTTATATTGCTACTTGATGACTGTCCTCAGTGTAAATCTTGCTACAAGTTGACCGGCAGTATTTGTGAGGGATCCAAGAGTCGTCTCCATGACTAGTCTGTGCAAAGAAAACAATATTTGAGAGCTTTAATTACGTATCTACCTATGCGCCGCGCTCCCGCCTCGTACCTCAGCAGGCAATCAGCGTCGCGCGAACGTAACGCGTTTTTTTTAATACATCGCCTTCGTAGTGACCCTTCATGCTTTTCAGAAACAGTTCTTGGATGATTTCTCTTCTTCTTCAGGAATGGAAGATTTTATAGGTGCACTACCGAATCAAAAAACTGCTTTGAAAATTTTTCCTCCCATGTATCTCTAGGAGCAATGAGCCTACTTTTTACCAACAGCACGATCCGCCGGCTGCGAATACTACCACTTTGTTTGTAAACGCGGTGTTGAGGCTATAGTACAAAAAGTAGTTCTATGGCTTTCTCTCTTTTCAACTGAAAAATTTTCATCTCTACCTTTTTTCGACATACACGACGTGATTGTGGAAATGAAACATTTTTTTTCTATTAGATTTAAGGATTTAAGTGAGAATATGTGTTGAAATGATCGACGCTACACACGTTGGAAATTTGAAGAGAAATTTCCAAGGCCGCGTCTTAATTGTGTACATCTTAACGACTACGTCTCCTGCTTTTCGAACATTTTGGCGAAAAGTTTAGCGCAGCCGCATGGCTTGTACACCCAATACGGCAGCACGCTTCTTCTTGCTACAGTTGCCTTCTGCTTGCCTAGTTTACTCCTACAAGTATTAGAACACCTCCTCCACTTTTGAAATCGAAGCCAATATACAAGAGTGACCACATTACCTACAAATCAAAGCCTTTCTCCCGCCAGGACAGGAGCTTGGGCATGTTGGTTATTCATTCTTAAACCAGTTTTAAGTCAGCGCTTGTCTCTTGTCCCGATGTTTTGCGCTGTTCCATCAAGAACCTTTATCCCGGCTGCCAATACAGCATTAGATTCCATTCACGAAAAGCGCTCCCTTCCCGCCGTCCTCTACCTTTACCCCATGCGCCAGGCACCAATCTGTAATAGCTCAGGCTGTTTGTTGCCTTTAATATGTCCGATGTAGAAAAGGAAGCCTTCTGTGGATAGCAGATTGCACAGTACAGAATGCGACTAAGAAGATGAAACTTTTCAAAACTTTACCAATGTTCTAAATGGCCCAGAAAATCACGCCAGTCTGTTCATTGCGCTGAAAAACTACGCTACAGGAGCGCGGTCATTTTGTACTACTTCAGAAGCTCTGCTGCCAATTATAAGTGTTGACAGCCACTGCAAGAGTAGCTCAAAAGATCTGATATACAGATACTTTATCGTTGAGTCTCTTTAACATAGCTTAGCGAAAAAACTGGAAGCTCTCGACGCCCCTCTACCTACGACAGCACCACTGACAAAGACCATGAAGAGTTCCCTCTGTGCTGACTTAGGTTCGCTCTCCGTGAGATTAGAATAATAAACATGCACTGCTACTCCTCGTACTGACCTCCACTCCAATGCAAAAAAAAAATAGTTCGCGCTATTGAAGTCTAGCAAAACTTATTTCCGGGCTGCTTTATTCTGCTTACTTAGCTATCATAAAATTCTGTCCACCACGGCGCCTCAGTGGCTTTGGCGTTCGCCCACAAGCATCATATTCTTAAAGCCGAGCATGATGCAAAGCAGGGCCCGCGCTTGAAGCACAACCGCGCCGTGTTCCGATGCCTTAGCCCACATGGCCATCATTGCAGCCTCTCGACTGACCTGTTCGGAGTGCTATCTTTTTAACGCGCACATTGAATATAGCTGTCCTACATTCAAACGATCCCATCCAGGCTGCCGCTGCAGCAGTGCATTTAGCCCGGTGGATATGGGCAACGTTTAGAAACTAGCCAATGCAAGAGCTCTTCTAATCCCACATATGAGCTACCCCAGAATTCGCTTCACATTTCGAGCAGGGCGTTTCATGTTTACACCTGCTACCGGCGACGAGAGAGTCTAGAATGTTTCAGCTGAATAGTCATGTTTACTTTTAGGGTGACACATTAGGCGTTTTCATAAGGGGTCCTTTCAACAATTGGCGAACGCGCTTTAGAAATATTTCGCTAAGGATGCGAAGGTATTTTCCATATGAACCGCGATGAGCTACCGGTACAGAGTTTTAGCGTCCCCATCATTCAAACTGTTACCCTTATAAATTCAAATGCGAAAGGGAAACAGCCTTCCAAAGTGGGTGCGGGGTACTCCGGGACAGCAGCTGACAAATAATCTATACTCACCGAATACACCTTTTTGATGTAGCACCAATCATCGTTGAACTTTGGTGCAAAGAGGACACTGTTCCCAGCCCGCTGAACAACCTTTACGGTGTTATCGAAACTGGTGTGTATGAGCCATTCCTTTGGTGTATTTCGAATGAAGACAGTGAACTCTTCCCCGTCCTGTAGTGTGGATCCATCGTAAGTGCTCTCTAGGTCGAGGTCCTTAGGTTGAGAAAATACCAACCGTACCCTGAAATCATGTCTTCAATTAACGTAACCGAGTATGCTTCCGCATAACGTACAGTATAAACTTCGAGAAAACCAAGCACTGCTAAAAACTAAAAAAAAAATTAAGCAGCGCGTTGAGACACATGTGAAATATTCTAAACATATCCAGTGCCTAATCATGACGGTACCTACACATATATTGACGCCAGCGCTCGTGCAGACGGAAGCGCCATTCAAGAAGAGGAAGTGTGTGTGTGTGTGTGTGCGTGCGTGCGTGCGCGTGCGTGCGTGCGTGCGTGTGTGTGTGTGTGTGCGTGTGTGCGTGCGTGCGTGCGCGCGTGTGTGTGTGTGTGTGTGTGTGTGTGTGTGTGTGTGCGTGCGTGTGCGTGCGTGCGTGCGTGCGTGCGTGCGTGCGTGCGTGCGTGTGTGTGTGTGTGTGTGTGTGTGTGTGTGTGTGTGTGTGTGTGTGTGTGTACCTGGAAGCGCACGTCTGGGCTACGCCGCTGTTGACCCTCAGCCGGTGATTACCACCGTGACATCTGGTGGAGGTGCTGGGTACGTCGTTAATGCACCGTACGCCCCCTTGAAGCCGCAATTCAAGCCCCGGACAAATAACGAAGGGAGACACGCCAGTCCACCAGGGCAGTCGCCGATTACAGGGCTTACCTCCCGAATTTGGACTGCTCCCTGCTTCTCATTGTTCACGGAGGGCTGGTGCTACAACAATGAGTCCTTCCGCTACAGTGTCGCCGGTTCTGCTCCACCACCAACGAGAGCCACCCCATTTCCACGGCCAACCACACGAAGACGTCGAAGACTGGCTGGACCAGTTTGACCGGGTGGCCATCTACAATGGTTGGGGCGCTAACTGCAAGATGCGGCATGTTTATTTCACCCGCGAAGACTACGCGTGGACCTGGTTTCTGAACAATGAATCTGGCCTTGGAACCTGGGACACATTCAAAACGGAGTTCCTCCAAGCCTTCAAAGACAGCACGTTGCGCAAAGAGAAGGCTGACCTGCTTTTAAAGGCCAGACATCTACCATACTACCTTTTCTGCATCGCTCTTTTCTCGAACAGCTTCAGACTGGAACGACCTTCCCTATGACATCGTAGTCATCGCTTCGCCATCTGTTTTTCAAGCGCGTGTAACAGATCATCTTCAATGTTAATCATTGCTGTTTTTTTTTTCACATTTTCAAGTGTATTCCCACCCCTTATGTAACACCCCCCGAAAAGGGGGCCTTTAAGGAATAAAACTGAACTGAACTGAACATCAACTCCCCAGCGAGAATGTGACGGTGTATGTGGAGTAAATGAAAAGGCTCTTCCTGCGTGCGGAGCCAAGCCATGTCGGAGGAGAGGAAGGTGAGCTTCCTTATGAAAGGTGTTAAGGAGCAGCTGTTCGCCGGCCTGGTTCGAAGTCCTCCAGTCACGGTAGCTGGCTTCGTAAAGGAGGCGAGCAGCATCGAAAAGTCCCTTGACATGAGGGCCCGGCAGTACGACCGTACGACCGCATCGATGCTCACCGCCACTGTGGAGGGCGCCACGGTGAATTCTGCAGACTCCTTACCAAAATAAGTCTACCTATTTGCCGCTCCACATGGAATGCACCGTTTCTTCAATATAAAATTTCGGATAGAGCTTATGCTTAATAGTGGATTTGCAAAGCTAAAAAAACAATTTCTCTCTACGGGGCCAGAAACTTCTCAGTGTTCTGGTCTCCCAGCAACTGCGACAATTTAATGAACTCGAAGGCGAACTTCAATACCTTTTAGCATATATAAAAGAAGCCACCGACATCAGCAGCGAATACGCCAAAAAAACATGTCATGAGGCACTACTGCTAGTGTAGGCACTTGTTCTTAGACCAGCCTGTGCATCATTCAAATTCAAGCGAAAGCAGTTGCATACCTTGCAGTAGTTCAACTAAGAGAAACGTGAGTTTCATTCAGCGGCTGCACGAAGCGCTCTTCAAAAAGGGCGCACAGGGGAAATGCCACTTCTATTATGAAAGGTTTGAAAAACGTTGCACCGTAAAAAATTGTTTATCGTTTACGGCAGCCAGACAGAGAGAAGTAGCCCGAATATAAGAGCAAGAAGCCGAGCAGCCAACACCTGTCCTATCCTTTGTTTCGTGTTAACCTTAGTCCATTCGCTCTGCTCCCCTCAGAAAAAGAAATTAGAACCCTAGCAGCCTGCTTGCCAAGTGGCGCATACGGACTGACGGACGGACGGATGGACGGACGGACGGACGGACAAGTGATTTTAGACAATTCTAACTATTACCTAGACAGTGCTGTCTCTAACATTCTTAACGCCTTCTCCTAGGAGGGGCAAGGCTTGCTTTTTACTCATGAACTGACACAGGACAACCGCATACAGTTTTTAGACTTAAATCTGCACTTCAGTGATGCCCACGTTTGCTAGTCGTATAGCCCAAGATCGAACAAAAGTCTCCTAAAAAGTAAAACGTAAAACGTGGCATCATCATGTCTTCCTGCCTCTCTGCCCTGCAGAAATCCTGCACCCACACTATGTCATCCAGTTTTCAATGTCAAGTTGAGCACCTTCTTTCTGCTGGCTATCCCCGTCATCTACTTCTGGGCACCTGCGAAAGCCTGCTTCAAAGGCTGAAATCTTCACATGAAAAAGATAAAGGATGCTCGGAACTCAAGCCACCATTTTTCATGCCGTATTTTCATTGCCTTTCCCATAACATCAAGAAGGTAGCGGAAAGGTATGGGATTCGCGTTGTTTTTTCGGCACTCTGCAAACTGAAAAAAGTGTACCCTCTACTGACTGGAACAAGAAAGAAACCCACCACTTGCAAGAAGAACCACCGGGACAAATTCACAGCATGTGTTTCCGAAGTTGTTTATGAAATACCTCTGTCATGCGGTCGTTCCTACATAGGCCAGACTGGCCGTTGTTTTTATGAGCGCGCTTTGGAACACAGGCGATCCCTCAGCACCGGCACTGGTAGCAATCTACCCTTGCATTGTAAGAGCTGCGACACCAAAAACTGTTCTCCTTACCTGGAAAAAATAAAGTTCCTTTCTAAGGCCAAAACAAAAACCGAAAGAGAAGTTATCGAAGCTTATTTCATTGCCAAAAGGGGCGATAAGTGTGTTGGCGCGCCTTCTTTATCTCTTTCAAGGCAAGAGATCAATTTCTTAGATGGACACATCCGAGCTTTTCATGGGTCGTAACCACACATGGTCTTGTTGACACTCTCATTGCCGTACACAACTTGCCTTTGCTTCTGCTTGTCTCCTTGTTTGCTGCGATAGCCTTTATAAGCACCCTGATTTCACTAAATAAATCAGTTCGAAGTCTGCGCTTTGTGTGTGTGTATTCGTGCCTTCTTTTGTCCCGTCGTTTTCGCGCCGTTCTGTTTCGCTCAACCATGAACAGACTAGCACAACATCATGTCTTACTTCTGGTAAGCTTATAAATAGACATTTTCAATATGGGTGCGCCAGTCAAGATTATTTGTTAGTGTCACCCCCAAGTATTTCAAACACTTTACTTCATCTAAGGAATTTGCACCGATATTGTATCGAAACATCATAACATTATGCTTCCTTGTTATTTACATGTAATTAGATTTTTGGTAGTTTATTTCCATACACCATTTCAGGCACCACGAGTTTAACGACTGAAGACACCTATTTATGTTCATCTGATCTGCCGGGGAAGCTACAGGAGAGACACCAGCGCCTGCGTGCTGCTTGGCTAGTGAAGTTCCCACCAGAAAAGACAAAATAGATAAAATAGCGGTGACAAAGCATGCCTGCCCATATTGCGCGGTTTCGATACGGCGCTAGACACGGGCGCGGCGGGCGACGAACTGCACTGCTCTCTGGCTGCCTTGGTCGTCGCTAGGCCTGTTTCGCATCGAAGCAGTGGTGGAGAGCGCTTCCGAACTAACCTGGGTTATAATAAAAAGCCGGCTCTTGGCATCCTTTTACTGCCAACAGGATCGTATCACAACAAAAAATATGGTCATTTTTGCGGTGCGCTCGGCAGCGGAGCTAGCGGATGCCAGGCGCGCGAGCCGGACCGCAACGGCCGGGCAACGGCAGCTGAGCGGCGGTTGTGGCATGAAATTTGCTCGTACTACAGTTTCTGCTACTACCAGCAACTCGGCATTGTTCAACGATCCTCAAAAATGATCTATTTTCCACAATTCTTGCTGCTAGAGTTTATTATTTACGTTAAGAACAATCTTTAGCTCATTATTATGACGCCAGCGAACGGGCCCAGGCTTGCCGGGCGGCCTGCATGCTCGATGTATTTCACATTCGCGCCAGAAAGGACAAAACAGCCATGCGATCAGAAAGGCTGCCTGCTATATTCGAGCAATGACAGCATTCCGAGCGTTCGGCAACGGCGTCGCCTGCTGGCGCGCCCGGCGATGAACTACGACGCTCCCCGACGGCCCTGGTCGTTGCTAAGCCTACCTGGTTTCGCATCGATACCACAGCTGAGGGAGCTTCTGAACTTGTCAGCGCTGTAAAAGGTACTAATCTCGTCGCCCCTTTAACTCTGACCCTCTTAGATAATAAAAAATGGCTGTGGCTCAACTTGGTTAAGCCGGGAAATCACGAAAGCAATACCCATGGCTACGCCCTCGCTCACATGATAGTCGTGCTGTTGTGATGTTTGTGTGAAACTTGTTGTATACCATGGTGCTGCTGTGGTGATCACTTGGCTAATCTATGTAGCTCGCACGTTCTCGCCGAGCCGCATACTGGGCACGTCGCTTAGCGAGTCTTTTTTCACGCTCTTTCTCTGTCTGTAGCTCGCCGCTCTCTTTTACGCGCATTACGACGAGCTTCTCTAGTGGTAGGCGGCATCGCCGCGAAGCAATGTTAAGCCGCTGGTGGTTGGCACAGCTACTGCTTTCTAGCGACGTAACGCCACAATCGCGCTCCTAGCGGAGAGCGCAGGTGTTAGGCGCCCGTGGTCGTGGCCGCCGCGATCTGCTCCGGCGGCGGCGCGCGCCGTTGCTCAAAAGCGCGCTTCGATCGCGGAGGCCACGCCGTGGTGTCACCGCCGCGGCTTGCAACGGCGCGAGTCGGTCGCCCTTCTCTTCGGCGTGACGTCACAAAGCACCTGTTACGCTCCTACCGGAGAGCGCAGGCGTTGGGCGCCGGTGGTGGCACCGCCGCGCCACGGCAAAGGCTGAAAGTGCAAGTAGTAAAGCTTTCGCTTTAAAATAAAGATAAGCTCGAGTTCCGCGAAGCCCTCAACAGCGGAGCTATAGTAGGATACAACTTAAAAAAACAGCAGTTGCTAACACTGGGCCGCGGTCCGCGGCGTCCTGTATTACTCCGCTGGCCAATCTCAACTGTAAACGAAATCAGCTTTTTAACGTTTGACTAATCAAACAATGCATGAATCAAAATTCTAGAGCTCATAATTTTTTTTCTTGTGATAAGCTTCTTGTTTACGTAACAAGAAGCGTTTAAGCAGTGGACTACTTTTTCGTCGTGGAGGAATTGTGTGCGCGAAGGCTGAATGTGGGCGGAACTTCACTGCAGACTTAAGTTGCATCCGACTATAGCAAATCCCAGCTATGAGAGCGGCGACCAAGCAGCAAATAAAGCGGACATGGGATGAAATTTGCTTGTATCGCAGTATTCAATACTGCCAGCAACTCGGCATTGGCCAACGATCTTCAAAAATGACTCATTTTTGGCATTAATTTATCCCGGGGATTGTTATGAACATAAACAAATAATACTAGCGTGTTTGTTTTTCTGACGCCGGCCGCTGACAGGCCGGCACCGAGGAACGCGCCCCAACGGCATTATGACGCTGACGCTCTGCGCGCTCGCATTCTGTCGCTTGTCAGTGCGACGCTCCGCGTGCGGCCTGTCATTGAAATCGGTCAATTCGGCCGATGTCAATGCGGGGTAAAACCTGTCATCGACATCGGCCTGTCATGACATCGGCCTGTCATTGACATGGCCTGTCATTGAGCCCCGACCGTGAACCTCCCGAACCCGGTCGTGAACTCGAGTCCTCATCTCCAACGCAAGGGGTGGGTTGACTCGCAGCCCTTACCGCAAATTATGCCTAACCCTCTTCACACTTCTGGAAAGCATTTTTCGGCAGCGAAGAACAGAAGCGCGGTGGCGATGCGCGCCGCGATAGCTGACTCGTACGTTCATATCAGTTCATTAAACAGAAAGTCGTCGAGATGGGCTGACCTTGCTGAGGTCGATTCTCTGACTCACCCACCGCTTTCAGGAAACACCACTTAGATAGGTTCACGTAAGGAAGCCTATATCGAGCCGCTGATACTGAAGCTACCGATGATGGAGAGCAAAACCGAAACCGAAACTGGTCCCAGGCAGTTGATTGATGTATTACCACGCGCTGCAGCTTAACGAAGTACAATTACGTGTGCAAATAATTGGACAACTTTATTTCACTTTCTGAATTTTTCATAAAGCTATTAGGTTAGGGCAAACGAAAGCTGAAAATATCTCTACGTTTCAAAAGATGTTAAGATGACGTAGTCCAGTAATGCGTGTGCCAGCCGACGGCGGCGCATGGTCGTTTCATGAATGCAAAAAGGCAGCGATTTCGAACGAGCTTTATTAAATGCAGACTCAATATTCAGCCGAACTATTTGGGAGTCAGCATGTCTCATGTTTATGGAAGCAGTAAAAATTAAATCCGGGCAGCTTCATTTTCTTTTCACAACCCCTTTAATCTCCCTGCAGTCTGCCTTGCCGCATTGGTCAGGGAGGATAGAGAAGAAGGTGACCTACTTACAGTGCTGAGCACACTTACAGGCAACACCTAGTCACTATACCAGCAGCAGTTGTAGTTTAGATTAAACATAATCATAATCAGTAATGATAACGTAACCATAATCGATAATCATCATCATCATAAGCCCGGCTGTATCTGCAGGAAGAAAAAAAAAGATGGCATTGGATGCTAGCCAGGTTCGCTCCACCAAAGGCTTATGGTCAGAGCAGCCCACTCAAGGAGTTGCTATCTGCCACCAGCCGTTCCTTCCCACTTTGTGACTTTGTCAACGATACTCCATGCGAAGGAAGACGGGTATATGCAACTGCCCGTCTAGGGCAGGCCAATCTGGGTACAATTTCGCCACCGGCACCGGGGACATTGAACCCGCTGCCTCCGGTATACATGACAGCCTCCAATGAGTCTACATCTGTCTGGTAGAAGACAGGGGCGTACATTGTCCTTATATATGGGTGTGGTCCGATGTTCAGCGTCTGTAGTCAAGGTACCACCCAATTTGCATACACATTTCCTTTCTTTCCACTGTAAACATTGGCCAAAAAGTTCCATGGTGTTTCGTGTTACACCTGAACAACCCAGGCAATGCTCCGGGCATAATCTTTTAACCAGTGCAAAACCTGCTTTATGGAGCCTTTCTCAGTGGAGTTTAGATTGCGAACTAATGTTCTTGTTACCCGTATTTTCCCCTTTTGAGATTGACACTTACCTGCACATAAAGGTGTTGTTATTGTTGGCCTTAGGAAAGATTCCACTGGAGGTCCTCATTCTTCGTTTGCTACTTTCATCTCCTTTTAACTCTTTCAACCGGCTCAAAACGGGGGAATGAGCCAGCACGAGGAACATGGAGAGCATGTGTTGTGTATTACTGCATATTATTCCGCCAATTGCTCACGAACTGAACACCTGTAACATAATGCGATGGTGTCCCACAAATCACACGAAAAAGTGTAGATCCATGGGTGTTGCGAAACAGCAGAACTGGGAAGTGGGGCAGACAATGGACCTTCGAAATAGGGGAACCGTGATCACCCACGCACCAGAAGGAATGGAGAGAAGTGTGCACTTCTTCCAGAGGAGTTTCGCGAAAGCAAAGACTCCTCGGGTATCTTTATTTCTGTGGGCTTAATTTGCGGCTGTGTTGTCTGCGACCTAAACTATTCATTCATAGAAACCCAAATAAGAAAATAAAACCGATAACGTAGTTTTCCAGAACGTCCTTTATTGAACCTTTAAGTGTAGTGACTAGCGGCTACTGGCAAATAATCTGACGCAAATGAGGCAGTAAGATACACAGCAGGTACGGCAGATCGCTCTCACACAATCCGTGCTTTAAGAGTAGTTCACAGTAAATTACAAAAGCGAATTTATTCTTTGGGTTTCCATGAATAAATGGTGTCAGTCACAGACAACATACGCGCAAATTAAGCCCACTGAAATAAAGCTACCGGGGGACTCTTTTTTCTCTCTCTTTCTCTTTTCCCCTTTTATGCGCTTCTTTGCCAGCCCAAGCCAACGCGTTTTTGTATGGAATAGCACAGGGAGCCGTCACTTGTTCAGGATGGAAGAGGTTTCGCGACAGTACGAAACAGTCGCCGTAAACATCATATCCCAGCGCACGGAGCCCAGCGACTACAACGTAAAGGGCTCGCAAAACATAATGGTAAAACCCTCAACTGCTCTTACCGTTCGCCGATGTCGGCGACAGCAGGGAGCTTCACATCCCTTGAGGAAAGGACGAAGGGCGTGCGTATACAGAATGGATTCGCACCGCATTCGTTCCATCAACCAATCCCGGCCCAGATATCTTATCTTCGCAACTTAGCCAAACGTTCGGTCTTGTACTCTGGACCCCTCCGCCATGCTGCTAACCGCCACCAGTGCGAAATGATCTACCCAGCGTAACTATAGGATGACGCGCTCTAAGACAGATTTAGGTAAAATGGGAGTAACTATATCACTTAGTACCTGCGACGAATGATTCCTCAATTTGAAGACTATGGCCGATGTTCCTCTTCAGTTCGTCAAGGAGAGTAATGGCATCTCTTCTTGGGAATAATAGCAACTTTCCAGCTGTGGGGTGTAGCGATCTGAAACGTCACTAGGGCTATGAGGGACGCCGTAGTAGTGGACTCGGGATTAATTTAGCCCTCCCCCCCCCCTGGCGGTCTTCAGCACCTGCTCACAACCCACAGCACACGAGCGTTTTAGCATTTAACCTCAATCAAAATGTGTCGGCGACCTTAGTATAAGCAACTGAACGCCAAGGCCACTGAGCCGCCACACCAGCTTAATTCCTCCATCTTGTCAAGTAGTGCAGTGAAGTTGGTTGAATGGAAGATAGGAGCGTCCCTTTTGAAACATGGGGGTGGCTGTTGCCACTCCGCTCGGCTTTTTTCAGAGCGCAGCTCTTTGGCGTCCGTTCCTGGGTTTCGCGTCGTCGTCGGCGTCGGTCTCGTAACCAGCTCCGCCCCCCTCTCATCCCCCCAGCGCTATCGGCGTCAGCGGCATCAATCAGTCGCTGCTATCTCTTCCCTCCTCCCTTTATCGTGTTGTCCGCTTGCTGCGCGCGCTTCTGCCCCCATCGTTTGCCGCTGGGTGTACACGCCGCCCCCCTCCCCCCTCTTCCTGCGAGTCTCCGGTTGTCAAAGCGCCGGCTCGAACTTAATTCCTTTCTTCGCTCCTCCTCCAATGCAACCCCTGTGCGGTGGCAATCAGAGAGCCAGATCGGTGGCGGCGGATCTGTATATGTGCACCGCCCGAGCCGAAATTGCGAATACGTGTGAAAAATAAAAAAAAATTCTGTGATAGCGCATACATGTGTTGCTCGATTTCTTTGCCTCAATATATCGAAAAGGTGAAACAGCTTATTTGCTGCGCTCAAATTTCGCATTAGGAAGTAACGTAATCGTCGGTAATTTTTTCTCTTCACATTTCTTTAAACAGCATGTCGAACTTTACGGCACTATCTTCAAGTTCACCGTTTTTCTTCAGATCCACTTTTTATTCTCGAACTTGTAACCTTACATCACCGCCCTGCTTCTGAGCCACCATTTTTAGACTCGCATTGCCGCAGGGTGCCTCACTGTAGCGCACCGCCGTGCGGTGAACGCTGGCGCACGAGGCACCGTCTAGTGGCTATAAGTGGGAGGCAAGTTCACAATCGCAGCACATTTGTCCCATCAACCAATCCCGGCGCAGACATCTCATCTTCGCAAGTTAGGCAGAACGTTCGCTCTGGTACCCAGGACCTCTCCGTCATGCTAGGCACAGCCAACTCTGTTTTACAACCTGCTGCCTCGGTGTAGCTTTCAACGTGAACATTTCTATCGCAGTTGGCGAAACTTGAGGCACCTTCCAGTCGTCAATCCGGAGCAGAACCATGAATCCTGAAAGGAACACAAAATCAACCTCTACCAATAAAACTTCGGGATTTGAATCTAAATCGTCCGTTGAACCACGCTTTTCGGTTAGCGGAGCTGGGAACGGAAACGTGCTCCAGATCGCTGGTTGGAATGCGTGTTTCTCTGCACAGCTTTGCAGCATGCTTGCTGAGTCACACATTTTGTTCTCTCCTCGTCTAGGCAGTCCGCGTCATTCATTTGGCTACGCGAAGGAAGGAAGGCATATTCCCACCGCTAAGCATAGTAACTTGATGCAGTTAGTAACGGGTAGAAGCATTTAAATGCGGCACCGGAAGTCATGAGGTTATTAAATAGAGGAGGTTAAAATCCAGGTCATAATCTTTCCAATTACTAGAACTTAGGTTGTTTGGAAGAAGAAGTTTGGTTGGTTTGGTTTATGGGGTTTAACGCCCCAAAGCGACTAAGGCTATGAGAGACGCCGTAGTGGAGGGCTCCGGAAATTTCGACCACCTGGGGTTCTTTAACGTGCTCTGACATCGCACAGTACACGGGCCTCTAGAATTTCTCCTCCAAAGAAATTCAACCGCCATGGCCGGGTTCGAACCCACGTCTTTCGGGTCAGCAGCCGAGCACCACAACCACTGAGCGACCGCGGCGGCGGAAGAAGAAATTTGTTTGCGTTTCCAACCATAAGTATTCCGGATTTTTAGTGACGGAAATCTACCCCATTGCTTGGCCAGAAAAACGTGAACCTAAAAGAAAAGGCGCTAAAGGACCGCTTCCTTCCTTCTTACTCCCATATAGTCCGATTTGTGTTTAGAGTGTACAGTGCCACTCACACTTAATGGGAAAGCGTGCTTAGTATAGTATAGCGCTGGTTGCAGGTCAAGTTTAATACGGAGTCCTGCAGTATAGTCTTGGTGTGAGGAGAGGGGGATAAGCGGTGTACAGTCATGAGCATTATGGGAGGCAAGAAACTTTTTGCACGAAACTGCTAATTGTCTGGTTATTTCTTCGCTAAATTTGATATTCTGGCTATTGTACGCCAAGAGGGAAACTATTTCGGAAACACGCAAAACAAAAAAGCTGTGCTTGTTACGTATAACTATGGAATAATCAATAATCAAACATTGTTCGCTGTCATATTGCTGACGATTGTACAGCGCTGTCTATGCTTAGAAATGAAATGAAATTTATTTCGGCAGAACCGGGGTACATATACTTGGGGGAATTTTTTTGTTTTTATATCTGGTGAGGTTCACGAGGCAAAAGGCGTCCATATGGCGCCTGACGGGGCCTCGTCACCTTCACGCACGCTGTGCGGCGAACATTGCCAGTATTCTGAAGGAGACCTTGTACATTAGACAAATCGCATCACATTCAAGCGCACTCTTTTTCAATTGAAAACAAAAAGAAATAAACATAAGTAATAAAAGCAAAAACAGAGCATCGACAAGAAAAAGCCAACAAGACAATCAAAACAAAAGAAAGAAATATACATAAGTAATAAAAGCAAAAACAGAGTATCGACAAGAAAAAGCTAACAGCACAAAACAGTTTCACACATTCTTTGGTGACGTCTCAGGAAACATCGGGTTGAAAACGTTATCAGGGTATAACTCGCCAACAACCACGATTGAAGGCCAGTCCTGGTTCTGAGTTAACATTCGATATGAGCCAGCTCGTATTGGTTGCCTTTTTTGTTTTCTGTTTCAGGTTTTTCTTTTGAGGTCACGATAAAATGAAAATATTATCGCGACATTTGATAATAATCTGCAGCCTTTAGCAGTAGTGCTTCTTTTACTTGTTTTTTTAAAGAATAGCGTGTTTTAGAATCATTTGCGATAGAATACAGTTCTGGAAACGTGTTTAGTAATAACGGTAGCTGATTATCTATTGACTCCTCACCGTAGGTTGTTCTAGCGCGTTGTTTCACGTATGTTTCCTCTCTTAACATATGACCACAGTCTGGTCTTCTATATCTCGTAACGAAATTTTGTCCGTGTGATTTTATTTTTAAATACAGGTAGTTTGCCAGACTCTGTTGGAACACATAAGTAATCGGTAATACTTTGTATTTTCAAAACAAAGGAAATGCATGTTCATATCGCGATTTATTTGCTATAAATCTAATACTCTTCTTTTGCAGGCTGTACAGTTTTTTTAAGTTACCCTTACCACTGCTGCCCAAACTAGTATGCAGTAGTATAGGCGGGAGAAAGTCATTGCGTAATAGAGTTTCTGTTTAAACCAAGCTGGAAAAATGGTTTGGTTTGGTTTATGGGGTTTAACGTCCCAAAGCGACTAAGGCTATGAGAGACGCCGTAGTGGAGGGCTCCGGAAATTTCGACCACCTGGGGTTCTTTAACGTGCACTGACATCGCACAGTACACGGGCCTCGAATTTCTCCTCCAAAGAAATTCAGCCGCCGCGGCCGGGATCGAACCCGCGTCTTTCGGGCCAGCAGCCGAGCACCATAGCCACTGAGCCACTGCGGCGGCTCAAAAACAAGCTGGAAAAATAAACCTTAACCTGTTGCTGACGCCAAGCGTTTTTGAAACGTTTATCCGCAGTTTTGATACGTGATGTGTCCAGCTCAGATGTTCATGGAAGTACACGCCTAAGAACTTATGTACATCCACTATATTAATTTGATGGCCCTGAAATGTTAACTTTGTATTATTGTGAATTAACTTATCCCTTGCTCGGAATATTATATAATTGGTTTTTTCTGCATTAAGCGCTAGTTTGTTTGAGGATAACCATATCGACAGAATAAAAAGCCACTCATTTGCCGTATCCATTACTTCCACAAGATCGGGACTACTGAAAAATGCATTTGTGTCATCTGCGTACAAGATAATGTTAGGTGTCTGCGGTATCATTACAATATCGTTTATATAGAGAAGGAACAGTAATGGTCCTAAAATCGAACCCTGTGGCACACCATATTTTATAACTTGCAAACTTGATTTAACGTTAGCAAACCCAACGTATTGGAGTCGATTCTGCAAATAACTCTTGATTAAATGTAGCGAAGTTTCAAGAACACCGTATCTTTCCAGTTTATAGAAAAGAATGTCATGCTTTATGGAGTCGAAGGCCTTCTTGAAATATAAGAATATGCCTACTGTGTAAAGTTCATTTTGAATGTTCGAAATGATTTTTTTCTTTTATGTTTAACAAAGCAGACTCTACTGATTTACTTTTCTGGAACCCGTACTGCTGCGGTTTGATGACGCCCTTGCTGTATAAGAAGCTACCCAATTTACTGTTGATTACGTTTGTCCGCTATCTTTTAAAACATCGGAAGTACGGAAATAGGACGGTAGTTCCCGAAAACGTTCTTGTCGCCTCCCTTGTGTACCGCGCAGACGCGGGCAATTTTCATTTTTTCAGGAAACAAACCATCACGCAAGATACAGTTACAGATGTGTGAAAGAGGTAAGCTTAGCAGGTTAGCCACCGCTTTCACTGGACGAGCTGCTATTTCATCGTACCCGATAGCACAGTTGTCCTGGAGACCTTTCAGCACGGATTCAACTTCATACGGCGTAGTTGGAGATAAAAATATTGCATCTGCCAACCGATCATCAAAATAAAATTCAGAGTGGGCGCTATCGCAATTATGCGTAATGCCCGACGTTAGAAAATGAGTATTGAATTTTTCAGCCAGTGTGGAGCCTGAATAAGCAATGCCATCAATTATGAGTTCTTGTGGGGCATTTTGCGAAAGAAGGGATTTCATTAGAGTCCAAACTTTTTCAAGGCAGCTGTAAACCGTCGGAAACTTGTTAACATAACACTCTGTACGGGCTTTCTTCAGGTCAGTATTAAGCTTGTTTCTAATCTTCTTATATTGCAGAAGTTTACTTACATCTTTAGTCCTGATAAATTCCTGAAATAACCTGTCTCGATTATTTATTCTTTCCAAAAGTTCCCTTGTAATCCATGGCTTTCTTGCTTTGCGACATTTAACGACTTTCTCAACAGGAAGTGCTGCTTCATAGAATTTAATTACTTTGTCAACAAAAACATTGTAGCATCATTGGCATCCTGAATGCTTAAGACTTCACTCCAATCTGTATTTGATAGCATGCTACCGAAAAGATTCATTCCATTTTCGCTAATGCGTCGTCGATGAAGCAGAGTTCGAGGCGTCTGATTTTCAATAGGGTGGAAACAGAAAAAAGAAAAGCCTATTAATAGTTCAGGGCTGAACAACCTCAGATTTAGCATAGTGCCTCGCACATTAATCTTGCTGCAGTGTGCCTTGCCGCATTGGTGAGGCAGGAGAGCAAGAAGGTGACCAACTTACAGTGCTGTCCACACTTAGAGGGAACACCTAGTCACTATACTAGCAGCAGCTGCAGCTTGGATTTAACATAATCATAATCGGCAATGATAACATAATCATAATCGATAATAATCTTCATCATTAGCCCGGCTGCAACTGCAGCAAGAAAAAGAAAGATGGCATTGGATTCTAGCCAGGTTCGCTCCACCCACGGCTTATGGTCAGACAAGCCCACTCAATGAGTTGCTACACTCTACCACCAGCCGTTCCTTCACACCTTGTGACTATGCCAACGATACTCAGGCGAAGGAATACGGGGAAATGCGACAGCCCGTCTAGGGCAGGCCAACCTGGGTAGCATTTCGCCACCGGCACCGGGGACATTGAATCTTTAGAAGAGCAAGTTGCTGGGCTAGTTGGTGCTGTTGCATCGTGGTGGAGCAGCGCAAAGGACGGGACACAAGAAACAAGGAAAGACGTACACAGGCGCCTGTGTACGTCTTTCCTTGTTTCTTGTGTCCCGTCCTTTGCGCTGCTCCACCACGACGAGACATTGAATCCGCTGCCTCCCGTACACATGACAGCCTCCTATGAGTCGACATGTATCTGGTAGCAGACAGGGGCGTACGGTGTCCTTATATATGAGTGCGTTAAGATGTTCAGCATATGTAATCAAGCTGGGGCCCAATTTGCAAACCCATTTCCTTTCTTTCCACTGTAAACATTGGCCGAAAAGTTCCAGGGTGTTTCTTGTTACGCCTGAAAAACCCAGGCAATGCTCAGGGGATAATCTTTTATTCATAGAAAATGCTGTTTTACGGAGCCTTTGTCAGTGCAGTTTAGATTGCGAACTAATGTTCTTGTTCGCGTCTTTGGCCCTTTCAGATTGACACATACCCGCACATAAAGGTGTTGTTAATGTTGGCCTTAGGAAAGATTGCAGATGGAGGTCGTCATTCTTCGTTTGCTATTTGCGTCTCCTTTTAAGTCTTTCAATCGGCTAATAACGGGGGAATGAGCCAGCGCGAAGAACATGGAGAGCACGCTTTGCGTATTACAACACATTATTCCGCCAATTGCTCACGAACTCAACACTTGTAACATAATGCGATGGTGTCCCACAAATCACACGAAAAACTGTAGATCCATGGGTGTTGGGAGACTGCAGAGCTGGGAAGTGGGGCAGACACGGCAACTTCGAAAGAGGCGAATCGTGATCACCCACGCACCAGAAGGAATGGAGAGAAGTGTGCACTTCTTCCAGAGGAGTCTCGCGAAAGCAAAGACTCCTCGGGTATTTTTATTTCTGTGGGCTTAATTTGGGGCTGTGTTGTCTGCGACCTAAACTATTTATTTATGGAAACCGAAAAAACAAAATAAAACCATTGAAGTAGTTTTCCAGAACGTCCTTTGATACACCTTCAGGAGCAGTAACTGGCGCCTCCTGGCAAATCATCTGAGGCAAATGTGGCATTATGATACACAGCTGGTACGCCAGATCGCTCTCACTCAATCCGTGCTTTAAGAGTAGTTCCCAGTTAATTACAAAAGCGAATTTGTTCTTTTGATTTACATGGATAAATGGTGTCAGTGACAGACAACATAGGCGCAAATTAAGCCCACTGAAATAAAAGTACCGGGGGACTCTTTTTTCTCTGTCTTTCTCTTTTCCCCTTTTATGCGCTGCTTTGCCCGCCCAAGCCAACGCGTTTTTGTATGGAACAGCACAGGGAGCCGTCACTTGTTCAAGATGGAAGAGGTTTCGCGACAGGTCGAAACAACCGCCGTAAACATCATATCCCAGCGCACGGAGCAAAGCGACTACAACGTAAAGGGCTCGCAAAACATAATGGTAAAACCCTCAACTGCTCTTACCGTTCGCCGATGTCGGCGACAGCAGGGAGCTTCACATCCCTTGAGGAAAGGATGAAGTGCCTGCATATATAGAATGGATTCGCACCGCATTCGTTCCATCAACCAATCCCGGCCCAGATATCTTATCTTCGCAACTTAGGCAAAACGTTCGGTCTTGTACCCTGGACCCCTCCGCCATGCTAGGAACCGCCACCTGTGCGAAATGATCTACCCAGCGTAACTATAGGATGACGCGCTCTAAGACAGATTTAGGTAAAATGGGAGTAACTATATCACTTAGTACCTGCGACGAATGATTCCTCAATTTGAAGACTATGGCCGATGTTCCTCTTCAGTTCGTCAAGGGGAGTAATGGCATCTCTTATTGGGAATAATAGCAACTTTCCAGCTGAGGGGATTAGCGATCTGAAACGTCACTAGGACTATGAGGGACACCGTGGTAGTGCACTCCGGATTAATTTAGACCCCCCCCTGGCGGTCTTCAGCACCTGGTGACACCCACAGCACACGAGCGTTTTAGCTTTTAACCTCCATCAAAATATGGCTTCCGCCATAGTATAAGCAACTGAACGCCAAGGCTACTGAGCCGCCACACCAACTTAATTCCTCCATCTTGTCAAGTAGTGCAACGAAGTTGGATGGATAGAAGATAGGAGCGTCCCTTTTGAAACATGGGGGTGGCTGCTGCCACCGCGCTCGGCTTTATTTTTCTCTTCACAATTCTTTAAACAGCACGTCGAAATTTACAGCACTATCTACAAGTTCACCGTTTTTCTTCACATACACTTTTTAATCTCGAACTTGTAACCTTACATCACCACCGTGCTTCTGTGCCACCATTTTTCCACTCTCATTGCCGCAGGGTGCCTGACTGTAGCGCACCGCCGTGCGGCGAATGGATGGATGGATTGGATGGATTGGATGGATGGATGGATGGATGGATGGATGGATGGATGGATGGATGGATGGATGGATGGATGGATGGAAGGGTGGGTGGGTGGGTGGGTGGGTGGGTGGATGGATGGATGGATGGATGGATGGATGGATGGATGGATGGATGGATGGATGGGTGGGTGGGTGGGTGGGTGGGTGGGTGGGTGGGTGGATGGGTGGGTGGGTGGGTGGATAGATGGATGGATGGATGGATGGATGGATGGATGGATGGATGGATGGATGGATGGATGGATGGATGGATGGATGGGTGGGTGGGTGGGTGGGTGGGTGGGTGGATGGGTGGGTGGGTGGGTGGATAGATGGATGGATGGATGGATGGATGGATGGATGGATGGATGGATGGGCGGGTGGGTGGGTGGGTGGGTGGGTGGGTGGGTGGGTGGGTGGGTGGGTGGATGGGTGGGTGGGTGGGTGGATAGATGGATGGATGGATGGATGGATGGATGGATGGATGGATGGATGGGTGGGTGGGTGGGTGGGTGGGTGGGTGGGTGGGTGGGTGGGTGGATAGATGGATGGATGGATGGATGGATGGATGGATGGATGGATGGATGGATGGATGGATGGATGGATGGATGGATGGGTGGGTGGGTGGGTGGGTGGATGGGTGGATGGATGGATGGATGGATGGATGGATGGATGGATGGATGGATTTGGTGTACAAGGTCCTTTTGCAGATAAAAATACTTTGTCTGCAGCTATTCACGAGCAGACCGAATCGTGAAACTGTTTCCGCAAGTAATGAACTGACTCTGGTATTTCAACTATTTTCTACACCACGGTTACGAACGCAATATCAAACAACAAGGTGCTAGAACTGACCCTTTGCTTTTTGTTTATATGGACAGAAAACGCCCTCTTCTTAAGCAGATTATGTACCGCTTTTCTGAATGCCCATACGTTCTATGTTGTCAAGGATCTTGCCAAGTAACACGTTGTCGTGTTCCTTCGCTAGTTCGGTAGCTAACGCAGTACATGCAAGGTGGCATTGAAGCGACACATATATTACCTCTTCAGCCAATACAGCCAACCCAGTTTTTGTGCCCAGGCTTGTACGGAACCAAATTTGTCGATCATGGTTTTTCTTTTCATTTTCCGACCACTACAATAGGCGCGTGGCAAGCATCTTTTCAAAAGCCTCTCAAATTGTGGGTGTTAGCGAGATAGCAAGTGAAGATTGCTTGCAGGAGGTTACAGGAGGTGAGGCACCTTCTCCTTCCTTTCTTCTTTCACTCCCTCTGTCCCTATCCTGCACCACTGAGCCAGAAGTGTAGTGAGTAATCTCTGGGATCTGTTAACGTTAAGGAGAGAAAGAACAATTCAGCATGGATGGGCATTCCCCTATAAGCTACCTGGTCCTACCAGTTAATGCGGAGCGCGGCCAGCGGTACGGCGGCAACTACCTTCGTGAAGTTAGCGCGCTGATCAGAAGGGTTGCGGCGGCGACCATGTAGAGCCATGCAGAGATAAAATTGGCAGCGCGCAGTGACTACGGCCACAGAGTGAGCGGCTGGCCTTAAGCCTCCTCACACGTAAGCTGCGTTCCATGTTTCAAGGATCTTGGCAAGTAACACGTTTTTGTGTTCCTTCGCTATTTCGGTAGCTAACACAGTACATGCAAGGTGGCAATGAAGCGGCACATATATTACCTCATCAGCCAGTACAGCCAACCAAGTTTTTGTGCCCAGGCTTGTACGGAACCGAATTTAACCAAACGAACCGAGTTTCTGCCAACTTTTTTCATTTTCTTCTCTCGCTCTTCTCTCGACAACAGCGAACATTTTTGCAACTCTATTAGGAGCCAAAAAGAAACTTTCTGCCACCTATCGACCACTTGCTTCAGCCGGTGGAATCGTCCATGAATGTACGGATTTACCGGATGCTCGTTTTTCTCTCTACTACGGCTGGTAGTTAGAATTTACCAAGTGACGAGCTTTTTCAGGATTTTACAGAAAGCAAGCGATATAATATTGTTCGGGAAACCCGCTGATCTTAGCATATGGTCGTGGTGTCTGAAACTGTTGTCAATAGAATTCACACATGATTTGCAAATTTCTGATCCCAAGCACAATACTGCTACTCAAAGTTTCGCTATTTTCGAATGGCTGAATGCTAAGCCAGGGCTTTTCCAACCGTTGTAGAAAAGATCAATAAACATAGTCATGCTTCACATTCATTATTATTCAATTCAATTCAATTCACTTTATTCACCAGACATTTCTGGATAATTTCCTGGATAAAAGTTGCTAACGCAGCTTGACGAAATCCAGGAAGCCAATACAAGGCAAAGCGCACAGCATGTGACAACTAGTTTTAAGCGATCAGTAACTATAAATGATATAGCAATAATTGATACAAACAGAAAGCATAGAACAGAGGAAGTAATGTAAAAATGCCTCGAAACTCCTAGCTGTACAGACAAAAAAATCGTAAGAACAAAGAGACAGCTGAAGATCGCACGTATTCAATCAACGAAGCAAACGCAAGTTGCACACCGAGCTAAACAACACAGCAAATAATAACAACAATGATAATAATAATACACAAGTATTTACAACTTTACAAAGTAGTTCCGTAGTTCCTTTCTTTTATAGCCAGTCGTGTTTTGAAATATCTAAGAATTGCCGCTCTTTTACGTCCGAGGTTAGATAAATTTCATCCTTCACCACCAACATAAAAAATCTCTAAAATATCGTCGACATGGCTGTTGAAAGAATGTTCTGTGCAGAAACGAGAGAATCGTCTATATATCGGAACACCTGTTTGCTGTTGTCCCCTAAATTATTCTGACAGCTTTAATGCCATAGCATATGAATTTATTACTTAGCACCGGAGACAAGTTTTGAGTCAGTGCAAACCCTCTTTCTGGAAATGCAGTCTGCCCTACAGTAAAAATAAATGATTTGAAGATTACAAAAAAGGATAGCTCGAAAAAAGAAGAAACAGAGAGCCTGCACTTTACAATTAATGCCTCTTCATGATTTGTTTTTCTACACATCGCATCATACTCTGGGAGTGCCTATCACGCGGAAGTGATTAAAGCAAGTCCGGCACAACGTTGCCAAACACATCGCATGAATTGGGGTTATTGTGCTTCAAATATTCAACACTGCCAAGGAATTTGAGAAAACAAGCGGATCATCAATTGCAAGTGAACAACAATTTCTCTGTAAAAAAAACTTGGAACTGCACGCTGCCAGGTGGCACATTCAGTAACAATGCGTCAAAAAGGAATGTCGGGTTCGAGGGTTTTGGCAGAAGAAATTCTTCCGGACATTTTTCTTCGGCATTGATGATGGATGCATGAAGACCCAGCAAAATTCATCTTCTCCCCCACCCGCTAGGCTTCGCGCTCCTGCGCACCAGGGACTGCGACACGTGCGTAAGCACTCCTATTCTGATCCATATCTGTGAAATTATTTATTAGGATTCTCATCAGTAGCGCAATCTCTATATTTCTTTGTGAGCACAAGCTCTCCAAGTTGTAGACTCGGTGTTTATATTATCCATGCCTTTTCCAATAAAGTTTCTGTCCTTAGTAGCGCTTGTCCTTCCTTCTTCGTCCCCTGTCCCAGTGGTTTTTTGCATATACATGTGTCAGTTGAATTAATAACTGATCTAGAGAGGCTGCTGGTGAACCCTGCCATCACAGGGCAGTGGCCAATCGCTTAGTGGCTACAGCACTGCGCCAGGAATGGTATGGTGACTCCTAGGACCTACGACTGTAAAGTAGACGGTGGCCAATTCCGCATACATGGGCATTAATCTTTGTTGAATGCTGTCCACAACAGGGGCCAAATATCTGCAATTTTTGGAGAAAGTTCAGCACCTCGGAGATGCGCACGCGCCTAAGGGAAACTACAGCACGCAAAAGGATTTTCTTTCGCTGCTCTAGATGGCACCACCATACCACGGTTTTTCCCGAGCTCTTGTTCAAGATGGAACCCTCCTGTCTGGCGATCAGTTATTCGCCTACACTGTTTCAGAGGAAATCGTGGTTTGTTGTGTATTATTGTATGCACGTGATAGAACAAGTATTTTTAGTCAAATGGTGCAAATATCGCAGATGAGTAAAGCCAAGCTTATTTCGTAATATATAATTTTGTAATCTGTCTTCTCTAGTGGGCACTATGCTTGACGGGAATAACCGCCCGTGCATGTCCGGATTTTGTTCGCTGTGTCGCTCTATGTTCGGCTTTATGTTCGTTGTTTCTGACGTTTGCAATATTTAATACACAGTATTGCTTTGTTCCTGGTAGGATCCAGTGAGCTACAGAAAAGAAATCATTGACTGGTGCCAAAATAGACGAAATTTTGGACCTCCCATTGCCGGAGAATCAAGTGAACGCTCTGTTTGACCAAGAGTTGCCATCTGGCACTGATGACGAGCGCCTTGAGATCGAAGCTGGTTACAGTGACGAAGTAGAGTTAGACATATGGAGCGACATCACTGATAGTTCTGATACGGACGATAATGACGCAGACCATGAGAGCGATCCACACAAACAGTGTGCGACAAAACAGCGTCGAGTTCAAAATAAAAGCCAAAAGTTTGGCGCCGGGGTTTAGTTTGTGGTGATTCAACGTCTCAAAGCGACTCATGCTATATGGGACCCCGTGAGGGAGGGTGGCTCCGTAAATTGCGACCACCTGGGGTTCCTTAACATGCACTGATATCGCACAGTACCATTGTCCTCCAGAATTTCGCCTCCATCTAAATTCGACTGCCGTACCAGGTATTGAACCCGCGCCTTTCCAATCAGCAGCCGAACGTCACAACCTTTGAGCCCCCATGGCAGCGGGAACAAGAGGGATATAGCTCCATCTTAAAAATTAAAGCTCAATGCTGCAGCTGCAAGTGGAAAAACTCTCCTGAGAATTATGCTCAAGAAGAACCCTAGTTTGGGCTAGTTGGTTCATGATTCAGGAGGAAAACGGCGCAAAAAAACGGGGACAAAAGAGGCAAACACGACGCTGTATGCCGCTGGTCCAGTCGTGTTTGTCTCTTTTGTCCCCGTTTTTTTGCGCCGTTTTCGTCCTGAATCCCCTGAGAATGTTCGGAATCATGTTCGGTGAAGATCTTATCGAGCTTCTGACGTCTAAATCAAAACGATAAAGAATTTTCATTCGCCCAAGGATGAAAGCGATGTTGCAGAATCAGATGGAAGTGTTCCTAGGGAGATGTTTGCATATATCAGTAGTAGATATTTCATTTAGTCCGTTTTATTTGTCGTCCAACACAAGACAAGATATAGTAGCCGATAGCATGAACCCTAATCAATGGGAAGAAAATCTGTCCTTCACCCGAATGATCCTACTCAGGAATAGAAGAGCAGCGATGATGGCTTTGATCGTCTCCGGTAAGTTCGTCCGACGGTTTAATTCAGCACTTTGGCTGAACAAGCCGGTAAATGATCAAGTCAGCCATTTCAAAGCAAGACTCGTGTTGAAAGTCTACATAGAGAAGCTGCACAAGAAATTTATTTATTCATTTATTCAGCTTGCCTCACAGGCTCCAAGCGTGGACTATGTGTGAGGGGGGGGGGGATACATAAATAGGGGTAATAACAGGAGCATGAATGACATGATTATACAATGCTGATTGGCTGTTAGTACTCATTACAGAGTAAGAACATCATTACACAATGCCAACTGACTGTTAGTACTCATCATAAAACAATAAGAACATCATTATACAGTAGTTATTGACGCGTCAGTAATTAGAAAAATGGGTGTTATTTCGGTCCTAAAAGAAGCTGGATCACGAATATTGACGATGTGTTCCTGAAGACGATTCCAGTGAATTATAGCCGTGCGGCACAGCGGATGAATTGAATGCCACGGTTTTACCTGAAAGGCGTTGGAAGCTGAGATGGTTGCTTAAACGGCGCGAGGTGCGGTGAGGTTGCGCAAAAGGGAGAGTCGAATGATTAGTACTATAGACTATCTTGTGAAATAAGCAGACTAGGGCAGAATGGGGCTACAATGTATGCGTCAGGGCCGGTCAGTCTGAATTCGTCAATAAACTCGCGTTTCACGGCGGCAATTTGAAGTTGGACTCACCTGATGCACCGCTCACAAACGGCGCGTGAGGATGCGTGGTGCTGCCCCTTTCCAGAAGTGCACCTTCCGGTGCTTTCCTCTTTCTCAAAGATGAGAGACTGCATGCGACATGTACCATGCGCAAGAACAGACGGGCCAAATTCCCCTGATGTCAGAGAAAGAGCTGAAAAAACAGGGCAGAGGTCAAGTTCACTACAAAGTCGATAGAGGCAACAGCATTATGGTGTGTGAATGGCACGACAGCAGGCTTGTCACATTGAGGTTGAACGTACATGGGGTTCACCCACTTGTACAGAGGAAACGGTTCGACCGAAAAAACAAAAACATTTTCAGGCGTAATACCCTGCACTAACTGCCAGGTACAATAAAAACATGGTTGGCGCCGACAATTGCGTCCTGCTACTTTCAATGTGCCGAACGGTCCAAAAGAACTAGAAAAGGTACAAGCGAGTTCTTTTTCATGCCACCAATTTAGCTGTTGTGCACGCACAGTTCTTGTGCCGCTGTAGCAGCAAAGTGCGCCATGCAACTCCGACAATTCAAGCTCTCGGTGGTGTTTGGGCTGATAAAAGCTGAATTAAGGAACGCAGCTGAAGAAGTTGATCCTTCTACGGAATTACCCGAAAGTTCTGCCACAGGAAAACAAAGGCTACCCGCCAAAGTAAGTTCAGTTTCCACTGATGTGTGTTAGGCGATGTCAGCCATTTTCCCTTTAAGGAAGTATCTACAGCTCACATATTTAAAATGCAAGCGCATGACTACATATCTTTGCGGAACGTGCCAGGTGCACTTGTCCATTGATCCATAAAGTGACTGTTTTGCATGTGGAAGGAAGAAAGCACGGCTTCTGAAAAGCAAAATTATCGGCACTCATTCACCGAAACTGGAGTTCATGTTGTCCACTCAAGGGGCCATTCTGTATCTTGTGAAATATACATTCGACTTGATGAAAATTTTTCTTTGCTTTTTGTGGATGAAAAATAGACAATCAAAAGTAAGCGAACTTCGTACACGTCGTTTTTTTCTTCATGCAACAAAAGTTAAACTACTGAAGCTTTCGCGTCAAACTCTTCAGCATAAGCTTAAGGGCGGAGCTTAAGTGCCCCCTCCTTTTTGTTTTCAGCTGCTGCACATGGGTGTAATACCTTTTCATTTACTGGTACATGGCTGGTATGAATTATGAATAGGCTAGGAAAAAGTCTGTGCAGTGCAAAAAAAAAAGCGTCTTACAGGTGCAAGCACATGGTGGCCGATATACATTCGAGACGAGACACTGCTTTCATTTGCATGAAGCAAGCCACACTGAAATGGCATTTATTCTGTGGCCATCTTTCGGTCTAACAGTTCTCTAGGGAGCAGACTCGCTTAACCAGTGGTGAGTGCTGCGAGCAGCAAAATGCTGTTCGAAATACATGTTAGCTCCTGAGGGCTAAGTTGACGTCAAAATGCGTGACCACTCCTGGTATGTTGTCACAGTTATTGTACGGCCACATGAGGAACACCAAGCGCACCAGCGAGATCTCAGTATTATTTATGTTGTTCAACACGTTCCACTGAAGCGGCGCAATGGCGTCGACTGCTGACACAAGTGCAAGAGCGGCAGCCGCCGTCTGGAGAGGGTCGCTGATGTGCGACCCGTTGAGCTGAGTCTGTTCTATGCACTGCAGACGGCCCTCAATGTTCGACCGTGACTCGCCAGACCACGAGGACTCCAGAAGCTTTCTGCCGCCAAATCGATTACTGCCACGGGAAGGTCGAGCGCGATGTTCCGGCGATGATTCTGGGCCGATAATGCCAACAGGTTCGTCGGAAAGAAGGCGTTGTTGCCTTGTCACACGACGACCGGAAGAAAAAAAGCTTTCCGCGTCTGGCAAACCGCGTGCAATCTTGGCTCTTCTTACGTCGAATGCGTACGAGCGCGCAGCGAGCAAGCTGGCGGCGAAAGAGTCCGACACGGCCGGAACGCAATGTCCAAGACTGCGATCTGTTCCGGAAGGACAAGCTTGAGCTGGCTTAACTTCTCTGTGATTTTCAGCCTAGTACTCGCATAGAAAAGGGGGTGCCCTGACGCACCTCGAAAGTAGTCTTCCAGGTGACGACTGCTCACCACTTCCGCCTTAAACGCGTGTTCAAGTTAACAGACATTCAGGGCGTAGCATGATGTGCTAGGTGGCATCATGCCATTACTGACCGGTGCTTCTTCCAGAGCGTCTCTCGTCTTGAGAGCGGCGCATACTATGACATAAGCCGCTGCAACTGGCTGAAGAGTCTCCTTGGCTAGGATTCTGAGGAAGTGGTTGAAGCCCTTCGGATCTTTCCATATTCCTTTACGCCGATGACACTTTACTAGTCTCAAGCAACCCTGATTTTTCATATGCCCTGGCTAACCTTCAGGAGGACGCTATTAAAGTTAGTGATTGGTTTGCCTCAAATTTAATACAAATAAATAACACCAAATCCAGACTTGTCTGTTTTCGTAACCCGCATAAAGATGTACCAAGTGCAGGTTCCATATATTTACACACCTCATACTGCTCTTTGTGTTCTTGTCAACCTATAATTAGCGTCCCGTCGGTTAAGTATCTTGGTATATACATAGACAGTGATTTGGCATGGAATACTCAGATGACTCACATTTGTAAGGAACTCAGAAGTATTGCATGCTTGTTGTTTAATTTGCGAACTATGATGCCATTTTCTGAGAACATTAGTCGCCCAGGCTCTGGGTATAGTGTCTTGAAATACGGTATGTGTTGTTTTTTAACTGCTCTTTCACATGGAAATGTCGTGTTAATAGGATTTTGAAAAACATTGCTACAAGCGTTCTCTACTTGCCGCAGGAAAATCTGCCCAACAGTGTCTTTACCGCAGCCGGTTTGCCTTCTTTTGACAATCTTTTTAAACAAATTGTAGTACTGAAACATTTTTGGTATAGCGCATACAGACACATAAATACGAAACCGGTACCGTTGAGACATGTTCCTCGCTATCATAAACCGAGAGTGCGCACTCACTACGGCAAAGCAACTAGAAAATATTACGTGCCAGCTGTCTTTAACGAATTACCGGATGATTTATTTTCTTTAACCACCAGCAAAAAACTGCGTGTTGCTGTTCAAGCGTTAGAGATTCTTTAACATGTACTAAAATCTTATCAGTGCTTTTTCATTCTTTCCGTGCCAAAATTTTTGTGTTCTTCATGTTTACGTCTTTTAATTTTCTTTTGCCTCTGATGGAGCTCTGATGTAGCGCGAAGATTGCCGCGGCTGCCGGTTGTCGCCGCACAAGCCCACTTGGCGCTTCGGCGCTTCCGTTTCTTTGTATGTTCAGATTATGCTGAATAAAGATTATTATTATTATTATTATTATTATTATTATTATTATTATTATTATTATTATTATTATTATTGTCTCCACCTATGAACTACCAATTACTAGAACTAAATACGGAGAAAGCCAGCGCTGCTTTTATGTCCCCGCAATATTTAACAGTCTACCTAATGAAATAAAGGTACTGAAGAATAAGAAGGCAATAAAGAAAGCCCTCATAACATACACTGTCTTAAAGGAAAAGACAGTATAAAGGAATAAGCGCTCCAGATGTGTTTTCTTGTGTTCTTATGGTATAACGCTCTCATCACCTTCTTTTTTCTCGGTTTTAGTGACTAACCCAAAGCAAACCACTTGATCATTTCCTGTTGTTAATGACTTTATTGTGTTTCCTTGAAGTGTTTTTTTTCCTTTCCTTGTACATTGTCAATTTGAAATGTTTTTCCTGAGTAGGCAAAAAAGAGATTTGCCGCCTGCTGCCGGGTTTTGCCCAACAAGCCACTGATGGCTTTGGCATGCCCGGAATTGTATTGTATTGCCTGATGGGAAATAAAATTATTATTATTATTATTATTATTATTATTATTATTATTATTATTATTATTATTATTATTATTATCATCATCATCTAAGATCGCAACACTGGTGACGTTCGAATGCACGGGCTATACCAGGTAGCTTAAGATGTGAGCCCATTCACGTTGAGATAAACGGGTAAACGGTGACATTTCAATGCTGTGAGCCTCCTTTCTTGAGTGACTGGCATCTATTAGGGCGGCCATGTCATCTTTGAGTCGTAAAAGCTGCTTGGCTGATACAGATGTGTTAAGAGCACCGTTAACAGCCTCAAGCACAGGGGGAAAAATATTCTCGAATGACGATCTGGAGAAGCAGTCACCAGTTGGTTTTATATTCAAGTGAGTGCCTCCCTCAACTACGGCTGGTAGGCTGTACTTGAAACCAAGCTGGGCGAGAAAATCGACCATTCATACTCGATCATCTTGCGGGACGGTACGCCGGTTTGCACGATCGCTGTGGCGTATTCGGCACCGTCTTTACCAGAAGAGTGATCTCTGTCCCATAAGCCCTGCCAAAGAGAGGTCAGCATGTGGCCGGCTGCGCTGCTGCCGGGTCCCATTCCGGCCGCATCCACGAAGCTCCACACCATGGCGGCCCTCAGCACAGGAGACACATGCTCGTAGTCGCCCTCGTTGGCCCTGGAGCAGACGTGTCCGTAAAAGTCTTCGCAAGGGTCCACACTGGTGTTGACTGCGCGCAGCACCATCAGAGCTTCATCCGGGCAGCAGAACGGCTACAGGTTTGCTGCCTCAGGGTCGGCTTTCCTTTTTCCAGCAAAGTCGTCAGCAGTGCGACGAACAGGACTGCAGAGAACACCGCGCCAAGGAATACGCTAATTCTCAGCAGCTGTCTTGAACGAGGCTTGACCATCTGCGTCTCGTCGTCTCGGGAAGTCATCGGTGTCGCAGGGAGGGACACTGTAGAGTCTGGTGTCTTCATTACGTCCATAGAAGGTCAAGAAACTTGGTGTACGTTAGACGAGCGTCAATCTTCCCAGTTCTTCTTCTTCTCGGCTCAGTTAACACTACTACGCTTCTGTTGTTGTTGTTGTTGTTGTTGTTGTCCTCTAGATAATGGCGCGTACCCACTGCGGGGGATTGGCCAAGACACAGGCGGCAACTGATAGGTGCACAAAATGTTAAACAAGAAAATAATGGTTGGGAAAAATAAAATAACCATTATTCTCCGTCTTCTTGTTAAACAGCATCGCTGTCTTCATTTCTCAAATATACATCAGCCACATCCTAAAATCTTCTTAATTCCAAAATCTTCCCTAATATTGATAGTTTTTCTGAATTCCATCTTCTGGCTACTCATGTTCAAAATTCATTTCTAACCAAAGATTCCTAAGCGCAGCACCTTTAGCCCCCTTCTTATTTTCATTCGCAAATCTCAAAGTCTTTGATTTGTTAATTTAAATACCCAAATCTATATTCCCTCTTATTTATACAAAGACGTTTTAAGCTCCTCTCAGTCGACGAATGTGTCTTGGCCAGTCCTCCTATGCGAGTATGCGCCCTTATCTTCTTGAGGACAACAATAACGACATCCCGGAAACACCCTCGGCCATACCCGTATTGCGGCACAAATCTGGGAAGTCAACCGCACACCGTCCGCTGGCGAAATCGGACCGGTCGCTCCAGAATGGACAAGCCCTAGATTTCTTAGAAACCAGTAACTAGCGCCCTCTGTTGGCTGCCACTAGCGAACAGCATGCGACTTTAATGAGGTATATTAAACATGTGATACTGAGAAACAAGGAGAGTCTCGAGAGATTATGAGAGATAATGGCGATTACCACGGGATACTCTTGCTCATAACTGAAAATTTTTACCTCTAAAATCCTTTCATTGCTTGCACGATGTGTTTCTGACGGCCATAGACAGTTGGTGGTTCATATCGACCATTCGAAATTCAAACTGCGATGAATGAATGGAAGGTAGGAGCCTCTCCTTTAAAACGCGAGGGGGGGGGGGGGGCAATGCCCAGCATGCTCGGCTTTTATTTTCTTTATTTTAGAGCGCAGCTCTTAGGCGCCCGTTTCTGCGTTTCGCGGCGTCGCCGTTGTGCGTTGAAAGCAGCAGTGGACACCCTTTTACCTGCGAAAGCAATGGAGCGGAAGCTTGGAAAGGAGAACGTAAAAGCGCGACCTCCTCCCCGCCTTACCAACCGGCGCGCCAGTGGGGGATGCAGCTGTGCATAGCAACCGGGACGTCACAGAGTAGAGGTAGACCGAGCGCGCGTGCGTTAGCGGTGGCAGCTGCCCGCCGCTCCTTCGCCAGACGTCTCGTTGCAGTCGAGTAAGTGAGACGAATGACTCCAAAGCGGCCCAGTGATTGCGCGCCAAGCGGTTCGGGAAAGCGGCTGTGGGTTGAGAACAAGGCTTTCGCCAAGCACACTTTACAATTTCCGAAGTGTCTTCGGTATTTTTTTTCAGGAAAGGAAATGCGCAGTATCTGTCTCCCACAGCTGCGAAACCAGTAGAATGGGGGCTTGGAAAGCAGAGGGTAAAATTTTGTAAATTGGTTTTTGAGGAAAGAAAACGCGCAGTATCTGTACCTGTATCGCAGTATCTGGATGGACACCTGAACCAGAAGGAAGGCGCATAACTGCCCTCTTGGAACAGTGGATACCTCTATCGTGCTTTAAGCTACGTGGCGGTAGTGACAGATGCGCGTTGCATGCTTTCGCATAGACAACGTTGTGCCAGATAACCGCTCCAACTTGCCATGGTAGCAGGTTGGTTAGTTAGTTAGTTATATGGGGTTTTATGGCGCATAAGAAACTATGGCTATCATGCGCGGTAGCAGGTTGGGTGGGGGCTTTAATGTAGGTATAAAGAGAAGCTGGAATTTCGCACCACTTATGCTTGAGAACATCCCGTTCCTCCCGCTCGTAACGGCTCCCACAGCTGTGGCAACCTCGCGAAATACTAGCGCGAGATCTCGTCATTGAGAATCAGGCATTAGTGGAGCAAGTCGAGCATATATTTATTCATTTCTCCGTCCACAAAGCTTCCTTCATGACAATAAAAAACTGTTCTTCATCATTATCATCATCATCAGCCTGACTACGCCCACTGCAGGGCAAAGGCCTCTCCCATGTCTCTCCAATTAACCCTGTCCTTCGCCAGGCGCGGCCACCATATTCCCGCAAATTTCTTCATCTCATCCACCCACCTAATTTTCTGCCGCCCCCCGCTACGTTTGCCTTCTCTTGGAATTCACTCCGTTACCCTTAGGACTAGCGGTTATCTTGCCATCGCATTACATGCCCCGCCCAAGCCCATTGCTTCCTCTTGATTTCGACTAAGATGTCCTCAACCCGCGTTTGTTCCCTCGCCCTCTCCGCCCTCTTTCGATCTCTTAACGTTACACGAGCAATGCAGAAAGTTGGGTGAGTTGGTAATACATGTTGAACTTAGCAAAGCGCAATAAAAAGACAGGGCAAGAAGAAGAAGAAGCACGCAGGACAAACACTTGACTTTCCTTATGTATACCACTATACCTTGGCCAATCCCCCCACGTGGGTATGTGCCATTATAAAGAGGTGAAGAAGAAGAAGAAGAAGAAACACTTGACATCAACTAGTTCTTTACTCGGGAAAAAACACATATATACAGATACATTGAGGGCGGAAACAAATTATAAACCAAGCAATGAATCGGCTTTAATACAAGTGTGTTTAGCGTGAACAGGTATCAAGGTAAGCAATTTCCTTGCGTGATAAGGTCAGGGATGGAGTGCTGATACAATTTTCAGCTTTCTTTACAATGCGATAAGCCTCTATAATTTCTCTGTCAAGCCTGTTTTTTCCTTTACCGCACGTGCGTGTGGCATTGAACTGCGGCTCATTTGCTTTACATTTTTTGCATGACTTGCAGTGTTCTGCAAGGTGCCCATCCGTTGCTACAGCTTGCACAGCACTACGGTGTTCCCTCAACCTATCGTTCAGGCACCTGCCTGTCTGGCCAATGTACGACTTCTTGCACGAGAGCGGAATCTCGTAGACCACCGCTGTGACGCATGTTGTGAAACGGGTGACATGCTTCGTTGTGCACCCAGGATGGTCATTCACCTTGTTGACCGCTCGACACATTTGTGAGAGCTTATTGGGCGCTGAAAACACGACGGATACCCCGCACTTCTCGGCCCCTTTTTTAAGCCGGTGCGACACGTTGTGCATGTAGGGGAAACACCGCCGGACGCCTAGTCTGGGGAGCCTTCTGTTTTCGCTTCCCAGAGTTTAGCTCCTTCACTAGGCTTTCCACCACAGAGGCGATGATTTCTTGAGGGAAACCAGCCCTTTTCAGGCGCTGTGACTGCATCTGCACACTGGCCGAGACTTTACGCTTACACGATTTGTTGAGGGCCTCACGTATGTAATTTAGGGCAATCCCCCTCTTTACTACCTTTGAGTGGGCCGAATCATATTTCAAAATGCCTTTTTTGGTACGCGGCTGATACACCCAGCAGACTTTATCCTTATCTAGACTCAAACAAACGTCAAGGTACTGCAGACTGCCTTTGATAGGATCCTCACACGTAAACTGCAGACCGTTAGAACAATTCTCGAACACCTTAATCATATTTTTTATAGCATTGCTACTTTGGCCACCTTCTGTCGATTTCATAACCACAAGATAATCATCCACATACCTAACCACTTTGACAACAACAGATTTATCAAGGCTGTCGCTAATGCGCCTGTCACAATGGGCTAAAAAGACGTCACTTAAAATTGGCGCAAGGCAGGAACCAATGCATATGCCTTCTTTTTGAAGAAAAGACTGTCCGTTATGAATAACAAATGTTGATGCAAGGTAAAAACGAAGCACTTCTAAGAAGTTGTCAATAGATAAACCCGTCGAGTTTTGCAATGCGACAGCACCCGATGCTTCGATAAGATCTCTTACAGCCCGCAGCATATCCGGCTGTGGGATAGAATAAAACAAATCTACCACATCCAAAGAGAAAGCGTACAGGCTCTCAGAAGCTTGTCCCCTGTTCTTTAGGTAGCTTATGACTTCCGACGAACTTGGAATCATGAAAGGATCCATGAAAGGTAACGAGCTGACATGCTTCTGCAAAAATCTGGATACCGCACCTTGCCAGGAGTCCCTTTCCGTAACAATGGCACGAAAAGGCACCCCTTCCTTGTGGGTTTTTGCAGAAAAAAAGGCACACAACCCGTCTCTTTTTGGTGCTGAGATACTTTTACACAAATTCGATAGATTCAAACTCTCACATAGTTCGAAAGCTCTTTTTTTCACTTTTGCCCGGGAAGAGGTAAAGTTATCAAAATTCTTATTGAATGCCTGATCGGCCTTTTCACGGTACAAAGAATTTGGCATGACGACTCTCGTGCAAGAAGTCGTACATTGGCCAGACAGGCAGGTGCCTGAACGATAGGTTGAGGGAACACCGTCGTGCTGTGCAAGCTGTAGCAACGGATGGGCACCTAGCAGAACACTGCAAGTCATGCAAAAAATGTAAAGCAAATGAGCCGCAGTTCAATGCCACACGCACGTGCGGTAAAGGAAAAAACAGGCTTGACAGAGAAATCATAGAGGCTTATCGCGTTGTAAAGAAAGCTGAAAATTGTATCAGCACTCCATCCCTGACCTTATCACGCAAGGAAATTGCTTACCTTGATACCTGTTCACGCTAAACACACTTGTGATAAAGCCGATTCATTGCTTGGTTTATAATTTTTTTCCGCCCTCTATGTATCTGTATATATGTGTTTTTTCCCGAGTAAAGGACTAGTTGATGTCAAGCGTTTGTCCTGCGTGCTTCTTCTTCTTCTTGTCCCTGTCTTTTTATTGCGCTTTGCTAAGTTCAAAATAACGTTACACCTATCATTTTTCTTTCCATAGCTCGTTGCGGTGTCTTAAATTAAGCTGAACGCTCTTTGCTAGGCGCCACGTTTCTGCCCCATAGGTGAGTACCGGTAAGATGCAGCTGTTGTATACTTTTTTCTTGATGGATATTGGTAAACTGCCATTCATGATCTGAGAGAACCTACCATATGCGCTGCACCACATTCTTATTCTTCTAGTTATTTCCCTCTCATGATCCGGATCTGCGGTCACTACCTGCCCTAAGTAAGAGCTGTGGGCTCGGTGGCTGTGCAACCGCACAGTCTAACCCTTTCGCCTTCATCATGCAGATTTTTCTGTTCATCGTTCGCGTGGCCATCCCCGCCCTGCTGTCTGCGCGCCCTGGAACCGCAGTGTTTTCCGCGCATGCCGATGCCAGCAACAACAACAGCCCCTGCTGCAACACCGCAGCCATCATCTCTCCATTTCCCGGACCGCCCCTCGGGCAGCACTGGACACTACCTTACCCCTGGCAAGCGGAACTGCGAGCGACATCAACAGCGGAAGCTATAAAGGAGCAACGCCCGTCCGCGCCACTCTGTGGGCTCGGTGGCTGTGCAACCGCACAGTCTAACCCTTTCGCCTTCATCATGCAGGTTGGTAACTTCCACAGTCTATTTGCTAAGAAAACTAGCAATTATCTCTTACTACAGCTACCGAGCCCACAGAGCTGTGTCTGTATTGGTGTTGAATGCGTTCAGGTTGTTCGATCCTTGTTACATATTAGACCTACTACTCGTCAGTCATCCCGAAAGTGTTACATCAGTCACGATCCTTCCTGGAATAAGCGATCACGAAGTAATTCATACCGATATAGCCTTAACTCCGCTTCGGAACCAAACTTTTAAAAAGACGATCCGTTTGTACGATAAGGGTGACTACGCAGAGATTAATCGTGAACTAGACGCTTTCTTTCAATCTTTCCGAACTAATTTTCATATTCGGTCTATCGAAGAAAAGTGGACTATATTTAAGAAGAAAATTACTGAACTAACTGATCAGTTCATTCCTAAGTTCACCTTCCGAGAGAGTTCACAGAAACCATGGTTCACTAAAACGCTAAAACGTTTGGAGAATAGAAAGAAGCGTCTATTTCGCGCAGCCAAAGCAAAAACTAACCAGGCGGCCTGGGACAAGTATTACGCAGCCGAAAAGGCATATAATTCATCTGCTCGGAACGCCAAACGTTCCTTTTTTAACAAAGACTTACCCCGAATACTACACACTAATCCTCGAAAATTCTGGGACACCATCAACCCAAAACACAAAGGCGATATCAGTGTCACAAATGAAGCAGGAGACGTGCTTAGTCATGCAGAGTGTGCTCACATGTTCAATGTTGCATTTCAATCAGTGTTCACTAATGAATATGATGCCCCCTTTTCTGTGCCAAACACTTTTATTTATAATGTTATGTCACCTGTTGAATTTAACGCATCGGGAATTCTGTCACTAATCGATAAAATGAAACTTTCATCTTCGGCCGGTTTCGATAATGTCAACGCCAAATTTCTTAAGAATACGAAACTCACCAGTGCCAGTTACTTATGTTTGCTATTCCAGCAGTCACTCTCTTCTGGCCAACTTCCTCGTGACTGGAAAAATGGGAAGGTCATTCCAGTCTTCAAATCCGGTAACACAAATTCTCCATTAAATTATCGCCCCATTTCTTTAACAAGCGTGCCTTGCAAGCTAATGGAACACGTCATATTCTCCCATGTCATTGCCTTCTTGGATTCGAACAATTTGTTTCATCCTGCGCAGCACGGGTTCCGGAAAGGCTTTTCTTGCGACACTCAACTAGCTCTTTTTATTCATGACTTGCATGCCAACCTAGATCTTAACCTGCAAACTGACGCTATATTTCTTGATTTTAAAAAAGCCTTCGATAAAGTTCCCCACAAACGCCTGTTGTACAAGTTATCTAACCTTAATATCGATCCTAATGTTGTTGCATGGATTAAAGAATTCCTAACTAACCGCACTCAGTGTGTCTTGTAAAATTCGCATGTTTGCTGACGATTGTGTTATTTATGAAGCAGTTAATAACAATTCTGATCAATTATCTCTCCAAAACAACCTTAACAAGATTCGGGATTGGTGTAAAATTTGGCTAATGGAGCTTAACCCTCACAAATGCAACGTACTCTCTTTTCATCGCCGCCGTAACCCGCTCGTGCCCTTCTATCACATAGACTCCGTTCCCGTGCTGCCAGTAGAATCATACAAATATTTAGGCGTAACTTTGTGCACTGACCTCTCCTGGAAAACGCATATAACTAACATCATTTCTTCAGCTAACAAATCCCTTGGTTTTCTAAAACGTCATCTACACGATGCGCCCATGCATGTTAGGTTATTAGCTTACGAAACACTTGTGAAATCGAAATTAGAATACGCATCACCCATTTGGCATCCACATCAATCTTATCTAACCAACGCATTAGAAATTTTGCAAAACCGCGCAGTCAGATTTATTCATTCTTCATATCATTACAGCACGAGTGTTACATATCTGAAATCGCTTTCAGGCATACAGCCACTCGAGCTGCGCCGCCGCACAGCCAGTCTTTTATTATTTCACAAGTTCTTTTACAGCCATCTACGAACTGCACCCTACATGGTCCCTCCGGCACGCATATCTCACCGCACTCTCCATCAACTCCAGATCAGCCGTCCACGTGCACGCACAGTCACCTTCGCAGCTTCATTTTTTTCACGCACCGCCGCGGACTGGAATGGCCTTCCCGCTGACATTGCAACAATAACCTGCCCCGCGAACTTCGCACGCAGAGCTAACACCTTTTTGTCATCATCATAACGCATGATTACTTTGTCGCACCAAACGTTGTACCCACCCCTTATGTAATGCCCCTGAAAAGGGGTCTTTAAGGAAATAAAATTGATTGATTGATTGACCCCATTCTTATTCTTCTAGTTATTTCCCTCTCATGATCCGGATCTGCGGTCACTACCTGCCCTAAGTAGACATATTCTCTTACTACTTCCAGCACCTCGCTACCAATTGCGAACTGCTGTTCCCTTGCTAGGCCGTTGAACATTACTTTGGTTTTCTGCATGTTAATTCTTAGCCCCACCGTTCTGCTCTGCCTGTCTAACTGATTGATCATGCTTTGTAGTTCTTGTCCTGAGTGGCTTAGCAAGGTAATGTCATCAGCGAATCGCAAATTACTCAGGTATTCTCCATTAACTCTTATCCCCAACTGTTCCCATTCCAGTCCCCGGAATACCTCCTCTAAGCAGGTAGTGAAGAGCATTGGCGAGATCGTGTCTCCCTGCCTGACACCTTTCCGTATTGGAATTTTAATGCTGATTTTATGGAGAACTATAGTAGCTGTGCAATCGTTATAAATATCTTCCAATATTTTGGCATAACACTCTTCTACACCCTGATTCCGCAATGCCAGCATGACAGCTGAGGTTTCCACTGAGTCAAATGCTTTCTCGTAATCAATGAAGGCTATATATAGTGGTTGGTTATATTCTGCGCATTTCTCTATCACCTGATTGATAGTGTGAATGTGGTCTATTGTCGAGTATCCTTTACGAAAGCCTGCCTGATCATTTGGTTGACTAAAGACCAAGGTTGTCCTGACTCTATTAGCGATTACCTTAGTAAATACCTTCTAGGCAACGGACAATAAGCTGATTGGTCTGTAATTCTTCAAGTCCTTGACGTCTCCTTTCTTATGAATTAAGATAATGTTAGTGTTCTTCCAAGCTTCTGGTACTCTTGAGGTCACAAGGCATTGCGTATACAGGGTGGCTAGTTTTTGTAGCACAATCTCTCCTCCATCCTTCAACAAATCTGCTGTTACCTGTTGATATTGCAACGGATAATCTCCGTGAAGACGACGCAGAGGAAGTGCCCGGTGTGTGCGCGCTTGCCGCTCGGGGCTAGCTGTGATCTGTACCCTGTGCTCCGGTCGTCCTTGTGCCGACATAGACTTCGGACCACGTAACATCTTTGGTGGAGGTGCCGGGTAAAAGATCTCCACGCCACGCAGCTCCGAAGCGGTCGTCAGGCCGGGGCCACTACCATCATGGCTCCACCCGGCGAGTCACGAACCACTCCCTCTGCTCCCTTCGTGGTCATGGCTCCTCCCCGTGACCCTGGTACCTTTTCTGGGAACGACGGCACCGATGTCGACGACTGGCTCAGCCTATATGAGCGAGTGAGCACCTATAACCGGTGGGATCCCACCGTGATGCTAGCGAATGCAATCTTCTATCTTAGTGGCACGGCCCGGGTCTGGTACGAAACCCACGAAGAAGAACTGACGAGCTGGGACACTTTTAAAGAAAAGCTCCGTACTTTATTTGACAGACCCGATGACCGGAAGCTCTCCGCGAAGAAGCGGCTCGCGTCGCGCGCCCAGTCGTCAACCGAAAGCTATGTGGCATATATTCAAGATGTCTTGGCGCTTTGCCACAAGGTCGACGCCGCCATGACCGAGTCCGACAAAGTGAGCCATATTCTGAAAGGAATTGCGGATGATGCTTTTAAGTTACTGGTTTGCAAAGACTGCACCACTGTGGACGCAATCATAAAAGAATGCCGTCATTTCGAACAGGTTAAAAGCCGCCGAATTCCACAGCAGTTCTCTCGGCTCCCTAATACTGCCGCTACTTCTTCCTGTGAGGAACACCGATTAGCGTCCCGCGCCTCTTCCGATGATGACCCCGTTGCCGGCACTGTGACCCGCATCGTTCGCCGCGAACTGGAAGCCCTTGCGCCTGTTCTGCCCCGTCCGACCGCACCTGATAACTCTCTACCCACCGTGTCGCTGATTCAGGCCGTCGAGCGTCAGGAACTCGCTAACCTGAACCTTCCTCCGGCTGTGTGCACATTCAGAAGCCCGGACACCCCCCAGCCACCTCTCTCTGTTTATCGCCGCACCTATTATTCTCCTCAGCGTTATCGTAATCCAAATGAGTGGCTCAGGAGTGCAGACTGTTGGGCTAGTTGGTTCATATTGCAAATAAAGGGAACCAGCGAAAAAAGACGCAACACAAGAACAAAGAAGGCACACACCACAACGCTGGACTTACAACTGATTTATTGCGATGAAGAATTGCTCAATTTAAAAGAATTTCCGGCCTGCGCACACACCCTACAGACAATACACTTCGCGCACCACATGGTGACATGGCTACTATAATGATAAAAACTTGCACTCTTTTTCGGTGATAATCACGGACGGCTGACTGACGCATTTCTGCTCATGCTTTCTGATCAGGAAAGCCTCCAATATCTCACGCTCACGTTTAGATTTCCCCCGCCCGATAATGCTGGTAGTGTGAAAACTAGGAGTACACTTGCAGTCCTTTACATGCAAGGCTAGATTGCTGCCTGTGCCAGTGCCCAAAGTTGTGCGATGTTGCCTCAGGCGCTCATTCAAGCATGCTCCGGTTTGGCCTATGTAGATTTTCCCGCATGACAATGGGATTGAATACACCACGCCCACTGCGCATGTGGTGAACATAGTCTGGTGTTTGGTCTTGCAAACACCAGTTCTGCGCAGGTCTGCAGAGGTTTTGGCGCACAAACCGGACAGTTTGCAAGGGGCAGAAAATGCCATAGTGACATCAAACTTCTGAGCCACTTTTTTGAGACCATGTGAAGTCTTGTGGAAGTAAGGCATGACTTCCAACTTTCTTGTTTTCACTTCTACTGGCCTGGCAGCCTTTGAAGATGACTTCAGTTTTTTCCCCAAGGATTCCGCCACCGCCAGCAAAACCGAGGGAGGAAACCCAGAACATTGTAGCCGTTCAACCTGCTCCGCCAGACTTTGCTGCATCACATGAGGGCAACTCTTCTTTAAGGCATTCAAAAAACACAAGTTTGCAATGCCGCGCTTCACTAGCTTAGAATGGGCCGAATCATACGGCAACAGTGCCTTCTTAGACCTGGGCGCATATTTCCAGCACACCTGTTGATTGGGTAAAAAAGTCAATTCTAAATCCAGGAACCTAATGGTCTTGTCAGAAGGAATCTCATGCGTAAAAACTAAGTTCTTAGAACATGTGCTAAAAATATTTAAAATCTGGTCTGCCACAAGGGTAAGCTGGTCAGTTTCGGGTAAGTTCAAAATTACTAAAAAATCGTCAACATATCTAAAAACCCTTACAACACGTGTGTCGTTCAAAGAGCCCTGTAGCATCGAGTCAAATTTTGCTAAAAAAATGTTGCATAGCACAGGCGCAACACAGGAGCCAATACAGATTCCATGTTTTTGCACAACATAATCATCTTCATGCTGTGCAATCGTAGAATTCAAGTACACTTTTAAAAGTTCGAGGAAGGATTCTAAAGTGATGCCACACTTATTCTGGAAGGAAATTGTCCCAGACCTTTCAATTAATTCGCGTACAGCAATAAAAAGTTCGTCATGGGGCACAGAATAAAACAAGTCCACAATGTCCACTGAGAAGGCTGCATTAGCGCCGGGGAAACCGCGATTGAGGCACTCCACCAGGCTCATTGAACCCTGCACAACAAAAGGATCCGCAGGCACCAGGCCCTCGAAGGAATGCTGTAGGTAGTTTGAAACCACTTTTTGCCATGAACCTTCTTCCGTGACGATCGCCCTGAAAGGGTTATCAGGCTTATGTGTCTTTGCTGTGAAGAACACACGCAGGGCGTCTTGTTGGCATTTACGAACTTGATTCTCAATGCTGCCCAAATTCAACCTGTTGAGAAGCCTTAACGCCAACGCCTTGGCCTTACGTGGTTTTACTTCTGCCTTCTTGAAGTTCTTCTCTATAGCTTCGGCCGCTTTCGTCTTAAAAAGGGAAGAGGGAAGCACCACGAACCCACCTTCCTTGTCAGCTTGAAGGAGACTGAGGCCTTCTTGTTGGAAGTGGGTCACCAAAGGGCGCAGATCCCTGCTTGGTTGACGTCGGCCCGTCCAGGTTCTCATGAGACAGTCAACTCCCTCCGAGACGCACCGAGCTTTCTCCTCAAAAGGGGCCTTGTCAGCCACTTTGTGAACCACCGCCAGAAGCTCGTGCTTGCGCGACCTTGGTTCAAGGGAGAACTTAGGTCCGAGCTTCAGGATGTCGTCATCTGAAGTCATCTTCAATGGCTGCCAGGCCAGTAGAAGTGAAAACAAGAAAGTTGGAAGTCATGCCTTACTTCCACAAGACTTCACATGGCCTCAAAAAAGTGGCTCAGAAGTTTGATGTCACTATGGCATTTTCTGCCCCTTGCAAACTGTCCGGTTTGTGCGCCAAAACCTCTGCAGACCTGCGCAGAACTGGTGTTTGCAAGACCAAACACCAGACTATGTTCACCACATGCGCAGTGGGCGTGGTGTATTCAATCCCATTGTCATGCGGGAAAATCTACATAGGCCAAACCGGAGCATGCTTGAATGAGCGCCTGAGGCAACATCGCACAACTTTGGGCACTGGCACAGGCAGCAATCTAGCCTTGCATGTAAAGGACTGCAAGTGTACTCCTAGTTTTCACACTACCAGCATTATCGGGCGGGGGAAATCTAAACGTGAGCGTGAGATATTGGAGGCTTTCCTGATCAGAAAGCATGAGCAGAAATGCGTCAGTCAGCCGTCCGTGATTATCACCGAAAAAGAGTGCAAGTTTTTATCATTATAGTAGCCATGTCACCATGTGGTGCGCGAAGTGTATTGTCTGTAGGGTGTGTGCGCAGGCCGGAAATTCTTTTAAATTGAGCAATTCTTCATCGCAATAAATCAGTTGTAAGTCCAGCGTTGTGGTGTGTGCCTTCTTTGTTCTTGTGTTGCGTCTTTTTTCGCTGGTTCCCTTTATTTGCAATATGAACCAACTAGCCCAACAGTCTGCACTCCTGAACTACTATTCTTCTACACCGGGCTCTTTTATGTGTCTTCGTACATCTACTGATGGTTTATCTTCCTGCGTTAGCGCTATTGTTCTCACTACTTGCAAGGCACGAGCGCTGTCACATGGCCTTAAGTGCGGAATCCCACCATTAGAAGTCTGCCAGCTCTTCGGACATCTGCAACCTTCAACAGGACACTGGGAGCGTATATGCAAAATCTTGAAGTCGGAGCTCTACCGGCAGGTCCGACACTTGCGGGAATGGATGCGACTTATGTGCCTTCAAGCCGGGCATCCTTGGGCGGCTGCAAGTAGGCTTCGAGAGCATCTTCGTCTCGCTTCACTACTCACTGAAGCCTACTGGAATGACTGTCGGCGATTTCTGCCCAGGAAAAGCATACAGAAAGCAACTGGTACAGCTGTCACGTACCTGGGCGAAGCCTCTCTTCCCTCAGAATTCGACGACATCCTGAAGCTCGGACCTAAGTTCTCCCTTGAACCAAGGTCGCGCAAGCACGAGCTTCTGGCGGTGGTTCACAAAGTGGCTGACAAGGCCCCTTTTGAGGAGAAAGCTCGGTGCGTCTCGGAGGGAGTTGACTGTCTCATGAGAACCTGGACGGGCCGACGTCAACCAAGCAGGGATCTGCGCCCTTTGGTGACCCACTTCCAACAAGAAGGCCTCAGTCTCCTTCAAGCTGACAGGGAAGGTGGGTTCGTGGTGCTTCCCTCTTCCCTTTTTAAGACGAAAGCGGCCGAAGCTATAGAGAAGAACTTCAAGAAGGCAGAAGTAAAACCACGTAAGGCCAAGGCGTTGGCGTTAAGGCTTCTCAACAGGTTGAATTTGGGCAGCATTGAGAATCAAGTTCGTAAATGCCAACAAGACGCCCTGCGTGTGTTCTTCACAGCAAAGACACATAAGCCTGATAACCCTTTCAGGGCGATCGTCACGGAAGAAGGTTCATGGCAAAAAGTGGTTTCAAACTACCTACAGCATTCCTTCGAGGGCCTGGTGCCTGCGGATCCTTTTGTTGTGCAGGGTTCAATGAGCCTGGTGGAGTGCCTCAATCGCGGTTTCCCCGGCGCTAATGCAGCCTTCTCAGTGGACATTGTGGACTTGTTTTATTCTGTGCCCCATGACGAACTTTTTATTGCTGTACGCGAATTAATTGAAAGGTCTGGGACAATTTCCTTCCAGAATAAGTGTGGCATCACTTTAGAATCCTTCCTCGAACTTTTAAAAGTGTACTTGAATTCTACGATTGCACAGCATGAAGATGATTATGTTGTGCAAAAACATGGAATCTGTATTGGCTCCTGTGTTGCGCCTGTGCTATGCAACATTTTTTTAGCAAAATTTGACTCGATGCTACAGGGCTCTTTGAACGACACACGTGTTGTAAGGGTTTTTAGATATGTTGACGATTTTTTAGTAATTTTGAACTTACCCGAAACTGACCAGCTTACCCTTGTGGCAGACCAGATTTTAAATATTTTTAGCACATGTTCTAAGAACTTGGTTTTTACGCATGAGATTCCTTCTGACAAGACCATTAGGTTCCTGGATTTAGAATTGACTTTTTTACCCAATCAACACGTGTGCTGGAAATATGCGCCCAGGTCTAAGAAGGCACTGTTGCCGTATGATTCGGCCCATTCTAAGCTAGTGAAGCGCGGCATTGCAAACTTGTGTTTTTTGAATGCCTTAAAGAAGAGTTGCCCTCATGTGATGCAGCAAAGTCTGGCGGAGCAGGTTGAACGGCTACAATGTTCTGGGTTTCCTCCCTCGGTTTTGCTGGCGGTGGCGGAATCCTTGGGGAAAAAACTGAAGTCATCTTCAAAGGCTGCCAGGCCAGTAGAAGTGAAAACAAGAAAGTTGGAAGTCATGCCTTACTTCCACAAGACTTCACATGGTCTCAAAAAAGTGGCTCAGAAGTTTGATGTCACTATGGCATTTTCTGCCCCTTCCAAACTGTCCGGTTTGTGCGCCAAAACCTCTGCAGACCTGCGCAGAACTGGTGTTTGCAAGACCAAACACCAGACTATGTTCACCACATGCGCAGTGGGCGTGGTGTATTCAATCCCATTGTCATGCGGGAAAATCTACATAGGCCAAACCGGAGCATGCTTGAATGAGCGCCTGAGGCAACATCGCACAACTTTGGGCACTGGCACAGGCAGCAATCTAGCCTTGCATGTAAAGGACTGCAAGTGTACTCCTAGTTTTCACACTACCAGCATTATCGGGCGGGGGAAATCTAAACGTGAGCGTGAGATATTGGAGGCTTTCCTGATCAGAAAGCATGAGCAGAAATGCGTCAGTCAGCCGTCCGTGATTATCACCGAAAAAGAGTACAAGTTTTTATCATTATAGTAGCCATGTCACCATGTGGTGCGCGAAGTGTATTGTCTGTAGGGTGTGTGCGCAGGCCGGAAATTCTTTTAAATTGAGCAATTCTTCATCGCAATAAATCAGTTGTAAGTCCAGCGTTGTGGTGTGTGCCTTCTTTGTTCTTGTGTTGCGTCTTTTTTCGCTGGTTCCCTTTATTTGCGAAATGAGTGGCGTACGGCAGACGACCGCCCCATCTGCTTCCGGTGTTCTCGCATTGGCCACATAGCTCGACATTGCCGCAGTCCATGGTCTTCCCCAGCCCGCAACGTCTGCCCCTCCTTCTACAGTTCTACCTCGACCCCCACCTTCTCGCCCCGAGCCCCGTCCGAACCATCTGAAGCAGCCGTTCCCCCTCCACGCCGATTCTCCCGCTCTCCGTCGCCGCAGGGCCGCCGGTCTCGCTCCCCACAGTCGCCTTCAACCAGCCGCTCCCATTTGGAAAACTAAATGATGCAGTTCCCGGAGGTGACGCTGCATCAACGACCCGGACCACAAATCCTCCCTCGACCTCTCGACCAAATCTCCTGGACGTCTTTATCGACCGTGTTCCTGTGCGCGCCCTGATTGACACCGGTGCTCAAATATCAGTGATGAGTGCTGCCCTCCAGTGGTCCAGTTTTTGGACCTTAATATTAAGCTGGGGGACGGAAGTGTTTGCTGGCGCTACCTGCCCAGGGCCAAGAAAGATTTTTTACCGTATGATTCGGCTCAATCCAAAACTGTCAAGAGGGCTATCGCCACCCTTTCTATGGAATCAGCACTCCTCAAGTCGTGCTCTCACATGATGCGGGAGAGCTTCGAGGGCGAGGTGAAGAGACTGCGTAAAGCAGGGTTCCCTGACCATGTCTTGGCTGCCGTAACCGAGGCATTGCTGCAGAAATTTAAGGGCAAGCCAAAGGGGAAACGGAGGAAAGAACCTTTCGGTGAAGCCAGAATAGTGGTGATACCGTATATACACAAGGTGTCCCACAATTTAAAACGAGTTGGCAACAAGTACGGAGTCCCCATGGTCTTCTCCGCCCCCAGCAAATTGGCAAAGATGTGCCCCAAGATTAGCAGCGGTGCGAAAGCCACATCTGGGTGTGGGAAGAAGCACTCAAAGCCGTACGTAAGGTGTGCCACGGGAGTGGTCTACGAGATCCCCCTTACATGTAGCAAAGTGTACGTCGGTCAGACCGGACGCTGCGTCAACGAGCGTGTTGGGAAACACAGAAGGTCCTTAGGGAACGCATCGGATTCGTTCGAAATACCTACCCGCCCATTGCCGCTCTTGCATTGATGGAAATAAAAAGCACTGTGCACCACGACTTGAAGAGATTACAATTCTAACCAGAAGTAAAGATAGATTAGCTCGCGAACTGGCAGAAGCCTTTTTTATCAAAGAGAGGGGTGGCATGTGCGTCAGCACCACTTCTATTTCCCTACGAGGAAGTGAGCACAGATTGTTAAAAAATACGCCATTATGAGAAGTTATCGTCCTTGTGTGTGTGGGTGTTGTTGCCATGTGGGAAATGCGCATGCGTTCACCTTCTTCGGGCTATATATATGCTACATGTGGCTTTCAATAAACTTAGTTGGAGTCAGCGCCCGTCCTGTCCGTCTTTCTGTGTGGTTTGTGTAGAATTTAGCGCTGTTTTTTATTTTCTGGTATAGATACAACGTGGGCACTCTCTGCCTCACTATGCGTGCCATTAAGCACCACGACTTCGCCCCGGAATCTTTTTGTTTCACCTTAGACGCCATGGTTTTCACCTTGGCGACCATGCTTCGCACTGTTGCTACAATCTTTTGCACCTTGACTACCCTTACTTGTACTCTCGCCACGAACTCGAGGATTCGACCAGATGGATGCGGATGAATTTTTTATTGTGAAGGAGAAACTCCTCCGATCATCGGGGAATTCATCTGGCGCTTTTATTCAGTAGGCTCGGGAAGTGGCTCCTCACTTCGGAAGTCGTTCCTCCCGTAGAGCTGATGTAACCCAGCTGGGCTTGCTTCTGGCGCAATAACAAGCAGAGTCACTGCAAATGAGAAGAATACAGCAAGAAACTAGAACCGTTTTGCCCTTTGCGTGGTCGCTGATTCTGAGGTATTTTCAACGGACTTGAAAATCATGGATATAATGATAATGAAAAAGAAGTAGGCGTTGTAAATGGTAATAAATTATGGTTGGCAAAACAGTGATGCAAATTAAAGTTCGGAAAAGGAAGGCTGCTCATGAGACTAGCCAAGCAAGATGACCAGTCCCTGAACAGTCCTTAGTAGTCATAATCATTAGGGAAGAATTTTATATGTATAACCAGCCATTGTGACGACTTCAGAGAGGGTAGAGGGAATCGAACCACGTATGAGTACTTAGAACACCCCCCGCACCGCCCCCCCCCCCCCCCCCTCAAAAAAAAAGTTGCTAGGAGTCTGTATTACGAAGAGGCCTTATTGGGAAGCGTCGTCCTCGCGAAGCGGGACCGATACGTTAGTGATATTGCTTTACAAGACTGGACAGTAGCCGCTACCTCAGCACCCGACTTAGTGGCTTTCCTGACTGGTGATCAAGGTTAAGCATCTCTGAGTATTACACGTAGAGAGGACTACCGCTGGACTATGTAAAAAAACTGTTATGAAGTTACTCGACGAGAAAAAGAATGAACCTCGCTGTAACGCAAACAGTTCTAGATGTCCTTACGGGAGAGGTCTGGGCAAGTTTGTACATACTCAGAAGTGGTTTTACACACCGCAAAACAAAAGGGACAAGAAGGAACCGACACCAGGAGCGCTGATTTTCAACTTAGGTTTATTCCGCCTGCGGTGTTGTGCGGAGTTGTGTATGAAGTGCCATTGTCCAGCGGAAAAACTTATGTTGCACACACTGGTCGGTGCGCGAATACAAAAATAAGAGAAAACAGTCGGGAAGGGGCAACAATTTCATCTTGATTGCAAGAATTGCGAATCAAGAAAATTTGCATCTTTGTTGAGCAGCACGCAGACAATCAAAAAATAAAAATCTCAGAAAGCAAGGGAGACGTTCGAGGTGATGGCTATCAGGCTTAGGGGTTAGAGTGCGTCAGTAAATCTTCTTTTAGATGGCTTCAATAGGAAACTGAATACTTGTCTGCGTAACGGCGTGCAACTGGGCGGTCACTGTTGCATGTGCTTCCGGGTCTCCTTTTAACTTTTTTTGTACGGCTTCCTTCTTTATATATTTCGCTTTAAGCGGAATAAACCTAAGTAGATAGCCAGAGCTCGTGGTATCAGTTTTTTCTGTTCTCTTGTGTGTTGCGGTGTGTAAACCCGATTCTATATGTCGTCGAGATCTAGCGGTCCTTCCTTCTCAGGTAGCGTTCCTTTGCGCTCATTACCACAGACAATGCTGTTCCAAAAAGAGTTGCGGTTCCAAAGAGACATAATCCGGGTAAGCAGTAATTTTGTGAAAGTTTTTCTTGAAAGGATTAGAAGCCTCAGCATATGCGAAGGCTACTGAAAACGTTCGCTTAACTGGAAGCAAGAACGCGACGGGTCAATGATACGCTTCATGGCATGGACCGGAAAAAGACCTGAGGCATATTTTACCTCTACTAAGCGTTTGTAAACTCTTAGGGCGTAGTGGCTGAGTACCCACGCTCACAGATTGCGTCGGGCGGTCTTCAAAGCGCCGAGTTAAGCACATGAGACTCGGTCCCCCTATTGAGCGTCAAGGACATTCTTCATCAATCGCATAGTTTCCATTGTAAAGACCACCAAAGCATTGCGTAATTCGGACACTTGCGTTAAACTTACGCCCTAGACAGGCGCATCTGTGACCGCTACGGGTAATTTGCAACCCATATCAGTTGTAATCAGCACAAAAAATAACCATGTACAGGACATGAAATGCGAAGGGAAGGTAAGTGATTGGGCTGAAGCGTAAGAATGTTGTAGAATCTCTTTTCGACAGTGGCCCTGAGCTCTTTTGCAAACTGGAAGCGGCTTCAGATAACTGGATGACGACGAAGATAGTGATGCGCTGATAGTGCACGGTAACAACTAATGCTGAAACCTTGTTTGTGCAGGACGGAGCTACATGTATGCACTTCGCAATGTGTTCCGGCGTATTGAGAGGAATAAATAAGGCACAATTCTGCCCATTGTAGCCTTTTATATGTGCATGTATCAATGTAAAGCCCCCAAAAGCTGCTTTTTTCTTTTTTATATTTTTGTGCCTTAATATTAAAAGATTTAAGTGCTATATTTTCCGAATTAAAATTGCATAGAAAAATTTATGAGCAGTTCAAAAATTCACGAGTGTGGTAAGTTTTTCAATACAATTTAGAGGTTAAAGTGCTAGGAATAAATACTTTTTGACGTTCGTTTTATGTTCAGGTAAATGCGTTTTAGTTCCTTTTTCCGCGACATGCGTTTCCACGACATGTACAAGGCAGCGTTGATACCGTTATGATCCCACAGAAGCTTGCTTCACTCTAACAGGAGGAAATGAGTTTACCTGTCCCGTTTGGTCTTCTATCACAAACTGTATGCAAATGAAAAACAATTATCACTGGTCGCCAAAGAACAGACTTAATCGATGTCGTCCTAAATTTGTGGAAGCAGACATTTCCAATGCCGACTCTCTCGAGGATGTATCACAGACTACATAGTATAAAGACTGGCTGATTTTACCCCAGAGATGACAACTGTTAGGAAGGTATCAGTTGAAATATTCTATAAAGGGTTTTTTAAATTACTATAAAATTGCAATTCTCATCTATGCGCCGCTTTCTACCCATGCTTACCTGCTATTAGAATGGCGCAGAGGAGATATCCTGTGAGTCCTCTCATTTTTCTGTGTGGGTGAAAAACAAATCAGCACACATCAGTTACGTTCAGGGCACCACGGTCTTCTGAATTTCGAACACTGTTTATGCGTTGGTTCGACTTTTCCGAACGCTTTCATAATTTGTGCTGGAGTAGCGCGCCAATATCAGTGCTTATTTTCAAGGTTATGTTTTTGTTCATGGCAGTAGGCTGTATAATTAACATACTTGAAACACAATTTAGATCACAGGAAATCATCAAAGCCTGTATTGAAAAGGCGACACATAGGCAGCATGAACACAAAAACAGTCGATAACAGGTCAGGGCAAATATCAGAGGAATTCAGTCGGCATTCGCACTCTCAAGCCTCATTAATTTAAGCTTTCCGAAAAATTGTTGACGAATTGTACGAAGAGTACACCCGTCTCACATTAGAATACAGCCTACGCCAACATTTTTTACAGTATGTGTCCTCCAACTTCCATGCAGAATTACCAAAGATGACACAGTACTGATATATTAACAAAATATCTCTTTCCATTTATAACAACACTTGCACATATCAGAACATCGCAACAAGAAGACACCTCACCTACCGCTGCTGCTTGTGGTTGATCGGGCAGTCTGACACGGAACAGCATCACTCCCGCAAGCTCTTATATACCAAATTCTCTACAAGGGAAATAAACGTAGCACTGAAACAAACTGGAGCACAGTGACTGTACTGCTGCTTTGAATGGTGACAGTTGATTGACAGTCTCATTCGAAATAAATCCCAGCAATGCACGTGCATTTAACATACAGATTGGGATCAGTTTCGTCAATAGGGGTTCCTGAATACGCGTGGTGTCCGCCGAGACAAGTCTAGCCGTGCTGGGCGCTCGACTGTGTAGGTGAATGTTGATTTTGGCGTTTGAGCCATGTCTGAGAGAATGGGCATGTAAAGGTAGCCGAAAGGATCACCTAAACGGCGGATATCTCGCATTCTATTTTCCTGTCTATGCATAATGGTGTGGGCTGGCACGCATATTTCTTTTCTTTTCTGGTCCAAATGTAATTTATGCCTTCCACTGTATGTATTTCACTTCTCTAACTTCTCTCTGAAAACTGCCTTCTCTAAATCTGCCTTGTTTCATTTTTAAGAGGAGTGATTGCACTGCCTCTTTTGATGGGGACAGTTGATTGACAGTCTCATTCGAAATAAACAACGGCCATGCACGTGCATCTCAGCATACAGATTGAGACCAGTTTCGTCACTAGGCGTCCCTGACCACACGTCGAGTCTGCCGAGTCAAGTCTAGCCGCGCGGGGCGCCAGAGTGTCAAGGTAAAAGGGGATCTTGGCGGTTGAGCCATATGTGAGAGCATCGACGTGTAAGGGTAGCCGAAAGGCTCACCTGAACAACGGATATCTCGCATTATATTTTCCTGTCTATGCATAAAGATGCGGGCAGGGACACAATTTTCCTTTTTTTTCTGGTCCAAATATAATGTGTGTCTTCCTCTGCATATATTCCACTTTCCCAACTTCTTTCTGAGACCTGCCCTCTCTAAATCTGCCTTGTTTGATTTTTTGAGAGCTGCGATTGCACTGCCGCTCTGGATGGTGAGAGGTGATTGGCAGTCTCATTTGAAATAAATCACGACCAGGCATGTGCACCTTAAGATGCAAATTGCGATCAGTTTCGCCAATAGGGGTCCCTGACCTCACGTGGGTCGACCGAGTCAAGTTTTGCCCTGTATAGGCAAAAGGAGATCTCGGCTGAGGAGCCATATCTGAGAGCACCAACATTTAAGGGTAGATGAAAGGCTGACCTGAACGACGGTTATCTCGCATTGCATTTTCCCGTCTAGGCATAAAGGTGCGGCTGGGACATATTTTTGTTTTTTTCTGGTCCAAATATAGACTATGTCTTCCTCTGTATATATTTCACTTTCCAAACGTCTTGCCTAATTTAGCCAAAATTGCAATAAAGCGATAAAGGTTCTACTTTTATACACTTTGACAACCTGCCTTTTTTGCAACGCAACGGTGTGTGTATAGGGTCCAGCGTTGACCCGATCGTTTGCGACATTTTCTTTATCGATGGGGACGATTTTTTAGGGCTTTTAAAAACCAGGCGTCCTTCGCCTACTCCTTTAGAGTAGGCGTTAAATGCTTTTGACAAGCATGGACTTGGGTCGAATTTACCCATGAACTACCTGACACTAATGTTTTATAGTGTTTAGACATGAAAGTGACCTTCCATGAAGACGCGTTTGCTGGGGTTATTACCCGCATGCAAAAAAAGATGTTTTGCTATACGATTCTATGCACTCTAAGACCGTAAAAAGAGCAAAAGCGTCGCATTGCCTGGAGTCTTCACTCAAGAAATCGTGCCCACACCAGGTGCAAGAGAGCTTTCAAAATCAGATGAGCCGAATTTCGGCGGCAGGGCTCCCCTGCTCTGTGTTGGTTGCTTTTTGCGAGACCCTCTATCAAAAACTTAAGCACGGAACACGAAGAAATACCGGAGAGGATCGTCGCAGGACGCAGAACTCACTAGGTGTGCCTTACGTGGAGAAACCCTCTCACCCCTTCAGGAAAGTGGCCAACAGGTACGGCATAAGTGTCGTCTTTTCGGTTCTTAACAAGCCGGAAAAGATGTGCCACCGAATCTGCAACTCAAGAAAGAGGGTTAGCCAGATGAAGCACGATTCTCCGTTTACGAAGTGTTCCTTTGGAGTGGTCTACGCTATGCCCTTAACACGCGAGAATTGTTACGTCGGCCATACTGTCTGCTGCATCAACGAGCGTTTGGGGGACCATGCCCGAAATTTATCAGATTTGAAAGACATTTGGTTCCGAACGTAATGAGCTGCCACGGGTGCGAGGCTCGGTTAGATGAGACGAAGATTCTTGGCAAAAGCATAGTAAAACTGCACGTGTAAGGCTGGAGGACTTTTACACAAATAAATTTGGCTGTAGGTGTGTCAGCACTCCATCTTTATCTCTATTTACCTCCGAGTTCAATTTTCTACATTCTGCTATCAAGTAACTGTTCTGTTTCATTTGCGACTTTTGGCTGCCTGCCTGTTTCTGCGTTCCGAGATGGTTACCTTTGTTCACCTTCTCATCGATGTCACCCTTTTTTCACCTTTAAAGTTCACCTTATATAAGGTGCGTCCTGGCTTCAAGAAAATTTCAGTTGTTACTTAGCCCTTGTGTCTCGTCCTTGTTCTTTTCTGGTGGTGTGCGTGGTATGGCGCTAGATTTTCTGTAATTCGACCGCCCTCCCCTGTCGTACGACAATGAAAACACTCCGCTACAATATCCACAGATGCCTTCCGTGTAATGAAAACCTGGTCTTCCCGCTACCTTACAAGGCCAAAGATTTGGATCCAATTTGTTTTGGGCAGAGCACTTCGGGCAGCCGCCGAATAGCGCGAGCAACCCCATTCGAAATCACGAAACAAACGTATATACTGCAACCGTAAGAGCGAAAACTTTGATTAGCTCAGTCCAATATTTCCATCGATAACGTAAACACTACGACGGCTACATGGAGGCGGGCAGCATGACAATTAGTTTCACTTGTCAATTTTTTCTATAGATTCGATGACGTTCAAGGGCACCGAGTGATGGCAGTTACTTTAGTAATACAAGATAATGTGACATGGTAAAGAATTTTCAAACTATATACCTGCAGTAAATTTCTGCATAAGCTTGCCGTCCCGGTTAGCTCAATTGGAAGAGCGACTGCTCCGGTGAAGCGGTAGTGATGGTTTCGAACCTCGGACCAGGACGAATTATTCTATAACTACGAAGTTTCTGAGAAAGCCGTATAGCTTTTCTTTGCAGCCGTATGGCTGCGCTCGGGTGGATGTCAGTTAGTAATTACTCCCTTATTACAAATCTACTCCACCTTGGAATATTCCCCTAAACATTTGACCAACATCGGCACCATTCATTCCGGATGGATTTGTTTTAAGCAACAGATATTACGGAAACAGTAGAAAGCACGGGCAGAAGACAACAATGAGAAAGGAACTGAAATACGACATTCTTCGCAATAGTGAACGACAAAACGTTGTAACAGCGGCTTTAGATGCGATGTGGTTAGCTGGAAAAGCGATTTATAATGAAGTGAGCTCTTGAAACATTCAGGGCCCGTAGTGGCCGTGAGGAGCTGATAGCATTTCGCCATGCCGCGATGAGTTTGAACCCCAATGGACCATGAAGTGGTCTGAACTTGAGCACTTATTCGAAATGACAGTTTTTTTAAGCAGAAACGACGACACATAGACAAGACGACAGGTCGACCGCAAACTAACAACTGTATTTTTGAGTGGTTTTCACCTACAAATATAAAATAAAATTCATCGCATGCGCATCAGATAGTCTCTCGCCATGACTGGTAAACGTGTATCACCGCGCACTACAATAAAGATCCTATTAAGGCTCACAACACACGGAGGCTCTGTGGAACGTCACGATTAAACAACAGTTGAAGTGGACGGAGAAGCGGAATGGCGACCGAGAAAAACGGACTGTGACTACGCTCGGCGGAGTCCAAATACCAGAGAGTGTTATGGCCTTTGTCGAGAAAGGGTCGATGCACTACAAAGAGCATGCCACGCAAAGCGATGAACTGTTGCCAATCAATGGAAGAATGGCCAAGAAAGGCGACAGTGAGAATCAAGAGCGCTGCATTTTCGAAGGGGTGGACATTTCAGCGAAGACTACCCGAAGGCCACCGGCAGCATGAAAGAAGGCTCTCTTAAAAGATGTGGTAGATTTGTTAGAGATAAAGACCTACATCTTTTACAGGCAGATAAAGACGCAGGGTGTTGTTATTGTATATGAAGGTGTATTAAGTGGAAATGCATGGGAGGTGATTATTATGCAGATTTAGAGTGGCGTAGTAAGACTGAAAACAAAGGATACAAAGTTGTGCAGTGATTTAGGACTAGGCAGATCGCCAAGCCTGTAAGCAAGTGCAAAGGCAACTCGTTAAACAAATTTTTCTCTTCAAAAATACGAAGTGACTGCAGCACTCAGGACTTTTGCAAGCAAAAAAGGCTCATGGGAGACTAAGTCACTTTGTTTCTTGAAAACTTTTCGCATAAGCTAATGAAGCATAAACCAATCACTACCAAAAATTCAGAAAATGTTACAAGTTCTTCAACCACAACCCAATATTAGGTTTCTTTTCAGTCGATGCTCAGGAAATTTTTGACTCTGTACCTTATGCTGAGCTACTTGAATCTGTTAAATACTGTGTAGAAGCCAATGGAGAGGTGTCCTTCCAAAACTCGGCGCGGATGACTGTAGGTAACTTTATATACTTTACTTAAATTTAACGTTAATAGCACGTTCATCACGTTTGACAATGATTACTATCTGCAACGTTGTGGTACAGGTATCGGGTCATGTGTAGCCCCTGCCCTTTGTAACATTTTTCTGCGCTATGTTGACCCTAATCTGGCGAATGCATTTGACGGGTACAAGCTTTTAAGATGTTTGCGTGCGTAGAAGGTGTTCTGATTCCTTTAAAGGAGCAGAGTGACAAACTACCATGGCGTAATGAGGGAGATTTTAAGTGATTACGCAGGACTTGGTAAGGCTGTGACCTCTGCACATGACGTACAAACTGGAATATGACTGCAGTCTGTGGACATGCAACGCACAACGCGCTGTTGCTTAACTACTTATCAAGTTCTAAGCGATACTGGTGTCCTGGGGCAATCTTAGAGGTTTTGAGATGTTTTCATCGGCTATGCCACATGAGCGTAGAAATTCCCGACATCAGTGATCACGACTAACCCCGCCCGTTCGATAATGACAGCCCCATTAACGCCTCCCTTAAGAAGTTCGGAGACCTGCGTCCAGTTGTGCAATGGAAGAGAAAAACCTGATGGCAATAGTCCTTGAGTAAACTAAATACTTGATATTCTTTAAATAAATAGAGCATCTCGTAGTCTTTTTTTTTGCATGCAGTGTACTTATTATTTATTAAGGGCTTTTAATCGGTGGCGTTCATCGTAGGTATACCTCACGATTGCTTTTATGCCTACATTGGCGCTCCTAGCAAGTTGACGTCATTTCCATACATGGTACAAAAATCAATTGCACTGATGTCTAAAAAGTTTCCTTAATAGATTTTTAGCCTGCCATAAGTACAGAATGCTCCAGAGCACAGGCAGCAATAACGAAAATACAACCCAGAACACATGTGCCACGGCGACTCTCCATTCAGAGCGCATTTGTCTTAGTTCTCTCTCTCTCGAAACCTTGAATAAAATATGGCTTTCTAAAAAATGCAATCAACAATTTTGCCTTTGAGAAACCTCACTTCTCATCATAGTCTGACAGGTACTTACAGAGCCTAACCATGCAATCAAGCCCCCTTCATTTTCCGTTGTATCATAACTATGTTTTATTGAAACGCAACTTCATTCCATGGTTGCGGCCGCATTTCCAATGAAACGATTGCATCGCTGACGGTTTGTGACTTTGTGAACGGAGCTCAGTATTGTTGGCTATGACATATTGTTTTGGTGTCGTAGCGTTTAATTACAAACTGCGCAGTGGAACAGTACAGTTTGGATTTGGTGTCAAAGCTGTTTTGACTTTCTTCTTGGATAATTATTTTTTAAATAAAAGAACCTTCATTCATTCAGTCGTAAAGTTTGATGTTCTCCCGATGGCTTGTAATTTGAAGCTTATACAGGACACCCACCTAGTGTTCTCCGGGCAGCTATTCCATGGAAAAAGTTTTTTCTTGTTTTTTTTTTTGATTTTTGGCCTCACGGCACTCCTAGTGCATACGAGTGCTGACGCCCAACTTCTGAGAGCATAACCGCTGTCATTACCAATGTCTCTTAGTCTCCTTAATGACCAAGACGCAAAAATGAAGGTGCAGCGTCTTCCCTGAGTGCCTAGAAATTTCATTCCGCTTCGTCAAACAGGGGAAGCAAAGGAAATTATGGTTGTAAATTTACTCCGACAATTTTCCGTGGTAACAGTTGCCGCTCTTTACAGGAGGCACAAGGTTGTAATACAATATCCTCGTTAAAGAGAAAAACTATAAGCAGCTATGGTAGCTTAGGAAGCGTCGATTGCGAGGAAGTCTGGCAAAAATAACTGGCAAAAATAAGGTACAGTCATTCTAAATCATTTCGGAAAAAAGAAAATTCATGCTGAAACTCCAAGCGGCGCCCAGTTACACCATGAACCAGAGAGACACTTTGTATAACCCTCTTCGTTTAACTTTTACTTTTTTCTTTACGCTGTCTCTCCTTTTGTGTAAGCCTCACCAACTCGCTCACTGGGCTGTGTTGTCACAGAATTCCTTCGCGTGCTTTTTCTAGATTCTAAGTAGTGCCAAGAATGTCACAATAGATTACTTTTAGCTTTCTTGCCTTGTCCTTTTCCCGTTTTCTTTGGAGGCGAAGGTAAGTAACTCAGTTTCAACATACCCACCCAGATTACCCTGAATAAAAGAGCAAAAAGGTAGAATTAGACCGAAATCAGCGGGGTGCGCGAAAAATCGCCTATTTTGAACCATGGTCTTCCTGTCCCCAGTTTCCCCTGCATTGACGCACGACACCAAAAAATAAACTAAGGTGCATCTGCATTCATCTTGGAACCGACACCGCAAGAGCGATTGAGTTTACCCAAAACTTTAGGCTACCATCACCTTGTCGTGCATGTAGCTGGTCATGATACCGCTCTATCTTAATTGTTTTAATTATTTTTCGCATTTTAGTCAAAAGCTCTCTGACCGTAATATTACGCGGCATGAACGAAACCCTGCTTTCTGTAGAGTGTCCTAACGAATCGTAATTAAAGGGGCCTGCAGTGAAGGCTATCTTCTTAGCCGCTTGGTTATCAAGAAGAGCAAGAGAGGAAGGGCAGCATTTGACCTCGAAGCTCTCATCCTCGGAACCAACGAGCATCAGAGAGGGCCTGCAATAGCAGTGCAGAGATAGCGGAGAGAACTGATAAGGGCACCGTCAGAGGCATTGCTCATATATTGTTTTAGATATGTTGCTGTAACCACACACAAGCATTGGCATTGGGGGCAATAAAAACGAGTAGATATTTAAAAATTTTGATCTAAACCATCCATCTCTACCCCACTTGTGACAGCGAACAAATGAAGAAATATATGCGCTGATATTGCCGCGAATGTTTGTACTGTTTGTTTGTTCATTCTCCAAAGCTGCCGGCACGCCGCTTTATCTATTTGTTTGTGATGCCAGAAGCGCATAGATTTATCTCGATCGATCGCACCCTGGCGGAGCCGTCTCTACTTTGTTCCAGACTGTTGTAGTAACTTTCCAAGCTTTATCTCCAAAGTTCTCTATCAGCTTCAAAAAGAGCACCGCCGAGAGCGGGGGGCATTCTGTTCGACGACCGCCGAGCACGCTTGTTGCTACGCCGCCGCCGAGTGATTCAGTTCTTTGCGGGTGCAATTTAACCCAAATAAAGAGTTTTGTTTCGAAGACATTCTCGCTGTTTTCCTGTTCGCTGGAGTGCCGTGAACACTACATGACAATATTTAGAGCATCCACTTCATATTCGGCCGGAGTTTGGAAGTTCTCGGTAGGAGGTACGGGGCTCGTAAGGGTGAGATGCTTTGGACGATGCGACGCCCGAGGCTCGCGGACGCCGATGCCAGCGGCGCGAATTAGAAGAGCTAAGAAAGCGGATGGTGTGACGTCCAGGTCAAGGCAGCGGTGTCCTGTGAATTAAATCGTATGCTTGCTGACATCAGGTGGTGAATCGGTGATTGAGATTACTGGTAGGTGCCCATCGGTGAGCTTTTCGCAAGGTGTGGCCAGTCCCACAGTTTTGAGGAACAATCTATGAAGAAGGAAGGGTATACTGCTTCGCTCATGATTTTTGTAAAATTCATCCGTTTGACAATTTCTAAGGCAGAACGCAGAGCTGAAGCCCCGAGGCTGCTTTGTTTTAGAGGGAGGTATTTTTAGCCCGTTCCTCGGTTTAGCGCCATCGTCGGCCGCAGCGGACCAGGCTCAGTCATCAGGTGGAAAAGTGGAGAAAGTAACTTTCCATCTCAACGGTTGGCAAAGCACTAAGAGATAAATGATAGAGAGGGTGGGTGGGGGCGGGTGGCTAGAAGGACTCCCCAGTTGGACATCACAGCCCAGGGGTGTTCAGAGAAGAGAAGAATATTTATTGGGGGAGAGGAGAGTCGTTACAAGCAGGTCCTGTGACAAGTCGTACTGCAGCTTCGCACGCGACGGTGAGGCTAGGTCGCCGAACTTGGCATCGAGGGAGGAGGCTGATGCGGCCGGCTGCGGCACTTTTGATTAGCAAGCTTCGTCAAGCAGGCGACGCATCGTTTTATTATGCGCAAGCAACACAGAACTTCTTAATTGGAGGAGACACTTAAGCTGCACCATAAGGGTGTGACGCGGTAGCGTAATGGTTCCACTGCCGTGTATGCAGAAGGTCGTTCTCTTCTTTACATTCATAAATTTGAAAACTTTAAAAGGGCGCAAACACACACGACCACAAAGTACAAGAGACATGCTTGTGTCTCGTCTCTTGTACTTTGTGGTCGTGTGTGTTTGCGCCCTTTTAAAATTTTCAAATATGAACCAACTTGCCCAAAAAGAAGTGTTAGTGAACATTCATAAATCCTTGGGAGTTTTCATGCCCCTTCTGGGGCAATGGTGCAGCGCTTAAGCGATGCGCCACTGCCAGCCCTGCGAGCCCAGGTGCTCCCACCACTGAGCCCTGTGCGCTCCAGATTGCTCTACACGCGCGACCAATCATAAAGTGCCACCTTCTGCGGTGGGCAGGTTGCTCAAAATCCAGTGGACAACTTGTGATAACGCCAGGAGATCACCTGTCCTAAGTTGCCGACCTGCTTCCTAAGCTGATCTCTGGGTATCACCTACCAGAGTCATGCTAGTGATTTTTCGCTCAATATTTTTATGTTATTTATTTATTTATTATTTATTTATTTTTTATTTATTTATTTATTTATTTGTTTGTTTGTTTGTTTGTTTGTTTGTTTGTTTGATTGTTTGTTCGTTCGTTCGTTCGTTCGTTTGTTTGTTTGTTTCTTTATTTATTTATTTATTTATTTATTTATTTATTTATTTATTTATTTATTTATTTATTGCATACTGCAGGCCGTGAGGTCCAAGCAGGAGTGGATACAGAAACAGACCACGAATTGAGCAATAATTGCAAAGTGCAGGGAGAAAATGAGCAGCGCGAAATGACATAGAAGAGAAAAAGAAACTAACAAAACAAACTAACAATGATAACTTATCAGGTCAAGAGACCGTACACACCAAGCTGGTAAGCTGCTCCAGTCACTGATGGTTTGCGGAAAAGAAAGAGTGCTGAAATAAGTTAGTCTTTGCAATGTACGGGGTCAGAGAAAGGGGGTGGGAGTGCCTTTATGTTAGTGAGGGTATACAGGTCCCATACAATGCACGCGTATTCCAATTTAGTCCTTATAAATGTTTGGTATGCTAGTCTCTTAAACTGATGTGGTGAATCCTTATGTTTATGGCGCAACAAGCAAACTTTTCGTAAGGCAGACGAGCAAGTGTTAGAAATGTGAGTGTTCCAGCTTCTTAGTGGGAACAGCCGAATTAACAAAACGCACACACAGAAAGGAACACACAGAACGTGGACGAAGCTGATTGTCAACTAAAATTTTATTGGAAAAGCCGCGCTTTGTGTTTCCTTCACAGAATGATCTTGCTTTTATCTCCCGTGGGGTTCATTCAGAGGGAAATCTCTTTTCTTGATAGAAAGATTGATAGTGTACTAACACAGTGCTGTCCTCTTTCCCGTATCGCCATTGCTTCAATGATCTCACGTGTTACTTGGTCTGCATACCTTTCCATGATTTGAGCTTCATGCAACTTGGGCTCACACTTGCGCGTTTTTTGCCTTTGTTTCCTTTACAATCTCTGCAATGCAGGGCTAGATTGCTGCTTGGGGCACCTGATAGCGATGATGCATGTTCTCTTATCCTATCATTGAGGCACCTTCCCGTCTGCCCTACATATTGTTTGCCACAGGCCAGAGGGATATTATAAACCACACCTTTAACACACTCGCTGAATCTTGTTCGGTGTGCGATCTGGCATTGCTGCTTCTTTTGCCTGTTGACTCGAGCACACATGCTACTTGCCTTGTTCGGTGCAGAGCAAACAACCCGGACCCCGTGCCTCTTGCCAATCTTCATGAGGTTGTGGGTGAATCCATGAACGTACGGAACCACTGCTACTTTCTCCCTTTCATTGCCTTCTTCAGGTCCACATTTTCTTCCTTGCAATCCTTTTACTTTCCGAAGCAAGCCTTCAGCTACGCTGCGGAGCATTGAAACGGGGTAGTCCGCATTTTTTAGCCTATCAATCTGCCGCCGAAAACTTGTCTCCATCGGATGCTCACACGATTTCTTCATAGCTGACAAGAGAGCAGCACTCGAAATTGCCCTTTTCGCGGTCTTTGAATGGCTTGACGAAAAAGGGAGAAATTGTTTCTTCGCCCTAGGCTCGTACCTCCAACATAGATGTCTGGGTTGGAATTCAAGGCGTAAGTCCAGGAATTGCAGCTAATCATTGGCTGGAAGCTCGTAGGTGAATTTCAACTCTGGGCAGGTATGGCGAAAGGTCTCCAGTACGCTATCCTTGAGTCGCTCAAAGTCTGTTAAATCCTCTGTTCTGCACAGAACCAAGCAATCATCCACATAACGAAAAATCCGTGTGATGCGATTTTCTTTCACAGATTCTTGTATTCTCTTGTCGCATGCAGCCAGGTACAGGTCACTGAGTAGTGGTGCTACTTTAGAGCCGATGCTGACCCCTCTTTTTTGGACGAACCGGGAATCCTCATGAGCGACGATTGTAGAACCAAGATAGGCGCAGCAGCAGCGCGGGTTTTCGAATAAAATTTTAGCTGACAGTCAGCTTCGTCTAAGTTCTGTGTGTTCCTTTTTATGTCCGCGTCTTGTTATTTCGGCTGCTCCCACCAAGAAATATGTACCAACTAGCTCAGTTTTCTACTCTTTTAATGTTCTAGCTTAAGTTGTTTGTTAATGTAACACCAAGATATTTATATTGATACATGCATTCGAAGAAGAGACAGAAGTAGCGCATGCGCTAGAAGAGGAAGAAGTTAGTTGGCTCTCTCGCGCGCGCTCGAACCACTAGGGGACTGCCTCTCTTTCAGTCAATACAAAATTGAACCATTCCAGATGTTGCATTCAAATCTGCACATTATGCCGTCCTCCCATCTTCGATCTCCCAGCTAACAGGACCCCTTTCGTTGCGTCGTCCAATCTGTCAGCCTTTACCCTATTAATTCTCCTTTTCCTCTAAAGCTCCTAATCATTCCAACAGTTCACCGCCTGTGTCTTGGCCACTCCCCCGTAGTGGGTATGTGCCATTCTACTCGAGGCCAACCAACCAACCAACCAACCGCCGCAGGTTTTTCGTCTCTGCGCGGGTGTTCTTTTTGGCGTTGCACGCTACAGTTTGGTGGAGCAGTGCTGGGTACGCTTCCCGACCTGCAAACTCCGTACAGCGTCACTACGGACCTCACACCGGTTCACCAGCGACCCAGCCGCCGTCTCCGCGGAGAGTCGCCTGAATTTGGGCCCCTTCCCCCGCCAACAAGGACGACGCAGCCTCGACCGCCGAGTCCAACTGACATGGCCACTGACACCAGGACCCAGCCGCCGATCCAGCCTCTACCGTCGAGTCCAACTGCCATGGCCGCTGACACCAGGCCCCTGGCGCCGATCCTTTGCCACCCACCGCGAACACCGCCATCTTTTCACGGTGACGTGTTCGAAGACGCTGAGGACTGGCTGGAGACGTTCGAGCGGGTCGCACTCTACAACGGCTGGTGCGACGAGCGCAAGCTGAATAACGTCTACTTTGCCCTGGAAGAGTCTGCTCGGACGTGGTTTGTAAACCACGAGGCTACACTTCCCACCTGGGAGACGTTTTGCCGGAGTCTCCTGGCTACGTTCCCCAACGCTGACCGCCGGGAGAAGGCCGAAGCTGCGCTGCACTCCCGAAATCAGCGCACGAACGAAAGCGTGCGCATGTACACCGAAGACATGACCCGTCTTTTCAAGCGCGCCGACCCCAACATGACAGAGGAGAAGAAGCTGCGCCATCTCATGCGTGGGGTTAAGCAGGAGCTGTTCGCGGGCCTCGTGCGCAGCCCACCCCGCACGGTGGCGGAATTTCTAACCGAGGCGACCACGATGGAGACGACGCTGCAACAACGGGCCCGCCAGTACAACCGCGACATCAACTGCATGGTGCCCGAAGGCTTTTCGTCGTGTCTCGGCGGCAGTGCAGACACCTTGCGTGAACTAATTCGCTCCGTTGTCCGGGAGGAACTGCAACGGATCCATCTGCCTCAGGTTGCACCTGCGCCGCTGGCAGCGCTGTCCGAAGTTGTCAGAGACGAGGTGCGACAGGCTGCGCAGGCACCTCCTGTCCCCGAAGCGCCATCCCGGTTCGATGACCGACCCACGTACGCATCTGTTGTACGTCGCACGACAGGCTACGGTCCCATTACCCCAACGCCTGGCGTGAGCAACATCGGCACATGTCACGCAAGCGTGCCTGGCTACGCTGTGACCCCGTCGACCTCCGTGAGTAACATCGCCACGTATTCTGCAACCGCATCTGCTACAGCTGGGCCACGCCCTCGCAAGTCGGATTTGTGGCGTACACCGGACCGCAGGCCTCTCTGCTACCACTGTGGGGAGCCTGGTCACCTCTACCGCGCCTGTCCGTACCGCCAAGTGGGCCTTCGCGGTTTCCATCCCGACGCACCCTGCCCTCAGAACGGCGAACGACCGCATGAGATTGCACAGCATCTCTGGGCACGCCAGAACCCTGCCTACTCTGGAAGGCGCGAGTCCCGTTCCCCTTCGCCTCTCCGTTATCGCTCTTCCAGCCCTGGCCGCCAGAGTAGCTCTGCTGGCCGTCGCTCGCCGAGTCCGCGTCGGGAAAACTACACCAGCGACCTCTGGAGGCAAGGCCGCTGACGTCGGGACGTGTCAAGATCCTCCATCGCGGAACCCTCGAGCCGACGATACCCGGACAGAGAGAGGCAGCGACAGTATCAGATACGCTGCATCCGATTTGCGTGTGACAATTGATGGCACTGACATTACCGCGCTGCTCGATACCGGTGCTGATTACTCTGTTATGAGCCGTGCCTTCGCTGGAGAACTTAAGAAGGTTCTGACACCGTGGACGGGGACCCCCATTCGCACCGCTGGTGGCCACCTAATTTCCCCTGTGGGCAAGTGCACGGCTAGAGTTGGGATTAGTGGTTTTACGTACGTTGGTGAATTTGTCGTACTCCCCGAGTGTTCCAGAGACTTGATTCTGGGGATCGACTTCCTGCAGTCGAACGGCGCTGTGATTGACTTTCAGGAGGCACGTGTCACGTTCTCGACCAAACAGGCCGTGGCGCGCTTTGACTCCCGCGATCCCTGCAGCAACGCTCTGCGCATTGTCGAGAACGACGTCACGGTGCCGCCGCGGTGCAGTGTTCTGGTGCTCGTGCGGAACGACCTCTTTCATGACTACGAGGGCCTAGCGGACAGCCATAGTCCACTGCTGCTTAAGCGGGGACTTGCCGTTGCAAGAGGTCTCGTCCAACTACGTGACGGCCGCACCCACGTCCTCCTGACTAACTTTGCCAACGAATATCAGCACCTGGCCAAAGGCATGGCTATTGCCTTCCTCCACGACGTTGCTGAGGTTCCAGGTTTGTGCACCGTGGGAGGACCCTCTCCGGAGTATGCTGGCCCACATCACGTTCTTCAGTCAGTCAGAATAAATACTGCCTTGCCGTCGGTTCAGAGGGATCTTCTGTCGGCCCTCTTGGCAGAATTTGCGGACTGTTTCGCTACGTGCTCGAAGGTCGGCCGAACTCCACTCGCCAAGCATCGTATCATCACTGACGAGACTACGCGACCCGTCTGCCAGCGCCCATATCGTGTTTCCCCGGTGGAGAGAGAAGCCATTCAGAATCAGGTTGCCGAGATGCTTGCAGACGATGTCATTCAGCCGTCCACCAGTCCGTGGGCATCGCCTGTGGTTCTTGTCAAAAAGAAGGACAATACTCTGCGTTTCTGCGTGGACTACAGGAAACTTAACAGCGTGACCAAAAAGGACGTTTACCCGCTGCCCAGGATAGATGACGCGCTCGACCGATTGCGGAACGCCAGATACTTCTCGTCATTGGATCTTAAAAGCGGGTACTGGCAAATCGAAGTGGACGAGAGAGACCGGGAGAAGACGGCTTTCGTGACGCCTGACGGCCTCTGTGAGTTTAAAGTGCTCCCATTTGGTCTGTGCTCAGCACCGGCTACTTTCCAACGCATGATGGACACTGTCCTCTCCGGCTTGAAATGGCAGTCCTGCCTGGTGCACCTGGACGATGTCGTTATATTTTCGCCCACCTTTGACCAACACTTGGAGCGGTTGCGCATTGTGCTACAAGCGCTCAAATCCGCGCAACTCACCATCAAAGCCGAGAAATGCCATTTTGGCTTTGAGGAACTTCGCTTTCTTGTTCACGTTGTCAGCGCACAAGGTGTTCGCCCGGACCCTGACAAGACTGCTGCCGTCTCAGGTTTTCCACGCCCAACTGACAAGAAGGCCGTTCGCCGGTTTTTAGGCCTGTGCTCCTATTATAGGCGCTTTATTCAAGATTTCTCGAAAATCGCGGAACCGCTGAACGCACTGACCCGTGACGACACGCCCTTCCTCTGGGGGACCGACGAAGAGGCTGCATTTGTCGAGCTTCGCAGCCGTCTGCAAAGCACTCCGATACTCGGCCATTTCGACGAGCATGCTGCCACGGACATCCACACTGACGCCAGCAATGTTGGCCTTGGTGCAGTACTGATCCAGTGGCAAGACGGTGCAGAACGGGTCATCAGTTATGCTAGTCGGACACTTACGCGCTCCGAGACCAATTATTCAACGACGGAGAAAGAATGTCTTGCAGTGATATGGGCCATCTGCAAGTTCCGACCGTACCTCTACGGACGACCCTTCCGTGTGGTAAGCGACCACCACTCCTTATGCTGGCTGGCGAGCCTCAAAGACCCCTCAGGACGCTTGGCTAGATGGAGCTTACGCTTGCAAGAATACGACTTAACAGTAGTTTACAAATCTGGCCGCAAGCATCAGGATGCGGATTGTCTGTCGCGCGCGCCTATCCCAATCAATACCCAAGAAACCACCGATGATTTTCCTTTCCTGGGCTCTGTTAGTACCACCCAAATGGCGCAGCTTCAGAGGGCGGACACGGAGTTGGCGCCGCTCATCGATTACCTCGAAGGCAGTGAAGCTCCCATTCCGCGTGTTTTTCTTCGAGGGCTTCACACCTTCACTTTACGGTCTGGTGTTCTCTACAAACGCAACTTTGCCAACAGCGAAGAAGTGTTCCTACTCGTCGTACCATCACAGCTGCGGTCTGAGATCTTGAGTGCATGTCATGCTGCACCATCCGCCGGCCACCTTGGAGTCAGCCGTACACTCGCGCGGATTAGACAAAAGTATTATTGGCCCAGGTTACTCCCATCGGTGCGGGCCTACGTCAAAACATGCCGTGAATGCCAACGTCGGAAGACTCCTCCATTGAAACCGGCCGGATTTCTTCACCCCGTCGATCCACCGAAGACCCCTTTCCATCAAGTGGGCATGGACCTCCTTGGCCCATTTCCGAAGTCTTCGTCTGGAAAGCGTTGGATAGTCGTTGCGACTGACTACCTCACACGGTACGCTGAGACCACGTCTCTTGCCAAGGGCACAGCTGCTGAAGTGGCGCAGTTCTTCGTCCACAACATTGTCTTGCGTCATGGAGCACCCGCCGTTGTTATTACTGACCGGGGAACTGCTTTCACGGCCCGCTTAACCCAGTCCGTGATGACTCTAACGCACACGAGCCACCGACGTGCTACGGCGTATCACCCGCAGACAAACGGGTTGGTAGAGCGACTCAACCGCACACTAGCCGACATGCTATCAATGTACGTTGACGTCGAGCATCGAACTTGGGACGCCATTCTGCCGTACGTAACGTTTGCGTACAACACCGCCCTGCAGGAAACAACCCGACTGACCCCCTTTCAGCTTGTCTTCGGTCGCCAGGTGACCACTCCGTTGGATGCTATGTTGCCCGTCGACCCTTACTGCGACTCTGACGCTGCCATCGACGTAGATACCTTCGTTCAGCGTGCTGAGGAAGCGCGTCAACTGGCCCGCCTGCGCATCCACCGTCAACAGGAGGCTGACGCCACTAAGTACAACTGTGGACGCCGTTTCGTCAGTTATGCTCCCGGCGACCTTGTGTGGATTTGGATACCTGTTCGTCGCCGCGGGCTCTCTGAAAAGCTGCTGCGCCGATACTTCGGCCCTTACGAAGTAGTGCGCCGCATCAGTGATGTGACTTATGCAGTTGCTCCCGCCCCGACAGCTTGTTCATCGCGCCGGTCGCACCGAACTGAAGTCGTACACGTTGTTCGCATGAAGCCTTACCACGACCGGCTACCTGACTGAACTGCGGTCCACTGCAGCTGTGTTCTACCCTTTCGCTGACTTTTCACTCCCAGCCGCATCGTGTCGATGCTGCAGAAGAGGGGGGCAGTGATACATGCATTCGAAGAAGAGACAGAAGTAGCGCATGCGCTAGAAGAGGAAGAAGTTAGTTGGCTCTCTCGCGCGCGCTCGAACCACTAGGGGACCGCCGCAGGTTTTTCGTCTTTGCGCGGGTGTTCTTTTTGGCGTTGCACGCTACAATATTCAGTTACTCCTGAATTTCTCCTGAACCCAGTAAAAAAAGAGCGTTTAAATGGATTATGTTTTATTGTAACACGTAGTACGACAGACGTTTCAAAGTTAATTTTCATGACATATCGATTACACCATGCGTGGATACTATTAAGGGACGTCTTTAGTAGTGCCTGATCGTCAGCTGATCGGATCTCATTGAATATAATACAGTCATCAGCATACATGCGAATCTGTACATGTTCATCAGCCACATCTACAATATCGTTACAATATCTCAAAAACAGCAGCGTCCCAAGCACACTGCCATGAGGGACACCAGATGTGACCGGAAAAGCGCAAGAATCATCTGCATTAATAGTTACGTACTGTTTGCGTTGTATTAAGTACATCGATACCCAAGCAATAATAAAATCTGGCAGCCCTGTCAGTTGAAGTTTCTCAATTAATTTATTATTTGGTACTAGGTCGAAAGCCTTGCTGAAATCAAAGAAAATTAAGTCTACCTGGCCAGCCCTATCCACGACGGAATCAAGGAAGTGAAATATGGTGACTAACTGAGTAGTTGTAGAAAACCCTTTCCTGAAGCCGTGCTGGTGTTGCGACAGAATGTTATTTTCTTGAAGAAATTTTGAAATGAGGTTAGACCCGATGTGCTCCATGAACTTACAAGAAGAGCATGATATAGATATGGGGCGGTAGTTGGATAAAGAAAGTGGGTAACCCTTCTTCAGGACGGCCACCACACGTGCCGTCTTCCAATTGTCAGGTATGGACGCAGTACTAATGGACGCTTGAAATATAACTACGAGGAACTTGCTCAGTGTTTCAGCGAAACGGCGAAGGAACGCGCCAGGTATACCATGAGCGATGCGATGGCAACGTTGAAAACGCCGACGCCAGATTTTCTAGGTAATGGGGCCTTTAACCATTTAAGTTTTCTGCCAAATTTAGACCTTCTATGAGCAGGAGCCTTCACTTAAATTGACGCCTAATGCCCCGCCGCGGTGGCCCAGTGGTTAAGGGCCATGGAGGCGGAATTCTAGAGGCCCGTGTACTGTGCGATGTCAGTGCACGTTAAAGAACCCCAGGAGGTGGAAATTTCTCACGCCCTTCACTACGGCGTCCCTCATAGCCTGAGTTGCTTGGGAACGTTAAACCACCATAAACCATAAATTCGCGCCTAAAGAGGAATAACAACAACGTCGTGTTAGCTAAGTTCAAGGTCTGTAGAGTTGGAACTGAAAGGTCAAGCAGACGCAACCAAGGTGGCTATCAAGCTCATATTGTGAAAAGCCTCACGGCGCACCCGCAGAATTTATGGCTTTTTGCAAGCGCAAGTGTTAAGCATTTCACTCCCCATATAACCGTGATTAGAACGCCTGTTTTGTAGGGGTGTGCTAATATCAAATTTTTCGAATACGAATCGAATACGAATACTTGATTCCGAATATCGAATCGAATATCGAATAATCAAGGACAGACGCATTTAACCAATACAAAACATTTATTTGAGCACCCAAGAACATCACAGCTCAACTATCGATGGTTAAATGAACACAAAAGGTGTGTGTGGCTGCACAAAAAAAATATAAACGTCTCGAACATTATTCTTAGAAGAGTGGAAATATCAGAGAGTATGGCTTGTACACAGCATTGCTTAAGGCTAGCTTGCCATCAGCACAAAAGCGCTTTGCTGCGATAAACATAAAAGGTTGTCGTGATGGAAAACCAGCTGCTGCCCATGGTCAGGCAGTAGAAGTTCCCTTCTAGCTGAAACGACTCCTCCAGCCACAGAAAATGCCCTCTCACTTGGCACTGAACTGGCACGTATCGCGAGGCACTTCGTGCACAGCTCTAACTATAGCAGTTTGGCAGGTATACCCAGAAAAAAGTTCACCGGCGCAGTCAGCTACGGCATGGCCCTTGGAGGAAGGAAAAATTTCCTTCCTCGAAGGAAAAATTCGAAGGAAAAATTTTCCTTCATCCATGCGCATTGCTGTTGGCGCCGCCATGTTGTTATATCTCTATCGATTGGCCTTGCGGACCGAAATGAACGCCGGTGCTCACAGTGAATATTCGGCTAGATACGAATATTCGCGTCGGGTCCACTATTCGAAAGAACGCGAATACTTGGATTTCGAATCGAATACGAATACTAGAAATATAATATTCGAAATATATTCGAAAATTTCGTGACCCTACTGTTGTGTTACTGACGCTAAAAATATTTTCGACATGTTTGCATCGTGTTTCTCGTCTGTGTTTCCAGGTCATTGAACTAGCGCCTCTGCTTTGTGATGCAGCCCTGAGTTAGACTAGAAGCTATTACGGACGCTATACGACACTTGCCATCCCAAGCATACCGTGCCGAAAGGCAGTCTCTCTGCCGTGTGTTGCAGCTTCGAGACCAGCGCCCACTGAACGAAATGAAGATTCTCGGCCAGTGGATGCGCCTTTCTTCGCCGCTCAGAGCCTCCCAGGCACTGCTCTTCTTCTTTAGAACTTCGGGCCTGCATAATAGGCTCTGATTTTACCGCACGTTTGCACAGTTTGTGAACTGAATTCACTTCCCTGTTACTCTATTTTCTCCTCCATCTTTACACCCGTCCTCTATTTCCTCCCAGTGCCGGGTAGCAAACCGGTTTCTTCTTCTCGGTATTGTTCTTGTAGCCTTTGACAGAATGACACATACCCACTATGGGGGATCGGTCAAGAATCGGGAGGTCCTGCTTGCTTTTTCTTCTCGTCGCCCGTGAAAAGAAGATCTCGTGGTACATCTTTTTAACGTCGGAGGGCGCACTGCTCCCTGCAACTGCATACCTCTTTCCCGTCTTTCTTCCTTCGCTAAGGTGTTTGAGATATTCATTCACTCAGAACTGCGATTTGTTTTAAAAGCCACCTACATGACTATCAGCATGACTTTCGAACTTGCAGTCTACTAAAAGTAACCCTAGTAGTTTTTTTAGTAGTGTTGACCTAGCAGTGTCCTGGCAAGAGCGAGGTGACTGTTTATTTTGATTGCAGCAAGGCCTTTAATGTAGTAGACCATTCTGTCCTTCTTGAAAGACTGTTGAATTGCACGGTTTGTAAATCTGACTGCAGCTGGCTTGCCAGCTATCAACAACGTAGACAAAACCGTGTGAGCTAAGGTGGACGAAATTCTCGTCTCTTCAGCGCGGCACCTTGAATTTCCTAGGGATAGAACTTGAGGCCCCCGCTGTTTAGAGTGTTAGTCAATGACCTTCTTGAGGTTGTTGCTCACACAAATGTTTACCACTACCCTGGCGACATGAAGATATCCGACATAATCCGCTTCCATCATGACTTCAAGTTTATCTAAGAGCTTCCTTCATGACAATAAAAAACTGTTCATCATCATTATCATCATCATCAGCCTGACTACGCCCACTGCAGGGCAAAGGCCTCTCCCATGTCTCTCCAATTAACCCTGTCCTTCGCCAGGCGCGGCCACCATATTTCCGCAAATTTCTTCATCTCATCCACCCACCTAATTTTCTGCCGCCCCCCGCTACGTTTGCCTTCTCTTGGAATTCACTCCGTTACCCTTAGGACCAGCGGTTATCTTGCCATCGCATTACATGCCCCGCCCAAGCCCATTTCTTCCTCTTGATTTCGACTAAGATGTCCTCAACCCGCGTTTGTTCCCTCGCCCACTCCGCCCTCTTTCGATCTCTTAACGTTACACGAGCAATGCAGAAAGTTGGGTGAGTTGGTAATACATGTTGAACTTAGCAAAGCGCAATAAAAAGACAGGGACAAGAAGAAGAAGAAGCACGCAGGACAAACACTTGACTTTCCTTATGTATACCACTATACCTTGGCCAATCCCCCCACGTGGGTATGTGCCATTATAAAGAGGTGAAGAAGAAGAAGAAGAAGAAACACTTGACATCAACTAGTTCTTTACTCGGGAAAAAACACATATATACAGATACATTGAGGGCGGAAACAAATTATAAACCAAGCAATGAATCGGCTTTAATACAAGTGTGTTTAGCGTGAACAGGTATCAAGGTAAGCAATTTCCTTGCGTGATAAGGTCAGGGATGGAGTGCTGATACAATTTTCAGCTTTCTTTACAATGCGATAAGCCTCTATAATTTCTCTGTCAAGCCTGTTTTTTCCTTTACCGCACGTGCGTGTGGCATTGAACTGCGGCTCATTTGCTTTACATTTTTTGCATGACTTGCAGTGTTCTGCAAGGTGCCCATCCGTTGCTACAGCTTGCACAGCACGACGGTGTTCCCTCAACCTATCGTTCAGGCACCTGCCTGTCTGGCCAATGTACGACTTCTTGCACGAGAGCGGAATCTCGTAGACCACCGCTGTGACGCATGTTGTGAAACGGGTGACATGCTTCGTTGTGCACCCAGGATGGTCATTCACCTTGTTGACAGCTCGACACATTTGTGAGAGCTTATTGGGCGCTGAAAACACGACGGATACCCCGCACTTCTCGGCCCCTTTTTTAAGCCGGTGCGACACGTTGTGCATGTAGGGGAAACACCGCCGGACGCCTAGTCTGGGGAGCCTTCTGTTTTCGCTTCCCAGAGTTTAGCTCCTTCACTAGGCTTTCCACCACAGAGGCAATGATTTCTTGTGGGAAACCAGCCCTTTTCAGGCGCTGTGAGTGCATCTGCACACTGGCCGAGACTTTACGCTTACACTTATTACGAATGAACAGGAGGTATGTTTGGATCAGCCCGTAAGGGACCGATCCTTACAAACACTAGGTGGAGGTCCCTAGTATGGGACCCCAGTGGCGGTTGCCGCCGCCCGGGCGCGCCCGACTGAGGCTTGTTGGGCCTGTAAGTCGTGGCAGCCGAGCAGGGTCGCCTCCCAGTCCTCCCGGGTTGGGTTGGGGATGGGGGGAATAGCGGAGTTGCAGGGGCAGGCCCACACCATGTGATAGGTGTCAGAAAACACTGCACTACAGTGTGGGCAGCTGCCAGTAAAGGAGGGGTCAAAATGTTTTAGCGCTGCCGGGCACAGCAAAGTATTGGTGAGAAGGCGGAGAAGGAGTCGCTCATCCGCCTTCTTCAGGCCTTTACATGGGCTAGGGTAAAGGCGATGACAATTTTGATAATATGTTGTAATATCTTTGAATGTATAGACAGGATTAAAATCAGGTTCCTGATCGGATGGGGAGGAGAAAACAGCCCGGTGAGAGAGCGCGCGGGCGGCTGCGTCATCTGCCTCGTTTCCTGCCAACCCCTTATGAGCAGGGGCCCATATGAGGTAACGGTGTGCGGGGTCCGTATCCCGTATGCAATTTTGGTATATTCGATAGGCTAGGAAGGGAGTGCAGCCTTGTTCGACGTTCCGACAGGCCCCTCGCGAGTCGGTGATTATATATTTTGAATTGGAATGTGAGGCCGCGAGAGCAATCGCGACCTCTTCTGCTTGTGTTGCACTGCGGGCTCTGAAAGTTAGACCGTTAACTGTGTTGCTGTTGTGAACTACCGCGGCCGTGTACCATCCCCCGTGGTGAGGGCCGGAGGCGTCCACGTAGTATACACCTGTTTTGTTGCCATAATATCGGGCTAGCGCTTCCGCTCGTGCCAGGCGCCGACCATTATGGTCTTCATGTGACATGTTTGCTGGAAGAGGCCGCACGTAGAGGGCACGTCTCCACAGTTCCGGGATGCGAAACCTGTCTTCCATTGGAGGGGTGTGTTGTATATGGAGTCGAGGAAGAAGGCGGCGACCCGACTCCGTTAGCGACAAGCGCGTGTACTGGTTTGTAAGGTCCGCCTCCCGGAGCTCCCGGAAAGTATTCACCACCCCAAGAGCCATAAGCCGGCTGTTTGAAGTAGTGATAGGGAGGTCAAGGGCACGTTTAACAATTTTGCGAAGGATGACCTCAAGGGCGTCCTCCTCTTGTTTCCGTAGGTGGAGATAAGGAGTCGAATAGAGAATTCGACTAGTTACGAAGGCGTTTGCCAGCCGCAAGGCATCCTTACTTCGTAACCCTCCGCGTTTGTTGGAAGCCCGGCGGACCATGCGGCCCACCTGGTCCCCAACCTTACGGAGTTTGGCCAATGTAGTGTCTGGCCGCCTGTGTTTGTGGATGTAGAGTCCGAGTACCCGTATCTCATCACTTTCGCGTATGGGACCACTCTCAAGAGAGAGATATATTTTAGTTGTGCACTTCTGTGAGGGGCGGAGGTGCACAAATTCCGATTTTTGAGGGGAACATTGAAGACCGCAGCGGCGGGCGTAGCGGTCTACTATCGTCGCCGCTGTTTGCAGGCTGGTTTCAATGTCTCCTGTGCTGCCCTGCGTGGCCCACAGAGTGATGTCATCGGCGTACAGGGCGTGCTGCACGCCGGCGACACCACTCAGCTGGGCCGGCAGGTGCATCATGGCCAGATTGAAGAGCAGCGGGGAAAGTACCGCGCCTTGAGGGGTTCCCCGCGTGCCGAGTAGGTAAGGACCATGGTCTCTATCTTGAATTCGAATGTAGGATTGACGATCCATTAAAAATTGGCTTATGTATTGGAATGTGTTGAGGCCACAGTCGGTGTGACTTAGGTTAGTGAGTATGATGTCATGTGTTACATTGTCAAATGCCCCTTTAAGATCCAAGGCGAGTACTACCCGGTCATTATGGGGGCATTCGAGGGGGTCAAGGACTCTCCGATTGAGTTGCAGGAGGACATCCTGTGCGGATCTGTGTGGGCGGAATCCGAACATGGTGCTCGCAAAGAGTTGTTTGTGTTCAAGATATGTAGATAACCGATCCCGCACCATCGTCTCCATTAGTTTGCCCACACATGAGGTGAGAGAGATGGGGCGGAGGTTATCTGTGTCAATTGGTTTGCCAGCTTTAGGAATAAAAGTGACCAAAGCCGTTTTCCATCCGATTGGCAGGGGGGTGTCCCCGCACCAAATCGCATTGACGTATTCCAGGAGGGACTGGTATGCCAAGTCGGGCAAGTTCGTCAAAAGCTTCACGGTGACCTATCCATTGGGGAGAGGGCCGCGGACGAGGATGCCAAAGTGCACCAAAGCCTGGCAGTAATAAAAAAAAAACTATAGCGACAATGATCGCCTCAGAGAACACGATTCATCTCTGGATGCGGTTGCTCTTAACAGATGCCTGCCACGCCTTTTGTCTGCTTCTGCCTAAGCGTTCTGCATATTCAGAGTTGAACGAGGGAAGGGAAATGTGATGTGCACACCACACTGGTGAGGGATTTTTGGAACGCGGCGTGCCGGCAGTGGTGCGTCGGACAGCGGAGCGCCGTACGTGCCAGCCCCGCGTTGCGCGTGGGCGCGTGCGAGTGGTGTGCGCGAGGCAGGCACGACGAGCGTAGAGCTACGTGTCAGCAAACCGAGGTGTAAAGGAAGACACCGCAGCACAAGTCTGGTCGTTCAAGCGTGGAAGTGGCAGCTGTCGGACGTTGGGTTCGAGCTCCGACGCAAGACCATTAAGCCTCATTGAAGCGTGGAGGTGGCAGCCATCAGACTTCGGGTCTGTGCTACCGTGGACCTCCCTGAATCAACGACGCAGGCCTACTGCATCCATTTCGAAGTCGGAAGAGGCAGCAGCCAAGGTTTCCTGGGATAGGCTGCACAAGCCTACGGTGTTTGCAGAACGCCGTCGACAGGACCTGGCTACAGTTTTCCTGCTGCAGCTGCCCAGTTCTTGTGGGCGGCTGACAGGAGTTCGTCAGCGTCTCCCGTGTCATCTCCGTTCCTCATCTCCTGGCTCTCTACCACCACTTTCCTGGACGCAACGCCAGCGACGCATCGCAACTAGCCAACCCGCGTCTGTGCTACCTGCAAGGCATTCCCGCACCACCTGGGACACTTTGTAGCCGGTGAACTATCCTTTTTATTTGTTGTGTTTTACGCGTGCCTAGTGTGTGTTTTTCATAGTGTTTTCGTTCCTTTGATTGGCTCCTTTCCTTTAAAATATAAACATGGCTTCGTTTTGTTTTGCTTGATTCGATTCCTTTGTTCTTCGAACCTGCACGCGAAAGCGTTCCCCTTCAGCAGTCGGGGACGCGTCACACCGATTCGCGACAGCCAATAACATGTACAGGCCTTTTAATATGGTGCACTAAGAGTAGTAAGATGGAAAAGAGCATTGAAAAACATATAAAATTAAGATAAAGGAAATCGAAACGGTGAAGACGATCACAATGACAACGAATCAAGGAAAAAATTAACAACTGTTAGAATTGCACGGTCTTCAGCTGGTTGCACTTAAGATATATCAGAACGAGATGGTGCCTTGGCGGTATACGTACACATAATTGGTACGATGATCATGAATGGACGTATACAGGTATCCCTCACGAGAAAAGTATGAAGCTATATCTTACTGGTCCGCACCTCTAGGGTATAAACGTAGAGCCGAATGAAAGCGTTTGATATTATATTAAGGACAACGCAGCAAGCTATGGAAAGAAATGTTATATATATAACGTTAAGAGACCGGAAGCGGGGACAGTGGGTGAGGGAATAAAAGCGGGTTAATGATATCCTAGTGGAGATCAAGTGGAAGAATGGGCTTGGACAAAACATGTAATGCGAAGGCCAGATAACCGCTGGTCTTTATTGTTAAATGAGTGGATTCCAAGAGAAGCTAGCGAAGCAGGGGGCGGCACAAATTTACGTGGGCGGATGAGGAAAGGTGCTTGCGGGGGTACGGTAGCCGCAGCGGGCAAAGAGCATGGTTAATTGGAGAGATATTGGAGAGGCCTTTACGCAGCAGTGGGAGCAGTCAGGCTTATGATGATGATGAATTTGTACAAATATGGTTTTTCCCAATGATGACCGTTCACACTTGATGAAAGATAAAGAAACTTGATCAAACTGCGACGTGCAAGCAGTCAATGTGTCCGTGTAAACATTTAGAAAAGAAGAGGGTGTCCGGCGGCTGCAGTTTAGTCTCCAAATCAAATCGTCCCGGTGCGTGCAGTGCAACCATGCAATCGCTTCTTGGAGCAGATATGCAGACAGAGGGACCCATGCCATTCCTCACGAACGTTGTCTGCACATTTTTGAGCTTGCGCAAAGTGGTGGGGCAGGTCGAATTACGTACTACCGAAGCATACTCAAGACTCGTCAAGACAACGTTTTTGTAAAGGGCAACATGGCATTCGCTACGGCTTAGCGTCCTGCATACGCCGGTCACAACACCAAGCACACGCAAACTTCTTCTTTGGGCCCCCAGCACGTGAGGGGAAGCACAGTGAAGACGACAGTGCATAGCGTCAAAGTGCACACCACAGTCTACAGCATATATCTTCGTACTGGTCTCATTGCTGAGCGCGTAAGAAGTTGCAGTGGTCTGTGCATTGCGATTAAAACGAATCACGGCGCTATTTTTTTTTCATCCAACAGCACCACCGGTGCACAGACTTCACATGCTCTTGAATAAACTTGAAGTCATGGTGGAAGCGAATTATGTGGGATATCTTCATATAAAAAAAAAAAACTTCGAGAGGGTCATTGACTAGCACTCTGAACAGCAGAGGCCTCGAGTTCTATCCCTAGGGAATTCCAGGTGCCACGCTGAAGGGACGAGAATTTCGTCCACCTTAGCTCACACGGTTTTGTAAACGTTGTTGGCAGCTGGCAAACCAGCTGCCATCAGATTTACAGAGCCCGCAATTCAAGAAGGACGCAATGGTCTACTAAATCAAAGGCCTTGCTGCAATCAACATAAACAGTCACCTCGCTCTCGCAAGGACACTGCTAGGTAAATACTAATAAAAAAAAACTACCAGGGTTACTTTCAGTAGAGCGCAAGTTCGAAAGTCATGCTGATAGTCATGTAGGTGGCTTTTAAAACAAATGGCAGCTGTGAGTGAATGAATGTCTCAAACACCTTAGCGAAGAAAGACGGGAAAGAGGTATGCAGTTGCAGGGAGCAGTGCGCCCTCCGACGTTAAAAAGATGCACCACGAGAACTCCTTTTGAAGGACGACGAGAAGAAAAAGCAGGCAGGATATCGAGAAGAAGAAACCGGTTTGCTACCCGGCACTGGGGGGAAATAGAGGAGGGGTGTAAAGATGGAGAAGAAAATAGAGTAACAGGGAAGTGAAGTCAGTTCACAAACTGCGGAAACGTGTGGTAAAATCACAGCCTATTATGCAGGCCCGAAGTTCTAAAGAAGTACAGCAGTGCCTGGGAGGCCCTGAGCGGCGAAGAAAGGCGCATCCACTGGCCGAGAATCTTCATTTCCTTCAGTGGGCGCTGGTTTCGAAGCTGCAACACACGGCAGAGAGACTGCCTTTCGGCACGGTATGCTTGGGATGGCAAGTGTCGTATAGCGTCCGTAATAGCTTCTAGTCTAACTCAGGGCTGCATCACAGAGCAGAGCGCTAGTGCAATGACCTGCAAACACAGACGAGAAACACGATGCAAACATGTCGAAAATATTTCTGGCGTCAGTAACAAAACAGGCGTTCTAATCACGGTTATATGGGGAGTGAAATGGTTAACACCTTCGCTTGCAAAAAGCCATAGATTCTGCGGGTGCGCCGTGAGGCTTTTCACAATATGAGCTTGATAGTCGCCTTGGTTGCGTATGCTTGACCCTTCAGTTCCAACTCCACAGACCTTGAACTTAGCTAACACGACGTTGTTGTTATTCCTCTTTAGGCGCTAATTTATGCTTTATGGTGGTTTAACGTCCCGAAGCAACTCAGGCTATGAGGGACGCCATAGTGAAGGCCATGAGAAATTTCCATCACCTGGGGTTCTTTAACGTGCACTGACATCGCACAGTAAACGGGCCTCTAGAATTCCGCCTCCATGCCCCTTAACCACTGAGCCACCGCGGCGGGGCATTAGGCGTCAATTTAAGTGAAGGCTCCTCCTCATAGAATGTCTAAATTTGGCAGAAAACTTAAATGGTTAAAGGCCCCTTAACTAGAAAAGCGGGCGTCGGCGTTTTCAACGTAGCCATCGCATCGCTGATGGTATACCTGGCGCGTTCCTTCGCCGCTTCGCTGAAACACTGATCAAGTTCCTCGTTGTTATATTTCAAGCTTCCATTAGTACTGCGTCCATACCTGACGATTGGAAGACGGCACGTGTGGTGGCCGTCCTGAAGAAGGGTGACCCACTTTTTTTATCCAACTACCGCCCCATATCTATATCATGCTCTTCTTGTAAGCTCATGGAGCACATCGGGTCTAACCTCATTTCAAAATTTCTTCAAGAAAATAACATTCTGTCGCAACACCAGCACGGCTTCAGGAAAGGGTTTTCTACAACTACTCAGTTAGTCACCATATTTCACTTCCTTGATTCCGTCGTGGATAGGGCTGGCCAGGTAGACTTAATTTCCTTGGATTTCAGCAAGGCTTTCGTCCTAGTACCCCATAATAAATTAAATGAGAAACTTAAACTGATAGGGCTGCCAGATTTTATTATTGCTTGGGTATCGATGTACTTAATACAAACTAAACAGTACGTAACCATTAATTGAGATGATTCTTGCGCTCTTCCGGTCACATCTGGTTTCTCTGAGGGCAGTGTCCTTGGGCCGCTGTTTTTTTTTTGGCATATTACAACGATATTGTAGATGTGGTTGATGAACCTGTACAGATTCACATGTATGCTGATGACTATTATTTTCAATGAGATCCGATCAGCTGACGATCAGGCACTACTAAACACGTCCCTTAATAGTATCCACGCATTGTGTAATCGATGGGGCATGAAACTTAACTTTGAAAAGACTGTCCTGCTACGTGTTACAAGAAAACTTAATCCATTTAAACGCTGTTTTTTTCTGGGTTCATGAGAAATTACCGAAGGTACTGAATATATATATATTGGTGTTAGATTAGCAAACAACTTAAGCTGGAACACTCACATTTCTAACACTTGCTCGTCTGCCTTACGAAAACTTTGCTTGTTGCGCCATAAACTAAAGGATTCACCACTTTAGGTTAGGACACTAGCATACGAAACCTTTGTAAGGATTAGATTGGAATACGCGTGCATTGTATGGGACCCGCATACTCTCACTAACATAAAGGCAATTGAGCGGATTCAAAGGAAAGCTGTGCGATTGATGTTTTCGCAATACAATAGAACTGCTTCCGTCTCTGCATTAATGCAGTCGAGTTCCATACCAACCCTTCACTCCCGGCGCAAGTTTCTTCGGTTGAAATTCTTATTTTTGTTATTTAATCACAAACTTAGAATTAATTCTTAGCCGTATCTAAATCTACAGAACACCAGACAAACCCGACACTCCCACCCCCTTTCTCTAACCCCGTACTTTGCAAAGACTAACTTATTTCAGCACTCTTTCTTTCCGCAAACCATCAGTGACTGGAACAGCTTACCAGCTTCGTTTGTATGGTCTCTTGACCTGATAAGTGACCTTTGTTAGTTTGTTTTGTTAGTTTATTTTTCTCTTCTATGTCATTTCGCGCTGCTCATTTTCTCCTTGCACTTTGCAATTATTGCTCAATTTGTGGTCTGTTTCTGTATCCACTCCTGCTTGGGCCTCACGGCCTGCAGTATACAATAAATAAATAAATAAGTAAATAAATAAATAAATAAATAAATAAATAAATAAATAAATAAAAATAAAGAAAAATCACGAGCATGACTCTGGTAGGTGATACCCAGAGATCAGCCTAGGAGGCAGGTCGGCAACTTAGGACAGGTGATCTCCTGGCGTTATCACAAGTTGTCCACTGGATTTTGAGCAACCTGCCCACCGCAGAAGGTGGCACTTTATGATTGGTCGCGCGTGTAGAGCAATCTGGAGCGCACAGGGCTCAGTGGTGGGAGCGCCTGGGCTCGCAGGGCTGGCAGTGGCGCATCGATTAAGCGCTGCACCATTGCCCCAGAAGGGGCATGAAAACTCCCACGGATTTATGAATGTAAAGAAGAGAACGACCTTCTGCATACACGGCAGTGGAACCATTACGCTACCGCGTCACACCCTTAAGGCGCAGCTCAAGTGTCTCCTCCAATTAAGAAGATCTGTGTTACTTGCGCATAATAAAACGATGCGTCGCCTGCTTGACGAAGCTTGCTAATCAAAAGCGCCGCAGCCGGCCGCATCAACCTCCTCCCTCGATGCCAAGTTCGGCGACCTAGCCTCACCGTCGCGTGCGAAGCTGCAGTACGACTTGTCACAGGACATGCTTGTAACGACTCTCCTCTCCCCCAATAAAATATTCTTCTCTTCTATGAACACCCCTCGGCTGTGATGTCCAACTGGGGAGTCGTTCTAGCCACCCGCCCCTTACTACCCTCTCTATCATTTATCTCTTAGTGCTTTGCCAACCGTAGAGTTGGAAAGTTACTTTCTCCACTTTTCCACCTGATGACTGAGCCTGGTCCGCTGCGGCCGACGATGGCGCTAAACCGAGGAACGGGCTAAAAATATCTCCCTCTAAAATAAAGCAGCCTCGGGGCTTCAGCTCTGCGTTCTGCCTTAGAAATTGTCAAACGGATGAATTTTACACAAATCATGAGCGAAGCAGTATCGCCTTCCTTCTTCATAGATTGTTCCTCAAAACTGTGGGACCTACCAGTAATCTCAATCACCGATTCACCACCTGATGTCAGCAAGCATACGATTTAATTCACAGGACACCGCTGCCATGACCTGGACGTCACACCATCCGCTTTCTTAGCTCTTCTAATTCGCGCCGCTGGCATCGGCGTCCGCGAGCCTCGGGCGTCGCTTCGTCCAAAGCATCTCACCCTTACGAGCCCCGTACCTCCTACCGAGAACTTCCAAACTCCGGCCGAATATGAAGTGGATGCTCTATATATTGTCATGTAGTGGTGACGGCACTCCAGCGAACAGGAAAACAGCGAGAATGTCTTCGAAACAAAACTCTTTATTTGGGTTAAATTGCACCCGCAAAGAACTGAATCACTCGGCGGCGGCGTAGCAACAAGCGTGCTCGGCGATCGTCGAACAGAATGCCCCCCGCTCTCGGCGGTGCTCTTTTTAAAGCTGATAGCGCACTTTGGAGATAAAGCTTGGAAAGTTACTACAAGAGTCTGGAACAAAGTAGAGACGGCTCCGCCAAATGTCCAGCCGAAACACGTGGCGTCTCTTTCGACCCTAATCGACCCAACCCAAACACGAACCGAAACACAAAAACATTTGCAGCGAGCCATGCACGCTTTTCCTGGCAACACGACTCAACTGGCACAGAAACTTCGGGACCAGTATCTGTGTACAGCCCAAGACCCCCGTGGATCTGCGTACTCTTATGCAGGCAGAGAGAACACGGAGCTGGATCAACCTTTCCAGCTCCATGATCTGCGGGCGGCTCTCGCCAAAATGAAACGGGGCACTGCGCCAGGACGGGATAAGGTCACCGTCAAGCTTTTGACGAACCTGCCCGACTTGGCATACCAGTCCCTCCTGGAATACGTCAATGCGATTTGGCGCGGGGACACCCCCCTGCCAATCGAATGGAAAACGGCTTTGGTCACTTTTATTCCTAAAGCTGGCAAACCAATTGACACAGATAACCTCCGCCCCATCTCTCTCACCTCATGTGTGGGCAAACTAATGGAGACGATGGTGCGGGATCGGTTATCTACATATCTTGAATACAAACATGTCTTTGCGAGCACCATGTTCGGATTCCGCCCACACAGATCCGCACAGGATGTCCTCCTGCAACTCAATCGGGAAGTCCTTGACCCCCTCGAATGCCCCCATAATGACCGGGTCGTACTCGCCTTGGATCTTAAAGGGGCATTTGACAATGTAACACATGAGATCATACTCACTAACCTAAGTCACACCGACTGTGGCCTCAACACATTCAGATACATAAGCCAATTTTTAATGGATCGTCAATCCTACATTCGAATTCAAGATAGAGACCATGGTCCTTACCTACTCGGCACGCGGGGAACCCCTCAAGGCGCGGTACTTTCCCCGCTGCTCTTCAATCTGGCCATGATGCACCTGCCGGCCCAGCTGAGTGGTGTCGCCGGCGTGCAGCACGCCCTGTACGCCGATGACATCACTCTGTGGGCCACGCAGGGCAGCACAGGGGATATTGAAACCAGCCTGCAAACAGCGGCGACGATAGTATACCGCTACGCCCGCCGCTGCGGTCTTCGATGCTCCCCTCAAAAATCGGAATTTGTGCACCTCCGCCCCTCACAGAAGTGCACAACTAAAATATCTCTTTCTCTCGAGAGTGGTCCCATACGCGAAAGTGATGAGATACGGGTACTCGGACTCTACATCCACAAACACAGGCGGCTAGACACTACATTGGCCAAACTCCGTAAGGTGGGGGACCAGGTGGGCCGCATGGTCCGCCGGGTTTCCAAAAACGCGGAGGGTTACGAAGTAAGGATGCCTTGCGGCTGGCAAACGCCTTCGTAACTAGTCGAATTCTCTATTCGACTCCTTATCTCCACCTACGGAAACAAGAGGAGGATGCCCTTGAGGTCATCCTTCGCAAAATTCCTTCCCATCACTACTTCGAACAGCCGGCTTATGGCCCTTGGGGTGGTGAATACTTTCCGGGAGCTCCGGGAGGCGCACCTTACAAACCAGTACACGCGTTTGTCGCTAACGGAGTCGGGTCGCCGCCTTCTTGCTCGACTCCATATACAACACACCCCTCCAATGGAAGACAGGTTTCGCATCCCGGAACTGTGGAGACGTGCCCTCCACGTGCGGCCTCTTCCAGCAAACATGTCACATGAAGACCATAATGGTCGGCGCCTGGCACGAGCGGAAGCGCTAGCCCGATATTATGGCAACAAAACAGGTGTATACTACGTGGACGCCTCCGGCCCTCACCACGGGGGATGGTACACGGCCGCGGTAGTTCACAACAGCAACACAGTTAACGGCCTCACTTTCAGAGCCCGCAGTGCAACACAAGCAGAAGAGGTCGCGATTGCTCTCGCGGCCTCACATTCCAATTCAAAATACATAATTACCGACTCGCGAGGGGCCTGTCGGAACGTCGAACAAGGCAGCACTCCCTTCCTAGCCTATCGAATATACCAAAATTGCATACGGGATGCGGACCCCGCACACCGTCACCTCATATGGGCCCCTGCTCATCAGGGGTTGGCAGGAAACGAGGCAGCAGACGCAGCCGCCCGCGCGCTCTCTCACCGGGCTGTTTTCTCCTCCCCACCTGATCAGGAACCCGATTTTAATCCGGTTTATACGTTCAAAAATATCGCAACCTACTTTCAAGATAGCCATCGCCTTTACCCTAGCCCATGTAAAGGCCTCAAGAAGGCGGATGAGCGGCTTCTTCTCCGCCTCTTCACCAATACATTGCTGTGCCCGGCAGCACTAAAACATTTTGACCCCTCCTTTAGCGGCAGCTGCCCGCACTGTGGTGCGGTGTCTTCGGACACCTATCACATGGTGTGGGCCTGCCCCTCCAACCCGGCCATTCACCCTATCCCCAACCCAACCCGGGAGGACTGGGAGGCGACCCTGCTCGGCTGCCACGACTTACAGGCCCAACAAGCCTTGGTCGGGCGCGCCCGGGCGGCGGCTACCGCCACTGGGGTCCCAAACTAGGGACCTCCACCTAGTGTTTTTGAGGATCGGTCCCTTACGGGCCGATCCAAACACCTCCTGTTCTGAATAAATGTTTTCACCACCACCACCGCCAGAGTGCGATCGATCGAGATAAATCTATGCGCTTCTGGCATTACAAACAAATAGATAAAGCGGCGTGCCGGCAGCTTTGGAGAATGAACAAACAAACAGTACAAACATTCGCGGCAATATCAGCGCATATATTTCTTCATTTGTTCGCTGTCACAAATGGGGTAGATATGGATGGTTTAGATCAAAATTTTTAAATATCTACTCGTTTTTATTGCCCCCAATGCCAATGATTGTGTGTGGTTACAGCAACATATCTAAAACAATATATGAGCAATATCTCTGACGGTGCCCTTATCAGTTCTCTCCGCTATCTCTGCACTGCTATTGCAGGCCCTCTCCGATGCTCGTTGGTTCCGAGGATGAGAGCTTCGAGGTCAAATGCTGCCCTTCCTCTCTTGCTCTTCTTGATAACCAAGCGGCTAAGAAGATAGCCTTCACTGCAGGCCCCTTTAATTACGATTCGTTAGGACACTTTACAGAAAGCAGGGTTTCGTTCATGCCGCGTAATATTACGGTCAGAGAGCTTTTGACTAAAATGCGAAAAATAATTAAAACAATTAAGATAGAGCGGGATCATGACCAGCGACATGCACGACAAGGTGATGGTTGCCTAAAGTTTTGGGTAAACTCAATCGCTCTTACGGCGTCGGTTCCAAGATGAATGCAGATGCACCTTAGTTTATTTTTTGGTGTCGTGCGTCAATGTAGGGGAAACTGGGGACAGGAAGACCATGGTTCAAAATAGGCGATTTTTCGCGCACCCCGCTGATTTCGGTCTAATTCTACCTTTTTGCTCTTTTATTCAGGGTAATCTGGGTGGGTATGTTGAAACTGAGTTACTTACCTTCGCCTCCAAAGAAAACGGGAAAAGGACAAGACAAGAAAGCTAAAAGTAATCTATTGTGACATTCTTGGCACTACGTAGAATCTAGAAAAAGCACGCGAAGGAATTCTCTGACAACACAGCACAGTGAGCGAGTTGGTGAGGCTTACACAAAAGGAGAGACAGCGTAAAGAAAAAAGTAAAAGTTAAACGAAGAGGGTTATACAAAGTGTCTCTCTGGTTCATGGTGTAACTGGGCGCCGCTTGGAGTTTCAGCATGATTTTTCTTTTTTTCGAAATGATTTAGAATGACTGTACCTTATTTTTGCCAGTTATTTTTGCCAGACTTCCTCGCAATCGACGCTTCCTAAGCTACCATAGCTGCTTATAGTTTTTCTCTTTAACGAGGAAATTGTCTTACAACCTTGTGCCTCCTCTAAAAAGCAGCAACTGTTACCACGGAAAATTGTCGGAGTAAATCTACAACCATAATTTCCATTGCTCCCCCTGTTTGACGAAGCGGAATGAAATTTTTAGGCATTCAGGGAAGACGCCGCACCTACATTTTTGCGTCTTGGTCATTAAGGAGACTAAGAGACATTGGTAATGACAGCGGTTATGCTCTCAGAAGGTGGGCGTCAGCACTCGAATGCACTAGCAGTGCCGTGAGGCCAAAAAAAAAAAAAAACAAGAAAAAACTTTTTCCATGGAATAGCTGCCCGGAGAACACTAGGTGGGTATCCTGTATAAGCTTCAAATTGCAAGCCAGCGGGAGGACATCAAACTTTAGGACTGAATGAATGAGGTTGCTTTTATTTAAAAAAATAATTATCCAAGAAGAATGTCAAAACAGCTTTGACACCAAATCCAAACTGTACTGTTCCACTGCGCAGTTTGTAATTAAACGCTACGACACCAAAACAATATGTCATAGCCAACAATACTGAGCTCCGTTCACAAAGTCACAAACCGTCGGCGATGCAATCGTTTCATTGGAAATGCGGCCGCAACCATGGAATGAAGTTGCGTTTCAATAAAACATAGTTATGATACAACGGAAAATGAAGGAGGCTTGATTGCATGGTTAGGCTCTGTAAGTACCTGTCAGACTATGATGAGAAGTGAGGTTTCTCAAAGGTAAAATTGTTGATTGCATTTTTTAGAAAGCCATATTTTATTCAAGGTTTCGAGAGAAAGAGAACTAAGACAAATGCGCTCTGAATGGAGAGTCGCCGTGGCACATGTGTTCTGGGTTGTATTTTCGTTATTGCTGCCTGTGCTCTGGAGCATTCTGTACTTATGGCACGCTAAAAATCTATTAAGGAAACTTTTTAGACATCAGTGCAATTGATTTTTGTACCATGTATGGAAATGACGTCAACTTGCTAGGAGCGCCAATGTAGGCATAAAAGCAATAGTGAGGTATATCTACGATGAACGCCACCGATTAAAAGCCCTTAATTAATAATAAGTACACTGCATGCAAAAAAAAGACTCCTAGATACTCCATTTATTTAAAGAATATCAAGTATTTAGTTTACTCAAGGACTATTGCCATCAGGTTTTTCTCTTCCATTGCACAACTGGACGCAGGTCTCCGAACTCCTTAAGGGAGGTGTTAATGGGGCTGTCGTTATCGAACGGGCGGGGTTAGTCATCACTGATGTCGGGAATTTCTACGCTCATGTGGCATAGCCGATGAAAACATCTCAAAACCTCTAAGATTGCCCCAGGACACCAGTATCGCTTAGAACTTGATAAGTAGTTAAGCAACAGCGAGTTGTGCGTTGCATGTCCAAAGACTGCAGTCATATTCCAGTTTGTACGTCATGTGCAGAGGTCACCGCCTTACCAAGTCCTGCGTAATCACTTAAAATCTCTCTCATTACGCCATGGTAGTTTATGTCACTCTGCTCCCTTAAAGGAATCAGAACACCCTCTACGCACCCAAACATCTTGAAAGCTTGTACCCGTCAATGGCATTCGCCAGATTAGGGTCAACATAGCGCAGAAAAATGTTACACAGGGCAGGGGCTACACATGACCCAATACCTGTACCACACGTTGCAGGTAGTACTCATTGTCAAAAGTGATGAACGTGATATTAACGTTAAATTTAAGTAAAGTATATAAACTTACCTACAGTCATCCGCGCCGAGTTTTGGAAGGACACCTCTCCATTGGCTTCTACACAGTATTTAACAGATTCAAGTAGCTCAGCATAAGGTACAGAGTAAAAAATTCCCTGAACATCGACTGAAAAGAAACCTAATATTGGGTTGTGGTTGAAGAACTTGTAACATTTTCTGAATTATTGGCAATGATTGGTTTATGGTTCATTAGCGTATGCGAAAAGTTTTCAAGAAACAAAGTGACTTGGTCTCCCATGAGCCTTTTTTGCTTGCAAAAGTCCTGAGTGCTGCAGTCACTTCGTATTTTTGAAGAGAAAAATTTGTTTAACGAGTTGCCTTTGCACTTGCTTACAGGCTTGGCGATCTGCCTAGTCCTAAATCACTGCACAACTTTGTATCCTTTGTTTTCAGTCTTACTACGCCACTCTAAATCTGCATAATAATCACCTCCCATGCTTTTCCACTTAATACACCTTCATATACAATAACAACACCCTCCGTCTTTATCTGCCTGTAAAAGATGTAGGTCTTTATCTCTAAAAAATCTACCACATCTTTTAAGAGATGCTTCTTTCATGCTGCCGGTGGCCTTCGGGTAGTCTTCGCTCAACTGTCCACCCCTTCGAAAATGCAGCGCTCTTGATTCTCACTGTCGCCTTTCTTGGCCATTCTTCCATTGATTGGCAACAGTTCATCGCTTTGCGTGGCATGCTCTTTGTAGTGCATCGACCCTTTCTCGACAAAGGCCATAACACTCTCTGGTATTTGGACTCCGCCGAGCGTAGTCACAGTCCGTTTTTCTCGGTCGCCATTCCGCTTCTCCGTCCACTTCAACAGTTGTTTAATCGTGACGTTCCACAGAGCCTCCGTGTGTTGTGAGCCTTAATAGGATCTTTATTGTAGTGCGTGGTGATACACGCTTACCAGTCATGGCGAGAGACTATCTGATGCGCATGCGATGAATTTTATTTTATATTTGTAGGTGAAAACCACTCAAAAATACAGTTGTTAGTTTGCGGTCGACCTGTCGTCTTGTCTATGTGTCGTCGTTTCTGCTTAAAAAAACTGTCATTTCGAATAAGTGCTCAAGTTCAGACCACTTCATGGTCCATTGGGGTTCAAACTCATCGCGGCATGGCGAAATGCTATCAGCTCCTCACGGCCACTACGGGCCCTGAATGTTTCAAGAGCTCACTTCATTATAAATCGCTTTTCCAGCTTACCACATCGCATCTAAAGCCGCTGTTACAACGTTTTGTCGTTCACTATTGCGAAGAATGTCGTATTTCAGTTCCTTTCTCATTGTTGTCTTCTGCCCGTGCTTTCTACTGTTTCCGTAATATCTGTTGCTTAAAACAAATCCATCCGGAATGAATGGTGCCGATGTTGGTCAAATGTTTAGGGGAATATTCCAAGGTGGAGTAGATTTGTAATAAGGGAGTAATTACTAACTGACATCCACCCGAGCGCAGCCATACGGCTGCAAAGAAAAGCTATACGGCTTTCTCAGAAACTTCGTAGTTATAGAATAATTCGTCCTGGTCCGAGGTTCGATACCAGCACTACAGCTTCACCGGAGCAGTCGCTCTTCCAACTGAGCTAACCGGGACGGCAAGCTTATGCAGAAATTTACTGCAGGTATATAGTTTGAAAATTCTTTACTATGTCACATTATCTTGTATTACTAAAGTAACTGCCATCACTCGGTGCCCTTGAACGTCATCGAATCTATAGAAAAAATTGACAAGTGAAACTAATTGTCATGCTGCCCGCCTCCATGCAGCCGTCGTAGTGTTTACGTTATCGATGGAAATATTGGACTGAGCTAATCAAAGTTTTCGCTGGTGCGATGTCGGTATATACGTTTGTTTCCTGATTTCGAATGGGGTTGCTCGCGCTATTCGGCGGCTGCCCGAAGTGCTCTGCCCAAAACAAATTGGATCCAAATCTTTGGCCTTGTAAGGTAGCGGGAAGACCAGGTTTTCATTACACGGAAGGCATCTGTGGATACTGTAGCGGAGTGTTTTCAATGTCGTACGACAGGGGAGGGCGGTCGAATTACAGAAAATCTAGCGCCATACCACGCACACCACCAGAAAAGAACGACGACGAGACACAAGGGCTAAGTCACAACTGAAATTTTCTTGAAGCCAGGACGCACCTTATATAAGGTGAACTTTAAAGGTGAAAAAGGGGTGACATCGATGAGAAGGTGACAAAGGTATCTCGGAACGCAGAAACAGGCAGGCAGCCAAAAGTCGCAAATGAAACAGAACAGTTACTTGATAGCAGAATCTAGAAAATTGAACTCGGAGGTAAATAGAGATAAAGATGGAGTGCTGACACACCTACAGCCAAATTTATTTGTGTAAAAGTCCTCCAGCCTTACACGTGCAGTTTTACTATGCTTTTGCCAAGAATCTTCGTCTCATCTAACCGAGCCTCGCACCCGTCGCAGCTCATTACGTGCGGAACCAAATGTCTTTCAAATCTGATAAATTTCGGGCATGGTCCCCCAAACGCTCGTTGATGCAGCAGACAGTATGGTCGACGTAACACTTCCCACGTGTTAAGGGCATAGCGTAGACCACTCCAAAGAAACACTTCGTAAACGGAGAATCGTGCTTCATCTCGCAACCGCGCTTTCTTGAGTTGCAGATTCGGGGGCACATCTTTTCCGGCTTGTTAAGAGCCGAAATTTCCACACTGATGCCATACCTGTTGGCCACTTTCCTGAAGGAGTGAGAGGTTTTCTCCACGTAAGGCACACCTAGTGAGTTCTGCGTCCTGCGACGATCCTCTCCGGTATTTCTTCGTGTTCCGTGCTTAAGGTTTTGAAAGAGGGTCTCGCAAACAGCAACCAACACAGAGCAGGGGAACCCTGCCGCCGAAATTCGGCTTATCTGATTTGGAAGCTATCTTGCACCTGGTGTGGGCACGATTTCTTGAGTGAAGACTCCAGGCAATGCGACGCTTTTGCTCTTTTTGCGGTCTTAGAGTGCATAGAATCGTATAGCAAAACATCTTTTTTTGCATGCGGGTAATAACCCCAGCAAACGCGTCTTCATGGAAGGTCACTTTCATGTCTAAACACTATAAAACATTAGTGTCAGGTAGTTCATGGGTAAATTCGACCCAAGTCCATGCTTGTCAAAAGCATTTAACGCCTACTCTAAAGGAGTAGGCGAAGGAAGCCTGGTTTTTAAAAGCCCTAAAAAATCGTCCCCATCGATAAAGAAAATGTCGCAAACGATCGGGTCAACGCTGGACCCTATACACACACCGTTGCGTTGCAAAAAAGGCACGTTGTCAAAATGTATAAAAGTAGAACCTTTATCGCTTTATTGCAATTTTGGCTAAATTAGGCAAGACGTTTGGAAAGTGAAATATATACAGAGGAAGACATAGTCTATATTTGGACCAGAAAAAAACTGAAAATTATGTCCCAGCCGCACCTTTATGCCTAGACGGGAAAATACAATGCGAGATAACCGTCGTTCAGGTCAGCCTTTCATCTACCCTTAAATGTTGGAGCTCTCAGATATGGCTCCTCAGCCGAGATCTCCTTTTACCTATACAGGGCAAGACTTGACTCGGTCGACCCACGTGTGGTCAGGGACCCCTATTGGCGAAACTGATCGCAATTTGCATCTTAAGATGCACGTGCGTGGTCGTGATTTATTTCAAATGAGACTGCCAATCACCTCTCACCATCCAGAGCGGCAGTGCAATCGCAGCTCTCAAAAAAATCAAACAAGGGAGATTTAGAGAAGGTTGTTTTCAGAGAGAAGATAGGGAAGTGAAATACATACAGTGGAAGGCATAAATTATATTTGGACCACAAAAGAAAAGAAATATGCGTGCCAGCCCGCACCATTATGCATAGACAGGAAAATAGAAGGCGAGATACCCGTCGTTCAGGTGATCCTTTCGGCTACCTTTACATGCCCATTCTCTCAGACATGGCTCAAACGCCAAAATCAACATTCACCTACACAGTCGAGCGCCCAGCACGGCTATACTTGTCTCGGCGGCCACCACGCGTATTCAGGAACCCCTATTGAAGAAACTGATCCCAATCTGTATGTTAAATGCACGTACATTGCTGGGATTTATTTCAAATGAGACTGTCAATCAACTGTCACCATTCAAAGCAGCAGTACTGTCACTGTGCTCCAGTTTGTTTCAGTGCTACGTTTATTTCCTTCGTAGAGAATTTGGTATATAAGAGCTTGCGGGAGTGATGTTGTTCCGTGTCAGACTGCCCGATCAACCACAAGCAGCAGCGGTAGGTGAGGTGTCTTCTTGTTGCGATGTTCTGATATGTGCAAGTGTTGTTATAAATGGAAAGAGATATTTTGTTAATATATCAGTACTGTGTCATCTTTGGTAATTCTGCATGGAAGTTGGAGGACACATACTGTAAAAAATGTTGGCGTAGGCTGTATTCTAATGTGAGACGGGTGTACTCTTCGTACAATTCGTCAACAATTTTTCGGAAAGCTTAAATTAATGAGGCTTGAGAGTGCGAATGCCGACTGAATTCCTCTGATATTTGCCCTGACCTGTTATCGACTGTTTTTGTGTTCATGCTGCCTATGTGTCGCCTTTTCAATACAGGCTTTGATGATTTCCTGTGATCTAAATTGTGTTTCAAGTATGTTAATTATACAGCCTACTGCCATGAACAAAAACATAACCTTGAAAATAAGCACTGATATTGGCGCGCTACTCCAGCACAAATTATGAAAGCGTTCGGAAAAGTCGAACCAACGCATAAACAGTGTTCGAAATTCAGAAGACCGTGGTGCCCTGAACGTAACTGATGTGTGCTGATTTGTTTTTCACCCACACAGAAAAATGAGAGGACTCACAGGATATCTCCTCTGCGCCATTCTAATAGCAGGTAAGCATGGGTAGAAAGCGGCGCATAGATGAGAATTGCAATTTTATAGTATTTTAAAAAACCCTTTATAGAATATTTCAACTGATACCTTCCTAACAGTTGTCATCTCTGGTGTAAAATCAGCCAGTCTTTATGTTATGTTGTCTGTGATACATCCTCGAGAGAGTCGGCATTGGAAATGTCTGCTTCCACAATTTTAGGACGACATCGATTAAGTCTGTTCTTTGGCGACCAGCGATAATTGTTTTTCATTTGCATACAGTTTGTGATAGAAGACCAAACGGGACAGGTAAACTCATTTCCTCCTGTTAGAGTGAAGCAAGCTTCTGTGGGATCATAACGGTATCAACGCTGCCTTGTACATGTCGTGGAAACGCATGTCGTGGAAAAAGGAACTAAAACGCATTTACCTGAACATAAAACGAACGTCAAAAAGTATTTATTCCTAGCACTTTAACCTCTAAATTGTATTGAAAAACTTACCACACTCGTGAATTTTTGAACTGCTCATAAATTTTTCTATGCAATTTTAATTCGGAAAATATAGCACTTAAATCTTTTGATATTAAGGCACAAAAATATAAAAAAGAAAAAAGCAGCTTTTGGGGGCTTTACATTGATACATGCACATATAAAAGGCTACAATGGGCAGAATTGTGTCTTATTTATTCCTCTCAATACGCCGGAACACATTGCGAGGTGCATACATGTCGCTCTGTCCTGCACAAACAAGGTTTCAGCATTAGTTGTTACCGTGCACTATCACCGCATCACTATCTTCGTCGTCATCCAGTCATCTGAAGCCGCTTCCAGTTCGCAAAAGAGCTCAGGGCCACTGTCGAAAAGAGATTCTACAACATTCTTACGCTTCAGCCCAATCAATCACTTATCTTCCCTTCGCATATCATGTCCTGTACATGGTTATTTTTTGTGCTGATTACAACTGATATGGGTTGCAATTTACCCGTAGCGGTCACAGATGCGCCCTTCTAGGGCGTAAGTTTAACGCGAGTGTCCGAATTACGCAATGCTTTGGTGGTCTTTACTATGGAAACTATGCGATTGATGAAGAATGTCCTTGACGCTCAATAGGGGGACCGAGTCTCATGTGCTTAACTCGGCGCTTTGCAGACCGCCCGACGCAATCTGTGAGCGTGGGTACTCAGCCACTACGCCCTAAGAGTTTACAAACGCTTAGTAGAGGTAAAATATGCCTCAGTTCTTTTTCCGGTCCATGCCATGAAGCGTATCATTGACCCGTCGCGTTCTTGCTTCCAGTTAAGCGAACGTTTTCAGTAGCCTTCGCATATGCTGAGGCTTCTAATCCTTTCAAGAAAAACTTTCACAAAATTACTGCTTACCGGGATTATGTCTCTTTGGAACCGCAACTCTTTTTGGAACAGCATTGTCTGTGGTAATGAGCGCAAAGGAACGCTACCTGAGAAGGAAGGACCGCTAGACCTCGACGACATATAGAATCGGGTTTACACACCGCAACAGACAAGGGAACAGAAAAAACTGATACAACGAGCTCTGGCTATCTACTTAGGTTTATTCCGCTTAAAGCGAAATATATAAAGAAGGAAGCCGTACAAAAAAAGTAAAAAAGAGACCCGGAAGCACATGCAACAGTGACCGCCCAGTTGCACGCCGTTACGCAGACAAGTATTCAGTTTCCTATTGAAGCTATCTAAAAGAAGATTTACTGACGCAACTCTGACCCCTAAGCCTGATAGCCATCACCTCGAACGTCTCCCTTGCTTTCTGAGATTTTTAATTTTTGATTGTCTGCGTGCTCCTCAACATAGATGCAAATTTTCTTTATTCGCAATTCTTGCAATCAAGATGAAATTGTTGCCCCTTCCCGACTTTGTTCTCTTATTCTTGTATTCGCACACCGACCAGTGTGTGCAACACATGTTTTGTTTTGCGGTGTGTAAAACGACTTCTGAGCATGTACAAACTTGCCCAGACCTCTCCCGTAAGAACATCTAGAACTGTTTCCGTTACAGCGAGGTTCATTCTTTTTCTCGTCGAGTAACTTCATAACAGTTTTTTTACATAGTCCAGCCATAGTCCTCTCTACGTGTGATACTCAGAGATGCTTAACCTTGATCACCAGTCAGGAAAGCCACTAAGTCGGCTGCTGAGGTAGCGGCTACTGTCCAGTCTTGTAAAGCAATATCACTAACGCATCGGTCCCGCTTCGCGAGGACGACGCTTCCCAATAGGGCCTCTTCATAATACAGACTGTGAGCATTTTTTTTTTTTTTGGAAGGGGGGGGGGCGGTGCGGGTGGTGTTCTAAGTACTCATACGTGGTTCAATTCCCTCTACCCTCTCTGAAGTCGTCACAATGGCTGGTTATACATATAAAATGCTTCCCTAATGATGATGACCACTAAGGAGGCACTGGCACTGGTTCAGGCACTGGTCATCTTGCTTGGCTAGTCTCATGAGCAGCCTTCCTTTTCCGAACTTGAATTTGCATCACTGTTTTGCCAACCATAATTTATTACCATTTACAACGCCTACTTCTTTTTCATTATCATTATATCTATGATTTTCAAGTCCGTTGAAAATACCTCAGAATCAGCGACCACGCAAAGGGCAAAACGGTTCTAGTTTCTTGCTGTATTCTTCTCATTTGCAGTGACTCTGCTTGTTATTGCGCCAGAAGCAAGCCCAGCTGGGTTACATCAGCTCTACGGGAGGAACGACTTCCGAAGCGAGGAGCCACTTCCCGAGCCTACTGAATAAAAGCGCCAGATGAATTCCCCGATGACCGGAGGAGTTTCTCCTTCACAATAAAAAATTCATCCGCATCCATCTCGTCGAATCCTCGAGTTCGTGGCGAGAGTACAAGAAAGGGTAGTCAAGGTGCAAAAGATTGTAGCAACAGTGCGAAGCATGGTCGCCAAGGTGAAAAACATGGCGTCTAAGGTGAAACAAAAGGAGTCCGGGGCGAAGTCGTGGTGCTTAGTGGCACGCATAGTGAGGCAGAGAGTGCCCACGTTGTAAGTATCCATACCAGAGTTCCCTCTGAACAGAAAGGAGTAAAAAGGGTGCAAAGCTGTCGTCTGGAGGACGCCATTTAAAGGGTGTCCTCCAGACGACTAGGCTAGAGGACAGCTTACTCCCCTTTTACTCCCATGCAGATGTATTCGTGTTTAGAGTCTTGGATGTCCCCATAATGGAATGATGTGCATGGTCTTCTCTTCCAAACTGCACCATGGTGTTTTGCTAAGAACATTCATTGCTTGAGGTCTCGTGACAGATGCACATGTTATCATAACAAAAGCATGTAGCTTCAAATCTCAATGTCCAATTTCGACTTCTCACAGATACTGTCACAACTGTCGAGAAATTCTGAAATCCTTTCGCCTCCCTTGAATACTCGCAGCTGAGATCGCATCATATCCCGGTTTCCCTCGCCAAAGCTCTGGTCGAGTTTTGACATTTTGCGCTTGTGCTGTGCATGTTCCGCCTTTTTGCACTGTTTAAAACTACTTTCCTGTTGGGCATATTCTTGGCACTCTGCTTTTCTTGAAGTGCCGCATCCTTCATTCTGGACTGCGCCTCGTAGCATCTGATCTTTAAGATGGAATCTTTTCAACTCCAGCTCCCATTCCTCTATATCACGCTTCTGTTGCTATGCCGCTAGACGTCGCTCTTGTACTCTTTTCCGCTCTTTACTCTTTGACAGCCGTGCTTTGCGGACGTACGTTTTGGTGCTCTTCGGATCACGCGTGGAGACCGGGACCGGACAGACTGCGAGAGCGACTGCGTAAAATAGATGAGCACTTTCCTTTAATAGTTTTAAAAGTGTGTTTAGTTTTTTATGCTGTTAGGGGAAGTGCAGGTTAAGAAATAGAATTTAGGTCAGTGACCTAATTTCGGCCCGGCTATTTGGCCGGCAGTTGTCTCGGTGTTTTTTTTTTGTGCGTTAACTTTTAGAGAGATAGCTATTTTTTTCTAAGTGATCGATCGGCATTTGCGGTAGCCAGAATTTTATTTTAATTTTGCACGTGTTTTCAAGTGTGTTTGTCTTGAGCGTGTAGATATCTTGGCGTTTGGTGCAAGCAATAATCGAGTGTTGCTACGATGGTAAAGCTACTGAAGGTTAGATGTATGGAGTGTGAGGATTCGGTGAATTTAAAAGAAACGCGGTTCGATTCTGTGGAGGAGGCCGAAGGCGCAGATTTTATGTGCAAATTCTGCGTATAAGGTGCACGCCTGGACAGGGCTGAACAGGCGAACAGCGAACTAGTGCTAAGGATGGATGCTCTAGAAACAGAGTTACAGATAGAGAGGGCAGAGAAGCGTAAGCTTCAAGTACAGCTTTGTCAGATCGTGTCAAAAACGGCTGACACCGCCATTGGAAGCCACAATGGCGGGCATTACAGCGCCAGCCACGTGGATGGGGCTTGCACTATCATGGACAGCGAGAGGCCAGTAGGTCAGACATTTTCAGGCAGGAACAGCTAAGCACAGGTGGCAGCTGGGAATTCGAGAGGCGATACTGAGAAGGGGAACGAGCTATTTCCAGGAAATGAGGTCACAGTCGCTGATAAGAGGCAGCAAGATCCGGAAGTTAGGAGGGAGTGGCAGAGTACCCTAATGCTTATCGCTGGTGACTCAAACATGGGGCGCTGCAAAAGAGCTATTCTGGACCGGGACCGGGCGGGTAGCAGTCCGGGTGTTTCCAGGAAAGACAATGGACGATGTTCTGAGAGCGACTAAAAGTGAACTTTCCGAGAAGGCTGCAAGGCGTAACTTGGTAGTCGTAGCGGCGGGGCTAAATGATGTCCTGAATGGTTACGCCGCACAAGTAGGAAAAACATTAGCTGAGGGAGTTGACGGTATAAGGGCGATAGCACAGCAAGCTCAGATCGTGGTGTGTACAGTGCCGGAGGTACAAGGAAGGAATGCAGAGGTTTGCTGAAGACGTTGTGAATCTTAATCGCGAGATAAGGCAGTTAGGCCTCGAGAAAGGCTTTGAGGTGGTAGACATAAAGGAAGTGCACAGAGCAGGTTCGGGCAGAGACTTTAGACGAGATGGCATCCATTTCAGTGGAAAGGTAGGAGAAGAGATAGGCAGGCGCCTGAGAGGCCGAGCGGTAGCTTTTTTAGGGGGTCCACGGTGGCTCAGGGCGAAGGGGTAGAAGCGATGTAAATGTAACAATGGCGGCTGATCCCAACAAAATGGCCACCAGGAGGCCCAGAATGAAAACTATGAAAAAGAAATTTAACGCCAGGATCAGTTACATAAACATGCAAGGGGGTAGAAAGAGAGCGAAATGGCTAGAAATAGAACAGCAGTTAAAGGACGAAGCAGTAGGTGTGTACGCTCAATGCGAGACACATCTGAGGGATCTAGAAGATCCACCTTTCATCGTTGGCTATGTCTGGGAAGGGTGCAACAGAGGAACAACGGAGAAGAAGGGAGGAGGAGTAGGTATGCTGATACATCAAGGAACAAATTGGCAAAGAATAAAATCAACTTGCAAAGAAAATGTCTGGGTATCAGGTACAATTGCTGGCAAAAGGACATGGCTAGGGGTAGTTTATTTAGGGACCGGGGACAAATGCAGGCAAGAAAACAAAGATTTAGTTAAGTGCCTCAATGACGATATAAAGCAGATTGGAGACGGTGTCGATATTATTTTGCTTGGAGACATGAACGGCCACATCGAAGATTTGGATGGATACACAGATTGTAACGGGAAGTTAATGCTAGAGTTGTGTGAGCGGCACAACCTAGTTATTGTCAATAGAGAAACTAAATGTGAGGGACAAATCACGTGGGAATCCCGTAACAGCAAACAACCATTGACTACTGTGTAATGTCGCAGGGCATCTATAGCAAGCTCGCAATAATGGAAATAGACGAAGAGGGGAAGGACAGCCTAGGAAGTGATCATAAACGTATGAGTCTACACTTGGGAGACCTAGTCAAAAGAGAAATGCAACGAAGTCCAAAAGACAACGCAGAATTAAATGATGAACAAATAGCGATAATATCAGCTGATATAGAAGAAGTAATTGAGAAACGCCATATGGAAAATTGGGATTATAATCAGTTGGAACTACTCATCGCTACAAAAATGAAACAAGTGAAAGGAGTTAACCGCTGGAGAGGAAAGAGGAAGCCACGAAGCTGGTGGAATATGGAAATTAAGGAGGCCACCGAACAACGACGGGTGGCTTCAAGGGAACACAGAGAAGCAAAGAGGGCGCAGTTATCTGTAGAGGAAATAGGCAAAAAATGGGAATCTTATCGAGAAAAGAAACAGCAAGTTCAGGTCCTAGTCCAGGCTAAAATAAAGCAGTCCTCTGATAAATGGCTGGCTGAAGTTCGCGAGGCAAATAAAGGGGGGCCAAGAAAATTCTGGAACCATATAAGCTGGTTGGGAAAAGCAAATCAAAGAAAGCAGGAACAGATTATAGATGCTGAGGGAAAATGTTTAGAGCGAGACGACACTGTGGATTACATTACGTCATTTATAGCTGCGTCTTTTAGCAACGCCAATGGGGTAATCTTCCCAAGTGAGGCGGCAACACAGGACAGCACAAAAGAGAACAGCTTAGAACTGACTAGTCTTAACTGGGAAAAGGCGGAAGCGAATATTCCTAAAACCACATCCGCAGGGATAGACGAAATTCCAATTAAGCTGATTAATGAACTTGGCCCAAGAAGCAAGGAAGCGCTGATAAAAGCATTGGAGGCAGTCATAACAAATCAGCAAATTCCGCACAGCTGGAGACAGAGTAAAATGAATTCGATTTATAAAGGGAAAGGAGATAAGATGAACATAAAATCCTTCCGTGCGATTACGATAACATATGTTATGTACAGGATGGCAATGCAGGCGGTGAAATTAAAAATGCAGTCATGGGTAGAACGGAATAGGATACTCGGAGAACTTCAGAATGGGTTCAGAAGGGGTAGGCGGTTAGATGATAGCCTGTTCGTGCTTACCCAATGCATAGAAATGGCTAAGGCGGAAAATAGACCTCTGTTTTTAGCCTTTCTGTACATAAGCGGTGCATACGATAACGTGAACAGGGAACTCCTGTGGAGCATATTGAAAGATTTAGGTATTGGTGATGAGGTAATTGATTTTCTACAGGTAAACTACCGAGATAATGAAGTTGAAATTACATGGGAAGGGAAAAAAAATACCACAACTGTGGGGGTGCACAAAGGATTAAGGCAAGGTTGTCCTCTATCACCGCTGCTGTTCATGCTTTGCGTGATAAATATGGAAAGAAGGCTAGAAGAAAGTAATCTGGGTTATAATCTATCGTACAGATTAGGCGGAAATGTAGTTGAGCAGCGACTCCCGGGTTTAATGTATGCGGACGATATTGTACTGTTAGCAGATAGCCAGGAAGATTTACAAACTTTGGTTAATTGCTGTGGAGACGAAGGAGACGCCCTAGGATTCAGTTTTAACGCAACTAAATCAGGTGTGATGATTTTTAACGATACAAATGGTCAGGTGCTTACAATACAAGGCCACGAAATACCCAAAGTGGCCGAATACAAATACCTCGGGATATGGCTAAACGAAGGGCAGATATACACGGAAAAGCATGAACAGGCTCTTAGGGCAAAAGGACGAAGAGACGCCGGGATAATGAAACATAGGGCATTATGGGGGTACAACAAATATGAAGTACTAAGAGGTATTTGGAAAGGAATAATGGTGCCGGGACTTACTTTCGGCAATGCGGTTCTGTGCTTAAGGGCAGAAGCTCAGTCGAGATTAGACGTAAATCAGAAAGCTGTTGGAAGATTAGCACTAGGGGCCCACGGCAAAACCACAAACGAGGCAGTACAAGGGGATATGGGCTGGGCATCGTTCGAAGCACGGGAAGCTAAGAGTAAAATACTATATGAAGAACGCCTGAGGAAATTGGACGATAACAGATGGGCAGCTAAAGTATTTAAATATTTATACAGAAAGAACGTTGACTCACAGTGGCGGAAAAGAACTAGAAAACTAACTAGTAAATATGCCGGAGAAAGAAAGAGCATTAAACGACAGGTTAAAAACGCGGAAGTTAAAAATTGGATGAATTCAATGGAAAAGAAACAGTGTAGAACTATATCGATTCTGGAAAAGGCAGATCAGGAAAGAATTTTTCTATCATAACTCAAGAGGCAGTGCCCTACTTTTTGAAGCTAGATCAGGGTGTCTTAGAACGCGCAGCTACAAAAAGAAATTTAACGAAGAAGATGACACATGTGCAGTGTTTGGTAGGTCTGTGGAAACAATTGAACACCTCATAATCAAATGTGATGGTATCCATCCGGATGTCGATGCAGGCACAGTCACTCTTTCTGAGGCCCTGGGGTTTAAAGATAACAATGGTCATGTAAATAAATCTGCAGTGGAAGTCAGCAAAAAGCGATTGGAGGATTGGTGGCTGAAAAGCAGAGATGTGGCATAAGGTTAGAATTGTAGGAAACCGCAGGCAAAGGTGATGGAGAATCTTAATGAGAATTGCCAACACAGTAAACAAAAAAGAAATAATAAAGAAAGAAAAGCTGAGCATGGTGGCAATTGCCACCACCCCGTTTCAAAGGGGGCACTCCCATCCATCCATCCATCCATCCATCCATCCATACATCCATCCATCCATCCATCCATCCATCCATCCATCCATCCATCCATCCATCCATCCATCCATCCATCCATCCATCCATCCATCCATCCATCCATCCATCCATCCATCCATCCATCCATCCATCCATCCATCCATCCATCCATCCATCCATCCATCCATCCATCCATCCATCCATCCATCCATCCATCCATCCGCTTGTCCTCTGCTTTCTTCAGCTCGGGTTTTGGTAGTTCCCACGTAAACCTTATTGTTTTCTCGTCGGCAGTTTCTAAAAGCTACTTACAAATATCAGGTTTCTCCATCTCCTCCTGTACTACCGCACCCAACTCCTCGCACAGCGCTAGCAAATCTGCCTCCGTCCATGTCATGAGATCCATGCTTGCTGATCCTAGTCCCGGCTTTGCTGTTCAACTGTTGTCGTGAGGTTAACAAACACGCCTCACCGAAAAACTTCCCTTGATTCCCAGCAGTTCAAAGTAACACTTGTTGTTGGGCTAGTTGGTAATACATACTTCTGAAGGAACCAGCGCACAAAACACAACGGACAAGAAAAAGGCGGTCCGTCGTGTTCCGCCTTTTTCTTGTCCGTTGTGTTTTGTGCGCTGGTTCCTTCAGAAGTTCAAAGTAATTACCCAAAACTTTGAAGCCTGGCAAATCTATAGCAAAGTCCGAACACTCACCAAAAGAAGCTGCAGCATGCAGCATGGTCGATCCAACCGCTGCCAACCAGTTGTTGAGGATGATGGTTCGGGGTCGTGGCTCGACGGAACCCCGGTCAAGACGACGCCCGTTCCCACCACGAGGACAGGAGAGCCACTGGCTGAAAGGGTTAAGAGGTGGCGAAAGAAGACTGAGTTTATTTGCATATTTACAAGGGTACTGAAAAGCATGCTACGTGCCAAGATGGAACACAGCAGGGAATGACAGGAACAAAGGAGACGGGAGCCCTTAAATAGAGTCGGCACAGACTCGCGCCCCTTTTCGTCCAATCAGGAGCGTATTGGTGGCTGATTAGCCTGGCAGGCTTGGACGCAAACCTTGGGAGCGTCCCGGTAGCTGACCCGCCCGAACGCACAACACGCTCCACGACGACAAGAGACGCAGGCCAGGACGCCTTCCTTGAGAGCGTCCCGGTGGCTGACCGGCCCGAACGCAAAACACGCTCCACAACGACGCGAGACGCAGGCCAGGACGCCTTCCTTGAGAGCGTCACGGTAGCTGACCGGCCCGAACGCAAAATACGCTCCACGACGACGAGAGACGCAGGCCAGGACGCCTTCCTTGAGAGCGTCCCGGTGACTGACCGGCCCGAACGCAAAACACGCTGCACGACGACGAGAGACGCCGGCCAGTACGCCTTCCTTGAGAGCGTCCCGGTGGCTGACCGGCCCGGACGCAAAACATGCTCCACAACGACGAGGGACGCCGGCCAGGACGATTTCCTTGAGAGCGTCCCGATAGCTGACCTGCCCGAACGCAAAACACGCTCGACGACGACGAGAGACGCAGGCCAGGACGCCTTCCTTGAGAGCGTCCCGGTGGCTGACCGGCCCGGACGCAAAACATGCTCCACAACGACGAGGGACGCCGGCCAGGACGATTTCCTTGAGAGCGTCCCGGTAGCTGACCTGCCCGAACGCAAAACACGCTCAACGACGACGAGAGACGCACGCCAGGACGCCTTCCTTGAGAGCGTCCCGGTGGCTGACCGGCCCGGACGCAAAACATGCTCCACAACGACGAGGGACGCAGGCCAGGACGCCTTTTTTGAGAGCGTCCCGGTGGCTGACCGGCCCGGACGCAAAACATGCTCCACAACGACGAAGGACGCCGGCCAGGACGATTTCCTTGAGAGCGTCCCGGTGGCTGACCGGCCCGAACGCAAAACACGCTCAACTACGACGAGAGACGCACGCCAGGACGCCTTCCTTGAGAGCGTCCCGGTGGCTGACCGGCCCGGACGCAAAACATGCTCCACAACGACGAGGGACGCAGGCCAGGACGCCTTTTTTGAGAGCGTCCCGGTGGCTGACCGGCCCGGACGCAAAACATGCTCCACAACGACGAGGGACGCCGGCCAGGACGATTTCCTTGAGAGCGTCCAGGTAGCTGACCTGCCCGAAAGCAAAACACGCTCGACGACAACGAGAGACGCACGCCAGGACGCCTTCCTTGAGAGCGTCCCGGTAGCTGAACTGCCCGAACGCAAAACACGCTCAACGACGACGAGAGACGCACGCCAGGACGCCTTCCTTGAGAGCGTCCCGGTGGCTGACCGGCCCGGACGCAAAACATGCTCCACAACGACGAGGGACGCAGGCCAGGACGCCTTTTTTGAGAGCGTCCCGGTGGCTGACCGGCCCGGACGCAAAACATGCTCCACAACGACGAGGGACGCCGGCCAGGACGATTTCCTTGAGAGCGTCCAGGTAGCTGACCTGCCCGAACGCAAAACACGCTCGACGACAACGAGAGACGCAGGCCAGGACGCCTTCCTTGAGAGCGTCCCGGTGGCTGACCGGTCCGACGCACAACACCCTCCAATATGACGATTCGCAGGCTCGGAGAAACGCAGGCCTGGACGCCATCCCTGGGTCCCTGTTCCAGTGCTGGAAATCTCGCGTTCACGACTTGAGGCAAACGTCGTCGAGTCGATAGGGGTTTCTGGGAACCATCCAGGAGAACCGTGGGTGTTGGCTGCTTCCTGTTGGCGCCGTTCTTAATAATGCGAACGTCAATCTGCACTTTTTAATAATGCGTGCTTTCTGTACAAGAACATTCCAAGTATCTTGCCAAAGATCGTTTGGCTTACGTCACTCATTGATTCATATTCAGCATCGTTGGTCGCTCTTACCGAAACATGGCTTAGTGATACCGTCCATGGTAATTGTATATGAGTACAGGGACCTTTTAATTTTTTTAGGTGTGATAAGAACTCACGTAGAGAAGTCTAGTGTTTGACGGAAACCCGTCTGGTCGGGATGGTAGATGACGAAATTAGAAGACGCGGACCAAAAGAAAGGATGAGATGACGTTTCGGCTCCCCCACGGGAGCCTTGTTCACAATGAGGCAGAACGTAGCTGCGTTCTCCATTTTAAACACGGCGCAAGAGCGAACCCAGGCACCTGGCGTAGATTGTGCCTTGTGTGATCGAAAAAGAAAAAAAGATTGTGTGATCGAAATCGCTGGAATCTGGAATCGCTGATTATCCAGACAACAACGCATACGCTTAATCGGAATGACGGGAACTTGCCCCCAATCTACGCCAGGTGCCTGGGTTCGCTCTTGCGCCGTGTATAAAATGGACAACGCAGCTACGTTGTGCCACATTGTGAACAAGGCTCCCGGGGGGGAGCCGAAACGTCATCTCATCCTTTCTTTTGGTCGGCGCCTTCTAATTTCGTCATCACGTAGAGAAGCCGCCTTTCGTGCTATCAGATATTAATTTACGGTTGTAGCAGTTACTGTTACTTTATTTCTTGAGGGCGTTTTCGTCTGACTGCGGTGCTGGGCAAATAAGCTAGTAACTGGTGATTTGCATCGCCTCATCCCCCCCCCCCCCCCCCCACTACTAGCTAGCTTTTCGGAAATGAGTAACGTACACGCATTCTAAAAGTAATCTTCGGCGCTATTACTTCTTTAGCATTAACTGGCTCTCATTAGCCGTCCCTGTGGTGACATTGGAGCACCTGCTTTTCGGCACTCCTGTCTTGATTTTTTATTAACCAAGCTCGTTCGTCTACCTACGCGATCCAAAATTAGTACTCCTAACATTTTGGGCCTTGTGTTGACGACCAATCCAGAAATCTGTTCCTACTTAAATCATCTGGACGGGCTTTCTCATGATGCCCTTAAAACCGTCAATCTTTCTTGCTCTTCAAAAATAAGAAAAAAAAATGGCTGAGGCTTAACTTGGTTAACCCTGGTCAGATGCGAAGCATATTGATGGCTAGGCTTGTTAATACATGGCTTTCCTTGGTTGAATACTTGATTATTTTAATACAACCACTAGAAGCCTTCGTCGTGGGGGAAGACAACGGCATGGCTGCAGCGGAACGCCGACTAACCCCGAGACGCGCGTTGGGTGGGCGCCTGGATTGCCACGGAAGCCGCGTCCGCCTGCCCGGTGGAGCGAGCGTTTCACCTACACCGAGTGTGAACGCGCGTTCGAAATGCGCGGGAATGCCGCTCGAGAACATTCCGGTGTCTGGGCGATGGCATCGTTCTTCCTCTCCCAGCGCGTGACGGCGATCTGTCGTGACGTCATGTGTCACGTGGTATGTCACGTGGTGTGTCGTCACTGCACCACGTGGTCTGCACGGCATGCGACCACAGCGATGGCGCGAGGTGGACCCTGATCTTCCTCTGTCGTGACGTCATGTCTCACGTGGTGTGCACGGCGCGTAACCACGGCGAAGGGCTGTAGTGTACCTCTAGTAATATGCTTCGCATAAAAAACAAATAAATCCGATGCGACAACAAAACCGATTATCTGACTATTAATACTAAACTATATCTTTTGAAATGAAATGTCCTTTCTTGATAGCTTTTGGTGACGTCGTGTAGTGTGCGAATTTTCACATCTGCATTCCTAGCGGCCGTCTGTGGTTTGTTTAGGCGGGTTGTTACTTTTGTTATTATTATTGTTTTTTTCCTATTTGTTGTTTTTCAGGCTCTGACGGCTTTTGCTTCATATATTTGACTCTGGTATTGCTACAGTTGTTATTTGTGTTTAATTTTTAGTTTTAGTTTGTGACTGCTTTTGCTTCTCATGTTTAACTCTGGTTTTGCTACGATTTTTTGACACTGCTTTTGCTAAGAGATGGCCTCCTCCTCTAATTTGTTTGATCAAAAATTTGTTAAAGTTTCTGCAGGGGTGAAACATCCTAATGTTGCTGCTTTTTCTTGCACGTGTTGGGCCGCCGTTCATTTAATCTGCATTTTTTTTCTGCAGTTCCTGAATGATTATTTATCTCGCTCTGTCGAAGCTATAGTGAACACTTTTCAATGTTACTCTCACTAATGTTTTTCAAAATCTTTATTCTAGTCGTTTCTATATAAGGATAGAAATCTGCACCTTGGTTCAACGAACCGCTTCGTCGACTGAATAATAAAAAGAAGCCCATTTACAGAAAAGTTAAGACAGATAATAGGTATAAGCTGAAGGTAGTGCAGGCCTACGCGCCTACATCAAGACATGATGACCAGATCATTGAAACTTTCTATGAAGATGTGGAATCGGCGATGACCAAAGTAAAATCACGGTACACTGTACTGATGGGCGACATCAATCCGAAGGCAGCCAAAAAGCAGGCTGGAGACCGGGTGGTAGGTGACTATGGGATAGCTTCTAGGAATAGCAGCGGAGAGTTATTAGTAGAGTTTGCAGATAGAAAAAATTTACGGATCATGAATCCCTTTTTGCGCAAGCGAGCCGATAGGAAGTGGGCGTGGATGGTGATACTAAAAATGAAATAGACTTCATACTGTGCGCTCAACCTGGCATCGTAGAGGATGTGGAGGTCCCCGGAGAAGTCCGTTGTAGCGACCACAGAATGCAAACGTCACGTATAAGCTTAGATTTGAAAAGGGAACGGAGGAAATTAGTGAAGCGGAAGTCTATGAACCAGTTAGCATTAAGAGGGAAAGTAGAGGAATTCAGGATTTTGCTGCAGAACAGATTTTCCGCTTTAACTGAAGATGACGACCGTATTGGTGAAGCAATGAACGATCGTCTCACAGATATCATTGCAGAGTGCGCCGCGCCGTAGAAGTAGGCGGTAGGATGGTTCGACAGGATACCGGGAAGCTATCTCAGGAGACTAAAGATCTTATTAGAAACGCCAAAGCATGAGGCCGTCTAACTCCATAGACACAATAGAACTCGGAGAGCGGCCGAAGTTAATTAATAAGCGCAAGGTTGCAGACGTCAGGAAGTTTAACATGGAAAAAATTGAGAATGCTCTAAGGAGCGGAGGTAGCCTAAAAGCAGTGAAGAGGAAGCTAGGGATAGGTAAAAACCAGATATATGCGATATGACACAACGAGGGCAATGTCACTAGCAATATAAATAAGATTGTTAAGGAAGCTTAAGAGTTTAACACAAATCCAAACATTAGCGATTTCAATCAGAATGTTACTGAGAGAGGCAATAGAGCACAGCAATGTGGCATCCCGCCAATAAAGAAGAAGGACATAAAGAAATCCTTAAGAGCAGTGCAAAATGGGAAAGCAGCTGGTGAGGATCACATAAGAGCCGATTTGTTGAAGGATGGAGGAGAGATTCTGCTCGAAAAACTAGCCACCCTTTATACGCAATGCCTTGTGACCTCGAGCGCACCTAGAGCTTGGAAAAACGATAACATTATCTTAAATCAAAAGAAATGAGACGTCAAAGACTTGAAGACCGATCGGCTTATTGTCTGTTGCCTACAAGGTAATAGCGAATAGGGTCAGGGCAACCTTAGACTTCAATCAACCAAACGATCAGGGAGGCTTTCTTAAAGGATACTCGACAATTGACCATTATCACGCTATCAATCAGGTGTTACAGAATAGCGCAGAATATAACCAGCCCCTATGTATAGCTTTCATTGATTACCGGAAATCATTCGACTCAGTAGAAACCTCAGCAGTCATGAAGGGATTGCGAAATCAGGGTGTAGAATTGTGGTATGTGAAAATATCGGAATATATTTACAGCGATTGCGCAGCTACCATAGTTCTCCATATAGTCAGCAATAAAATTGCAATAAGGAAAGGTGTCTGGCAGAGAGACACGATGTCGCCTATGCTATTCACTGCCGGTTTACCGGAGGTATTCCGTGGCCTGAAATGGGAACAGTTGAGGGAATACCTAAGTATTCTGCGATTCGCTGATGACATTGCCTTGCTAAGTCAGTCAGGACATGAACTGCAAAGCATGATCAATGAATTTTACAGGCAGAGCGGAACGGTGGGGCTGAAAATTGACATGCAGAAAACCAAAGTAATGGTTGGTTGGTTTATGGGGTTTAACGTCCCAAAGCGACTAAAGCTACGAGAGACGACGTAGTGTAGGGCTCCTGAAATTTCAACCACCTGGGGTTCTTTAGCGTGCACTGACATCGCACAGTACGCGGGCCTCTAGAATTTCACCTCCAAAGAAATTCAACCGCCGCGCCTGGGATCGAACCCGCGTCGTTCGGGTCAGCAGTCGAGCACCATTTCCACTGAGCCACTGCGGCGGCAGAACCAAAGTAATATTCAGCAGCCTAGCAAGAGAACAGCAGTTCGCAATTTATGGCACAGTGTTGGAAGTAGTAAGAGAATATGTTTATTTAGGGCAGGTAGTGAAAGCTGTTCCCGATCATGAGAGGAAAATAACTAGCAGAATAAGAATGAGCGCATATGACAGGTTCTCTCAGATCATGAATGGCAGTTTACTAACATTCCTCAAGATAAAAGTATACTAGAACTGTATATTACGGCTACTCATCTATGGGGCAGAAACGTGGAGGCTAACAAAGAGGGTTCAGCTTAAGTTGAAGACGGCGCAGCGTGCTATGGAAAGAAAAATGATATGTGGAACGTTAAGAGATCGGATGCGGGCGGAGTGAGTGAGAGAACAAACGCGGGTTAATGATATCCTAGTTGAAATCAATAGGAAGAAGTGGGCTTGGGTAGGGCATGCAATGCGAAGGCAAGATAACCGCTGGTCCTTAGGGGTAATGGAGTGGATTCGAAGAGAAGGCAAGCACAGCAGGGGGCGGCTGAAAGTTAGATGGGCGGATGAGATTAAGACATCTGCGGGAATACGGTGGCCGCAACAGACGAAGAACAGGGTTTATCGGAGAGACATAGAGAGGCGTTTGCCCTGCAGTGGGCGTAGTCAGGCTGATGAAGATGGTGATGTTAAGAAAGAGCTTTAACAAGTAGAAGGATTGGGACCAGCTTCACGAATCTTGTCTCAAATCAACCAGACCGCACTTTTCAAACAAGGACTTTCAATACGGACTTTTTTCAACAAGGATTTGCAGCTACCTCTTGCGCTTCACTCAGAGCAGCAACCGCATGCAAGTCCACAATTTCGTCATACTGCCCGCGGTTGAAGGTCATTCCGGCACAACTTCAAGCCATATTTGGAACGCCGGAGTCATCATTGTGACACTCCTGGCAATTGAGCAAGATTATGAAGACTGGATGCTGGAGGTAAATCCGCTTGTACATCGACTGAATGCGCATTCTCGTCCACGAAGACGTGGACCACTTCCTCGCTTGCTGTCATTTTGCTCATCTGAGAACACAGGCAGCTGGATCCTGCGTAGTCTTACGGCACCAAGTCAGGGCGACTCTTCCTTCCCGGACCTGCGCCAACAAGGCAACGAACACCATCTCTCTTCTGTGAGACGTCAGCATTTATTCAGCATTTATTTATTCAGAGTTCAGCTTTTTTATTCACGTCATTGGTTTTCCAAGCCGGCTCGGAGAAAACAGGTAATTTGGCGGTTGCATCCTCGATCTTTTACCCTGTTTCTTGTTGATGCCATCTTCGTTATCATTCTTTTACGTCTTTCAAATCAAATCAAATCAAACCAAGTTTATTTCATATTTACAGTACATGGTTGTGGGGTATATACATCAGGAGGCCCAAAAGTCGAGACTGCAAATAGGGCCTTCTACTACCTGCCCATCTTCGTTTTTGCAACTTGTATCTGACCATTTTTTTAATAACTGTTTACCATGATCCTGATTGTTTGTATAAAAACCCACCCCTTATGTAATGCCCCTACGGGGGACTTTTAAGGTAATAAACTGAACTGAACTATGGCTACATGAACAGAATACATAAACCGGCGCATGCACAATAATCCGAGGAAAAAAAGAAAAAAGGGAGGCAAATAAAGAGACAAAAAGGAAAGAAGTGTACAGCAAATGAATGTTACGTAGTGATTGCTAACACAAAAACGTTATTAAACATCTAAGGATTCAAACAAGTGGTGTTTTAACATTTTTTTTTTAATTTGTACAATGACGTTGAGGTTTTCAGTGAAGGGAGCAAATTATTCCAAGTGGAGATGACAAAGAACGATGTAGTTTGATTTCCATAATTAGTCCGTACTTTTGGCAACAATAAATTGTTCGAAAAAGCAAAACGCGTGAGGTTATAATTAGTAATTATATTTTCAGGGACAAAATTAACACATATATACTTATTGATGAGTTTGAAAAGAAAAACCAGGACCTGAAATTTGTGTAGATTTTCAAGGGGCAGGACATGTAGTGAATAGAACAAAGGTGCAGACGGCTGGGTAAAAGAAGAAAAAGTGATGATTCTAAGTGCTTGTTTTTGCATAAAAATGAGTATAGAAAGATGAATTCTGTATGTGCTACCCCATCAAGTGATACAGTTATTAATATGGGAGTGTATGAATGCGTAATAGATTGAAAGCAACGTATGTAAGCTAAAGAACGGCCTTGTTCTGATAAGAGCCCTTATTCCGAAACGAATTTTGTTAAAAAAGCAGGCAACATGATGATTAAACTTTAGATTCGAGTCAACTATCACACATAGAAATGTAGCAGAATGTGTTTGCGGTATGGAAACATTATTGATAGTTATTGATAATTGTGGAATAATTTTTCTTTGAGGGGCGTGAAATACCACAAAACTGGTTTTAGGCGGATTAATTTGAATACAGTTAGCGTGACTCCAGTTCTCTAAAGATAGCAGCAATGAGTCAAGATTCGTGGTTAATTCAGAAGACGTGTTACCAGTTGCCATGATGGTTGTGTCGTCAGCGTACAAGAGACATTGGGTTGTATTTAAGTAAATCTGAAGGTCATTAATATAATTTAGAAAAAGGAGGGGACCTAGAATTGAACCTTGGGGCGCTCCTTTATTAATTAGTCTAGATGACAATATACCTTCAATGCACACGCTGTGGTACCTTTCGAGTAAATAACTTTTGATCAGGGTCAACGCCGGGCCTGTAATACCATAGCTTTCGAGTTTAGAAAAAAGAATGCAATGATTAATATTATCGAAGGCTTTGATATAGTCTATAATTTGGTTTTAGCATGGGATCTATCGTTGCACGCTAGCCTTTTTGCCGCGTTTTTTGTTCCGATCTTCGTTGTTTTTTGTTTCTGTTTGGGATTTAGCTTCGTGGCTGGATTGAAAGTTAAGTTGTGACCACCTGCCCTTTTCTACTTCGGGTGAGATGTCTTCTTTCCTTTTTCTTCGTTTCTGTGCATCTTCGCTTGATCCAGAGCATGTAATACATTGTGCAATGAGTGGTGTGATTCTGCGTACATTATTGCCCTTGTTTTTGATTGTATGGTTTTGCTTGGTAATAGTTTCAGAAGGTACAGAAAGACTTTTCGGAAGTTTTCGAATAAATTGTTAGAAGTCTGCGCTTGTATTGTGTGGGTATGTGTCCTTTGCTCTGTGGTTGTTCTTAGCAAAGTTCGTAAGTGAACTTCAATCACCAACTAGCCCGCCAGAAAATGCTTCTTGTCATCTATGCCAGGAAATAACCCTCGGCTATTCTGGCGTGCGTTAAAGAAGTAGGAAACAATCCTGATATAACTATCACGCTTAATAGTTGGATTCCAGTTCTCGAAACCTCATGTGCCCAGGTATATAACGACACTTTCTGTGCTGTATTCATTACTGAAGACGTCTCGTCTGCGCCTGGCTTAAATATTCTTCCTAACATATGAATGTGCGAAATATTAGTCAAATTGCATATTATCAATACTAAATAACCTTTCGATTTTCACCAATTTTGACCAAAACGGCTTCCTAATAAGATACTTAAAAGCACATCGCACTCCATTAGTTCAAAATAACCGCCCTGTTCTCTCCACCTTTATAATTTCGTCGCACACCTTATATCTGGCACGTTGCTGAAGTGATACCCATCTTAAAATCAGGTAGTCGTTCTTCTCCCCTTAATTATTGCCCTATTTCACTAACCGATGCTTTCTCCAAAGTCTCGAACACTTCACTCGGAGTCGAACTTTGATGTGCCTAGAAATCAACAATGTTATTTTGAAATAAACGCAAGGTTTTCTCAAGGGCTACTCTTGTGACACACATTGGTATTCTTGCATCGATTCTGGCTGTCAGACTGATGCCGTTTTCTCGACTTCTCGAAAGCGTTTGATCGTGCTCCACATTATAGGCTTATGCTCGAACTAAGCCAGTAGAGTATTCACTCCTTGTTATTACTTGGGTTGCCATCTTCCTCAACGCTATACTTCAGTTTACCTCCACTAACAACCACAATTCCACTTATTATAAAGTCGAGTCCTCTTTTAATACATATTAATGATTTACCAAACTCTGTCTTCTCCAGTTAGGCTCTTTGCAGATGATTGCGTGATATACTTCAACATTGTTTATATCACAGACCAACCATGTTTGCAAACTTACCTAGATGCAGTAACCGCATGGTGTACATCTTGGCTTATGGAACACAATATTAGAGAATTTTAGTATAGGGTCATTTTATGGCTTCGGGGCATATGGAAATAGCGGTACGGTACTGCGAATGCACAGAACGATATCGGACCTTGGTTAGGTGTTGAGTGAACGCGCGACGCTAACGCTAAATCGGCAAAATAGCATGGGACCCAAACATCTATAGGTTTGGTATGGTTTATGCGGTGTTGAGATCGACGTCAGCGGGTCTCGTTTGGAACCAGCCAGCACACCTGTTTCTACTGTAAGGCTCCGAGCAACTTGAGATTGATCGCTTTCGGGCCTGCCGCCATCGACCGCCCGCACGGAGAGGACCCAGGTGACAGCTGATTCCAATTACGGAGTTTGCCCGGTCGGAGTGCAGGACCAAAACGAAGGGGCTGAAGTTTAAGCAAAACCAGACCCCTTTCCGAAATGTCTGCACGTGTCGAAAGAAGTGCACTGCACTGCACGGGCTCGGGCCGGCGGGTCCGGCCCGGCCCGCGGGCCGGGCCGGGATATGCTTTGTTTTGCCGGGCCTGGGCCGGGCCCGGGCCTGAAGTTGCGGGCCTGGGCCGGGCTCGGGCTTAAAGCTGCGGACCCGAGTCAGGCTTGGGTCCGTACAGAAACAGCTGGTGTCCGGCTATTCACTCACTGTTGCACAGTGAAGTACACAACTGCGGCATTGGAGCAGCGACACGAATGATCTATGGGCCATGGTACGCGCTGAGTAAAAAACTAAGCTTTATTCATTGACTTATCTATTTCCTTATTTCCACGCCGCGGTGGCTTAGTGGCCAAGGCGCTTGATTATTGAGCCGGGGAACCACGGTTTGCTCCTAACCTCGGCGGCCGCATTTCTATTTAGGCGGCAAGCATGACAGCCATGTATTTTGTAGTATCATTGCTCGTTGAAGAAATTCAGGTGGTCGAAATGATCCGGAGCCCTCTGCTTCGGTGTCTCTCACAGCCTGACTCCCCTTGGGCCCTTAAGCACCAAAAACATAGCTTTTATTTTATAGCTATATTTTTCTCATGTGGTAAAATTCAAAAACTAAAGCGCGTTTGGTTTTCTTTTTGATGAGCTGACCGGAACGTCTCGTAAATGAAATAAAAATCTCGTGAGAGTTTGTAAATCGTATCTCATAAGTCTATCCCTCCTCGCGTCTTCATCCTGATTGTCATGACAAGTGTTATCACGCGGTTCGCGCGTTATATTCTGCTCCACCAATAAGAGTAAAATTCAACCGATCTTAATTGGCAATTGATCGCTCGTCATCCCGAAACATGCTTATACACTAATAAAATGCATTCGGAAAGAACATATTAGTTTAGGACGCTTATAGTCTTGAAAACACACACCGTGAAATACTCAAGCCTTTCAGCTTTTCGTTTCTGCTGAAAGGTGACCAGTTCGGCTGAGATCGCGTCCACTAAAATAATGTCATCCCACTGCTTGCTAGGCAGCTTTAATGTTTATACATCCGGGCGGCAAAATATAACTGATTAAAATCATGGGGGAATGCAAAGTAGTCTACTGCGCGCGTACGCAGCCCTTTTCGTTTGGCTCTCGGAACTCCCCGAATTTATCACTGCGCACCTACACGAGATCACTGTCCAAAAGACGTGCCTGCCGAGCACAACTCTTAATCACTTCCTTCTGGGTTAAAAAGAACCAACTTTCTGCAAGCCAAACTGCGGTTTCAGAACCTTTGTCGGCCAGTTTCTTATCGGTCCAGTAGCAGTCTACTTGCTCAGAGTGAGCGGTATACCTCGAGCGTTACTGTGAAACGGGCCGGGCCGGGCCCGGGCTGGGCCTCACTCTGGGATTCACGGGCCGGGCCGGGCTCGCTACAGCGATAATTTAGCGGGCCTGGGCCGGGCTCGGGCTTCAGGTCGCGGGCCCGGGCCGGGCTTGGGCCTCAGACTGAGGCCCGTGCAGTGCTCTAGTCGAAAGCCGCCGCCGCGGAGAGACGGACGTCATCTTCCCCAATGGTTGTGACCGTGCCGGGGAACAAAGGGCTTTGTTTCCTGTGACTTTTTGGCGTGACGAGCACCGCGACGAGCTGGTGGGCGTGACCCTAAGTGCGGTGTTGTGTTTGTGCGCACAAGTGAAAGCTCTAGGCCCCTCCCACTCCGGCGGGGGTGTCCAGAACCTAGGGACTTTCGGGAACGAGAAGGATATAAAAGTCGACCACGAATGCGGCAGAAGAGCCTCACTTCTGTCATACTTCTATCCACCATGATGTAAAATTGTAAATAAACCCACTTGTAATCTTCCTCCCATCACCCTACTCATTGACTCTACGGCACTCCTGTCCTGGTGGTGGTGGGAACGGGTGTCGAAGCTTGGCCGCGGTTCCGTCAAGCAGCGAGCAGCAGCAGCAGCAGCAGCGAGCAGCAGCAGCAGCAGCGAGCTAGCAACGACCCCGAACCCCCATCTATCCAACAGCGGTTTAATGTCCTAAAGCGACTCAGGCTATAAGGAACGGCGTAATGAAATACTCCGGAAATTTGGACCTCTTTAACGTGCACTGACAGCGCACAGTACACCAGGCTCTAGAATTTCGCCTCCATCGAAATTCGACCACCACGGTCGGGATCGAACCCGCATCTTTCAGGTCAGCAGCCGAGTACTATACTACTGAGTCACCGCGGGGGCTCCAAACGTCGATGAGGTTGGGAATGATGGCGGCGTCCGGCGAAGCGCCTAATCATTTTTATTGCGAAAGCAATACTGCGCTAGGTTTTCAGCCTTCAGCGTCGTCCCGGCGGATCCACGTTTGACATTTAGCTGCGCGCCGCTGCCGCGAGGAGGCGCTCGCTGTGATGACCTCACGCCAGACGGAGAGAAAACTGGGGCCCCAGCTCGGCTCGTCGCTGCTGTCCCAGCGGACCCACGCCGCGCCGCGCAGCAGCTGAGCGCCGCTGCCGCGAGGAGGCGCTCGCTGTGGTGACGTCACACCAAGCGGAGAGGAAACTGGAGACAAGCTCGGCGCGTCACCGCAGTCCCAGGGTAACCACGCCGCTGCTGCTCTCTCTCTCCTTCTCTTCCTCTCTCTGAGAGAAGATTACGTGTGGATGTGTATGTATAAGGTTTAGCGTACCTTCTATTCAGCAATTATTCATGAGCTTGCTTGACGTTTGTGTGTGCTCAGTGTCCGCGACGAGGGTAAAGTCAAGAGTCATTTCTTCACGGATCATCAAAGCGTCTTCATTGGATTGCATAAAGTTAAAACACAGTAACACTGTGCTGTCTCCAGAGTGCATCATTTGTATAGCATAATGATAATGTCATGTAAAACAAATGGGCAAAACATTGATAAGCATAAGCTTTACTAAGAGCACCACCAAGACACACCACCAGCCAAAACAGGCGCAGCCAGGGCTATTGCTTTCGCAACTTACCGGGCTTAACCAAGCTAAGCCTCTGGAAATTTTTTGTAGCTGCACTGTAGTTCTGCACTGTAGTTGTAGCTGCACTGCAGTTTTTTGTAGTTCATGGGCAACGAATGGTGGACGAAGCTTTTTATTTCTCTGCAGATACTCGCATATTCAAGAGACAAAGCGTCTCTAATCGTGAAATTCTTTCCTGATTTGACTGCTTCTTAGCTGAGGGAGTAAGCGTTGCTTGGTCGAAATGGCAACAGAATGCGGCGGAAGTTTCCTGTGTGCATAATCTTGGCTCGAATTGAACATGTCCGCAATATAAAAAAATGCATCGTTTTTCACATTTCCTAACTAGTAATTGGTAACTACAACAGTAAACGTCTCCTTTTATTATGAGAAATTACAGCATGAATATTAACTTATTTGTTCTGATAGCTTCTCTTTCCCGCCGCCATGGCGCTGCCTTCAAGGAACGCAAAGCGACCATCCGCTACCGTGTTGTATAGGCAGAAAACCTGAACCGGTTACTCGAATTCTAAGCGCATGCGGATAGGGTCATGCTATCTTCCCCAACCCTATCATAAACTTTTCATTACCTCTAAAAAAATGCTTGCATCCTTCGCTCGCAGTTCTCGCATTCCCAGAACTTATTTCCTAAATAACGATTCTGTCACACTTGCAACTAGTTAAAAGTTCCTCAGAGTTCACCTCCAATGAGACTTAACATGATTTAACATGGCTCAGCTTGAAACAGCCTCCTCCGGAGGCACTGGTGCATTGCTGTATCCCTGCAACATTTCGCAACGAGTATAATAAGGACTACCTGCCATATATGAATGTAAAGCAGAGAATAACCATATCAGCGAAGTGGTACAATAACAGGTCCCGAGGCCACTGAAGGGAATCATTAACTCTATCCCTTCATACCCTTGAGGCCGAACTGCAGTGCACGTTGAAGTTTATTCATGACCAGTCTGCTTGCACTCTAGCAAAGCGAAAAGTTAGACATGTTGCTGTTTGCTCATTTGATGGAAGGACATCGCAAAAAAGACAAGACCCTTGAGGAAGGCACATGCCACAAGTGCTTGCTAGCAACAAAAGCGTTCAACAAACGCTGGTATAAATGCGGGGCCACATGTAAGAAATGCCTCTTTTGGGGACGTGCCGTTTCGAGGGTGGGGAACCGTAACGCAAGCAGGTGCAAGGAATTATTGAAGGACTCTATTTTCACCCCTCTTTTTCCACAGATTAATGTCAGTCCGTCCATAAAATGATGAAAGAAAACTGGTAATGGCGCAAGAAACGGGAACACAGAAGGCACACAAAAGACAGGACTGACGCCAACTCAGACTTGTGTATCTTGCAGACCCGCCTGACGTGCCCCCAAGATGGCTGTAGAACACCGAATAATGACTGAACCTCCAAAAGAACTATTTTCCGTTTCAAGCAGTAGGATACCACTCGAGACTGACACGTTGAGACGGCAATCAGGTTGAGACACGTAATGGCAGGTTCGGTGCGGAAGCTTCGAAAGAGGAAAGGGCCCATTGAAGGAGAAATATGGTCAAGTAAATCTCTAGCTTGGGCGAGTTGGTTCATGTTGAAAGAAAACTGATAATGGCGCAATGGGGACACGTCAGACGCGTCTGCAAGATATTAAAGTCTGAGTTGGCGTCAGTTCTGTCTTTTGTGTGCCTTCTGTGTTCCCGTTTCTTGCGCCATTACCAGTTTTCTTTCAACATGAACCAACTCACTCAAACTAGTTTTACTTCACCATATTTCTCCTACAATGGGCTCTTTCCTCTTTCAAAGCTTCCGCACCGAACCTGCCATTACGTGTCTCAACGCGATTGTCGTCTCAACCTGCCAGTCTGGAGTGGTCTCCTACTGCTTGAAAGGGAAATAATTCCCTTCTAGGTTCAGTCATTATTCGGTGTTCTGCAGCCATCTTGGGCGCACGTCAGGCGCGTCTGCAAGATACTCAAGTCTGAGTTGGCATCAGTCCTGTCTTTTGTGTGCCTTCTGTGTCCCCGTTTCTTGCGCCATTACCAGTTTTCTTTCAACATGAACCAACTCGCCCAAACTAGAGTTTTACTTGACCATAAAATGAGCATCTCCAACTGCGCTACTACAACAGCCATGTGTGGAAAGAATAGAAAAGAAAAGTTCGCACTAAGAAAACAGGCACGTCGGAGCAACCACTCTTTACCAAGAGATTCCTGTGCCGAGGGATACCCCAAAAAAACTTCTGGCCCAAAATTAATATGGTGATCATATGGAGATCACAAAAGACTAGAGGAATTGCCCTTGCTGACCTAAGCACTGGCTTGCAATTTTATCCTTGCAAAATTTAACCTGCATACACAGAAAATTTTCGGAGCTAGCGAGGAACAAAAGAAGGAAGGCAAGGATTTACATAAGAGACACCGTACCAGAGATAAATTTTATCCCTTTATGAATGCATACCACCCTAACGACAAGGCTGTGCGAGACTCCTCGAAAACGTTGCTGCTCTGTACGTTTTTGCAGCACGCTAATTATTTCTTCCTTCTTCACTCTCTGCAGCTTTCGGATCGAGGCCTCTATCGCACGTACTCTTGGCAGCGATCCCACGCTCTTGCAGGGGACGCGTTTCTGGCTTCGAGTGCGGTAGTGATTGTGCGTCTGGTTGCCTCCTAGCGCGCGCGATGCACTTGTGCCAAAGCTAGCGTCCTCCTTCCTTGCACCCTCTGCCCCAACCAAAGCTCAAAGGCGTGACGCAGTTCCAGTGTGCATGAGGTTGAAAACAAATGCTTGTGCCGAGACGCCGATAAAGGCGATGGTTGAAGCAATCGAGTGAAGAATACTTCACCAAGTGCTTGCAAGAGACGTCATGAAGCAAGTGCCTAAATATTTCTTTGGCGGCAAGCTTTAATCTTGTCTTCTTTGTGTATGAGTCTCATCAAGACAAAGAACAGCATACGTGCATTCCTGAAGTCATGCGATGTAAGCTTTACATGTTACTGATCCAATCGCGCTAAATGGCACAGAAAGACGAAAAACACAGACGGACGGACATGTATTACACCCTCCCAAAGTCCGGTGCTCTGACAGCCGTAGAAGAAGGAATTGAGAGCTTCGGTGCCTTGAAATTCCAGAACAATTCTGGCGCAAGTGTCGAATGCGCCCATATTTCCACATGTCATATCTCGAGCAGCAATGCCGATTCTGAAGTTTTTAATTCGGTTCAGTTACGTTAGAATGTTAAACCCTAAACGTTTGAACCCAATTATCAAAAAAGTTCGGCACAGACACTCAAGGCTGCTGGCGTGTGATAATGCGAAAGCATTACAGTGCTGAGTCATGCTAAGTTTCAGAGTGGCTATGAGTCTTCAGTCATGACAGTGACTATGAGGCATGACTATGCATACTTTGTGGAAGCTCCACACCCCATACATAACGTTATTTGTAAAGTGCTGAGTCACGATACGTTACAGAATGAATATGAGTTATGAGAAACTACGAATATTCTTAGGCCATGATTTGTGCCTAATTATTACGTGTTCGCGAACATGCGTTGCGGTATCGTATGCCGGCGTATTGCTTAAACCGAATGTGGAGCTAGAGGCTGTGGACGGAGGACACCTAATGTGCTACTGGGAGAAAAATTCTTTCGCAAAAATAACAGTCAACTAGTCGTTTTTATCTTTCTACCATCACGACCATAATATCCCTTTTGCTTTACTGTCTATCCGCGCAGACAGACTCCGACAGACAGAGAGTCCAGCGTCGTCGGCGTCTTTTACTTCCAGCGAAAAATAGCACGAAACAACCCATGAGAAGCAGCCTAGGAGCCATGTCGGCAACCTAGGCAACCTCGTGGCCTTATCCTAACCTGCCTAGCAGATTGTGAGCAAACTGCGCACAATGCAAGTGGCAACTAAAGAGAGATTGCTCAGGAAGAGCATCCTGGGTCGCACAAGCCCAATCAGGGGAAGCGCCTGCTATCGCAGGGCAGTGGCGCATCGCTCATCACTGCAACCGCGCACCAGGAGCGGTATGACTTATCGGAGCACGGTGCCTGGGCCGGTAAAAAAAAAATCAGCCGACACTAAGACAGCGACCGAATATCGAGTGGTTACACACCTAACACAGGTCGCCGGTTCGAATCCCTACCGCGTGTTATATTCTAACTCAACTAGTAAGTTTATCCTGCCGAAAACGCGAATTCGTATGCCATTACCCCGAACTGCGTCAAAAAATTTCCACCCTTAAAAGTGCATTTCCGTGTCTATAACCCACACCCTTGCACCCTCCCTAAACGGTACAAAGTATGCTCGTCGCACCCATGGATCGTTACAGTTGCACCCTTTTTTCCGACTACCCAAAAGGGTGCAAAGTATGCTTGTCGCACCTGTAGTAAGAGTGGCATCGTTGAGTTTCACCCGGTTCCCGACTTCTTTACAGTTTCATAGTTTTTGATTGCTTTAAAAGACGTTGATCAATTTTTGGGGGGTTTACTTTTGAAGGGAATCTAAAGATTTCTCAATAAAAGCTGCCGATGACCTGTCTAACTTTGCACTACAGTTACGGCATCTCCATTTATAATTACAATACACAGATATCTCTATTGCGGTGTTTCTGAACTTCCTTGCTGTTCAGTCACATTTGTGATAACTGCATGATGTTCACGGCGTTATTTTGCTGAATATATTGTCACGTTGGTAAGCAGCGGCTGAGGGTCCACAGCGGGTCAACAGACGTGCGCTTCCAGATCACTTTCACTTTCACACACACACACACACACTTCCTCTTCTTCTTGAGAGGCGCTTCCATCTGCACGAGCGCTGGCGTCATTAGCCCCCCTCCTGCGAAGGCATCGCTCCGATGCCACCACGAACGCAGGGGTGGTCTCGAGAAGAGTTAGTGCGCCCTTTCGTAGTAGGGCTTCAGGCGAACGACGTGGACCACCTCGGGGCGGGGGTGGCGGCGAGATTGTTGGGGCTCCTAGAAGGCCCAGCTCCCTGTATGGGCAGCGACGATAAACATGTCCAGCATCACCGCAGTAGTAGCACAGCGGCTGATTGTCAGGCGCTCTCCAGACATCCGTTCTGCGGCGTCCTAACCGCTGTGGAGAATTCGGCTGGGGAGGTAGAGTTCGTGCAGCGGCGGAGGCAAGTGTGTCGTAACGTCGGTTCGGCTGCGATGGAATAAAACGGCGTGTGACGGCGGCGTAGCTGAGATTTGGGGGCTGAGGCTGCACAGGGCCGGCAACAGGTAGTGCTGTACAAGTGCCTAGAGCTTGCTGCACCTCCTCACGGACAACGTCAGCAAGAGTGCTAGGCGGAGGTTTTTCCTTGTCCGGAAAGAGCTTTGCCAGTTCCTCCCTCACAATACATCGTATCATCTTACGTAAGGAGTCTGCCGACTTCACCGTGGCGTCCTCCACAGTGGCCGTGAGCATCGACGCTGTTGTACGATCGTACTCCCGGGCCCTCATGTCCAAAGACTTTTCGATGGTGCTCGCCTCCTTTACGAAGTCAGCTACCGTGACTGGAGGACTTCGAACCAGGCTGGCGAACAGCTTCTCCTTAACACCTTTCATAAGGAAGCTCACATTCCTCTCCTGCGATATGTTTGGTTCGGCAGGCCGGAACAGCCTCTTTGCTATTTGTTTAAAACATTTTATGTTACCTGCTGCCCTGAAATGTAGGGGCCGAGGTGCACGTCAAGCCAAAATTTCTGGCTTTTTTCCCTCGGCGATCACCATGTGTACATGGGAAATAAATCGAAATTGAAATTGAAAATTGAAATTTCCTCGGCATACACCGTCACACTCTCACTGAGGAGTTGATGTCTGGCTTTTAAAAGCAGGTCGGCCTTCTCCCTGCGCGACGTGCTGTCCTTGAAGGTTTGGAGGAACTCTGTCTTGAACGTATCCCACGTTCCAAGGCCAGATTCATTGTTCAGAAACCAAGTCCTCGCGTAGTCTTCAAAGGCGAAATAAACATGCCGCATCTTACAGTCAGCGCCCCAACCATTGTAGATGGCCACCCGGTCATACTGGTCCAGCCAGTCTTCGGCATCCTCGTGTGGTTGACCGCGAAAATGGGGTGGCTCTCGCTGGTGGTGGAGCAGGACCGGCGACACTGTAGTTGGAGGATTCATCGTTGTAGGACCTGCCCTCCGTGAACAATAGGAAACAGGGAGCAGTCCAAATTCGGGAGGTAAGCCCTGTAATCGGCGACTGCCCTGGTGGACTGGCGTGTCTACCTTCGGTATTTGTACGGGGCTCGAATTGCGGCTTGAAGGGGGCGTACGGTGCATTAACGACGAACCCCGCACCTCCACCAGATGTCACGTTGGTAAGCAGCGGCTGAGGGTCCACAGCGGGTCAACAGACGTGCGCTTCCAGATCACTTTCACTTTCACACACACACACACTTCCTCTTCTTCTTGAGAGGCGCTTCCATCTGCACGAGCGCTGGCGTCAATAATAACAAAACAGAGCGAAAAATGACCTGTTAAAGGAGGAGGCGAACTTTCAGCAGATCCGCTCGCACAGTAACAGGATGCTGTTATGTGCCACATATTTTAGCGAAAGGAACATAAACTACGAGCTTAGCTGCAATGAGTCATACACGCAACTGAGGAGACAAATTCAACACAGAAGACATCATTGCTGTGCGCAATACTTACTCGCCTCAACGCGTATACTTTCCCCAAGTTTATACACGCCATTTAAGCGAGCCCCTATTTGCAGTCAATGATGCTTAGTACTTCAGCTAAAATAATTCAGTTAATTAGCACATTATGAGGGCGCAAATCGCAGTCATAGCTGTTCGCATCAAGGCTTCAGCTGTTATTTGACGGAAAGCTGGAATAGCTCACATCATTTTAAAAGCACGCTTGGTTGACCTACTGGAATGTTGTCGGATAAGTCAAAGAACACCCTCACAGCCTCACACACGGTTGCACCCGAAGGAGCTACAACAGCCTTGCACTGCGCTTGTTGTGTTATCTTCTTGTCCTTGTCTTTTTGTGCGCAGTACCCCCCTTGTATTCACCATGATTGACCGACTAGCCCAACAACGTACGCTTTTAAACAGCCTTGCACCCGTGCAACTTTAAAGGGTGCATGGGTGCATTAGAGGTGCTAACGTGCTCAGCACACCCTTTTTTTTAAATAAGAAAAATAAGGGTGTGGAAAGGTTGCAGTCATGAGCCCTGCACCTCTAAGGGTGCATATGTTTTTACTGTGTGTGCAGGAAGGAACGCTGAAACTCTACGCCGTACCTCTGTTCTTTTATGTGAGACATATTTATGACCAGGGCTTACTTCGATAAACTAGAGCAGCTGCGGCGCTTGGCCGCGATTCTGTTCAATCAACCTGGTCATAACTTGCAGCTTGTGATAAATTATGACCGCTTTCACGTAAAACGTATGCCTAACCTAATATGAGGCTGTCTGCGCTACACTTATTCGACCCTGTCTCCAACCTTCCGACCATCAGTTCGCAAGGAAAAGCAGCGCTTGCCTAGCTGCGCGCTGCAGGTACATAAGAGGATACCGCTCAGCGCAGTTTCTGCAGAGTGAGTATGGGCAAAATGCCTGAAATTTTGTGAATTTTTGCTTGCCGGGAATTTTGGAAATTCGAAATACCGATTTCTACAGCTTCTACGCAGAATACATGAAAATTGATGGCACTTTAAGCTACAGGAGTACTATAGTGACCCAGAGGACTGCCGCGCCCTTATTCTGACGCCATCTGGCTTGCTTATTGTTAACCAAAGAAAAAAAAACATTATTTGGTCGAGATAGAGTGTGGTGCTAGGAGGAGCCTAGGAAGTTTCTCGCAACATGGTGACAGCAGCAGCGCTGGATTGGATTTCTTTGACAGCAGTAAGAGAGGCCTTTGACTTTCAAGAGATGTAGTTGGACTGATGATAATGATCATGATGATGAATTTGGTTTGCTCGGCTTTGGCATTCTTGGATAACCGCAATTTGCGCAGGTATAGCTGTGAGCGTTATCATAGGTGACAATGTTGAGGATTCATTTATTGTTGGCCGCCGCGGTGGCTCAGTGGTAATGGTGCTCGACTGCTGACCAGAAAGACGCGGGTTCGATCTCGGCCGCGGCGGTTCAATTTCTTTGGAGGAGAAATTCTAGAGGCCCGTGTTCTGTGCGATGTCAGTGCACGTTAAAGAACCCCAGGTGGTCGAAATTTCCGGAGCCCTCCACTACGGCGTCTCTCATAGCCTTAGTCGGTTTGGGACGTTAAACCCCATAAACCACCAAACCATCATTTATTGTTGACACCATAACTATGTATGAGATGCGCAGTCTTTCCTCTTTTAACTATTTTTACTCTTGATATATAATAATCAAAAGTGGTTATCAAAATATGCTTAGATATAAAACGAAAATTCGCAATTTTGAGTACAAAGTTTGTTACCTTTCATATTGCTCTCAACTGTTCTTGAAGGTGGAGAAGGATTCCTCCTTTAATTTATCCAATAGTGTAAAAAAAGAACACTTCCCAGCACTCTTGACGCGAAAGGTACATTTACACAGATCAGCGCTAGTAAACAGACCAATCCACCAAAGGAGCACAATCGTTGAGAGCAGAATCCCAGTCAACAATTCCCTCGTGTGACGCGGTGAACGTTCCCGGCGCTCAGAACACTGGACGAGGACGATCTTTTCGGGGGTGTTCACCTCGCATGAAGACCATCAGAGTGTCAGCAGAGAATCGGTGATATTATATGGCGAAGAAAATGGGTACCTACAAGACTATCATTCCTGTGCTGATGGAATTACATGACGAGACCTGGGTTGCACCGTTGTATAGCTGGCCAGAACCAACAACGTACTAGTTGAACAGAGGAGAATTTGGCCCCCCTGGTGTACGAATTGGTCGCAGCCATCTATATGAATGCGGCAATCAACCTTCAAACTTCGGTCCCCAGCGGTTGCGGAGCAACTCACCAAGGTGCCTCAGTCCTGCGACTTAGCGGAGTGCGATAAGAGTTCGTCGCTCTGGTCAGGCTGCCATTTGAAACTGATGATGACCTTCTATTACTATTAAAGGGATAGCGTTAAGGTGTTTGCGTCGCAGAAAATCCGGCGTCGGCGTAATCGGCGCCGTTGACCATGAGCGAAAAATCTACGAAATATCGCAAGAGAGACCACATAGGAGGAAGGTGGGCAGCCTAGGGAACGTGGCCTTTCGGCGTCATCACCGCCCGCCAAACAGATCAGGAGCAAATTGTCCACCGTGGCAGGCGGCAGTTAAATTAATGATTGGTCGCTAGAGGTTTTTTGGCAAGCGCTGCCTGGGTCACTCAATTCTCATCAAGGGCAGCGCCAGTCTTCATCGCACGGCTTGGGCGCACCGGTTAACCGCTGCACCGCTTCACCAGGAGTGACATGTGGACTCCTAAGGTTGTAGGTTGAGTAGAGATTTGCCAATTCTGCGTATATGGACATTAACCCATTAACGTATAGCGTCATACCCGTATGACGGAGCTTAATTTTCCCCTGCAATGTTTTAAGAACTGTTATCTGTTTAATTGTCTCTTAACTTCATATCAGCTAACAAAGCCCTTGATGTCTTTTTAAAAAATGTTATACTGTAATCCATCACTCAGTCAATATGTGCATTGTTTCCGTGGTGCTATTCGCCATCACATGTTTTTCTCATCCTATATCTTGTACCCCTCTTCGCACCATTGGCACACAGAGAGCAACTGCCCTGGGCTACCAAAGCGGCATTCATGTTTCCTTAAAGAGCTCGAAAAAATCAGTTCTCAGCGAGGACATGGGGGGAGGGGGGGGGGGGGCTTAGTGAGCGGATGATGATGATTATGATGACATGGAGGCTGTGCACATATCGAGGAACGTCAGCGTGCATTGACCGGACGTTGCGCATCCCACGTGTGGAAAGTCAATGTTTGCTGTCTATGCTCACAAATGTTTCCAGACTCAATTTACCACAAAGTTTCAACCCCTAGCCTTTAAAGACGGACCATTACATATCCTTCACGCTGCAGCGAATCGAAGGTAACGTCATATTTCCAATATAAGGATTTGTACGAGTGACGCTTGAATTTTCTACGGCATTTAAGTCTGGTGTTAATATTTTTTCACGTTCAGAGTATCCCCTTTAAGGAATCGCATCGCTGAACACCACCATGACCGCTTCTGGGCCCCTGGCAAAGATGCCCGACGCCATCTTGCAACACCGTCTCGATGTCATGGACTTCAATGGCTTTCACCTAAATTACCCGGTAAGCCAAACTGACGGCATGGCACGAATGCGATGGTGTTGATTTCTTCCACCGTGCACGAGCTCCGGTGCACAGGAAAGGAGAGAAGGTGATTAAACCCTAGGGCTACCAATCGATTAAAATAAAGGTACGGCTGAGGCAAGTTTAGCGTGCAAACTTCTAATGCTCTTTCAGCACCAGATTGACGATGCCCCAGTGTACCTTTGAGCCACGCTTGGAGTTCTTTTGCTGCTAAGAATTGCTTAATACCCAGCGTATCCAAGGAACAGGGAAGGAGAAAGATGATGGTCTCGATGATTTTCTCTTCGTGACTTCCTCAGGTGCGTGATGCCGCGCGTGTCTGCCATCTGAAATAATCTCTAACAAGAATTTTCGTCTCTGACCCGGCCATGGGTGACCCAGCCGCCTGGGGAGTTACCTACCGAAGGCTTTTAGTGGTAATTGTAGGCATAAATAAGGACCAAGCAAGCAGAGATTACAAGCAGAAGAACGCGGAAAGTTTTGCTCAACCAACGTGACTCCTCGCCCAAGAAGGCCCACTTTTTTTGGCAGCGTGAGCTTACGACAGATATCTAGAAACAGGCAGTCACCTTTAGTGTAAGGTCTTGGTAGAATTTCTGTGGCGCACCGAACCACAACAAAGGCGGACGGCAGTATATAGAGAGAGAGACTTGATTCTCAAAATCAAGCTCTCAGTTGAAAAATACGAAGTACCCTTAAAAATCTTATGCATGTCTCCGCATCAAGTAGAAAATGGACGTGCAATTTCTATCGACTTCTTGATAACCGGTGTTCAGCAGTGCGCGCGGCGATGCAAAGTGCCTACGCATCTTGATCGGCGATGGTGGTACATGGTGGAAAAGATTCAGCCAACTGGTCCTGAAAAAAATTCTGTGGATCTGGATCCTTGTTCGGAAATTTTTCTGATTCGTCTTGGCCGGCGGTTTTAAATTATTGATTAACGACTGTATTTCAGGCCCTGGTAGTGCTCGGTTTAAGGTTGGGAAGTTCTTCCTCAGAGTCGCAGAGAGCAGTCGTCTGCAATGCGATGGATGCCTTACGCAAGGTAGTTCAGCTAAAGCTTATAGCAATTTTTAAATATAGGTTTATTATCCAGACACTTTTTGAGGGGCTAACGTTATTATCAGCGGTTTGCAGCTTAATAGAGCGAATACATGATGAGTAGAAGGCTGACTAACTAATTTCAAAATGTGAAATTTTTGCATCTTAATTTAGGGACCATGCTGGCTCAGAAGTTCTCACCCTACCGTCAGTTATGTCTATATTCTTCTAAGATTTTTCGATAATGCGATTCTTATTTGTTGCTGGAGAGCGCAGCATGTGGGGGCCGCATACTGGCAAGACCAAAATGATAGCGCCCGTGACACCTGCGCTGCTAAGCGACGCGCTCACACACATATGGCTAGCGCTCACTGCGAAGGCGCCGTTTCATTGTCGCCCTTCTGCGGTCGTATAATGTTGTGTGCTGTAGCGGTGACGAGAACGGCGTATGTGATAATTCAAAATATTACACAAATGATACTTGCGGTTGCCTGCAAACCCCTGAATAAATAAGGAGCCCAAATTTGAAAATAAAAAGTTAACGGCTATTATAACTTAACCCACCTGCTGATTACACTTCTCAAAGGACTCCACTACTAAAAATGCAAAGTCGAAAAAGTGAACCTGTAAGCATAAAAACCATGCAATAAAAAATCACTGACTGTCTTATGTGAAACTGCCTATATAGCCGAACGCAGTGAAAGAAAAATCATTTCTGCAAATGCAAATGTCACTGTGCACAAACTATTAACTCTGACTTCGAATTGGAAGTCACTGGTGGAAGGAACTGGAAGGAATTGGAAGGAACTGGTGATGACGACTAATTACAAACTACAAACACTTGAACACAATCTTCCGCATGTACTCAACAAATATAAACACACCACAGATTTCAGATTCAAAAAATTGCGACGGTATTTTGTTGATATGTGATGTTTTCTTTTGTTTTTTTTTTGCACTCATTATGTTTTTCTGATTTTCTAGGTGCACTATGTTCTAAAATTTTTGATCATTTTATACAACTTAATGTGTGTACTCTGCTTTAATGTATGTATATTTCATTGTAAGTGTATTTTATTGTTTGTATTCTATAGTGTGTACTTTTGTTCTCCTTTTGTTGTATCTTGCTTATGTTTATTTCAATCACCTGAAATGTCTAAGCCACTGTATGTAACGGTTTTCCGGGTGCAGTCAAGCTGCGAAAGCAGCTTTCTGCCTGGAAATCCTTCCAGTTGTTCTGGAAAAATGAATTCAATTCAAATTCACTTCAAATTCAAATTGATGTCCTCCTATAATGACGCGGGTTCAGTGGAGATGTGTCGTTACAGTCACATCGCACGTAGGCTAAGCGTTTACGCACTTGATGCGCGAAAAGCAATGGATGAGTTGCTGTAAAAGGAGATGTGGCAAATACATCGCCTTGGCCAGACCTCTTACGGAGAAGTTCTAGCAAAGCGGCCGAATACCTCTAATTATGCTATCTTTTCCTTGGAGACTGCAGAGGCCATTAAAAAGAACTGACCTGTTGCAAAAGAACAAATGCGAAAACATGACAACCTGTGGCCGTTAACAGTGACGGACTGATTTCCACCTGAAGGCAAGCGTAGCTGAGTGTTGGGAGGGGGGGGGGGGGGGGGGGGTGAGGTGTTTTTAAGAGTTTAGTGTGGATAACATTGGCGCGGCTGGCACAGGTGCGGGTTTATTGGGCAGGTATAGGAAAGGCCTTTGTCCTGCAGCGGGTGCAGTCAGGCTGGTGATGAGTGTTTCGAAACCCGCAACATGCCGCTTGGAATTTTAATGGAACAAGGGGAATTACGAGCCACTCCTGCGGACCGAAATCAGCTTTCCAACGTTAAGGCATCGCAGAATTTGGCTGTTTCTTCCAAAAAAAAACCCGGAGACGTTCTCAATTTCTTCTTCTGTTTCTATGCTCAAAGAGAAATCTTTGAGCCTGGCAGCCTGGGTGCCGTGGCTCGGTCTCTCGCTGCCACCGGAGAGCACTTTCATGGGCTCACCAGCGCAACCGGTGCATTAGACGGCACGGAAGAGAGGTGGTAAATGGAAAAACTAACCGATTTCTTCATATTTACGGTTATAAGAGTAATACTGCCCCAAAGTTTTTTGTTTGTAGAATGCACTAAGTTTATAAACTCATGACAATAAAGCTGGGCACTCGAACTTTGACGTAGCGCAGTTTCATGGTTCAGGGCATATTTTTTTAATAAAATATTCAAATTCAAATTCTTTATTTATGCCTTGTAAAGATACAGACAGCGGAGGCGCAGAAAAAGCTGAGAGACAGCTTGACTAAGCCGCAGCCCCCTTTCGCTTGGCAGCAGCTTGACAGCAAGGCTTTTAATACAAAAGGCAGTTGCACTTAACGTACCCCATAAACCAACCAACCATATTCTTTTATAACGTACACGTAAGAATCTTGCGACGCAGTGTGAAAATCGAGCACTGAAATGATGAAAGCCATGCTTCAGGTCTTACTGGTATTTTTTTCCTTTCCCACAAGAAATTCCATCATAATTTATCGTTTCTCTTACAACTACAATACGTAGCAGTGCACACAGTGGTGTTATAAACGAGAAAGTCAAAATAAAGCTACAGGAAATAATCGTGCAATACCAACTTCAGTGCTTAACTACTGTCCTCAGTCAAAGTAAAATGTATTAATAACTTGCGTATTGCAACCGGAATTGGGCCTCTCAAAGCGCATTTGAATCTTCATTCCGCTGTTTGGTCACTTCAAACTGCAGGCCACGATGGCGCAAATTTGTTGCTAGTCTGTGGATTCACAGTGATATATCATTTTCAGCGTAGAAGATTTCGGCTGAACATCGATTGGTTCCGATTCAATTGAGCTTAGACTGGAGAAAGTGAAGGGGCTATACTTATACAGCAGTTTTGTTTACCGGGGGTACTTGAACTTTCTAAATACCTGATTGTGTTCTCCTTATTCCTGTTCACAGTACGGTCGAACGCTCACCAGCGCTATAAGTGCTCAACTGAAGCCACCGCTATACCAGGGCCTGACATTCCGCGTCTTCTTTTACGCTCCCTTAAAGTGAGTATCTGCGCTGTACAGGAAACGCGCTGTGCCGTACGCTCAAGCACTTGACCAACACTGTTCTGGTTGACGGCAATACAGGTTCACAAAACAGACTGAGCACTGCACTTGCCTACAGCGTCATCACTGCGGCGTTGGAAGGTCTACGTCGCTCTCTGTGTACGGCCTCTCTTCCATAGCAGTCCAGGTGCTATATTTTGGCGTTTACTTTGATATCATCTGGTCATGACGTCATTCGTGACGGGGGAATAGAGGACTGGAAGCAAATGACCTTCCAAAGGTACAGTCGGAGGAGTCCAGGGTCGCCGGTATTAATCGTTCCCCCACCTTATCCTGCCCTGCCGAACCGCAGACAGCATGCTCAGAAAATTGGATGCGCAGCGTAGAGTTTCCCGAAACGGGATTAGCGCCGATAGTATGGCGTGTAGAATACTTAGCCGCTCTCCGTAAATGGCCGGCGTCAGCACAAGAAAGCCATCATGGCCTAAGCGCGTGGCGCGTTATGGAGTTGGCATGATGAGAGTGGTTCTTCTAGGATCAGTGTGACATCATCGCTGATTCCTTAATTTACTGGCGGGCGCCACCATTGGTAGAGATTGAAATGAAGCGAAGGCAAATCAAAAGGCACAAGACGCCTGCAGATGTCTAATTTTTAACCGTTATTTTTTGCTTGAGGTTATTAATCAGATATTTAATGATAGCTGAAAGAAAAGGGTGGTAAAACAATTAAAGTACGCTGATCGTTCTTATGAAGGCGAGGAGTGACCAATGATGAGTTCTCTGCGTCCAAGTAGTGTATCCGAAGGACTGGTCTGCCAGAGCCACTGCCGGCAGGTGCCGGATTCTCGTTGGCTTCAATCTCAGATCAGGTGGTGGAAATCGACCTGTGTGTTCTGGGGATTGAAGACTGGACACCCAGGGCGGGGCTGTGAAACGAAATTCAGGAATCTTTCGAGTTACTGCAAGAGTGAGGGCAACCGTGATCCGAATCCTGTGAACTGCGACCTGCTGTGCGCGGGTAAGACCAGGGGAAGGGTTACCGCTCAGGGAGGGGTGAGAGCAAGTGTCCGTCGTTAGAGGTGCTCCTTCGCCGCTAATAGGAGGATGGCTTGAAAGTAGTTCGGACGGCGCGAAAACAACAAAGACAAAGGAGACACAAACACAACAGGAGGGGCGCCAACTTGCAACTGAAGTTTATTGCACCAGACCCCTACATTTTATGCATCACCCGAGCCATATCTCGCAAGCCTATCACACAACAAAACGAAATTGTCATCAAAAGTCCGAACACCGGAAGTAGGCGCTACTATTACAGACAGATATGCGTTCCGCACTATACACATGATAACATTTTCCTTATTTTATCTCAAGATTATAAGAGCGCGCAACCCACATGAAAGCAATTCATTCTCAAAAGAAATACACACGCTTGAACAAGGCAACCAGAGCGCAAACTCAACAATCCTGATTTAACACAAACTGTAAAATGAAAGAATGACCAACAACAAACGCGGAAAAGTTTTGGTGGACATGAAAACTTAAACCTTCGAGGAAACCTCCCAGCGTCAATGAACTATTTCTAGCGTCAAAATCATTGAGAAAACCTCCCAGCGTCAAAGATGAAATTTGTAAACGTTAAAATCTAAAGACAGCCTTCGAGAAAAGCCACCTCAGCGTCACTAATTGAAATTGAAGGCCTACTCACGCATGCGCTTCCCGCTTTCTTAATAAAAAATGCCTCCACTACTTCCCGCTCAAATCTGTCTTTACCGCTCTTCAAAAAAAAATTCTCTGCCTCTCCCGTAACCGAGAGTAGAGTAAGCATGAAATGTTTACGGGCCTAATGTCATCTCGGTGGACACCCGAACCGCACCGTACAGGAAGGGAGGAACGCCACCACCCGTTCAGCGCGATGCCTTGTCATTTGAACGCAAGGTTTTTTGAGGAAAGGAAATGGCGCAGTAATTCTCTGCCATCTCGGTGGACACCCGAACCGCACCGTAAAGGAAGGGAGGAACGCCACCACCCGTTCGGCACGATGCCTTGCCCTTTGAACGCAGCGCTTCTCCCCCGGATCACGTACGACAACGAAGTGCAACATGCAATTTATGTGGTTTTTGCACGCGTTATTAGAAATCGGAAATTATAATTCCGTGCGTTATCAAACCCACAGCTCCACTGATATCTTGATAAACATTGAGAAGGCACTGGCAGCAGTTATTTTTTGTCTCGTTTGGAGACCAACCAGCGCTTGCATGCCGGTCGCGTAGGAGGGCTTACGGAGTCTCGTTAAATCTCGCTAAGTCTCGTACGGTGCCCGGATGTTCTCGTTTCAGAGCCCGGATGACTGAAATTCAGTGCCCGGATGAGTGGATTTCAGTGCCCGGATGACTGGATTTCAGTGCCCGGATGACTGGATTTCAGTGCCCGGATGACTGGAATTCAGTGCCCGGATGACTGGATTTCAGTGCCCGGATGACTGGATTTCAGTGCCCGGATATCTGGATTTCAGTGCCCGGATGATGGCTCTCGGTCTCGGCGTGACGTCACCACACTGCCGACAACGGGGGCTAAAAGCATTTCATGCTTAAAACCGTTTTGCTCAATTCCGGACTACACCCTTTGCAAGTCTTGCAGTGGTCTGCAAGGAAACTTCCATGTTTTTGGCGCACATTCCGCATGTGTTCGCTGGCACGCTCATTAAAACATCGACCGGTTTGCCCTATGTACACAAGAACGCAGCTTAGAGGAATCTGATATACCACTTGTGATCTGCATTTCGTGAACTGTTTTTGATGTTTAATAGGGCAAACCGGTCGTTTCTTCTCCTGTTTTGACATAGTGCAAATCTTTGACAACTTGCACTATGTCAAAACAGGAGAAGAAACGACCGGTTTGCCCTATTAAACATCAAAAACAGTTCACGAAATGCAGATCACAAGTGGTATATCAGATTCCTCTAAGCTGCGGTCTTGTGTACATAGGGCAAACTGGTCGATGTTTTAATGAACGTGCCAGCGAACACATGCGGAATGTGCGCCAAAAACATGGAAGTTTCCTTGCAGACCACTGCAAGACTTGCAAAGGGTGTAGTCCGGAATTGAGCAAAACGGTTTTTTTGAAGAGCGGTAAAGACAGATTTGAGCGGGAAGTAGTGGAGGCATTTTTTATTAAGAAAGCGGGAAGCGCATGCGTGAGTAGGCCTTCAATTTTAATTAGTGACGCTGAGGTGGCTTTTCTCGAAGGCTGTCTTTAGATTTTAACGTTTACAAATTTCATCTTTGACGCTGGGAGGTTTTCTCAATGATTTTGACGCTAGAAATAGTTCATTGACGCTGGGAGGTTTCCTCGAAGGTTTAAGTTTTCATGTCCACCAAAACTTTTCCGCGTTTGTTGTTGGTCATTCTTTCATTTCACAAACGCGGAAAATTGGGCGTGTTGGTACATGACTTCAATAAATAAATAGCAGCGCAAGGAGACAAGGACAAGAAGAGACAACAAGGACGGCGCTGACGTCAGCGCCGTCCTTGTTGTCTCTTCTTGTCCTTGTCTCCTTGCGCTGCTATTTATTTATTGAATTCATTTCACAGTTTGTGTTAAATCAGGATTGTTGAGTTTGCGCTCTGGTTGCCTTGTTCAAGCGTGTGTATTTCTTTTGAGAATGAATTGCTCTCATGTGGGTTGCGCGCTCTTATAATCTTGAGATAAAATAAGGAAAATGTTATCATGTGTATAGTGCAGAACGCATATCTGTCTGTAATAGTAGCGCCTACTTCCGGTGTTCGGACTTTTGATGACAATTTCGTTTTGTTGTGTGATAGGCTTGCGAGATATGGCTCGGGTGATGCATAAAATGTAGGGGTCTGGTGCAATAAACTTCAGTTGCAAGTTGGCGCCCGTCCTGTTGTGTTTGTGTCTCCTTTGTCTTTGTTGATTTCGCGCCGTCCGAACTACTTTCAAGATATGAACCACCTAGCCCAAATCAAAGTACTTCTTGAGGAGGATGGCATCATCCTGGTTTGGGAGCAGAGGCAATGACGTGGTTGCTGTCTGTTAGCATGTCGTAAAGTCTGCAATGCTTTAAGAGCTGAAGCGACCAAGTGTGTCCACTCAGAATGAAAAGGCTGGCGCATTAGTGCTGACAGATGATGCAGAAATTTCTCACCTGCAACTGAAGCGTCGTCGTAGAGGGCGCGTTAATTATACGGTGCCGGTGGAGATGTGAATAGAAGCAATAGGGAGCATGGGAATGGCGGCCACATCGCAATAGGAATTTAATAGCAGTCAACTCAGCACAGAAGGAGGTTTCGGGAGTCGAAACTTCCACGTCTTATTAAGGGCAGGCTTGGAAGGGCAGTAAACTGCAGTTGTCGCCCCGCAGTCCCGGATACTTGCGTCTACCGAGAGGCATTCGGCAGACGAGCATCTTCAGCAATTCGGTCGCGAAGCGACGACGCCGCACGAGTTGATGTTGGTCGACGTATATCAGACGGTTTATTGTCGCTCGTTTGTACTCAAGGAGAGAGCTGAGTCGGGCTGGTTGGTTCATGTTGAATGGTAAGGCAAAACAGCGAGATCGCTTTTCAGGAGATCGCTTTTCTTAATCAGTGATGATATCCCGAATGTATGCCATGTCATGTTTGCATCGCATTTCTTCTTCCCTTCTATGCTTTATATTGCCCCCTCTTTCGCAATAAACCATTTGGTTGTTAGTTCAGCGCATGTGTGTGTCTCGCCTTCTTCCGTCCCGTCCGTCAGCGCTGTTTTGCCGTACCATTCGTTTGTAGTGACTGCCAAGGAGGAAGAACTTGCAGGGGCTTCGGAAGGGTGCACTGTGACAAACGATAAGAACTATGAGTATACGTTGCGCGTGAAAGGCTAGACTCAAGCCTAAGAGCAGCGCGCACCTGTTGCACCAACTCACCGAGAGTGTTCAGCTGTGCACCCTCTTTGAGCGCTACAATCGCGGCGATGCGGGGAAGGAGAAGGCAACATACCTCTAATTTTGGCGGGATGTACAGTTTCCAGCCAATCCAGTTTGGCGCTTGTCGAATGCTGGAATCGAAATTCCTAAACAAGGCGCGGTTGCACAAGGAACCTCACGAACTACCGCACAAGATGGAGGGGTCCACACCCGGTTTAATAGAAATGCGTCGAATTAGACCTAACGTGTGGAGCGCCTGCTTTCTAGTTAGAGAAACCAAAGCAGTCCCCGATACCGACTCGTGGAGCATAAAACTTATTATTTTGTCACCCCTTTTTTTATTTGAAGAAAATGGCGCCAGAGCATGCAAACCACGAAAAGACAAGGACGAGACACAAAACGCTAACTCACAACTAATTTTATTGAAACCAGGCAGCGCCTTTATATGGCGAAGTTTCACTGAAAAAGAAGGAGGAGGGCAGGAAAGATAAAGATATCAAAGCGACCTTCACAGCGAGCACACACGAGCAAGCGGTAACCAAAACAAAAACAAAAAAGTTTACAAAGATTATTTAAGGGCGGCATCTAAGAATTCGAACTCGGATGAAAAAGTGAAACAGATGGGGTGCTGACACACCTATTGCCAAGTTTCCTTATGTGAAAAGCCTCCAGACATTCACGTGCCTTCTTATCTGCGCTTTTGCCAAGAATCTTAGTCTGACTGAATCGTGCCTCGCATCCGTCGAAACCCATAATATGCGCTACCAAATGTGCATATTTATCCTTTAAATCTGATAAATTTCGGGCATGTTCCCCCAAGCGCTCGTTGATGCAACGCCCAGTCTGGCCAACATAGGTCTTCCCACACGTCAAGGGGATAGCATAGACCACTCCTGCGGAACACATGATGAATGGAGACTCATGCCTTATCTGGCAACCCCGCTTTCGTGAGCTACAAATACGGGGGCACAGCTTTTTCAGCTTGTTGGGGGCGGAAAAAACGACAAACCGAAACAAAACGAAGACCCCCCCTTTTTAAGGGGGGGTTTCGGATAAATGAAGACGCATTGGTGCTGCAGCCGCTATACGGGAGCCCCCGGAGATTGGCGACTGACATACCCTCAGTTTTGCTCTCACAAAGCTGCGGTCCAACTGAAGATGCATAAGTCGACGAAATGTCCTAGGCTGATTTTAGGGCAGCGGCTTCAGTCGGCAGGTAACGGTAACGGTAGGCAGGTAAGTGCTCCACACCGCTAAGCGATCGACGTGCAGTAAAATTTTAATGTCAGAGACATCATGCAGGACACTAGAAAGCGAAATGAAAGTTATAATAAATAAAGCTGCAGGCGCTACCAATCCCTGGGGTGTGCAAACCTACACTGCAAAAGCTAATGTTATCAAAACTGCAGTGGTCGGGATGCAAGACACGAACAATGTGCATTTAGGACCTGAGTGTGTTTATTTCTTTTATTCTTTATTTTAGCTGAAAAAAGGAAAGATTGCAGTAAATCAAAGGCAGATGCGAATCTATGAAGGCTAAATTCTATTCCTGCTTTTCTCGTATTGCTCTTCGGTTTTTCTGTAAAGGTAGTGCTTATTCATGTTTCTTTCTGTTTGCTATAGTGGCTCATTGAATGTGTAGCGCTTAGCTGCGGAGCAGAATACGTTGTTCAACGCCTTATGACGACGTAAGGCAGGATGGCGTCTCACGGATTGTGATAGGAGTCGACACGCATGAAAACCATGTCTGCAATGGTTCTATTCTTGCACTTCACTAGGCCCTTGGAATATAGATAGCGCTGGTGTTTTGTCCTTCTCCTGTGTCTCGTCTTTGATTGCGCTGTTTTTCCAATTCGTAAAACATGTACCAACCAGCCCATATTTGCCCTCTTCTGGAGTAGTCCTCCACTGTCTTGACTGACTTCAGCAAGGGAAAGCTTGTGCCAGCTTCGCCGATAACACTGTTACCCTGTTTGTGAAGAGCATTTCGAGAGTGCGATGTCACAAAGAATGAATTCCGTGAAAATTTCCTTTACTTTAGCTGATTTCCTTTTCGAAGGGGCATTTGCCTAGTCTTAACAGGTTGAGTAGTCGTTCGACAAGCTGAGGCATTTGTTTCCAGGTGTTGACTTTTATACCCATGGGCTGAAAGTGCATTAAGGTTCAGGATTGCCGCTGTTGCGTTCTATAGCGTCTTTCCTCGCTGATAATTCTGGCAGATTTTTGCAATAACACCATCTGTCGGGCTAGTTGGTTGCGATCCATATGTATCAGCAGCGCGAACACCACACAGGAAGAAGAAGGAGAAGAAGGTAAAGAGCGCTGAACTTCCAACTTTTATTTGAGCAAAAATTGAACCCGCACTTTTATACACATAGCAAAATTCGCGCCCTCAACCCTGTTTTTCCATTTTTTTTTTTTTTTTCCATTTGCGCACACTCAACCCTGTTTTTTACCTTTTTACCGTGTTCTTGCCTTCTCATGGTTTTAGAAAAATTCGCGCCCTCAACCCTGTTTTTCCATTTTTCCATTCGCGCACACTCAGCCCTGTTTTTACATTGTCTTGTTTTTTCCGCATGTCATTCGTGCTTTTCATGGAAGTCTTTGAATAGTGTGATAGTAGTTATCATTTTGATGCCCTGGACATCGTGTTGGTCCCAATTCGATAGAACGCCTTGATTACCCCCTGGTGGGATTTTACCTGGTATGTGTATAAAAGTGCGGGTTCAATTTTTGCTCAAATAAAAGTTGGAAGTTCAGCGCTCTTTACCTTCTTCTCCTTCTTCTTCCTGTGTGGTGTTCGCGCTGCTGATACATATAGATTTTTGCACACTGTGCAGAATCTGAATATCGTTGGGCCAGTAATATTTGTCTTTATTTCGCAGAGGGTACGTGAAAACGCGTGAAGTGAAGCGCTCTGCAGGTCGTGTGAAGCTTTCAGGACTTCTTCTCGAAGGCTTCTTGGTACAACAACGCGGCTATCGGATGTCTCCGATGCGATGTTCTTTGCGCCTCTCTGCGTGCAGAGGCCCAGGTAGCGCTCTCTACTCTGCCGAATACCGTGCCGGAGGCTGAACTTTGCGATGCCTCCGTTTCTGCCAAAGGCCTTGTCGCCGACATTTTTCCGTGCTCTTCCGTGATTGTACTTCTCTGCTTTGATTCTATTCGTGGTACAAGTTTCGTCTTCAAGCCGTCTCATACTCTTCAGCGCCACTCCTGTCTGCCGCTGCCTTATGCCTTGCTCACTATATCCACCGGCCTCACTGCATTGTGCGTCTCCAACCCGTTTTCAAGCCTCTTTGCTATGCGACGCGGCTAATGCATCGGCATCGTGCAGCTCTTTTATTATGTTCGCATCCACGACACAGCCGCACAATCGCCACCGGTCGTCGTGGATGGCCTCAACTCACCTACTCCTGCGCCCTCCTCATTGTCGACCATCCTATTACTTCGCTCTACTGACGGCACTCTTTTTCCACCTTAGCGAAGCCAGCTTAATGCGATTCTTGAGCTTCGCTCCGCCTTCGATTGTTTTCAATCCCTTTTGGGACGCACGTCGACTGTCGAACATCACATTGACACTGGTGCCCATGCCCCTTGGCGACAGCGCCCATAACGTGTTTCCACCACTGAACGACGTTACTGAAGAACAGGTGGGAACAATGCTTAAAAGCAGAGCTAGTCAGCCCTCCAACAGACCAAGGGCGTCCCCGGTTGTCCTTGTAAAGAAGAAAAATCGGTCTGTTCTGTTCTGCGCTGATCACCGGCGCGTTTGTGGCCCCTCGTTTTTACCCATGACGGCTTTTTCGAGTTTACCGTCATGCCTTTCTGCCGACGTAACGCTCCTGCTACTTTTGAGCGAATGACGCATACAGTTTTGGTGGGCTCAAGTGGAAGACGTACCATTGCTATCTGTATGATATAGCCATCCGTTGGCACGCCTTTGCGACACACCTATGTCGTCTGAAACATGTGTTGACATGACTCCAGCGGTCGGCCAGCATCTGAACTTAAAAAAATGCTCTTTCCTTACCCGTGAACTCACAATTTGAAGTCAGGTTGTGTCGAAAGACGGTGTACGTCCTGACCCCAACAAACTTCGTGCCGTCACTACGTTTCCCGAACCATCCACCACTAAAGAACTGAGCAGCATCCTAGGGCTGTGCTCTAATTTTAGGTATTTTGTTTGCAACTTTGCACCGATTGATGCCCCTTTGACTCAGCTGCTCGGACGCGGTCTATTTTTCGGCTCGGTCAACCCCACGCGACGAAGCCTACAACACATTGTGTCCTCTGCTACCAGCACCTCCCATCTTGCACCTATTCTACCCAACGGCCCCGACAGAAGTCCACATGGATGACAGTGGTGTTGTTCTCAGCGCCATGCTAGCCTAGTGCAAACGTCTGTTCGACGAATATGTAGTTGCAAATGCCAGCCGCACACTTACGAATGCCGAGTCCAACTACTCTGTGACTGAAAAACAAAGCGCCTCGTCATTGTGTGTGCTCTGGACTAGTTTCGCCCTTACGTGTACGGCCATCCGTTCGATGTGTTACGGATCTTCACGCCCTGTGTTAGGGTTTCTTGGTTGAAAGATCCTTCCTGCTGCCAGGCCCGATGGGCGCTGCGTCTGAAAGAATATGACATCCACGTCGTCCACCGGCCGGGCCGCAAGCATGAGGATGCCGATATCTTGTCTTGCTCGCCGCTACCCGCCGAAATTGCCAGCCTCTGCGAAATCAAGACGCTGCGCAATCTCCCGCCGTCGGTGACCTGTCTTCTGAACACCGCGAGCATCCCTGGATCATGACTCTTCTCGACTTTATCTCTGACCCATCGGCGGTTACTCTATGACGCACCCTGCGCCGTCAAATTTCACATTTTTAGATCCGAGATTCGCTGCTATAACACCACAATTATTATTCTGACTGATGAAAATGGGTCCTTGTCAATGCTAGACACATACTTTCCAACATCTCATATTTTCACGCTTTCTTACAATGCGGTCACTCGGACTTTTTCACGACGTACACGCCCCTCCGTCTCCGCTACTACTGGTGTGAAATGTACAATTTTGTTTTGAAATACGTACGCTCGTGCCTTGACTGCCAACGCCTTAAGACACCCAATAACCGCACTGCTGGCGAGTTGCAGCCGCTATGTTGTTCGCCTCGCCCTTTCAACCGCGTTGGCACTGATTTATATGGCCCTGCTTCTGGCAAACGATGGGTCATTGTTGCTGTTGGTCACCCCACGAGGTATGCTAAACCGCCGTGCTCCCTGCTGCTAGGGCCCAGGATGTGGCATGATTTCTTTTTCGGTGGTTAACAGTTAGACACGGCGCACGGCGTGAACTGCTCAGCGACAGAGGCCGCGTCTTCCTGCCTGACATCATCAAAACTCTGCTCCGCGCGTGAAACATCATCCACCGTACTTGCACTACGTACCGCCCTCAGACAAACGGATTCAATGAACGCTTTAACCGCACTCTGGGGGACATGTTGGCTGTGCACGTCGGTTCGAACCACATGAATTGGGACCTTATTCTTCCCTATATTACGTTCGTGCACAGCACTGCTACGAAGTCTACAACAGTGTTTTCTTCCTTGCTTCTCTTTGACCGACATCCCTCCGTTCCCATTAGTTCCCATCATCGGGTCTCTTGTCTGGCTGTGGATCCCTCGCTGTACTCCGGGCCTCTCCCAGAATATTCTCGCTAAGTATCAGGGCCCCTATCGAATTTTGAGGGAAAAATCTCCCGTAAAGTATATTTTTGAGGCGCCAATATTTTTGAGCCCAATTTTCGACACCGCGGCCGTGAAATTGCCAATGTCCAGCGCTTGCACTTGTGCACATGTCTTGCACATGTTTTGTCTGCACCTTAAGTCGCCAGAATGACTCCTCTTCCACCCGGGGGCATTTGTAAAGAAGAAGAGGGGCACACGCGCGAACCGCTTGGCCATTGCCTAGTGCACGCTCCTGGCTGCCCTAGCTTATTTCGGACTGCTGTTGGCCCTGCTACCGTTGAGAAGCTTCTCTAAATATATTGCACCGAACTCACTGAACAAATTTGCCACTTTACGCCTGAAAATACTGTGTCCCTTGCATGCTAGATACAGTACCTTTAATCGACTTTCTGTTGCCAACGCCGTATATTTTGGACCTTTCACAAACGGTATTCTGCGCCACAAAGGCATTTAGGCCATCGTCTATACATATAGGTAGGGTGTGGACACTTCTCTTGTTCGCGCAATTCAGTTGGCGGCAATAAATAAAAAAACAGGAAGATTACGCTTCCATCGTTTTGGCTAGATAACATCGTCGTGTACATCTCCTGAACTTCGTTCCCGATAGATTGGCGTTCTCGCGTCGACATTTGTAAGGCACTTTGCTCCGAGGCCGGACGGTTTCAACGGAAATGGTTCTTTGCTTGGCAAAAGCATTCTTTATGAATAATTCTCGTATAAATATTTGCTACGTGAGTCTTGCAGTCTTATATTGGAAGGAAAGCAGCTGTGAAGGAGCTTTGCACAATATTTCATACTATGCATGATGCTGCGCTTTCAAATTCCGATCGTGCTAAATAAAAAGTGTCGATTCTCAGAGCGATACACACAATCTCGTGAGGGCTGCAATGGTTTAAAGATGCGCACAAAGTGTTTCATCTTAGTTTTTGGAGGCAAAGAAGGCAATATATTTGGTTTGAGTTTTAAGCGGTTTAACGTCCCAAAGCGACTTAGGCTACGAGAGATGTTGTAGTGGAGGGCTCTGGATAATTTCAACTACATCGGGATCTTTAACGTGCGCCTACACCGTACAGCACTCGAACCTCTAGGACTTCTGACACATCTAACCTCTTCAGCCTCCCTCAGGCAGCGTACACGTGCTCTTATTCCCCCGTGTACCTACCCCCTTCCCCCCAACCTATCACGGGTGGAGGAGGTCTCTCTGAGGCGGCTGCGTGTCGGAGTGGCCCTTACGCCTGCTGTTCGCAACCAGTGGAAGAGTGACAAGATTCCTGCGACGCAAAAATGCCCTCACTGCGAGGCACCCGCTTCCGACACCAATGTCCACCACCTACTGTGGACATGTCCCGGAACTTCACTGGTGCGCGCTCGAGTTCTTCAAGAGGCAGGACTGTCTGCAAACAATGACTCTAGTTTGAACGTGTGGGTAACTAAAAACATTTACTCCCGAAACTTATGTGACTTTTTACACGCAACCAGGCTTCATGTATTTCTGTAAGTTATTCTACCCTTCGTGACTAACACCACGTTTTATGCCGCGCGGCACACTCAGCGTCACAAATAAATAAATAAATAACCTCTAGCACTTCGCCTCCATCGATGTGCGAGTGCTGCCGCCGTGATTGAACCCGCGTCTTTTGGGACAGAAGGTGAGCACTAGAACTATTACGCCAACGCGGCGTCTGGGGGCATGGGGAAGAATTTTATTTTTAGAAAAAAGATTAAAATGTTTCACATCAAAGGGTGTGCTCAAGGTAATAAGGATACACCGTTGTGGCTCAGTGGCTTTGCTGCTAGCGTGCTGACAGCGAGGCGGGTGCTTTCTACCACAGCTTCTGGTGCAGGATTTGGAGAGGATGAAATTCTAACGCCTTCGCATAAGCGCGTGGGATTGCATAAGCGTGTGGTACATTTTGAAGCGCTGCATTAGGAGAAATTCTGAGCCTAACACTAAGCGTGTAGTTAACGCCCACAGTTTGCCTTTTCAGATGTACAAGATTAACCAACGTAAGAGGGACTAAGATATCGCTTTTTGTGTTTCTGACTAAAAGTATATATTCCATATCTTCCTCAATGCCCATTACCTCGCTTGAAAAGCGATTGGCCAGGACAGCTTACTGCTTCAGAACTGAATGTTATTCTCAACAAAAAACATGTATACTAGCCCCATCTACCATCCCCAAAAATGTCGCTTAACAGAACTGCTACGACGCACGTTGGATATCGGAAGAATGTGCGCAAAGCTTGATTTATGCGCAGCTAAGAGCCACAGTAGTCTTGAATATACGGCACAGCGTGCCTTTGCACTCCCTGTTTTCTAGCCTAAAAAGGCCAATTTCACTATGCAAGGCCCGTCAGGCTGGATTTGCGGTCGTCTTTAACTTCTCGAACAAAGCATTATAGGGATACATTCAAAGAAATGCCGTCTGAAGACTCGACTAAGCAACGAATGACGGCTGGATTGTCAGAAACTAGCATTCGCCAAAGCGAGCGCTAGCTTCTGTGGAGTATATTCGGCTCTCCATGAATAAATGTTTCACTGCATTTTTTTTCTCTCGTTTCAGGTCAACCACAAAGGTGAAACTAGTTCGCGGTAGTCCCACTGAAACAAAGTGGTTTGTACAAATAATAGCAGAAGCCGACACTGTGAAATATCAAGGTGCACTGGCTTCTGGGCCACAAAACATCAAAACATTCCTAAACGCTCGGGTCCAAACACCCGGGTTCTATTCCAGCGCCATTGAAATGGACGTACAAAATATGCGGGTAGGTTTTTTTGGAATTGTATAAGAGCTAAGAAACCTAAATGAAAGAAATAGCTTGCGTACCGGGTGGAAGTTTATTGGGTAGCGTTTTTTTTTGGCTATAGTAATAGAGCTTTCGATGTTACCACACAAAATTACACATCTTGTTGACATTACATCAAAGAAGCCGTCAAGAAAGTTTCATGGCACCATGGCACCCTGCTGAGGTTTTCATATTTCTTTTGTTCGACAAATGTGCTGAAGGCATTCGCTTAGTAATAAGGATAAGTGTATAGGAGGAAGTTGGAAAAGGCATGTTTACAAGTTTTGCAACATAGCAGCGAGGTTCCTTGATATAGCGAATTGGAATTCTGTACTATAAAGAGCCCGATTTCATAATTTGACCTTAGGCTTGCCTTCCCGAAGAAACGTCTGCGCACAGACGCCCTACCTGGACACGTCTGCCAATGTCACATGTCAAAAATGTCTGGAGAAGCACCTCGGTGGTACTTTTCCGGAAGTTAACAGCGATTTGTCAGTTCACAGGGGACAGAAAAACCCCGTGAAATCCATTTCTGCCTTAGTCCCTCAAGCGGACACCGTATGCTTAAGAATTAGTCGGCAGAATAGAGAAATGGAATGGATGAACTTGTGCCGGTTTTATTTGACTCAGGAATTGAGACTCAGAGATTTAGAACTGGCGCTGGCCTAGGCTAAGCGTGCAGAGGGGGGATTGTTTGATGAGACAGCCTCTGCGAAAGCAACAAAGTGAATATAGTTAAATAGTTGTTCATGACCACGAGAAATGTGTGTACGCACAGAAGCAGGTACTGTGCGAACATGAGTTGGTTTAATTTTTATTGTGTTATCTACGGCCGCAAGCCCTTTCTTGTGTAATGGTCAGGAGGATGTCGGGTTATGTGTGAACTATATTAACTATATTAAAACCAATAAGCGGATCCTCGAGCCTAAGCAATGACATTTTAAATCACTTTAATTTTCTATCCTGGAGGAGCAGGCATGTGCGGAGTGTACATGTCGCAGTAATTCAGATAAATATACATAGGACGCACTGCAAACAGGAGCAGCTCCTTTCTGGGGTACGGATAAATAGTACCCTATGCATGTATCAGCCTCGTGGGTCTCCTGTGCTGTTTAATTGCAGGAAATGATCCGAAAGCGATGTTTCCCAATTCACCGGTTTGCAGCAGGCTACTAATGTACCTGACGTTCATTCCACTCCCTACTCCGCAGTACCTCTCAGTAAACTTGCAAACCGCGAACATCCTCGGACTACGCATTCGAGCCCAGGGTGCCGATGTATGGTCGGGTCCCCTGCGGAGGCAAAGCCGTGTGCTCTGACCTCCGGTTTACGCTGAGTCAGCATGAAGTTAAGTCGTGTGAGACCTGCGGCCTCTCAGGTGTCTAGTGGATTACTCACAACTCTTGTTGCTATAAACACTTGTAAATATCGTGTATATTTGCCTGTTTGGAAATACCCATTAGAATAGGAGATTGTTATCCTAGTTGAGTTGCGACACCCAACACAAGAGGAAAATCCACCGGACTGCTGCCAGACATCGGGTGGCAGCTACCGATATACGGATGTCAACGCCAGGGCTACGCTACCACCGGCCGACCTTTTCTCCTTTCCTCTCTTTTCACCTTCTCTCTCTGTCGAACGCAAAGAATCCTGAGTGTTTCTACCTGATGGATGAGGGGAACAATCTACATTAAAATAAAAAGGGGGAGCACTTATAGAAGCTATTTCCTGCATTTAGTCGTTGTGTGTCTGTCCGTCCGTCCGTCCGTTTGTCTGTCTATCGTTCTGTCTGTCTAACTAAAGCTGGTTCTGTGGCAGGCTGCTTTCCTACCCACGGAGTAGTGGGCTGGTGAGCAGCCTGCACATTGTGTTAGTGGGCAGAATCGTGAGAGGTCACTCGGGAAGAGCGACCTGGATTGCAACCTGAGCGACCCAAGTCATACCGATGAGAGCATCTGCCATAAAAGGGCAGCAACGCATCACTTGACCCCTGCACCACGGCGCCAGGGGTGGTAGGAAGACTCCCTGGAAAATATGAATGGAGAGTATGACCAATTCCGCGTATAAGGACATTAACCCGACATCGCAATCCGAATTGCTACCCGTGAACACTGGATCTGATCAACGGAGCCAAAGCGGAAACCGAATTGCTAGCGCGCCTAGTTCGCATATGGCCTGACTAGGTTTGAGGGGAAAAGGCCTCCAGCAGGTTCGAGCGTCCTCCGAGGTGGGGCCCCGGAGGATCCAGAAAATCGTCCCAGACCGAGCACGTCTGTAGATATAAGAAAAATGGTTTTACTTAAAACAGGAGAGGAGTCACTGATGGGTAGGGAGCTGTGCGGCCGAGGGTCGCGGAGTGGCTCTGGTGTGAGATTCCGCTGCCCGTCGCCTTCTAGAAAGGCGCCGGGGCCAAGTACCTCCGCAGGGCTGTTCTCCCTGCGGCCGGAAGTCGGGCGCGGAGCACCAGCACCGGTGGCCCTGAAGACGCACCACCAGAGAGGAGACGGCCGCCCAGGTCTGGACATCCGGGCACGGCCAGGAAGGCACCCTTTCACAGCAAGGGGGTCCCAGCCACGGGACGGCAGGCACGATCCGACAGCAAGGCCGGCAGGATCTCCGGGCAGGCATCACCTGTCTGTGCCCGGCACGGCGCCCACTCTCCGAGGCAGCAAGAGGCAGGCGGAAGACAGGAGACAGCAGGCTCCTGGTGGCAGCCTGGCGAACTAAGACTGGGCGAGGACAGCTTCCCCAGGCCTGGTCACCCGGGTTCCAGCGGAGCAGGCGAGGAGCAGGCGAGGTCACGGCTGAACGGCTTCTGGAACCCGGGTGACCAGGCCTGGGGAAGCTGTCCTCGCCCAGTCTTAGTTCGCCAGGCTGCCACCAGGAGCCTGCTGTCTCCTGTCTTCCGCCTGCCTCTTGCTGCCTCGGAGAGTGGGCGCCGTGCCGGGCACAGACAGGTGATGCCTGCCCGGAGATCCTGCCGGCCTTGCTGTCGGATCGTGCCTGCCGTCCCGTGGCTGGGACCCCCTGCTGTGAAAGGGTGCCTTCCTGGCCGTGCCCGGATGTCCAGACCTGGGCGGCCGTCTCCTCTCTGGTGGTGCGTCTTCAGGGCCACCGGTGCTGGTGCTCCGCGCCCGACTTCCGGCCGCAGGGAGAACAGCCCTGCGGAGGTACTTGGCCCCGGCGCCTTTCTAGAAGGCGACGGGCAGCGGAATCTCACACCAGAGCCACTCCGCGACCCTCGGCCGCACAGCTCCCTACCCATCAGTGACTCCTCTCCTGTTTTAAGTAAAACCATTTTTCTTATATCTACAGACGTGCTCGGTCTGGGACGATTTTCTGGATCCTCCGGGGCCCCACCTCGGAGGACGCTCGAACCTGCTGGAGGCCTTTTCCCCTCAAACCTAGTCAGGCCATATGCGAACTAGGCGCGCTAGCAATTCGGTTTCCGCTTTGGCTCCGTTGATCAGATCCAGTGTTCACGGGTAGCAATTCGGATTGCGATGTCGGGTTAATGTCCTTATACGCGGAATTGGTCATACTCTCCATTCATATTTTCCAGGGAGTCTTCCTACCACCCCTGGCGCCGTGGTGCAGGGGTCAAGTGATGCGTTGCTGCCCTTTTATGGCAGATGCTCTCATCGGTATGACTTGGGTCGCTCAGGTTGCAATCCAGGTCGCTCTTCCCGAGTGACCTCTCACGATTCTGCCCACTAACACAATGTGCAGGCTGCTCACCAGCCCACTACTCCGTGGGTAGGAAAGCAGCCTGCCACAGAACCAGCTTTAGTTAGACAGACAGAACGATAGACAGACAAACGGACGGACGGACGGACAGACACACAACGACTAAATGCAGGAAATAGCTTCTATAAGTGCTCCCCCTTTTTATTTTAATGTAGATTGTTCCCCTCATCCATCAGGTAGAAACACTCAGGATTCTTTGCGTTCGACAGAGAGAGAAGGTGAAAAGAGAGGAAAGGAGAAAAGGTCGGCCGGTGGTAGCGTAGCCCTGGCGTTGACATCCGTATATCGGTAGCTGCCACCCGATGTCTGGCAGCAGTCCGGTGGATTTTCCTCTTGTGTTGGGTGTCGCAACTCAACTAGGATAACAATCTCCTATTCTAATGGGTATTTCCAAACAGGCAAATATACACGATATTTACAAGTGTTTATAGCAACAAGAGTTGTGAGTAATCCACTAGACACCTGAGAGGCCGCAGGTCTCACACGACTTAACTTCATGCTGACTCAGCGTAAACCGGAGGTCAGAGCACACGGCTTTGCCTCCGCAGGGGACCCGACCATACATCGGCACCCTGGGCTCGAATGCGTAGTCCGAGGATGTTCGCGGTTTGCAAGTTTACTGAGAGGTACTGCGGAGTAGGGAGTGGAATGAACGTCAGGTACATTAGTAGCCTGCTGCAAACCGGTGAATTGGGAAACATCGCTTTCGGATCATTTCCTGCAATTAAACAGCACAGGAGACCCACGAGGCTGATACATGCATAGGGTACTATTTATCCGTACCCCAGAAAGGAGCTGCTCCTGTTTGCAGTGCGTCCTATGTATATTTATCTGAATTACTGCGACATGTACACTCCGCACATGCCTGCTCCTCCAGGATAGAAAATTAAAGTGATTTAAAATGTCATTGCTTAGGCTCGAGGATCCGCTTATTGGTTTTAATATAGTTAATATAGTTCACACATAACCCGACATCCTCCTGACCATTACACAAGAAAGGGCTTGCGGCCGTAGATAACACAATAAAAATTAAACCAACTCATGTTCGCACAGTACCTGCTTCTGTGCGTACACACATTTCTCGTGGTCATGAACAACTATTTAACTATATTCACTTTGTTGCTTTCACAGAGGCTGTCTCATCAAACAATCCCCCCTCTGCACGCTTAGCCTAGGCCAGCGCCAGTTCTAAATCTCTGAGTCTCAATTCCTGAGTCAAATAAAACCGGCACAAGTTCATCCATTCCATTTCTCTATTCTGCCGACTAATTCTTAAGCATACGGTGTCCGCTTGAGGGACTAAGGCAGAAATGGATTTCACGGGGTTTTTCTGTCCCCTGTGAACTGACAAATCGCTGTTAACTTCCGGAAAAGTACCACTGAGGTGCTTCTCCAGACATTTTTGACATGTGACATTGGCAGACGTGTCCAGGTAGGGCGTCTGTGCGCAGACGTTTCTTCGGGAAGGCAAGCCTAAGGTCAAATTATGAAATCGGGCTCTTTATAGTACAGAATTCCAATTCGCTATATCAAGGAACCTCGCTGCTATGTTGCAAAACTTGTAAACATGCCTTTTCCAACTTCCTCCTATACACTTATCCTTATTACTAAGCGAATGCCTTCAGCACATTTGTCGAACAAAAGAAATATGAAAACCTCAGCAGGGTGCCATGGTGCCATGAAACTTTCTTGACGGCTTCTTTGATGTAATGTCAACAAGATGTGTAATTTTGTGTGGTAACATCGAAAGCTCTATTACTATAGCCAAAAAAAACGCTACCCAATAAACTTCCACCCGGTACGCAAGCTATTTCTTTCATTTAGGTTTCTTAGCTCTTATACAATTCCAAAAAAACCTACCCGCATATTTTGTACGTCCATTTCAATGGCGCTGGAATAGAACCCGGGTGTTTGGACCCGAGCGTTTAGGAATGTTTTGATGTTTTGTGGCCCAGAAGCCAGTGCACCTTGATATTTCACAGTGTCGGCTTCTGCTATTATTTGTACAAACCACTTTGTTTCAGTGGGACTACCGCGAACTAGTTTCACCTTTGTGGTTGACCTGAAACGAGAGAAAAAAAATGCAGTGAAACATTTATTCATGGAGAGCCGAATATACTCCACAGAAGCTAGCGCTCGCTTTGGCGAATGCTAGTTTCTGACAATCCAGCCGTCATTCGTTGCTTAGTCGAGTCTTCAGACGGCATTTCTTTGAATGTATCCCTATAATGCTTTGTTCGAGAAGTTAAAGACGACCGCAAATCCAGCCTGACGGGCCTTGCATAGTGAAATTGGCCTTTTTAGGCTAGAAAACAGGGAGTGCAAAGGCACGCTGTGCCGTATATTCAAGACTACTGTGGCTCTTAGCTGCGCATAAATCAAGCTTTGCGCACATTCTTCCGATATCCAACGTGCGTCGTAGCAGTTCTGTTAAGCGACATTTTTGGGGATGGTAGATGGGGCTAGTATACATGTTTTTTGTTGAGAATAACATTCAGTTCTGAAGCAGTAAGCTGTCCTGGCCAATCGCTTTTCAAGCGAGGTAATGGGCATTGAGGAAGATATGGAATATATACTTTTAGTCAGAAACACAAAAAGCGATATCTTAGTCCCTCTTACGTTGGTTAATCTTGTACATCTGAAAAGGCAAACTGTGGGCGTTAACTACACGCTTAGTGTTAGGCTCAGAATTTCTCCTAATGCAGCGCTTCAAAATGTACCACACGCTTATGCAATCCCACGCGCTTATGCGAAGGCGTTAGAATTTCATCCTCTCCAAATCCTGCACCAGAAGCTGTGGTAGAAAGCACCCGCCTCGCTGTCAGCACGCTAGCAGCAAAGCCACTGAGCCACAACGGTGTATCCTTATTACCTTGAGCACACCCTTTGATGTGAAACATTTTAATCTTTTTTCTAAAAATAAAATTCTTCCCCATGCCCCCAGACGCCGCGTTGGCGTAATAGTTCTAGTGCTCACCTTCTGTCCCAAAAGACGCGGGTTCAATCACGGCGGCAGCACTCGCACATCGATGGAGGCGAAGTGCTAGAGGTTATTTATTTATTTATTTGTGACGCTGAGTGTGCCGCGCGGCATAAAACGTGGTGTTAGTCACGAAGGGTAGAATAACTTACAGAAATACATGAAGCCTGGTTGCGTGTAAAAAGTCACATAAGTTTCGGGAGTAAATGTTTTTAGTTACCCACACGTTCAAACTAGAGTCATTGTTTGCAGACAGTCCTGCCTCTTGAAGAACTCGAGCGCGCACCAGTGAAGTTCCGGGACATGTCCACAGTAGGTGGTGGACATTGGTGTCGGAAGCGGGTGCCTCGCAGTGAGGGCATTTTTGCGTCGCAGGAATCTTGTCACTCTTCCACTGGTTGCGAACAGCAGGCGTAAGGGCCACTCCGACACGCAGCCGCCTCAGAGAGACCTCCTCCACCCGTGATAGGTTGGGGGGAAGGGGGTAGGTACACGGGGGAATAAGAGCACGTGTACGCTGCCTGAGGGAGGCTGAAGATGTTAGATGTGTCAGAAGTCCTAGAGGTTCGAGTGCTGTACGGTGTAGGCGCACGTTAAAGATCCCGATGTAGTTGAAATTATCCAGAGCCCTCCACTACAACATCTCTCGTAGCCTAAGTCGCTTTGGGACGTTAAACCGCTTAAAACTCAAACCAAATATATTGCCTTCTTTGCCTCCAAAAACTAAGATGAAACACTTTGTGCGCATCTTTAAACCATTGCAGCCCTCACGAGATTGTGTGTATCGCTCTGAGAATCGACACTTTTTATTTAGCACGATCGGAATTTGAAAGCGCAGCATCATGCATAGTATGAAATATTGTGCAAAGCTCCTTCACAGCTGCTTTCCTTCCAATATAAGACTGCAAGACTCACGTAGCAAATATTTATACGAGAATTATTCATAAAGAATGCTTTTGCCAAGCAAAGAACCATTTCCGTTGAAACCGTCCGGCCTCGGAGCAAAGTGCCTTACAAATGTCGACGCGAGAACGCCAATCTATCGGGAACGAAGTTCAGGAGATGTACACGACGATGTTATCTAGCCAAAACGATGGAAGCGTAATCTTCCTGTTTTTTTATTTATTGCCGCCAACTGAATTGTGCGAACAAGAGAAGTGTCCACACCCTACCTATATGTATAGACGATGGCCTAAATGCCTTTGTGGCGCAGAATACCGTTTGTGAAAGGTCCAAAATATACGGCGTTGGCAACAGAAAGTCGATTAAAGGTACTGTATCTAGCATGCAAGGGACACAGTATTTTCAGGCGTAAAGTGGCAAATTTGTTCAGTGAGTTCGGTGCAATATATTTAGAGAAGCTTCTCAACGGTAGCAGGGCCAACAGCAGTCCGAAATAAGCTAGGGCAGCCAGGAGCGTGCACTAGGCAATGGCCAAGCGGTTCGCGCGTGTGCCCCTCTTCTTCTTTACAAATGCCCCCGGGTGGAAGAGGAGTCATTCTGGCGACTTAAGGTGCAGACAAAACATGTGCAAGACATGTGCACAAGTGCAAGCGCTGGACATTGGCAATTTCACGGCCGCGGTGTCGAAAATTGGGCTCAAAAATATTGGCGCCTCAAAAATATACTTTACGGGAGATTTTTCCCTCAAAATTCGATAGGGGCCCTGATACTTAGCGAGAATATTCTGGGAGAGGCCCGGAGTACAGCGAGGGATCCACAGCCAGACAAGAGACCCGATGATGGGAACTAATGGGAACGGAGGGATGTCGGTCAAAGAGAAGCAAGGAAGAAAACACTGTTGTAGACTTCGTAGCAGTGCTGTGCACGAACGTAATATAGGGAAGAATAAGGTCCCAATTCATGTGGTTCGAACCGACGTGCACAGCCAACATGTCCCCCAGAGTGCGGTTAAAGCGTTCATTGAATCCGTTTGTCTGAGGGCGGTACGTAGTGCAAGTACGGTGGATGATGTTTCACGCGCGGAGCAGAGTTTTGATGATGTCAGGCAGGAAGACGCGGCCTCTGTCGCTGAGCAGTTCACGCCGTGCGCCGTGTCTAACTGTTAACCACCGAAAAAGAAATCATGCCACATCCTGGGCCCTAGCAGCAGGGAGCACGGCGGTTTAGCATACCTCGTGGGGTGACCAACAGCAACAATGACCCATCGTTTGCCAGAAGCAGGGCCATATAAATCAGTGCCAACGCGGTTGAAAGGGCGAGGCGAACAACATAGCGGCTGCAACTCGCCAGCAGTGCGGTTATTGGGTGTCTTAAGGCGTTGGCAGTCAAGGCACGAGCGTACGTATTTCAAAACAAAATTGTACATTTCACACCAGTAGTAGCGGAGACGGAGGGGCGTGTACGTCGTGAAAAAGTCCGAGTGACCGCATTGTAAGAAAGCGTGAAAATATGAGATGTTGGAAAGTATGTGTCTAGCATTGACAAGGACCCATTTTCATCAGTCAGAATAATAATTGTGGTGTTATAGCAGCGAATCTCGGATCTAAAAATGTGAAATTTGACGGCGCAGGGTGCGTCATAGAGTAACCGCCGATGGGTCAGAGATAAAGTCGAGAAGAGTCATGATCCAGGGATGCTCGCGGTGTTCAGAAGACAGGTCACCGACGGCGGGAGATTGCGCAGCGTCTTGATTTCGCAGAGGCTGGCAATTTCGGCGGGTAGCGGCGAGCAAGACAAGATATCGGCATCCTCATGCTTGCGGCCCGGCCGGTGGACGACGTGGATGTCATATTCTTTCAGACGCAGCGCCCATCGGGCCTGGCAGCAGGAAGGATCTTTCAACCAAGAAACCCTAACACAGGGCGTGAAGATCCGTAACACATCGAACGGATGGCCGTACACGTAAGGGCGAAACTAGTCCAGAGCACACACAATGACGAGGCGCTTTGTTTTTCAGTCACAGAGTAGTTGGACTCGGCATTCGTAAGTGTGCGGCTGGCATTTGCAACTACATATTCGTCGAACAGACGTTTGCACTAGGCTAGCATGGCGCTGAGAACAACACCACTGTCATCCATGTGGACTTCTGTCGGGGCCGTTGGGTAGAATAGGTGCAAGATGGGAGGTGCTGGTAGCAGAGGACACAATGTGTTGTAGGCTTCGTCGCGTGGGGTTGACCGAGCCGAAAAATAGACCGCGTCCGAGCAGCTGAGTCAAAGGGGCATCAATCGGTGCAAAGTTGCAAACAAAATACCTAAAATTAGAGCACAGCCCTAGGATGCTGCTCAGTTCTTTAGTGGTGGATGGTTCGGGAAACGTAGTGACGGCACGAAGTTTGTTGGGGTCAGGACGTACACCGTCTTTCGACACAACCTGACTTCAAATTGTGAGTTCACGGGTAAGGAAAGAGCATTTTTTTAAGTTCAGATGCTGGCCGACCGCTGGAGTCATGTCAACACATGTTTCAGACGACATAGGTGTGTCGCAAAGGCGTGCCAACGGATGGCTATATCATACAGATAGCAATGGTACGTCTTCCACTTGAGCCCACCAAAACTGTATGCGTCATTCGCTCAAAAGTAGCAGGAGCGTTACGTCGGCAGAAAGGCATGACGGTAAACTCGAAAAAGCCGTCATGGGTAAAAACGAGGGGCCACAAACGCGCCGGTGATCAGCGCAGAACAGAACAGACCGATTTTTCTTCTTTACAAGGACAACCGGGGACGCCCTTGGTCTGTTGGAGGGCTGACTAGCTCTGCTTTTAAGCATTGTTCCCACCTGTTCTTCAGTAACGTCGTTCAGTGGTGGAAACACGTTATGGGCGCTGTCGCCAAGGGGCATGGGCACCAGTGTCAATGTGATGTTCGACAGTCGACGTGCGTCCCAAAAGGGATTGAAAACAATCGAAGGCGGAGCGAAGCTCAAGAATCGCATTAAGCTGGCTTCGCTAAGGTGGAAAAAGAGTGCCGTCAGTAGAGCGAAGTAATAGGATGGTCGACAATGAGGAGGGCGCAGGAGTAGGTGAGTTGAGGCCATCCACGACGACCGGTGGCGATTGTGCGGCTGTGTCGTGGATGCGAACATAATAAAAGAGCTGCACGATGCCGATGCATTAGCCGCGTCGCATAGCAAAGAGGCTTGAAAACGGGTTGGAGACGCACAATGCAGTGAGGCCGGTGGATATAGTGAGCAAGGCATAAGGCAGCGGCAGACAGGAGTGGCGCTGAAGAGTATGAGACGGCTTGAAGACGAAACTTGTACCACGAATAGAATCAAAGCAGAGAAGTACAATCACGGAAGAGCACGGAAAAATGTCGGCGACAAGGCCTTTGGCAGAAACGGAGGCATCGCAAAGTTCAGCCTCCGGCACGGTATTCGGCAGAGTAGAGAGCGCTACCTGGGCCTCTGCACGCAGAGAGGCGCAAAGAACATCGCATCGGAGACATCCGATAGCCGCGTTGTTGTACCAAGAAGCCTTCGAGAAGAAGTCCTGAAAGCTTCACACGACCTGCAGAGCGCTTCACTTCACGCGTTTTCACGTACCCTCTGCGAAATAAAGACAAATATTACTGGCCCAACGATATTCAGATTCTGCACAGTGTGCAAAAATCTATATGTATCAGCAGCGCGAACACCACACAGGAAGAAGAAGGAGAAGAAGGTAAAGAGCGCTGAACTTCCAACTTTTATTTGAGCAAAAATTGAACCCGCACTTTTATACACATACCAGGTAAAATCCCACCAGGGGGTAATCAAGGCGTTCTATCGAATTGGGACCAACACGATGTCCAGGGCATCAAAATGATAACTACTATCACACTATTCAAAGACTTCCATGAAAAGCACGAATGACATGCGGAAAAAACAAGACAATGTAAAAACAGGGCTGAGTGTGCGCGAATGGAAAAATGGAAAAACAGGGTTGAGGGCGCGAATTTTTCTAAAACCATGAGAAGGCAAGAACACGGTAAAAAGGTAAAAAACAGGGTTGAGTGTGCGCAAATGGAAAAAAAAAAAAAAAATGGAAAAACAGGGTTGAGGGCGCGAATTTTGCTATGTGTATAAAAGTGCGGGTTCAATTTTTGCTCAAATAAAAGTTGGAAGTTCAGCGCTCTTTACCTTCTTCTCCTTCTTCTTCCTGTGTGGTGTTCGCGCTGCTGATACATATGGATCGCAACCAACTAGCCCGACAGATGGTGTTATTGCAAAAATCTGCCAGAATTATCAGCGAGGAAAGACGCTATAGAACGCAACAGCGGCAATCCTGAACCTTAATGCACTTTCAGCCCATGGGTATAAAAGTCAACACCTGGAAACAAATGCCTCAGCTTGTCGAACGACTACTCAACCTGTTAAGACTAGGCAAATGCCCCTTCGAAAAGGAAATCAGCTAAAGTAAAGGAAATTTTCACGGAATTCATTCTTTGTGACATCGCACTCTCGAAATGCTCTTCACAAACAGGGTAACAGTGTTATCGGCGAAGCTGGCACAAGCTTTCCCTTGCTGAAGTCAGTCAAGACAGTGGAGGACTACTCCAGAAGAGGGCAAATATGGGCTGGTTGGTACATGTTTTACGAATTGGAAAAACAGCGCAATCAAAGACGAGACACAGGAGAAGGACAAAACACCAGCGCTATCTATATTCCAAGGGCCTAGTGAAGTGCAAGAATAGAACCATTGCAGACATGGTTTTCATGCGTGTCGACTCCTATCACAATCCGTGAGACGCCATCCTGCCTTACGTCGTCATAAGGCGTTGAACAACGTATTCTGCTCCGCAGCTAAGCGCTACACATTCAATGAGCCACTATAGCAAACAGAAAGAAACATGAATAAGCACTACCTTTACAGAAAAACCGAAGAGCAATACGAGAAAAGCAGGAATAGAATTTAGCCTTCATAGATTCGCATCTGCCTTTGATTTACTGCAATCTTTCCTTTTTTCAGCTAAAATAAAGAATAAAAGAAATAAACACACTCAGGTCCTAAATGCACATTGTTCGTGTCTTGCATCCCGACCACTGCAGTTTTGATAACATTAGCTTTTGCAGTGTAGGTTTGCACACCCCAGGGATTGGTAGCGCCTGCAGCTTTATTTATTATAACTTTCATTTCGCTTTCTAGTGTCCTGCATGATGTCTCTGACATTAAAATTTTACTGCACGTCGATCGCTTAGCGGTGTGGAGCACTTACCTGCCTACCGTTACCGTTACCTGCCGACTGAAGCCGCTGCCCTAAAATCAGCCTAGGACATTTCGTCGACTTATGCATCTTCAGTTGGACCGCAGCTTTGTGAGAGCAAAACTGAGGGTATGTCAGTCGCCAATCTCCGGGGGCTCCCGTATAGCGGCTGCAGCACCAATGAGTCTTCATTTATCCGAAACCCCCCCTTAAAAAGGGGGGGTCTTCGTTTTGTTTCGGTTTGTCGTTTTTTCCGCCCCCAACAAGCTGAAAAAGCTGTGCCCCCGTATTTGTAGCTCACGAAAGCGGGGTTGCCAGATAAGGCACGAGTCTCCATTCATCATGTGTTCCGCAGGAGTGGTCTATGCTATCCCCTTGACGTGTGGGAAGACCTATGTTGGCCAGACTGGGCGTTGCATCAACGAGCGCTTGGGGGAACATGCCCGAAATTTATCAGATTTAAAGGATAAATATGCACATTTGGTAGCGCATATTATGGGTTTCGACGGATGCGAGGCACGATTCAGTCAGACTAAGATTCTTGGCAAAAGCGCAGATAAGAAGGCACGTGAATGTCTGGAGGCTTTTCACATAAGGAAACTTGGCAATAGGTGTGTCAGCACCCCATCTGTTTCACTTTTTCATCCGAGTTCGAATTCTTAGATGCCGCCCTTAAATAATCTTTGTAAACTTTTTTGTTTTTGTTTTGGTTACCGCTTGCTCGTGTGTGCTCGCTGTGAAGGTCGCTTTGATATCTTTATCTTTCCTGCCCTCCTCCTTCTTTTTCAGTGAAACTTCGCCATATAAAGGCGCTGCCTGGTTTCAATAAAATTAGTTGTGAGTTAGCGTTTTGTGTCTCGTCCTTGTCTTTTCGTGGTTTGCATGCTCTGGCGCCATTTTCTTCAAATAAAAAAAGGGGTGACAAAATAATAAGTTTTATGCTCCACGAGTCGGTATCGGGGACTGCTTTGGTTTCTCTAACTAGAAAGCAGGCGCTCCACACGTTAGGTCTAATTCGACGCATTTCTATTAAACCGGGTGTGGACCCCTCCATCTTGTGCGGTAGTTCGTGAGGTTCCTTGTGCAACCGCGCCTTGTTTAGGAATTTCGATTCCAGCATTCGACAAGCGCCAAACTGGATTGGCTGGAAACTGTACATCCCGCCAAAATTAGAGGTATGTTGCCTTCTCCTTCCCCGCATCGCCGCGATTGTAGCGCTCAAAGAGGGTGCACAGCTGAACACTCTCGGTGAGTTGGTGCAACAGGTGCGCGCTGCTCTTAGGCTTGAGTCTAGCCTTTCACGCGCAACGTATACTCATAGTTCTTATCGTTTGTCACAGTGCACCCTTCCGAAGCCCCTGCAAGTTCTTCCTCCTTGGCAGTCACTACAAACGAATGGTACGGCAAAACAGCGCTGACGGACGGGACGGAAGAAGGCGAGACACACACATGCGCTGAACTAACAACCAAATGGTTTATTGCGAAAGAGGGGGCAATATAAAGCATAGAAGGGAAGAAGAAATGCGATGCAAACATGACATGGCATACATTCGGGATATCATCACTGATTAAGAAAAGCGATCTCCTGAAAAGCGATCTCGCTGTTTTGCCTTACCATTCAACATGAACCAACCAGCCCGACTCAGCTCTCTCCTTGAGTACAAACGAGCGACAATAAACCGTCTGATATACGTCGACCAACATCAACTCGTGCGGCGTCGTCGCTTCGCGACCGAATTGCTGAAGATGCTCGTCTGCCGAATGCCTCTCGGTAGACGCAAGTATCCGGGACTGCGGGGCGACAACTGCAGTTTACTGCCCTTCCAAGCCTGCCCTTAATAAGACGTGGAAGTTTCGACTCCCGAAACCTCCTTCTGTGCTGAGTTGACTGCTATTAAATTCCTATTGCGATGTGGCCGCCATTCCCATGCTCCCTATTGCTTCTATTCACATCTCCACCGGCACCGTATAATTAACGCGCCCTCTACGACGACGCTTCAGTTGCAGGTGAGAAATTTCTGCATCATCTGTCAGCACTAATGCGCCAGCCTTTTCATTCTGAGTGGACACACTTGGTCGCTTCAGCTCTTAAAGCATTGCAGACTTTACGACATGCTAACAGACAGCAACCACGTCATTGCCTCTGCTCCCAAACCAGGATGATGCCATCCTCCTCAAGAAGTACTTTGATTTGGGCTAGGTGGTTCATATCTTGAAAGTAGTTCGGACGGCGCGAAATCAACAAAGACAAAGGAGACACAAACACAACAGGACGGGCGCCAACTTGCAACTGAAGTTTATTGCACCAGACCCCTACATTTTATGCATCACCCGAGCCATATCTCGCAAGCCTATCACACAACAAAACGAAATTGTCATCAAAAGTCCGAACACCGGAAGTAGGCGCTACTATTACAGACAGATATGCGTTCTGCACTATACACATGATAACATTTTCCTTATTTTATCTCAAGATTATAAGAGCGCGCAACCCACATGAGAGCAATTCATTCTCAAAAGAAATACACACGCTTGAACAAGGCAACCAGAGCGCAAACTCAACAATCCTGATTTAACACAAACTGTGAAATGAATTCAATAAATAAATAGCAGCGCAAGGAGACAAGGACAAGAAGAGACAACAAGGACGGCGCTGACGTCAGCGCCGTCCTTGTTGTCTCTTCTTGTCCTTGTCTCCTTGCGCTGCTATTTATTTATTGAAGTCATGTACCAACACGCCCAATTTTCCGCGTTTGTGAAATGAAAGAATGACCAACAACAAACGCGGAAAAGTTTTGGTGGACATGAAAACTTAAACCTTCGAGGAAACCTCCCAGCGTCAATGAACTATTTCTAGCGTCAAAATCATTGAGAAAACCTCCCAGCGTCAAAGATGAAATTTGTAAACGTTAAAATCTAAAGACAGCCTTCGAGAAAAGCCACCTCAGCGTCACTAATTAAAATTGAAGGCCTACTCACGCATGCGCTTCCCGCTTTCTTAATAAAAAATGCCTCCACTACTTCCCGCTCAAATCTGTCTTTACCGCTCTTCAAAAAAACCGTTTTGCTCAATTCCGGACTACACCCTTTGCAAGTCTTGCAGTGGTCTGCAAGGAAACTTCCATGTTTTTGGCGCACATTCCGCATGTGTTCGCTGGCACGTTCATTAAAACATCGACCAGTTTGCCCTATGTACACAAGACCGCAGCTTAGAGGAATCTGATATACCACTTGTGATCTGCATTTCGTGAACTGTTTTTGATGTTTAATAGGGCAAACCGGTCGTTTCTTCTCCTGTTTTGACATAGTGCAAGTTGTCAAAGATTTGCACTATGTCAAAACAGGAGAAGAAACGACCGGTTTGCCCTATTAAACATCAAAAACAGTTCACGAAATGCAGATCACAAGTGGTATATCAGATTCCTCTAAGCTGCGTTCTTGTGTACATAGGGCAAACCGGTCGATGTTTTAATGAGCGTGCCAGCGAACACATGCGGAATGTGCGCCAAAAACATGGAAGTTTCCTTGCAGACCACTGCAAGACTTGCAAAGGGTGTAGTCCGGAATTGAGCAAAACGGTTTTAAGCATGAAATGCTTTTAGCCCCCGTTGTCGGCAGTGTGGTGACGTCACGCCGAGACCGAGAGCCATCATCCGGGCACTGAAATCCAGATATCCGGGCACTGAAATCCAGTCATCCGGGCACTGAAATCCAGTCATCCGGGCACTGAATTCCAGTCATCCGGGCACTGAAATCCAGTCATCCGGGCACTGAAATCCAGTCATCCGGGCACTGAATTTCAGTCATCCGGGCTCTGAAACGAGAACATCCGGGCACCGTACGAGACTTAGCGAGATTTAACGAGACTCCGTAAGCCCTCCTACGCGACCGGCATGCAAGCGCTGGTTGGTCTCCAAACGAGACAAAAAATAACTGCTGCCAGTGCCTTCTCAATGTTTATCAAGATATCAGTGGAGCTGTGGGTTTGATAACGCACGGAATTATAATTTCCGATTTCTAATAACGCGTGCAAAAACCACATAAATTGCATGTTGCACTTCGTTGTCGTACGTGATCCGGGGGAGAAGCGCTGCGTTCAAAGGGCAAGGCATCGTGCCGAACGGGTGGTGGCGTTCCTCCCTTCCTTTACGGTGCGGTTCGGGTGTCCACCGAGATGGCAGAGAATTACTGCGCCATTTCCTTTCCTCAAAAAACCTTGCGTTCAAATGACAAGGCATCGCGCTGAACGGGTGGTGGCGTTCCTCCCTTCCTGTACGGTGCGGTTCGGGTGTCCACCGAGATGACATTAGGCCCGTAAACATTTCATGCTTACTCTACTCTCGGTTACGGGAGAGGCAGAGAATTTTTTTTTGAAGAGCGGTAAAGACAGATTTGAGCGGGAAGTAGTGGAGGCATTTTTTATTAAGAAAGCGGGAAGCGCATGCGTGAGTAGGCCTTCAATTTCAATTAGTGACGCTGAGGTGGCTTTTCTCGAAGGCTGTCTTTAGATTTTAACGTTTACAAATTTCATCTTTGACGCTGGGAGGTTTTCTCAATGATTTTGACGCTAGAAATAGTTCATTGACGCTGGGAGGTTTCCTCGAAGGTTTAAGTTTTCATGTCCACCAAAACTTTTCCGCGTTTGTTGTTGGTCATTCTTTCATTTTACAGTTTGTGTTAAATCAGGATTGTTGAGTTTGCGCTCTGGTTGCCTTGTTCAAGCGTGTGTATTTCTTTTGAGAATGAATTGCTTTCATGTGGGTTGCGCGCTCTTATAATCTTGAGATAAAATAAGGAAAATGTTATCATGTGTATAGTGCGGAACGCATATCTGTCTGTAATAGTAGCGCCTACTTCCGGTGTTCGGACTTTTGATGACAATTTCGTTTTGTTGTGTGATAGGCTTGCGAGATATGGCTCGGGTGATGCATAAAATGTAGGGGTCTGGTGCAATAAACTTCAGTTGCAAGTTGGCGCCCCTCCTGTTGTGTTTGTGTCTCCTTTGTCTTTGTTGTTTTCGCGCCGTCCGAACTACTTTCAAGCCATCCTCCTATTAGCGGCGAAGGAGCACCTCTAACGACGGACACTTGCTCTCACCCCTCCCTGAGCGGTAACCCTTCCCCTGGTCTTACCCGCGCACAGCAGGTCGCAGTTCACAGGATTCGGATCACGGTTGCCCTCACTCTTGCAGTAACTCGAAAGATTCCTGAATTTCGTTTCACAGCCCCGCCCTGGGTGTCCAGTCTTCAATCCCCAGAACACACAGGTCGATTTCCACCACCTGATCTGAGATTGAAGCCAACGAGAATCCGGCACCTGCCGGCAGTGGCTCTGGCAGACCAGTCCTTCGGATACACTACTTGGACGCAGGGAACTCATCATTGGTCACTCCTCGCCTTCATAAGAACGATCAGCGTACTTTAATTGTTTTACCACCCTTTTCTTTCAGCTATCATTAAATATCTGATTAATAACCTCAAGCAAAAAATAACGGTTAAAAATTAGACATCTGCAGGCGTCTTGTGCCTTTTGATTTGCCTTCGCTTCATTTCAATCTCTACCAATGGTGGCGCCCGCCAGTAAATTAAGGAATCAGCGATGATGTCACACTGATCCTAGAAGAACCACTCTCATCATGCCAACTCCATAACGCGCCACGCGCTTAGGCCATGATGGCTTTCTTGTGCTGACGCCGGCCATTTACGGAGAGCGGCTAAGTATTCTACACGCCATACTATCGGCGCTAATCCCGTTTCGGGAAACTCTACGCTGCGCATCCAATTTTCTGAGCATGCTGTCTGCGGTTCGGCAGGGCAGGATAAGGTGGGGGAACGATTAATACCGGCGACCCTGGACTCCTCCGACTGTACCTTTGGAAGGTCATTTGCTTCCAGTCCTCTATTCCCCCGTCACGAATGACGTCATGACCAGATGATATCAAAGTAAACGCCAAAATATAGCACCTGGACTGCTATGGAAGAGAGGCCGTACACAGAGAGCGACGTAGACCTTCCAACGCCGCAGTGATGACGCTGTAGGCAAGTGCAGTGCTCAGTCTGTTTTGTGAACCTGTATTGCCGTCAACCAGAACAGTGTTGGTCAAGTGCTTGAGCGTACGGCACAGCGCGTTTCCTGTACAGCGCAGATACTCACTTTAAGGGAGCGTAAAAGAAGACGCGGAATGTCAGGCCCTGGTATAGCGGTGGCTTCAGTTGAGCACTTATAGCGCTGGTGAGCGTTCGACCGTACTGTGAACAGGAATAAGGAGAACACAATCAGGTATTTAGAAAGTTCAAGTACCCCCGGTAAACAAAACTGCTGTATAAGTATAGCCCCTTCACTTTCTCCAGTCTAAGCTCAATTGAATCGGAACCAATCGATGTTCAGCCGAAATCTTCTACGCTGAAAATGGTATGTCACTGTGAATCCACAGACTAGCAACAAATTTGCGCCATCGTGGCCTGCAGTTTGAAGTGACCAAACAGCGGAATGAAGATTCAAATGCGCTTTGAGAGGCCCAATTCCGGTTGCAATACGCAAGTTATTAATACATTTTACTTTGACTGAGGACAGTAGTTAAGCACTGAAGTTGGTATTGCACGATTATTTCCAGTAGCTTTATTTTGACTTTCTCGTTTATAACACCACTGTGTGCACTGCTACGTATTGTAGTTGTAAGAGAAACGATAAATTATGATGGAATTTCTTGTGGGAAAGGAAAAAAATACCAGTAAGACCTGAAGCATGGCTTTCATCATTTCAGTGCTCGATTTTCACACTGCGTCGCAAGATTCTTACGTGTACGTTATAAAAGAATATGGTTGGTTGGTTTATGGGGTACGTTAAGTGCAACTGCCTTTTGTATTAAAAGCCTTGCTGTCAAGCTGCTGCCAAGCGAAAGGGGGCTGCGGCTTAGTCAAGCTGTCTCTCAGCTTTTTCTGCGCCTCCGCTGTCTGTATCTTTACAAGGCATAAATAAAGAATTTGAATTTGAATATTTTATTAAAAAAATATGCCCTGAACCATGAAACTGCGCTACGTCAAAGTTCGAGTGCCCAGCTTTATTGTCATGAGTTTATAAACTTAGTGCATTCTACAAACAAAAAACTTTGGGGCAGTATTACTCTTATAACCGTAAATATGAAGAAATCGGTTAGTTTTTCCATTTACCACCTCTCTTCCGTGCCGTCTAATGCACCGGTTGCGCTGGTGAGCCCATGAAAGTGCTCTCCGGTGGCAGCGAGAGACCGAGCCACGGCACCCAGGCTGCCAGGCTCAAAGATTTCTCTTTGAGCATAGAAACAGAAGAAGAAATTGAGAACGTCTCCGGGTTTTTTTTGGAAGAAACAGCCAAATTCTGCGATGCCTTAACGTTGGAAAGCTGATTTCGGTCCGCAGGAGTGGCTCGTAATTCCCCTTGTTCCATTAAAATTCCAAGCGGCATGTTGCGGGTTTCGAAACACTCATCACCAGCCTGACTGCACCCGCTGCAGGACAAAGGCCTTTCCTATACCTGCCCAATAAACCCGCACCTGTGCCAGCCGCGCCAATGTTATCCACACTAAACTCTTAAAAACACCTCACCCCCCCCCCCCCCCTCCCAACACTCAGCTACGCTTGCCTTCAGGTGGAAATCAGTCCGTCACTGTTAACGGCCACAGGTTGTCATGTTTTCGCATTTGTTCTTTTGCAACAGGTCAGTTCTTTTTAATGGCCTCTGCAGTCTCCAAGGAAAAGATAGCATAATTAGAGGTATTCGGCCGCTTTGCTAGAACTTCTCCGTAAGAGGTCTGGCCAAGGCGATGTATTTGCCACATCTCCTTTTACAGCAACTCATCCATTGCTTTTCGCGCATCAAGTGCGTAAACGCTTAGCCTACGTGCGATGTGACTGTAACGACACATCTCCACTGAACCCGCGTCATTATAGGAGGACATCAATTTGAATTTGAAGTGAATTTGAATTGAATTCATTTTTCCAGAACAACTGGAAGGATTTCCAGGCAGAAAGCTGCTTTCGCAGCTTGACTGCACCCGGAAAACCGTTACATACAGTGGCTTAGACATTTCAGGTGATTGAAATAAACATAAGCAAGATACAACAAAAGGAGAACAAAAGTACACACTATAGAATACAAACAATAAAATACACTTACAATGAAATATACATACATTAAAGCAGAGTACACACATTAAGTTGTATAAAATGATCAAAAATTTTAGAACATAGTGCACCTAGAAAATCAGAAAAACATAATGAGTGCAAAAAAAAAACAAAAGAAAACATCACATATCAACAAAATACCGTCGCAATTTTTTGAATCTGAAATCTGTGGTGTGTTTATATTTGTTGAGTACATGCGGAAGATTGTGTTCAAGTGTTTGTAGTTTGTAATTAGTCGTCATCACCAGTTCCTTCCAATTCCTTCCAGTTCCTTCCACCAGTGACTTCCAATTCGAAGTCAGAGTTAATAGTTTGTGCACAGTGACATTTGCATTTGCAGAAATGATTTTTCTTTCACTGCGTTCGGCTATATAGGCAGTTTCACATAAGACAGTCAGTGATTTTTTATTGCATGGTTTTTATGCTTACAGGTTCACTTTTTCGACTTTGCATTTTTAGTAGTGGAGTCCTTTGAGAAGTGTAATCAGCAGGTGGGTTAAGTTATAATAGCCGTTAACTTTTTATTTTCAAATTTGGGCTCCTTATTTATTCAGGGGTTTGCAGGCAACCGCAAGTATCATTTGTGTAATATTTTGAATTATCACATACGCCGTTCTCGTCACCGCTACAGCACACAACATTATACGACCGCAGAAGGGCGACAATGAAACGGCGCCTTCGCAGTGAGCGCTAGCCATATGTGTGTGAGCGCGTCGCTTAGCAGCGCAGGTGTCACGGGCGCTATCATTTTGGTCTTGCCAGTATGCGGCCCCCACATGCTGCGCTCTCCAGCAACAAATAAGAATCGCATTATCGAAAAATCTTAGAAGAATATAGACATAACTGACGGTAGGGTGAGAACTTCTGAGCCAGCATGGTCCCTAAATTAAGATGCAAAAATTTCACATTTTGAAATTAGTTAGTCAGCCTTCTACTCATCATGTATTCGCTCTATTAAGCTGCAAACCGCTGATAATAACGTTAGCCCCTCAAAAAGTGTCTGGATAATAAACCTATATTTAAAAATTGCTATAAGCTTTAGCTGAACTACCTTGCGTAAGGCATCCATCGCATTGCAGACGACTGCTCTCTGCGACTCTGAGGAAGAACTTCCCAACCTTAAACCGAGCACTACCAGGGCCTGAAATACAGTCGTTAATCAATAATTTAAAACCGCCGGCCAAGACGAATCAGAAAAATTTCCGAACAAGGATCCAGATCCACAGAATTTTTTTCAGCACCAGTTGGCTGAATCTTTTCCACCATGTACCACCATCGCCGATCAAGATGCGTAGGCACTTTGCATCGCCGCGCGCACTGCTGAACACCGGTTATCAAGAAGTCGATAGAAATTGCACGTCCATTTTCTACTTGATGCGGAGACATGCATAAGATTTTTAAGGGTACTTCGTATTTTTCAACTGAGAGCTTGATTTTGAGAATCAAGTCTCTCTCTCTATATACTGCCGTCCGCCTTTGTTGTGGTTCGGTGCGCCACAGAAATTCTACCAAGACCTTACACTAAAGGTGACTGCCTGTTTCTAGATATCTGTCGTAAGCTCACGCTGCCAAAAAAAGTGGGCCTTCTTGGGCGAGGAGTCACGTTGGTTGAGCAAAACTTTCCGCGTTCTTCTGCTTGTAATCTCTGCTTGCTTGGTCCTTATTTATGCCTACAATTACCACTAAAAGCCTTCGGTAGGTAACTCCCCAGGCGGCTGGGTCACCCATGGCCGGGTCAGAGACGAAAATTCTTGTTAGAGATTATTTCAGATGGCAGACACGCGCGGCATCACGCACCTGAGGAAGTCACGAAGAGAAAATCATCGAGACCATCATCTTTCTCCTTCCCTGTTCCTTGGATACGCTGGGTATTAAGCAATTCTTAGCAGCAAAAGAACTCCAAGCGTGGCTCAAAGGTACACTGGGGCATCGTCAATCTGGTGCTGAAAGAGCATTAGAAGTTTGCACGCTAAACTTGCCTCAGCCGTACCTTTATTTTAATCGATTGGTAGCCCTAGGGTTTAATCACCTTCTCTCCTTTCCTGTGCACCGGAGCTCGTGCACGGTGGAAGAAATCAACACCATCGCATTCGTGCCATGCCGTCAGTTTGGCTTACCGGGTAATTTAGGTGAAAGCCATTGAAGTCCATGACATCGAGACGGTGTTGCAAGATGGCGTCGGGCATCTTTGCCAGGGGCCCAGAAGCGGTCATGGTGGTGTTCAGCGATGCGATTCCTTAAAGGGGATACTCTGAACATGAAAAAATATTAACACCAGACTTAAATGCCGTAGAAAATTCAAGCGTCACTCGTACAAATCCTTATATTGGAAATATGACGTTACCTTCGATTCGCTGCAGCGTGAAGGATATGTAATGGTCCGTCTTTAAAGGCTAGGGGTTGAAACTTTGTGGGAAATTGAGTCTGGAAACATTTGTGAGCATAGACAGCAAACATTGACTTTCCACACGTGGGATGCGCAACGTCCGGTCAATGCACGCTGACGTTCCTCGATATGTGCACAGCCTCCATGTCATCATAATCATCATCATCCGCTCACTAAGCCCCCCCCCCCCCCTCCCCCCATGTCCTCGCTGAGAACTGATTTTTTCGAGCTCTTTAAGGAAACATGAATGCCGCTTTGGTAGCCCAGGGCAGTTGCTCTCTGTGTGCCAATGGTGCGAAGAGGGGTACAAGATATAGGATGAGAAAAACATGTGATGGCGAATAGCACCACGGAAACAATGCACATATTGACTGAGTGATGGATTACAGTATAACATTTTTTAAAAAGACATCAAGGGCTTTGTTAGCTGATATGAAGTTAAGAGACAATTAAACAGATAACAGTTCTTAAAACATTGCAGGGGAAAATTAAGCTCCGTCATACGGGTATGACGCTATACGTTAATGGGTTAATGTCCATATACGCAGAATTGGCAAATCTCTACTCAACCTACAACCTTAGGAGTCCACATGTCACTCCTGGTGAAGCGGTGCAGCGGTTAACCGGTGCGCCCAAGCCGTGCGATGAAGACTGGCGCTGCCCTTGATGAGAATTGAGTGACCCAGGCAGCGCTTGCCAAAAAACCTCTAGCGACCAATCATTAATTTAACTGCCGCCTGCCACGGTGGACAATTTGCTCCTGATCTGTTTGGCGGGCGGTGATGACGCCGAAAGGCCACGTTCCCTAGGCTGCCCACCTTCCTCCTATGTGGTCTCTCTTGCGATATTTCGTAGATTTTTCGCTCATGGTCAACGGCGCCGATTACGCCGACGCCGGATTTTCTGCGACGCAAACACCTTAACGCTATCCCTTTAATAGTAATAGAAGGTCATCATCAGTTTCAAATGGCAGCCTGACCAGAGCGACGAACTCTTATCGCACTCCGCTAAGTCGCAGGACTGAGGCACCTTGGTGAGTTGCTCCGCAACCGCTGGGGACCGAAGTTTGAAGGTTGATTGCCGCATTCATATAGATGGCTGCGACCAATTCGTACACCAGGGGGGCCAAATTCTCCTCTGTTCAACTAGTACGTTGTTGGTTCTGGCCAGCTATACAACGGTGCAACCCAGGTCTCGTCATGTAATTCCATCAGCACAGGAATGATAGTCTTGTAGGTACCCATTTTCTTCGCCATATAATATCACCGATTCTCTGCTGACACTCTGATGGTCTTCATGCGAGGTGAACACCCCCGAAAAGATCGTCCTCGTCCAGTGTTCTGAGCGCCGGGAACGTTCACCGCGTCACACGAGGGAATTGTTGACTGGGATTCTGCTCTCAACGATTGTGCTCCTTTGGTGGATTGGTCTGTTTACTAGCGCTGATCTGTGTAAATGTACCTTTCGCGTCAAGAGTGCTGGGAAGTGTTCTTTTTTTACACTATTGGATAAATTAAAGGAGGAATCCTTCTCCACCTTCAAGAACAGTTGAGAGCAATATGAAAGGTAACAAACTTTGTACTCAAAATTGCGAATTTTCGTTTTATATCTAAGCATATTTTGATAACCACTTTTGATTATTATATATCAAGAGTAAAAATAGTTAAAAGAGGAAAGACTGCGCATCTCATACATAGTTATGGTGTCAACAATAAATGATGGTTTGGTGGTTTATGGGGTTTAACGTCCCAAACCGACTAAGGCTATGAGAGACGCCGTAGTGGAGGGCTCCGGAAATTTCGACCACCTGGGGTTCTTTAACGTGCACTGACATCGCACAGAACACGGGCCTCTAGAATTTCTCCTCCAAAGAAATTGAACCGCCGCGGCCGAGATCGAACCCGCGTCTTTCTGGTCAGCAGTCGAGCACCATTACCACTGAGCCACCGCGGCGGCCAACAATAAATGAATCCTCAACATTGTTCCCTATGATAACGCTCACAGCTATACCTGCGCAAATTGCGGTTATCCAAGAATGCCAAAGCCGAGCAAACCAAATTCATCATCATGATCATTATCATCAGTCCAACTACATCTCTTGAAAGTCAAAGGCCTCTCTTACTGCTGTCAAAGAAATCCAATCCAGCGCTGCTGCTGTCACCATGTTGCGAGAAACTTCCTAGGCTCCTCCTAGCACCACACTCTATCTCGACCAAATAATGTTTTTTTTCTTTGGTTAACAATAAGCAAGCCAGATGGCGTCAGAATAAGGGCGCGGCAGTCCTCTGGGTCACTATAGTACTCCTGTAGCTTAAAGTGCCATCAATTTTCATGTATTCTGCGTAGAAGCTGTAGAAATCGGTATTTCGAATTTCCAAAATTCCCGGCAAGCAAAAATTCACAAAATTTCAGGCATTTTGCCCATACTCACTCTGCAGAAACTGCGCTGAGCGGTATCCTCTTATGTACCTGCAGCGCGCAGCTAGGCAAGCGCTGCTTTTCCTTGCGAACTGATGGTCGGAAGGTTGGAGACAGGGTCGAATAAGTGTAGCGCAGACAGCCTCATATTAGGTTAGGCATACGTTTTACGTGAAAGCGGTCATAATTTATCACAAGCTGCAAGTTATGACCAGGTTGATTGAACAGAATCGCGGCCAAGCGCCGCAGCTGCTCTAGTTTATCGAAGTAAGCCCTGGTCATAAATATGTCTCACATAAAAGAACAGAGGTACGGCGTAGAGTTTCAGCGTTCCTTCCTGCACACACAGTAAAAACATATGCACCCTTAGAGGTGCAGGGCTCATGACTGCAACCTTTCCACACCCTTATTTTTCTTATTTAAAAAAAAGGGTGTGCTGAGCACGTTAGCACCTCTAATGCACCCATGCACCCTTTAAAGTTGCACGGGTGCAAGGCTGTTTAAAAGCGTACGTTGTTGGGCTAGTCGGTCAATCATGGTGAATACAAGGGGGGTACTGCGCACAAAAAGACAAGGACAAGAAGATAACACAACAAGCGCAGTGCAAGGCTGTTGTAGCTCCTTCGGGTGCAACCGTGTGTGAGGCTGTGAGGGTGTTCTTTGACTTATCCGACAACATTCCAGTAGGTCAACCAAGCGTGCTTTTAAAATGATGTGAGCTATTCCAGCTTTCCGTCAAATAACAGCTGAAGCCTTGATGCGAACAGCTATGACTGCGATTTGCGCCCTCATAATGTGCTAATTAACTGAATTATTTTAGCTGAAGTACTAAGCATCATTGACTGCAAATAGGGGCTCGCTTAAATGGCGTGTATAAACTTGGGGAAAGTATACGCGTTGAGGCGAGTAAGTATTGCGCACAGCAATGATGTCTTCTGTGTTGAATTTGTCTCCTCAGTTGCGTGTATGACTCATTGCAGCTAAGCTCGTAGTTTATGTTCCTTTCGCTAAAATATGTGGCACATAACAGCATCCTGTTACTGTGCGAGCGGATCTGCTGAAAGTTCGCCTCCTCCTTTAACAGGTCATTTTTCGCTCTGTTTTGTTATTATTGACGCCAGCGCTCGTGCAGATGGAAGCGCCTCTCAAGAAGAAGAGGAAGTGTGTGTGTGTGTGAAAGTGAAAGTGATCTGGAAGCGCACGTCTGTTGACCCGCTGTGGACCCTCAGCCGCTGCTTACCAACGTGACATCTGGTGGAGGTGCGGGGTTCGTCGTTAATGCACCGTACGCCCCCTACAAGCCGCAATTCGAGCCCCGTACAAATACCGAAGGTAGACACGCCAGTCCACCAGGGCAGTCGCCGATTACAGGGCTTACCTCCCGAATTTGGACTGCTCCCTGTTTCCTATTGTTCACGGAGGGCAGGTCCTACAACGATGAATCCTCCAACTACAGTGTCGCCGGTCCTGCTCCACCACCAGCGAGAGCCACCCCATTTTCGCGGTCAACCACACGAGGATGCCGAAGACTGGCTGGACCAGTATGACCGGGTGGCCATCTACAATGGTTGGGGCGCTGACTGTAAGATGCGGCATGTTTATTTCGCCTTTGAAGACTACGCGAGGACTTGGTTTCTGAACAATGAATCTGGCCTTGGAACGTGGGATACGTTCAAGACAGAGTTCCTCCAAACCTTCAAGGACAGCACGTCGCGCAGGGAGAAGGCCGACCTGCTTTTAAAAGCCAGACATCAACTCCCCAGTGAGAGTGTGACGGTGTATGCCGAGGAAATTTCAATTTTCAATTTCAATTTCGATTTATTTCCCATGTACACATGGTGATCGCCGAGGGAAAAAAGCCAGAAATTTTGGCTTGACGTGCACCTCGGCCCCTACATTTCAGGGCAGCAGGTAACATAAAATGTTTTAAACAAATAGCAAAGAGGCTGTTCCGGCCTGCCGAACCAAACATATCGCAGGAGAGGAATGTGAGCTTCCTTATGAAAGGTGTTAAGGAGAAGCTGTTCGCCAGCCTGGTTCGAAGTCCTCCAGTCACGGTAGCTGACTTCGTAAAGGAGGCGAGCACCATCGAAAAGTCTTTGGACATGAGGGCCCGGGAGTACGATCGTACAACAGCGTCGATGCTCACGGCCACTGTGGAGGACGCCACGGTGAAGTCGGCAGACTCCTTACGTAAGATGATACGATGTATTGTGAGGGAGGAACTGGCAAAGCTCTTTCCGGACAAGGAAAAACCTCCGCCTAGCACTCTTGCTGACGTTGTCCGTGAGGAGGTGCAGCAAGCTCTAGGCACTTGTACAGCACTACCTGTTGCCGGCCCTGTGCAGCCTCAGCCCCCAAATCTCAGCTACGCCGCCGTCACACGCCGTTTTATTCCATCGCAGCCGAACCGACGTTACGACACACTTGCCTCCGCCGCTGCACGAACTCTACCTCCCCAGCCGAATTCTCCACAGCGGTTAGGACGCCGCAGAACGGATGTCTGGAGAGCGCCTGACAATCAGCCGCTGTGCTACTACTGCGGTGATGCTGGACATGTTTATCGTCGCTGCCCATACAGGGAGCTGGGCCTTCTAGGAGCCCCAACAATCTCGCCGCCACCCCCGCCCCGAGGTGGTCCACGTCGTTCGCCTGAAGCCCTACTACGAAAGGGCGCACTAACTCTTCTCGAGACCACCCCTGCGTTCGTGGTGGCATCGGAGCGATGCCTTCGCAGGAGGGGGGCTAATGACGCCAGCGCTCGTGCAGATGGAAGCGCCTCTCAAGAAGAAGAGGAAGTGTGTGTGTGTGTGTGTGAAAGTGAAAGTGATCTGGAAGCGCACGTCTGTTGACCCGCTGTGGACCCTCAGCCGCTGCTTACCAACGTGACAATATATTCAGCAAAATAACGCCGTGAACATCATGCAGTTATCACAAATGTGACTGAACAGCAAGGAAGTTCAGAAACACCGCAATAGAGATATCTGTGTATTGTAATTATAAATGGAGATGCCGTAACTGTAGTGCAAAGTTAGACAGGTCATCGGCAGCTTTTATTGAGAAATCTTTAGATTCCCTTCAAAAGTAAACCCCCCAAAAATTGATCAACGTCTTTTAAAGCAATCAAAAACTATGAAACTGTAAAGAAGTCGGGAACCGGGTGAAACTCAACGATGCCACTCTTACTACAGGTGCGACAAGCATACTTTGCACCCTTTTGGGTAGTCGGAAAAAAGGGTGCAACTGTAACGATCCATGGGTGCGACGAGCATACTTTGTACCGTTTAGGGAGGGTGCAAGGGTGTGGGTTATAGACACGGAAATGCACTTTTAAGGGTGGAAATTTTTTGACGCAGTTCGGGGTAATGGCATACGAATTCGCGTTTTCGGCAGGATAAACTTACTAGTTGAGTTAGAATATAACACGCGGTAGGGATTCGAACCGGCGACCTGTGTTAGGTGTGTAACCACTCGATATTCGGTCGCTGTCTTAGTGTCGGCTGATTTTTTTTTTACCGGCCCAGGCACCGTGCTCCGATAAGTCATACCGCTCCTGGTGCGCGGTTGCAGTGATGAGCGATGCGCCACTGCCCTGCGATAGCAGGCGCTTCCCCTGATTGGGCTTGTGCGACCCAGGATGCTCTTCCTGAGCAATCTCTCTTTAGTTGCCACTTGCATTGTGCGCAGTTTGCTCACAATCTGCTAGGCAGGTTAGGATAAGGCCACGAGGTTGCCTAGGTTGCCGACATGGCTCCTAGGCTGCTTCTCATGGGTTGTTTCGTGCTATTTTTCGCTGGAAGTAAAAGACGCCGACGACGCTGGACTCTCTGTCTGTCGGAGTCTGTCTGCGCGGATAGACAGTAAAGCAAAAGGGATATTATGGTCGTGATGGTAGAAAGATAAAAACGACTAGTTGACTGTTATTTTTGCGAAAGAATTTTTCTCCCAGTAGCACATTAGGTGTCCTCCGTCCACAGCCTCTAGCTCCACATTCGGTTTAAGCAATACGCCGGCATACGATACCGCAACGCATGTTCGCGAACACGTAATAATTAGGCACAAATCATGGCCTAAGAATATTCGTAGTTTCTCATAACTCATATTCATTCTGTAACGTATCGTGACTCAGCACTTTACAAATAACGTTATGTATGGGGTGTGGAGCTTCCACAAAGTATGCATAGTCATGCCTCATAGTCACTGTCATGACTGAAGACTCATAGCCACTCTGAAACTTAGCATGACTCAGCACTGTAATGCTTTCGCATTATCACACGCCAGCAGCCTTGAGTGTCTGTGCCGAACTTTTTTGATAATTGGGTTCAAACGTTTAGGGTTTAACATTCTAACGTAACTGAACCGAATTAAAAACTTCAGAATCGGCATTGCTGCTCGAGATATGACATGTGGAAATATGGGCGCATTCGACACTTGCGCCAGAATTGTTCTGGAATTTCAAGGCACCGAAGCTCTCAATTCCTTCTTCTACGGCTGTCAGAGCACCGGACTTTGGGAGGGTGTAATACATGTCCGTCCGTCTGTGTTTTTCGTCTTTCTGTGCCATTTAGCGCGATTGGATCAGTAACATGTAAAGCTTACATCGCATGACTTCAGGAATGCACGTATGCTGTTCTTTGTCTTGATGAGACTCATACACAAAGAAGACAAGATTAAAGCTTGCCGCCAAAGAAATATTTAGGCACTTGCTTCATGACGTCTCTTGCAAGCACTTGGTGAAGTATTCTTCACTCGATTGCTTCAACCATCGCCTTTATCGGCGTCTCGGCACAAGCATTTGTTTTCAACCTCATGCACACTGGAACTGCGTCACGCCTTTGAGCTTTGGTTGGGGCAGAGGGTGCAAGGAAGGAGGACGCTAGCTTTGGCACAAGTGCATCGCGCGCGCTAGGAGGCAACCAGACGCACAATCACTACCGCACTCGAAGCCAGAAACGCGTCCCCTGCAAGAGCGTGGGATCGCTGCCAAGAGTACGTGCGATAGAGGCCTCGATCCGAAAGCTGCAGAGAGTGAAGAAGGAAGAAATAATTAGCGTGCTGCAAAAACGTACAGAGCAGCAACGTTTTCGAGGAGTCTCGCACAGCCTTGTCGTTAGGGTGGTATGCATTCATAAAGGGATAAAATTTATCTCTGGTACGGTGTCTCTTATGTAAATCCTTGCCTTCCTTCTTTTGTTCCTCGCTAGCTCCGAAAATTTTCTGTGTATGCAGGTTAAATTTTGCAAGGATAAAATTGCAAGCCAGTGCTTAGGTCAGCAAGGGCAATTCCTCTAGTCTTTTGTGATCTCCATATGATCACCATATTAATTTTGGGCCAGAAGTTTTTTTGGGGTATCCCTCGGCACAGGAATCTCTTGGTAAAGAGTGGTTGCTCCGACGTGCCTGTTTTCTTAGTGCGAACTTTTCTTTTCTATTCTTTCCACACATGGCTGTTGTAGTAGCGCAGTTGGAGATGCTCATTTTATGGTCAAGTAAAACTCTAGTTTGGGCGAGTTGGTTCATGTTGAAAGAAAACTGGTAATGGCGCAAGAAACGGGGACACAGAAGGCACACAAAAGACAGGACTGATGCCAACTCAGACTTGAGTATCTTGCAGACGCGCCTGACGTGCGCCCAAGATGGCTGCAGAACACCGAATAATGACTGAACCTAGAAGGGAATTATTTCCCTTTCAAGCAGTAGGAGACCACTCCAGACTGGCAGGTTGAGACGACAATCGCGTTGAGACACGTAATGGCAGGTTCGGTGCGGAAGCTTTGAAAGAGGAAAGAGCCCATTGTAGGAGAAATATGGTGAAGTAAAACTAGTTTGAGTGAGTTGGTTCATGTTGAAAGAAAACTGGTAATGGCGCAAGAAACGGGAACACAGAAGGCACACAAAAGACAGAACTGACGCCAACTCAGACTTTAATATCTTGCAGACGCGTCTGACGTGTCCCCATTGCGCCATTATCAGTTTTCTTTCAACATGAACCAACTCGCCCAAGCTAGAGATTTACTTGACCATATTTCTCCTTCAATGGGCCCTTTCCTCTTTCGAAGCTTCCGCACCGAACCTGCCATTACGTGTCTCAACCTGATTGCCGTCTCAACGTGTCAGTCTCGAGTGGTATCCTACTGCTTGAAACGGAAAATAGTTCTTTTGGAGGTTCAGTCATTATTCGGTGTTCTACAGCCATCTTGGGGGCACGTCAGGCGGGTCTGCAAGATACACAAGTCTGAGTTGGCGTCAGTCCTGTCTTTTGTGTGCCTTCTGTGTTCCCGTTTCTTGCGCCATTACCAGTTTTCTTTCATCATTTTATGGACGGACTGACATTAATCTGTGGAAAAAGAGGGGTGAAAATAGAGTCCTTCAATAATTCCTTGCACCTGCTTGCGTTACGGTTCCTCACCCTCGAAACGGCACGTCCCCAAAAGAGGCATTTCTTACATGTGGCCCCGCATTTATACCAGCGTTTGTTGAACGCTTTTGTTGCTAGCAAGCACTTGTGGCATGTGCCTTCCTCAAGGGTCTTGTCTTTTTTGCGATGTCCTTCCATCAAATGAGCAAACAGCAACATGTCTAACTTTTCGCTTTGCTAGAGTGCAAGCAGACTGGTCATGAATAAACTTCAACGTGCACTGCAGTTCGGCCTCAAGGGTATGAAGGGATAGAGTTAATGATTCCCTTCAGTGGCCTCGGGACCTGTTATTGTACCACTTCGCTGATATGGTTATTCTCTGCTTTACATTCATATATGGCAGGTAGTCCTTATTATACTCGTTGCGAAATGTTGCAGGGATACAGCAATGCACCAGTGCCTCCGGAGGAGGCTGTTTCAAGCTGAGCCATGTTAAATCATGTTAAGTCTCATTGGAGGTGAACTCTGAGGAACTTTTAACTAGTTGCAAGTGTGACAGAATCGTTATTTAGGAAATAAGTTCTGGGAATGCGAGAACTGCGAGCGAAGGATGCAAGCATTTTTTTAGAGGTAATGAAAAGTTTATGATAGGGTTGGGGAAGATAGCATGACCCTATCCGCATGCGCTTAGAATTCGAGTAACCGGTTCAGGTTTTCTGCCTATACAACACGGTAGCGGATGGTCGCTTTGCGTTCCTTGAAGGCAGCGCCATGGCGGCGGGAAAGAGAAGCTATCAGAACAAATAAGTTAATATTCATGCTGTAATTTCTCATAATAAAAGGAGACGTTTACTGTTGTAGTTACCAATTACTAGTTAGGAAATGTGAAAAACGATGCATTTTTTTATATTGCGGACATGTTCAATTCGAGCCAAGATTATGCACACAGGAAACTTCCGCCGCATTCTGTTGCCATTTCGACCAAGCAACGCTTACTCCCTCAGCTAAGAAGCAGTCAAATCAGGAAAGAATTTCACGATTAGAGACGCTTTGTCTCTTGAATATGCGAGTATCTGCAGAGAAATAAAAAGCTTCGTCCACCATTCGTTGCCCATGAACTACAAAAAACTGCAGTGCAGCTACAACTACAGTGCAGAACTACAGTGCAGCTACAAAAAATTTCCAGAGGCTTAGCTTGGTTAAGCCCGGTAAGTTGCGAAAGCAATAGCCCTGGCTGCGCCTGTTTTGGCTGGTGGTGTGTCTTGGTGGTGCTCTTAGTAAAGCTTATGCTTATCAATGTTTTGCCCATTTGTTTTACATGACATTATCATTATGCTATACAAATGATGCACTCTGGAGACAGCACAGTGTTACTGTGTTTTAACTTTATGCAATCCAATGAAGACGCTTTGATGATCCGTGAAGAAATGACTCTTGACTTTACCCTCGTCGCGGACACTGAGCACACACAAACGTCAAGCAAGCTCATGAATAATTGCTGAATAGAAGGTACGCTAAACCTTATACATACACATCCACACGTAATCTTCTCTCAGAGAGAGGAAGAGAAGGAGAGAGAGAGCAGCAGCGGCGTGGTTACCCTGGGACTGCGGTGACGCGCCGAGCTTGTCTCCAGTTTCCTCTCCGCTTGGTGTGACGTCACCACAGCGAGCGCCTCCTCGCGGCAGCGGCGCTCAGCTGCTGCGCGGCGCGGCGTGGGTCCGCTGGGACAGCAGCGACGAGCCGAGCTGGGGCCCCAGTTTTCTCTCCGTCTGGCGTGAGGTCATCACAGCGAGCGCCTCCTCGCGGCAGCGGCGCGCAGCTAAATGTCAAACGTGGATCCGCCGGGACGACGCTGAAGGCTGAAAACCTAGCGCAGTATTGCTTTCGCAATAAAAATGATTAGGCGCTTCGCCGGACGCCGCCATCATTCCCAACCTCATCGACGTTTGGAGCCCCCGCGGTGACTCAGTAGTATAGTACTCGGCTGCTGACCTGAAAGATGCGGGTTCGATCCCGACCGTGGTGGTCGAATTTCGATGGAGGCGAAATTCTAGAGCCTGGTGTACTGTGCGCTGTCAGTGCACGTTAAAGAGGTCCAAATTTCCGGAGTATTTCATTACGCCGTTCCTTATAGCCTGAGTCGCTTTAGGACATTAAACCGCTGTTGGATAGATGGGGGTTCGGGGTCGTTGCTAGCTCGCTGCTGCTGCTGCTGCTCGCTGCTTGACGGAACCGCGGCCAAGCTTCGACACCCGTTCCCACCACCACCAGGACAGGAGTGCCGTAGAGTCAATGAGTAGGGTGATGGGAGGAAGATTACAAGTGGGTTTATTTACAATTTTACATCATGGTGGATAGAAGTATGACAGAAGTGAGGCTCTTCTGCCGCATTCGTGGTCGACTTTTATATCCTTCTCGTTCCCGAAAGTCCCTAGGTTCTGGACACCCCCGCCGGAGTGGGAGGGGCCTAGAGCTTTCACTTGTGCGCACAAACACAACACCGCACTTAGGGTCACGCCCACCAGCTCGTCGCGGTGCTCGTCACGCCAAAAAGTCACAGGAAACAAAGCCCTTTGTTCCCCGGCACGGTCACAACCATTGGGGAAGATGACGTCCGTCTCTCCGCGGCGGCGGCTTTCGACTAGAGCACTGCACGGGCCTCAGTCTGAGGCCCAAGCCCGGCCCGGGCCCGCGACCTGAAGCCCGAGCCCGGCCCAGGCCCGCTAAATTATCGCTGTAGCGAGCCCGGCCCGGCCCGTGAATCCCAGAGTGAGGCCCAGCCCGGGCCCGGCCCGGCCCGTTTCACAGTAACGCTCGAGGTATACCGCTCACTCTGAGCAAGTAGACTGCTACTGGACCGATAAGAAACTGGCCGACAAAGGTTCTGAAACCGCAGTTTGGCTTGCAGAAAGTTGGTTCTTTTTAACCCAGAAGGAAGTGATTAAGAGTTGTGCTCGGCAGGCACGTCTTTTGGACAGTGATCTCGTGTAGGTGCGCAGTGATAAATTCGGGGAGTTCCGAGAGCCAAACGAAAAGGGCTGCGTACGCGCGCAGTAGACTACTTTGCATTCCCCATGATTTTAATCAGTTATATTTTGCCGCCCGGATGTATAAACATTAAAGCTGCCTAGCAAGCAGTGGGATGACATTATTTTAGTGGACGCGATCTCAGCCGAACTGGTCACCTTTCAGCAGAAACGAAAAGCTGAAAGGCTTGAGTATTTCACGGTGTGTGTTTTCAAGACTATAAGCGTCCTAAACTAATATGTTCTTTCCGAATGCATTTTATTAGTGTATAAGCATGTTTCGGGATGACGAGCGATCAATTGCCAATTAAGATCGGTTGAATTTTACTCTTATTGGTGGAGCAGAATATAACGCGCGAACCGCGTGATAACACTTGTCATGACAATCAGGATGAAGACGCGAGGAGGGATAGACTTATGAGATACGATTTACAAACTCTCACGAGATTTTTATTTCATTTACGAGACGTTCCGGTCAGCTCATCAAAAAGAAAACCAAACGCGCTTTAGTTTTTGAATTTTACCACATGAGAAAAATATAGCTATAAAATAAAAGCTATGTTTTTGGTGCTTAAGGGCCCAAGGGGAGTCAGGCTGTGAGAGACACCGAAGCAGAGGGCTCCGGATCATTTCGACCACCTGAATTTCTTCAACGAGCAATGATACTACAAAATACATGGCTGTCATGCTTGCCGCCTAAATAGAAATGCGGCCGCCGAGGTTAGGAGCAAACCGTGGTTCCCCGGCTCAATAATCAAGCGCCTTGGCCACTAAGCCACCGCGGCGTGGAAATAAGGAAATAGATAAGTCAATGAATAAAGCTTAGTTTTTTACTCAGCGCGTACCATGGCCCATAGATCATTCGTGTCGCTGCTCCAATGCCGCAGTTGTGTACTTCACTGTGCAACAGTGAGTGAATAGCCGGACACCAGCTGTTTCTGTACGGACCCAAGCCTGACTCGGGTCCGCAGCTTTAAGCCCGAGCCCGGCCCAGGCCCGCAACTTCAGGCCCGGGCCCGGCCCAGGCCCGGCAAAACAAAGCATATCCCGGCCCGGCCCGCGGGCCGGGCCGGACCCGCCGGCCCGAGCCCGTGCAGTGCAGTGCACTTCTTTCGACACGTGCAGACATTTCGGAAAGGGGTCTGGTTTTGCTTAAACTTCAGCCCCTTCGTTTTGGTCCTGCACTCCGACCGGGCAAACTCCGTAATTGGAATCAGCTGTCACCTGGGTCCTCTCCGTGCGGGCGGTCGATGGCGGCAGGCCCGAAAGCGATCAATCTCAAGTTGCTCGGAGCCTTACAGTAGAAACAGGTGTGCTGGCTGGTTCCAAACGAGACCCGCTGACGTCGATCTCAACACCGCATAAACCATACCAAACCTATAGATGTTTGGGTGCCATGCTATTTTGCCGATTTAGCGTTAGCGTCGCGCGTTCACTCAACACCTAACCAAGGTCCGATATCGTTCTGTGCATTCGCAGTACCGTACCGCTATTTCCATATGCCCCGAAGCCATAAAATGACCCTATACTAAAATTCTCTAATATTGTGTTCCATAAGCCAAGATGTACACCATGCGGTTACTGCATCTAGGTAAGTTTGCAAACATGGTTGGTCTGTGATATAAACAATGTTGAAGTATATCACGCAATCATCTGCAAAGAGCCTAACTGGAGAAGACAGAGTTTGGTAAATCATTAATATGTATTAAAAGAGGACTCGACTTTATAATAAGTGGAATTGTGGTTGTTAGTGGAGGTAAACTGAAGTATAGCGTTGAGGAAGATGGCAACCCAAGTAATAACAAGGAGTGAATACTCTACTGGCTTAGTTCGAGCATAAGGGGGGGAGCAATGCCACATTCGTGGGCACTCTCGTGGCGCCGTCTCCCGGCCGAACTGCCTTCCCCGCTATTCTGGCTAGCCTTAGCCATGGTGGCGGGCAGTGTCTTCTTCTTCGTCGTCTCTTCTGTGTGGTCCCCTCGGGAGTCCGCTGCTGCCTGACGCTGCACAGTAAAACGTATCCTGGCCGTCCCGACTGTCTAGCCGTGACAATATACAAGCCCCCCGCACCGACGTGTGTCACGCATGAAGCCTTAAAACTGGCACTCTCCATTGCATGTGTAGTGCGCGCCGGTACATTGCCTTTGCCGCAGGGTGTAGGGCTACGGACGCTGCGAGCACGACGAAGTGTTTGGAACGAAGAGGACGCGGAGGTGGGCGCTTGTGTGCTGTGCGACTGTCCCAAGCTATTGATCCTCTGCCGAACGAAATACTTCTGCTGCTTATAGCCATTACGTAACACTATTGATATGTGGCGTCCAGCCGAAGGATGAGGCGTGATGAACGACGGACAAGAGATGAATTAATGACCGCTAGCCTAGCGCGAGCAATCCGTCCCTCGCCAATGCCAGCTTCGTCTTCTTCGTAACATTACCCGGGGCCACCGAGCGACCGTCCCGATCGTAAACAGAAGAAGACATCGACGAAGTAATGCGCGATATGAAGAGGGGTTTTCAAGGCAGAAAAGAAGTGGCAAGGTGGTGAAGTGCTGGCAGCCACGGTGGATGGAACGATAGGCGAATGAGTCCCGGTCCACGAAGCATCCGGGCCGTAGGGTGCCAGGAGCTGACGGCCGAGGTCCTTGTACACACCGAACGGCAGGGCCAGGGGTTCGGTGTCCTCATGTGTGGGCAAGGCCTTGGGTCGGTCGGGTCATTTTGGTACCGGCAACGTGGTCAGTTCGTAGTGTCTTGTGGCCCGGGCGGGGGACGGGGCTAGGGTGAGCACCGACGTCGGTTCAGGTCGGGCAGGCTGGGGCACGGCCGGGTAGGGCGGACGAGGTACTCACGGCCGACGTCCACGGCAGGCGCTGGACGCCGAAGCTCCGTGAGCAGGATGGCGATGAAGGGACCCCCGCACCTCACACCAAATGTTATGTGGCGGCCAGCCGAAGAATGAGGCGTGATGAACAATGGACAAAAGATGATTTAATGGCCGCAAGCCTAGCGCGAGCGCTCCGTCCCTCGCCACTGCCAGCTTCATCTTCTTCGTAACAATATTATGCCGCAAAAACCATATTTTTACCTCATAAAGCCTATTTCTGAAACTTTTTCAAAGTCTTCCGTGAAACACCTGGTATACAGGAGAACGCAATAGAATCTTGCGTTTGTATTATCAGTTCAAAGCAACTTGAATCCACTTAACGCTGCTTTGGAGTCTTTTATGCCATCAGGTTCTTACGTGTCCATAATATCACTAACGTGCAGGGAATGAGCAGTTACCACCAAATTAAAGTCATAAATTCTTTGATCAGGCTCTTGTCTTATGTAACTAGCGTTTCACTGTTGCAGCAAATCAATCAAACCAAAATTTTATTCGTCTGTATGCGTACCCATTCATCAATTCTCATCTGCCTAAGCACATTTTGCTTGTTGGGTGATCAGGCAGCAAGTGGAGAAATACCTCCATATGCATACATTTCTTGTCTAAATAATCATGCTAACATATAGAAAAAACACACGAACAAAAAAAAATTTGAACACAAAATTGAACATACGAAAGAACTCTAGCTGTACACGGAGAAATACATTTTCACACCAATTTCTCATGTCAGTCATCATCCTACGTTTGTTACTTGCAATACAGCGATGTAGTGAAGGGAATGTGACCGCCGTTTAGAAAGTATTATTTTTAGCACGTTACAAGGCACTTCATTGAAGTGTAGTGGAAGCTCTCTTTCAGTTTTCGTGAATATTATCAATAATTAAATGATGAAATCATATTTGAATAGTATATCTTAGAGATGCTCTTTAGGCTTTTTTATTCATGGAGGGCACACGAGTTGGACAGCCCTCATTAGCGTTGTAATTCCAATCCTTAGGCAAAAAACTTCTCTAACACCAAAGCCTTCTCATGATCCTCAAATTTTAAAATTATGGAATGGACTCGACCATGCGAATGCCTCTCAAGACGGTTCTATTTGAGGACTGCTTTTGTCAGGATTACCTGAGAATCACTTTGCAACGTGTTGGGACAAAAGATGAATAATTTTTCAGTTGTTTTGGACTGAATTTTTCAGAATAAAAATTTTCGGCGTGCTCGGTTTTTTAAGTCAAAATGACTAGTAAAGAAACTTACGCAACCATTCACTGCTTGCATTCGTAGGAATCTAAGTTTCATCGTTTTTGTCGGAGTGTCCAAGCACAGCAGGCGATTTTAAACAACGCTGAAAGGTAGATTGCTGGAAGTTGGAAGGCTGCACTCTTTTTAGGCAGGTCGATCTCGATTAGTGGTAGGGTGATCTCAACGGGAGTAGTGGAGTAGCAGGCCAGGGCCATGTTACCACCGGCCGACCTCTCCACCTTTCTCTCATTAAAGTTCCTTTCTCTCTGTATCTCTCAACGGGCTTAACGAAAAGCAGAACAGTGGCGTAGCCAAAGACTGGCGCTTCGGCCCGGGCTGGTGGCACCTCCTCAGGCATGTCTTTCGGAAGGTGTGCTACTCGAGGCTCAGGTTGGGATGGCAGCAGTCGCCGCCAACCTCGGAGACAGCCTTCCGGATCTTAACCCGCTTGATGTCTCCGAATGCCGCAGTGTTCGCCGGGTGACTAGCAGTGGGGACTTGGAGCGCTCGTATCTAATGTTTGGTCGTCGTAAGACAACCACCACCGCTGTCGGCAGAGCTAAACTGAAAGCTGACGAAGCGCCCGCGCTTCTTGGACTTCATTAGTCAAGAGACAGTTTTGTTAGGCTCAGCCTTTGGATTAGCGCTTTCACAGTAATAATAACAATAAAACAGCGTTTAAATTAACACCACATTCATGTTTGGAATGATGAAGCATTTCTTGTCGGAAACACTTCTGATGGAGTCTGGTGATAACTGCTTTTCCCAGGGAACCCATTACTTTCTGGACAAGTTGCCCCTAAACGTTGGATCTTTTGCTGTGTACATCATCCGTTTTACGGGGAACCAGACGTAAGTATATGATCCGGTCATGTATTCTTGAACTTTTTTTAAGACTCAAGTTCTCGTAGCCAATGTTGGGCGCCGTTTCTGCGTGTTCGCCTGTGTCTCTGATTGCTTGCCTCTATGACAATCGGTGCGCACCGTTCAGCGAAAAATTGAAAAATATTTACAAATTTAATGCTTCTTAGCCTTAATTGAGAGCGTGCGTACACTATTTCAAGCACCACCTATGGACGAGTACGTCGCTTTGGCATGTGAGCTTCGAGGGGCGTTTGCCGCTGCGTTCTTGATATTATCCGACAATAGATCCGTGTTTGCCTAATGTGGGATTCCTGCACACGGCTTATATGCTGACTAGTCTGGGCAGACAGGGTCGACGGCTCCCCCATTATCATACTCGGCCCAAATAAACTCAGTTAAGGTGAGAAGACCCTCCCAATGACAATATGCTATTCTGTAATTTATTGTGCGAATAATCATGTGTAAACACACTCCCATGTAGCCCAACTCGGTTCTAAAGGAAGGGAGGCGGAACTGTCGGTAAACGCCGCCGTGTGGCTCAGTGGTTATGGTGCTCGGCTGCTGACCCGAAAGACGCGGGTTCGATCCAGACCGCGGCGGTTGAATTTCTTTAGGGGAGAAATTCTAGAGGCCCGTGTACTGTGCGATGTCAGTGCACGTTAAAGAACCCCAGGTGGTCGAAATTTCCGGAGCCCTCCACTACGGCGTCCCTCATAGACTGAGTCGCTTTGGGACGTTAAACCGCATAAACCAACTGTCGTGTCCGGTCGCTGTGTTGAATGCAGCGAAAGACGCACACGGTACTTTAAGACTTCGTTTATTTAAAGCCGATGAGGGTGCGACCAGCGTCGACCGAGGCAGGAGCCGAACTGGCCGCCCGAAGAAAGGAGGGAGCGGAGAAGCGTCCACGGGAGGGAGTGGCTTCCCAAAACAGGAGGAGGATGCGGGGGCGCACCATGGGGGGGCATCTGGCGACAGCGTGCGACGAGGGGCGAGTGGTCGTTAGGAGGAGGATGCGAGTGGTCGTTAGGAAGAGGATGCGGGGGCGCACACACACAAAAGCAATAAGGGGACACAACACTTCCTTCCCCCTTAGAAAGTTGCCTGGTATCGTGCAGGGGGTCGGCGCTCACGCGTGGAGGCGCGCTGGCTTTGTGCGCTCGGGGGAGAAACACTTGTAGGCTGGCTGTTGTTCGCTGTGTCTCCTAGGTCTGTCCTGGGCGAAGTCTCTTCTTCCGGGAAGAGGTGCCAGGCTATGTGGGAAGATGGTGCACGTGTTCTCTCCGCTGGCGGACAGCTCTCAGACGGCGTCGTAAATCTACGCAGCTGGTTGAGATGTCGGCGTGCTACTGTGCCATGTATGTTGACGAGCCAAGAGCGCAGGCCTATGCGTCTGACAATTGTAGCTTCCTCCCAGCGTGGCTTTTTCAGAAACTGTCGGGCGAGGACGCGCTGCCCCTCATTAAGCGTGCCGCAGCGCGGAATTGCTTTTTCTTCCCGGAACGTCTCTGCCTTTGGCTCGGGGAGGATGGCTGTGAGCTGGGTTCGCATTTCACGCTCGAACATCATTTTCGAGGGGGTCTCGCCTGTTGTGCTCTGAACCGTCGTGTGCTGCTTGAAGAGAAAGCGCGCAAGGCGGCGCTGCTGCGAGCCTGTCTGATCTCTTTCAAGGGCGCGTTTTAGCTCGGCTACGTAGCGCTCGGCTTGTCCGTTTGTCGCTGGGTGGTAGGGGGCCGATGTAACTGATGAGATCCCGTTGTCGCGATAAAACTTGAGGATCTCCGCAGACACAAACGGTGTTCCGTTGTCCGACACTACCTTGCGCGGCAGGCCGAACGTTGCAAATAGTGATCGGAGGTTGTCAATGACTGCTGCCGAAGTCGTCTGTCCCATTTGCCTTATCTCAAGCCACTTTGTGTAGGCATCTACGACCACAAGGAAAGTGCAGCCCTCAATTGGTCCTGCAAAATCAATGTGCAGTGTGTGCCATGGTGTGTCTGGCTTTTCCCATTCTGGGACAGGAGCTTTCGGCGGGGCGCTCCGGCTGCTCTGGCAAGGCTTGCATTCTCGCACCACTGTTTCGATGTCGTTGTCAATGCCAGGCCACCACATGTAGCTTCTGGCACACTTTTTCATTGCAACGATGCCCCGATGTCCGGCGTGGATGAGAGACATAGCTTGTGCGCGTAGTTCTCTCGGCATCACAACTCGGGACCCAAATATGATGCAGCCGCGATGGGTGCTCAACTCTGTAGCTCGCCTGCGGTAAGCGTCGAAGTTGTCCCCTTTGAGTTTATGCACGTTGCCTTGTTGAACAGCTGTGTAAACTAGCCGGAGAGCTGCGCACTTCTGCGTAGATGCTGCAACTGTGCCTGCTGTAAGCGGAGGTTCTGGCAGTGCTTCGAACATCAGAACGTCTCCTGGTGGAAATGGTTCGTCAACAGTTGCGTCTAGTGGCAGACGGCTTAGCGCATCGGCGTTTTGATGTTTACTCCCATTGCGGTAGACCAGAGCGTAGTCGTACGCTGAGAGTTTGATGCACCAACGTGTCATTCGCGGAGACAAAGTTGGTGGCATAGGCCTTTGTGGTCCCAGAATGCCCAATAGCGGTCGGTGATCGGTTATAAAGGTCACCTTCCGGCCGGCAATGTACTGGTGAAAATGTGTCGCCGCGTAGACGATGGCTAGCCCTTCTTTGTCAAGTTGCGCGTAGTTGCGTTCTGCTTGCGACAACGTACGTGAGGCGAAGGCGATGGGAGCTTCCCTTCCTTGCTCGTCAGTTTGCGATAGAACCGCGCCGACTCCGTACGGTGATGCGTCGCAAGCCAAAAGCAGAGGCTTCCTTTCGTCGTAGTGGCGGAGGACTGTACATCTTCGAATCAGGTCTTTCAGGGCATCGAATGACTGCTGATGGCGTGGCGACCATGTCCATGTCACATCTTTCCGAAGGAGTTGGTATAAGTCGTTGGCCACGGTAGCTCTTTGTTCCAAGAACCGGTCGTAGAACGTCAAGAGTCCGAGAAAAGCCTGTAGCTCCTGCTTGTTTGTTGGAGCTCGTGCTTCTGTGATCGCTCGCACTTTGTCCTCGGTAGGGTGAATGCCTTCCGCATCAATTCGGTGTCCCAGAAATTGCACCTCTGGCACCGCAAAACAGCACTTCGATTTGCTTATGCACAAATTAGCGTTGCTAGCCTTTCGAGAACGAGCTCTAGGCGCACTGCATGCTCTTCAGTGGAAGTGCCACTGATGATGACATCGTCAAGGTAGACACAAACTCCTGGGATGCCCTGAAGCACTGTCTCCATGAATTTTTGAAATATGGCCGGGGCTGCAGCTACGCCAAAAGGCAGTCGCTTGACTTTGTACAAGCCTTTCAGTGTGTTAATTGCCAATAATTCAGCAGTTGACTCGCTCACCTTCAGCTGCTGATACGCCTGGGTGAGGTCCAATGTGCTGAAGACTCTTGCGCCACGCAGTACACTGAATACTTCTTCAGGTGTCGGTAGCGGGTAAGAGGACGCTTTAGTCGCAAGATTGACGGTGCTCCGGTAGTCTCCGCAGAGGCGTATGGTTCCGTTCTTCTTGCGAACTACGACAAGTGGTGTGGCCCATTCTGAATGCAGCGTCGGCTCGATGACACCTTGCTGCTCCAGTTTGTCCAACTCTTTTTCAACTGAATCTCGGAGAGCAAACGGCACCGGCCTGGCCTTCAGAAATTTGGGTTGCGCGTTGTCCAACAACTCCAGTGTGACCGGGGGCCCTTCGTTTCCTGGAATCTTTTCCGAGAATACTCTTTCGTATTTCTCTTGGAGTTGCTCAACCATGTTCTGGCTCGGCGTCTGGTGTATGCCGCATATCATCACGCCTAGTGGAGAAAACCAGTTTCTCCCTAGAAGGCTTGATCCTGTGCCCTTCACAACAAGCAGAGGTAGCGTATGGGTCTGGCCGTTGTAGTTAACCTGCACGTTGGCAGAGCCCAATAGTGGCAGATTCTGTCCTGACCACGTTCGCAGGTGCGTGTCGTCTTGTTGCAGGGCGGGTGCGTCAGATGGCCATGAAGTTCGGAACGTGTCCTCACTGATCAGAGTACAGGCTGCGCCGGAGTCCACCTCGAACTTAATCAGCTGGTGATGTACGCTTACTTCTGTAAAAATCTTCGGTCGCGTGCCGAGATTCATGGTGTTCAGGTCGTACAACACAGATGGTGTTGCTGATGTTGTTCCATGGAGATCAGATAGCGGCGTATTCTCTGAGGCGTTGACGCTGTGATTAGGCTGGGAAGGTGACTTTATCTTGGCAAGTCTCCGTTTCGTAATGCATGCTCTTTCGATATGCCCTCGCTTGTGGCAAAAATTACACGTGGCTGACTGGAATCGACATCCCTGGGGGTTGTGTTGGTCGTCACACCGCCAGCAGCGTTGTGCCTTTTTGACCGATTTTACAACAACAGAAGGCTTGCGCACCTGGTTGCTTGTCTGGTGTACCGGCTCGGTGTTCCGGCGAATCCCTCTCTGCTGGTGACCGGCGCTCTCCGCTCGAACGGCGATGTCGTAAGCTTTGCTGAATGTGAGGTCCTTCTCAGCGAACAGGCGCTGCTGCAGTGACTCGTCACTCAGTCCGCACACAAATCTGTCGCGTAACATCACGTCCAAGGGAAGCATGGTGGTGTTAGCAGAAGAAGCTGCGTCTCCCTCCTGCCCGGTAGCTGTTGTCGACAGCGTTCCAAAATTGCAGTCGGCAGCGAGCTTCTTGAGCGCGGCTACGTAGGCGCTCACAGTTTCTCCTCCCAGTTGATCTCGTCGTTGGAAGCGAGCCCGGCTGTAGACCTCGGATGGCCTTGGGTCGTAGTGCTTTTGCAGCGCTTTTACGATGTCGTCGTAAGACACTGCCGCTGGTGTGCTTGGCTGAATAAGGGCGCAGACAGTATCGTAGGTCTGCTCCCCGCACAGCGTCAGCAGGTTGGCCCTCTTCAAGGATGGGTCTGTGATGTTGTTAGCTTCAAAGTAGAACTGAAGGCGTCCAACCCACGATGACCACGATGAGCCGTTGAACTCTGGTATCTGATTGGGAAACCCTCGCGTAGCCATGGCTTGTCAATAGCGTTGCGTAGCGCGGGTCGAATCCACTTTCTCGTCGCCACTGTCGTGTCCGGTCGCTGTGTTGAATGCAGCGAAAGACGCACACGGTACTTTAAGACTTCGTTTATTTAAAGCCGATGAGATTGCGACCAGCGTCGACCGAGGCAGGAGCCGAACTGGCCGCCCGAAGAAAGGAGGGAGCGGAGAAGCGTCCACGGGAGGGAGTGGCTTCCCAAAACAGGAGGAGGATGCGGGGGCGCACCATGGGGGGGGCATTTGGCGACAGCGTGCGACGAGGGGCGAGTGGTCGTTAGGAGGAGGAAGCGAGTGGTCGTTAGGAAGAGGATGCGGGGGCGCACACACACAAAAGCAATAAGGGGACACAACACCAACCAATCAACTGTCGGTAATGAGTCAGCCACCCCTCTGGGGCAAAACTTGGACCGCCGTGGGCCCGAAGTGTGCTGCCCACATACCGCCCCATCAGTTCAGTTAGTTCATTAAAAAATTGAACCCACCAAACAGACGCACAAAGGAAAGATGAATTGATAGGAAAAAGGCTGGACTTCCTACTGTTCATTCGAAACTTCGGGGCTCATACATAGGGCGTTCCGTCATATCACCCTCTCACAATCGCCACCACATCAAGCTTCCATCATCGAAACAAAGTTTACATTGACTTATCTTAAAACTGATATCACAGTTATTGTTGCCTACTTGTAGTACAATAACTTTTTTTGAAAAAACGGCGTCAGATAATCATTGCAAAAAATAGTTACACACAATAAAAAAATAAAAGAGCAAAATGTGTAATGCTTTCAGCCAATAAGTATCAAACAACAAAAACACAAAATGCAGACTGGAATTTCTTATTCTTAACACTCTGAGAAGACACACACTCTCTATCAAGGCCTGGTGATTATGAAAAAGATTCTATGAAGGCAGTTTCCTTACTTCGAAGGGCAACAGAAAAACCACTTTAGCATTCGACTCCTTCCTTCATGATCAGAAAGGCCTCTAGAACTTCTTGCGCTGTCTTATCCCGACTTGTGCCAAGAATGTTGACGGCATCGAGAACCGGCTCACATTTGCACTCTTTGCAGTGAAGAAGAAAATTGGACCCAGCTCTGTTTTCTAGCTTTTTAGAGTGCTCCGATGCTCTATTGTCAATACAGCGACCCGTTGTAGCAGGAGCCTGTAGCAGGAGCTACAGGCTTTTCTCGGACTCTTGACGTTCTACGACCGGTTCTTGGAACAAAGAGCTACCGTGGCCAACGACTTATACCAACTCCTTCGGAAAGATGTGACATGGACATGGTCGCCACGCCATCAGCAGTCATTCGATGCCCTGAAAGACCTGATTCGAAGATGTACAGTCCTCCGCCACTACGACGAAAGGAAGCCTCTGCTTTTGGCTTGCGACGCATCACCGTACGGAGTCGGCGCGGTTCTATCGCAAACTGACGAGCAAGGAAGGGAAGCTCCCATCGCCTTCGCCTCACGTACGTTGTCGCAAGCAGAACGCAACTACGCGCAACTTGACAAAGAAGGGCTAGCCATCGTCTACGCGGCGACACATTTTCACCAGTACATTGCCGGCCGGAAGGTGACCTTTATAACCGATCACCGACCGCTATTGGGCATTCTGGGACCACAAAGGCCTATGCCACCAACTTTGTCTCCGCGAATGACACGTTGGTGCATCAAACTCTCAGCGTACGACTACGCTCTGGTCTACCGCAATGGGAGTAAACATCAAAACGCCGATGCGCTAAGCCGTCTGCCACTAGACGCAACTGTTGACGAACCATTTCCACCAGGAGACGTTCTGATGTTCGAAGCACTGCCAGAACCTCCGCTTACAGGAGGCACAGTTGCAGCATCTACGCAGAAGTGCGCAGCTCTCCGGCTAGTTTACACAGCTGTTCAACAAGGCAACGTGCATAAACTCAAAGGGGACAACTTCGACGCTTACCGCAGGCGAGCTACAGAGTTGAGCACCCATCGCGGCTGCATCATATTTGGGTCCCGAGTTGTGATGCCGAGAGAACTACGCGCACAAGCTATGTCTCTCATCCACGCCGGACATCGGGGCATCGTTGCAATGAAAAAGTGTGCCAGAAGCTACATGTGGTGGCCTGGCATTGACAACGACATCGAAACAGTGGTGCGAGAATGCAAGCCTTGCCAGAGCAGCCGGAGCGCCCCGCCGAAAGCTCCTGTCCCAGAATGGGAAAAGCCAGACACACCATGGCACACACTGCACATTGATTTTGCAGGACCAATTGAGGGCTGCACTTTCCTTGTGGTCGTAGATGCCTACACAAAGTGGCTTGAGATAAGGCAAATGGGACAGACGACTTCGGCAGCAGTCATTGACAACCTCCGATCACTATTTGCAACGTTCGGCCTGCCGCGCAAGGTAGTGTCGGACAACGGAACACCGTTTGTGTCTGCGGAGATCCTCAAGTTTTATCGCGACAACGGGATCTCATCAGTTACATCGGCCCCCTACCACCCAGCGACAAACGGACAAGCCGAGCGCTACGTAGCCGAGCTAAAACGCGCCCTTGAAAGAGATCAGACAGGCTCGCTGCAGCGCCGCCTTGCGCGCTTTCTCTTCAAGCAGCACACGACGGTTCAGAGCACAACAGGCGAGACCCCCTCGAAAATGATGTTCGAGCGTGAAATGCGAACCCAGCTCACAGCCATCCTCCCCGAGCCAAAGGCAGAGACGTTCCGGGAAGAAAAAGCAATTCCGCGCTGCGGCACGCTTAATGAGGGGCAGCGCGTCCTCGCCCGACAGTTTCTGAAAAAGCCACGCTGGGAGGAAGCTACAATTGTCAGACGCATAGGCCTGCGCTCTTGGCTCGTCAACATACATGGCACAGTAGCACGCCGACATCTCAACCAGCTGCGTAGATTTACGACGCCGTCTGAGAGCTGTCCGCCAGCGGAGAGAACACGTGCACCATCTTCCCACATAGCCTGGCACCTCTTCCCGGAAGAAGAGACTTCGCCCAGGACAGACCTAGGAGACACAGCGAACAACAGCCAGCCTACAAGTGTTTCTCCCCCGAGCGCACAAAGCCAGCGCGCCTCCACGCGTGAGCGCCGACCCCCTGCACGATACCAGGCAACTTTCTAAGGGGGAAGGAAGTGTTGTGTCCCCTTATTGCTTTTGTGTGTGTGCGCCCCCGCATCCTCTTCCTAACGACCACTCGCATCCTCCTCCTAACGACCACTCGCCCCTCGTCGCACGCTGTCGCCAGATGCCCCCCCATGGTGCGCCCCCGCATCCTCCTCCTGTTTTGGGAAGCCACTCCCTCCCGTGGACGCTTCTCCGCTCCCTCCTTTCTTCGGGCGGCCAGTTCGGCTCCTGCCTCGGTCGACGCTGGTCGCACCCTCATCGGCTTTAAATAAACGAAGTCTTAAAGTACCGTGTGCGTCTTTCGCTGCATTCAACACAGCGACCGGACACGACAGTTGGTTTATGCGGTTTAACGTCCCAAAGCGACTCAGTCTATGAGGGACGCCGTAGTGGAGGGCTCCGGAAATTTCGACCACCTGGGGTTCTTTAACGTGCACTGACATCGCACAGTACACGGGCCTCTAGAATTTCTCCCCTAAAGAAATTCAACCGCCGCGGTCTGGATCGAACCCGCGTCTTTCGGGTCAGCAGCCGAGCACCATAACCACTGAGCCACACGGCGGCGTTTACCGACAGTTCCGCCTCCCTTCCTTTAGAACCGAGTTGGGCTACATGGGAGTGTGTTTACACATGATTATTCGCACAATAAATTACAGAATAGCATATTGTCATTGGGAGGGTCTTCTCACCTTAACTGAGTTTATTTGGGCCGATTATGATAATGGGGGAGCCGTCGACCCTGTCTGCCCAGACTAGTCAGCATATAAGCCGTGTGCAGGAATCCCACATTAGGCAAACACGGATCTATTGTCGGATAATATCAAGAACGCAGCGGCAAACGCCCCTCGAAGCTCACATGCCAAAGCGACGTACTCGTCCATAGGTGGTGCTTGAAATAGTGTACGCACGCTCTCAATTAAGGCTAAGAAGCATTAAATTTGTAAATATTTTTCAATTTTTCGCTGAACGGTGCGCACCGATTGTCATAGAGGCAAGCAATCAGAGACACAGGCGAACACGCAGAAACGGCGCCCAACATTGGCTACGAGAACTTGAGTCTTAAAAAAAGTTCAAGAATACATGACCGGATCATATACTTACGTCTGGTTCCCCGTAAAACGGATGATGTACACAGCAAAAGATCCAACGTTTAGGGGCAACTTGTCCAGAAAGTAATGGGTTCCCTGGGAAAAGCAGTTATCACCAGACTCCATCAGAAGTGTTTCCGACAAGAAATGCTTCATCATTCCAAACATGAATGTGGTGTTAATTTAAACGTTGTTTTATTGTTATTATTACTGTGAAAGCGCTAATCCAAAGGCTGAGCCTAACAAAACTGTCTCTTGACTAATGAAGTCCAAGAAGCGCGGGCGCTTCGTCAGCTTTCAGTTTAGCTCTGCCGACAGCGGTGGTGGTTGTCTTACGACGACCAAACATTAGATACGAGCGCTCCAAGTCCCCACTGCTAGTCACCCGGCGAACACTGCGGCATTCGGAGACATCAAGCGGGTTAAGATCCGGAAGGCTGTCTCCGAGGTTGGCGGCGACTGCTGCCATCCCAACCTGAGCCTCAAGTAGCACACCTTCCGAAAGACATGCCTGAGGAGGTGCCACCAGCCCGGGCCGAAGCGCCAGTCTTTGGCTACGCCACTGTTCTGCTTTTCGTTAAGCCCGTTGAGAGATACAGAGAGAAAGGAACTTTAATGAGGGAAAGGTGGAGAGGTCGGCCGGTGGTAACATGGCCCTGGCCTGCTACTCCACTACTCCCGTTGAGATCACCCTACCACTAATCGAGATCGACCTGCCTAAAAAGAGTGCAGCCTTCCAACTTCCAGCAATCTACCTTTCAGCGTTGTTTAAAATCGCCTGCTGTGCTTGGACACTCCGACAAAAACGATGAAACTTAGATTCCTACGAATGCAAGCAGTGAATGGTTGCGTAAGTTTCTTTACTAGTCATTTTGACTTAAAAAACCGAGCACGCCGAAAATTTTTATTCTGAAAAATTCAGTCCAAAACAACTGAAAAATTATTCATCTTTTGTCCCAACACGTTGCAAAGTGATTCTCAGGTAATCCTGACAAAAGCAGTCCTCAAATAGAACCGTCTTGAGAGGCATTCGCATGGTCGAGTCCATTCCATAATTTTAAAATTTGAGGATCATGAGAAGGCTTTGGTGTTAGAGAAGTTTTTTGCCTAAGGATTGGAATTACAACGCTAATGAGGGCTGTCCAACTCGTGTGCCCTCCATGAATAAAAAAGCCTAAAGAGCATCTCTAAGATATACTATTCAAATATGATTTCATCATTTAATTATTGATAATATTCACGAAAACTGAAAGAGAGCTTCCACTACACTTCAATGAAGTGCCTTGTAACGTGCTAAAAATAATACTTTCTAAACGGCGGTCACATTCCCTTCACTACATCGCTGTATTGCAAGTAACAAACGTAGGATGATGACTGACATGAGAAATTGGTGTGAAAATGTATTTCTCCGTGTACAGCTAGAGTTCTTTCGTATGTTCAATTTTGTGTTCAAATTTTTTTTTGTTCGTGTGTTTTTTCTATATGTTAGCATGATTATTTAGACAAGAAATGTATGCATATGGAGGTATTTCTCCACTTGCTGCCTGATCACCCAACAAGCAAAATGTGCTTAGGCAGATGAGAATTGATGAATGGGTACGCATACAGACGAATAAAATTTTGGTTTGATTGATTTGCTGCAACAGTGAAACGCTAGTTACATAAGACAAGAGCCTGATCAAAGAATTTATGACTTTAATTTGGTGGTAACTGCTCATTCCCTGCACGTTAGTGATATTATGGACACGTAAGAACCTGATGGCATAAAAGACTCCAAAGCAGCGTTAAGTGGATTCAAGTTGCTTTGAACTGATAATACAAACGCAAGATTCTATTGCGTTCTCCTGTATACCAGGTGTTTCACGGAAGACTTTGAAAAAGTTTCAGAAATAGGCTTTATGAGGTAAAAATATGGTTTTTGCGGCATAATATTGTTACGAAGAAGATGAAGCTGGCAGTGGCGAGGGACGGAGCGCTCGCGCTAGGCTTGCGGCCATTAAATCATCTTTTGTCCATTGTTCATCACGCCTCATTCTTCGGCTGGCCGCCACATAACATTTGGTGTGAGGTGCGGGGGTCCCTTCATCGCCATCCTGCTCACGGAGCTTCGGCGTCCAGCGCCTGCCGTGGACGTCGGCCGTGAGTACCTCGTCCGCCCTACCCGGCCGTGCCCCAGCCTGCCCGACCTGAACCGACGTCGGTGCTCACCCTAGCCCCGTCCCCCGCCCGGGCCACAAGACACTACGAACTGACCACGTTGCCGGTACCAAAATGACCCGACCGACCCAAGGCCTTGCCCACACATGAGGACACCGAACCCCTGGCCCTGCCGTTCGGTGTGTACAAGGACCTCGGCCGTCAGCTCCTGGCACCCTACGGCCCGGATGCTTCGTGGACCGGGACTCATTCGCCTATCGTTCCATCCACCGTGGCTGCCAGCACTTCACCACCTTGCCACTTCTTTTCTGCCTTGAAAACCCCTCTTCATATCGCGCATCCCTTCGTCGATGTCTTCTTCTGTTTACGATCGGGACGGTCGCTCGGTGGCCCCGGGTAATGTTACGAAGAAGACGAAGCTGGCATTGGCGAGGGACGGATTGCTCGCGCTAGGCTAGCGGTCATTAATTCATCTCTTGTCCGTCGTTCATCACGCCTCATCCTTCGGCTGGACGCCACATATCAATAGTGTTACGTAATGGCTATAAGCAGCAGAAGTATTTCGTTCGGCAGAGGATCAATAGCTTGGGACAGTCGCACAGCACACAAGCGCCCACCTCCGCGTCCTCTTCGTTCCAAACACTTCGTCGTGCTCGCAGCGTCCGTAGCCCTACACCCTGCGGCAAAGGCAATGTACCGGCGCGCACTACACATGCAATGGAGAGTGCCAGTTTTAAGGCTTCATGCGTGACACACGTCGGTGCGGGGGGCTTGTATATTGTCACGGCTAGACAGTCGGGACGGCCAGGATACGTTTTACTGTGCAGCGTCAGGCAGCAGCGGACTCCCGAGGGGACCACACAGAAGAGACGACGAAGAAGAAGACACTGCCCGCCACCATGGCTAAGGCTAGCCAGAATAGCGGGGAAGGCAGTTCGGCCGGGAGACGGCGCCACGAGAGTGCCCACGAATGTGGCATTGCTCCCCCCCTCTGGAAAGCGCCGCCCTCGGCGCGGCAGGTCGTGTGGACCTACGCCGGCTCCCCCGGGCACGGGATTTTGGCACACGAACACTGGCTGTTCATGGGGTGCCCGTGCAGAGGGGCAGTGGTCCTGGTGCATGGAGCAGTTATCGTCGACGGGCGCGGAATCCACTGTCTCGGCCGTCTTGATCTCTTGTGCGAGGAGGGAGAGACAGCTCTCAGTAGTCTGGACATTTGCTACTTCCAGTGCAGCAGCACGCGGTCGTTGAGCGTTCCCGAAACCGAAGCGTGGGTACTCTGTCCGACGGAGTATTCAAGCGGCAGCATGTTGTGGTTGGACAGCAGGGCGAGTGTGGGATTCCATAAGGCGGTTCTGGCCGACCACCTTCTCGACAGGCGCGCACGCTGAACACCTTAGTCTTCGGCGCCCGCAGGTAGAGACGAGTGAGCTGCTATCGGGTGTGGTACGGCTTCATTCGTGCGACATGCACAACTTCGGACGTTGGTCTTCGAGAGGAACGAACAGTTCCTTGAGGGAGAACTTCAGAGTTTACCTCGCCGAGTTGGCGTATTACTTTATAGGGGCCAAAGTACCGCCGAAGCAGCTTTTCAGAGCGCCCTCGTTGGCGGATTGGGCTCCACACCCAAACGTTTTCTCCGGGCTGGTAAGTGACATCCCTGTGGCGATGGTTGTAACGGTGAGCGTCTCTTGCTTGTTGATGCCGGATATGTTGCCGAGCAAGTTGGCGGGCGGCCTCGGCTTCGTGAACAAAGCGGTCGGCCCCCATGACAGCGGAGTTTACACTACCAGGAAGAAGCATTGCGTCGAGCATAGTCGTGGCTTCGCGACCATGGACTAAGCGAAACGGTGTGAAGTGAGTCGTCTCTTGCAGGGCAGTGTTATATGCGAAAGTAACGTAAGGGAGTACTGCATCCCAGTTGCGGTGGTCGTCGTCGACATACATGGAAATCATGTCAGCGATCGTCTGATTTAGGCGCTCAGTGAGTCCATTAGTTTGCGGATGATAAGCCGTTGTTCGTCGGTGGCTGGTGCCGCTGAGTCGCATAACTTCCTCTGTCAGCGCCGAGGTAAAGGCCGTCCCTCTGTCAGTTATAACGACCGTGGGTGCGCCATGACGAAGCACGATGTTGTGCATGAAGAAGGCGGCAATTTCCGCAGTTGTTCCTCGGGGAAGAGCTTTCGTCTCACAGTATCGACTGAGGTAGTCGGTGGCGACCACAATGTACCGGTTACCCAGCGATGACTCCGGAAAGGGGCCGAGTAAATCCATGCCGACTTGGTAGAAATGAACGTGCGGTGGATCAATAGGCTGCAGTAGTCCGGCTGGGTTAGTCGGTGGTGTCTTGCGACGTTGGCACTCGCGGCAAGTTCTGACCTAACGCTGTACAACTGCAGCAACCCTGGGCCAGTAGTACTTTTGGCGTATCCGCGCCAAAGTGCGGGAAAAACCCAGGTGACCAGAAGATGGGTCATCATGGCACGCCTGCAGGACTCGTCGCGCAAGGCCGCAGGTACGACGAGCAGATAGACAGCTTGCGTCGGGTGATAGTTTTTCTTATACAGGACGCCATCGCGCAAACACAACAACGACAGTCCACGAGAGAAGATTCGCGGTGGAGACTCAGCGCTTCCTTCAAGATACTCAATGAGAGGCCGTAGTTCACTGTCGTCTCTTTGGTGTTGAGTGAGGGCGGACGTAGAGACGGCGCCGAGAAAAACAAAATCGGTGTAGGGATCAGCTCGGTTGTCCTCAACAGCAGCACGAGACAGACAGTCAGCATCACTGTGCTTCCTGCCGGACTTATAAACGATGGTGACGTCGAACTCTTGAAGGCGAAGGCTCCAGCGTGCAAGCCGCCCCGAGGGATCTTTGAGGTTCGCCAGCCAGCACAACGAATGGTGATCACTGACGACTCTAAAAGGGCGGCCGTATAAGTACGGGCGAAATTTGGTCACTGCCCACACAATTGCCAGGCACTCTTTTTCAGTGGTGGAATAGTTGGCCTCCGAGTGTGACAAAGTGCGGCTTGCATATGCGATTACGCGTTCGAGACCATCCTGCCACTGCACAAGGACCGCACCGAGGCCGATGTTGCTGGCGTCTGTGTGCAGTTCAGTGTCGGCTGACTCGTCGAAGTGGCCAAGGATGGGCGTACTTTGCAGACGAGTGCGGAGGTCTTCGAAGGCCTGTTGTTGCTCCTGGCCCCAGGAGAACGGTTCGGCATCTTTCGTGAGGCGGATGAGGGGCTCAGCGATCTGGGAGAAGTTCCGCACAAAACGCCGATAATAGGCGCAGAGACCCAGAAAGCGGCGCACAATTCGCTTATCGGTTGGCACGGGAAAAGCAGCGACAGCGGCCGTCTTATCGGGGTCAGGGCTAACTCCCTTAGCGCTCACGATGTGGCCCAGAAACTTCAGCTCCTGGAAAGCGAAGTGACACTTTTCGGGCTTGAGGGAAAGACCAGCCGAACGAATTGCGGCGAACACGGCACGCAAGCGCCTCAAGTGCTCTTCGAACGTGGCGGAGAAGATGACAACGTCATCCAGGTACACGAGGCAGGACTGCCATTTTAGGTCGGCAAGCACGGTGTCCATCATCCGCTGGAAGGTGGCAGAAGCCGAGCAGAGACCGAAAGGGAGCACCCGGAATTCGTACAGACCATCCGGTGTAATAAAGGCGGTCTTTTCCCGGTCGCGCTCGTCCACCTCGATTTGCCAATAGCCACTTCATAAATCTAGCGACGAGAAGTACGTGGCGTGGTGTAGCCGATCCAGGGAGTCATCAATCCGTGGAAGAGGATAAACGTCCTTTTTGGTGACTTTGTTTAGACGCCTGTAATCAACACAGAACCGTAGGGTCCCATCCTTCTTCGCCACAAGAACAACAGGCGATGCCCACGGGCTCGTCGACGGCTGTATCACGACGTCGTGGAGCATTTCTTGAACTTGGCGGCGAGTGGCGTCACGTTCCTTCGAAGAGACCCGGTAAGGCGGCTGGCATAACGGTCGCTGGTTTGCGTCTACAATAATGCGGTGCTTTGTGATCGGAGTCTGCCTGACCTTGGAGGTAGAGGCAAAACAGTCGCGGAAAGATTCGATAATGCCCTCCAGGCAGCGTTTCTGATGAGACGGGAGGTTCGGGTTCACGTCGGTCTTTATGGGAGTGGTCGGCGCCTCCACTAATGCCGGGATTTCGGACAACGCGTGCTGTCCCTCGAATTCACAAAGTTCTTCGAAATACGCAATAGCCGTTTTGCCAGGCAAATACTGAGGTTCAGAACCAAAATTGGTTACCAAAAGTTCGGTTCGCCCACTGTTCAATTCAATAATTCCGCGAGCTACACACACTTGCCGACCCAGGAGCAGCGAGATGTTGGTTTCAGCGATGCCACGAGTGCTGGGGCTGTTATCGCACTCTACGGTAACAAACATGCTGGCTCTTGACGGGATCAACACCTGGTCCTCACAGACGCACAACTTAGCCCTGCGTGGCACGGTATCGTCGTCGACAGGGCCTTGCGTGGAAAACGACACGATTAGCTCCTGAAGATTGATGACGGCACCGTACTCCTGAAGGAAATCCAAGCCGAGTATGAGGTCCTTGGAGCACTCGGGTAACACAGCAAAGCAACCAGGGAAAGTAACACCGCGGATCTGGATTCGCGAAGTGCAGACACCAATCGGAGTTACGACATGGCCACCAGCTGTCCGGATCTGCGGCCCAGACCAAGGAGTTAGAACCTTCCTCAGGGCTGTGGCTAACCGACAGCTCATTACAGAAAAATCGGCGCCGGTATCCACGAGTGCGGTAACGTCATGGTTGTCGGCGGATACCGGAATTTCGGCGGAAACCAGTCGGTCGCAGCGCGTCGTTGATGTCGTCGGGTCACGTCGTCGTTGATCGAAGCGTCGCGGCGAATCTTCGGGTGGAGGCTCTTGACACGTTGCAGTAGCGGTGGCCCTACCCCCGGAGGACACCGTCTTCAGTTTTCCTGATGTGGGGACGCGCCTCTGAACTGGCCAGAGGACGACGGGCGGCCGGGCGAGGAGAACCGCCTTGGGGATGGCGATCGGGACTGGCGTCGCTGCGGGGTCGAGGACTGCACGTTATCAGCCAGGTACAGCTCGATATCCCGTGGTCTTTCACCGTAGCGTGGTCGAGGTGCGTCAGGTGAAAACCCCCTTAAACCCATCCTGCGGTAGGGGCAGTGACGGAGGATGTGGCGGAGCTCCCCGCAGTGGTAAAAGAGCGGCCGATTGTTTGGCGTACGCCACACGTGCGCTTTGCACATGGGGGGCCTGAACTCCTGCTGCACGGGTGGTACTGGCATGGCAGGTACTGGCAGTGATGGTACTTGCACGGGAACGACGGGGGAAAAGGCTTGCATCGCTGGCCTAGGACTTCGTAGTGCTTCGCTGTACGTCATAACGGAGGGCGCCGGGTGTGGAGCGGGAGGCGGCTGCACAGCTCGTCGGATTTCGTCACGGACCACGTCCGTTACGGCAGCGACAGTGGCCTGTGGAACTTCAAGACGAAGTTTCGCCAGTTCCTCGCGAACGAGGCTTCTTACAAGCTCCCGAAGCTCCTCGGCGGGCAGCGACGTAGGCGTGTACTGGGAAGCAGCTGCTACGGTAGCCTGACGTCCGTAGTGAGCGCCTCGTTCCTGCAGAGAGCGCTCGATACCTGTTGCCTCCCTTGTGAAGTCGGCCACTGTTCTTGGCGGGTCACGGACCAGTCCGGCAAAGAGCTGCTCCTTTACGCCGCGCATTAGGTGGCGCACTTTCTTGGCCTCGGGCATAGCAGGGTCGGCTCGATTGAAGAGACGCATCATGTCCTCAACGAACATGGTGACGCTCTCATTTGGCTGCTGCGACCTGGAGTGCAGAGCGACTTCCGCCTTCTCTTTTCTTTCACTGTTGCCGAATGTCGCCAGCAACTCACGCCGAAAAACCTTCCAGGTGGCAAAAGAGGTCTCGTGGTTCTCGAACCAGGTCTTTGCCGAGTCTTCTAGCGCGAAGTAGACATTCCTCAACTTGCGCTCACCGTCCCACTGGTTGAAGGCTGCCACACGGTCTAAACTGGCCAGCCAATCTTCAACGTCTTCAAACCTGTCTCCGTGGAACGTCGGCGGTGACCGGGGCGCGTGGAGCACGAACGGAGCGTCAGCTCCAAGACGTTGAGTGGTCTGGCTACCAGTGGTTGTTGTCATCTTCCGTGACGGTTTTGTCAGGCCGCTAAACTCTGGCTGTAGGCCTAGCAGGCGGCGGCTTGCTTTGTGCACGGGGGTTGTGTCTACGCCCTGCGAACTGGCTTCAAAGGCGTCTTCGGAGTCAGTGTACATGGGACGTTACCCAGCCGGCTCCACCAAATATGTCACGGCTAGACAGTCGGGACGGCCAGGATACGTTTTACTGTGCAGCGTCAGGCAGCAGCGGACTCCCGAGGGGACCACACAGAAGAGACGACGAAGAAGAAGACACTGCCCGCCACCATGGCTAAGGCTAGCCAGAATAGCGGGGAAGGCAGTTCGGCCGGGAGAGGGCGTCACGAGAGAGCCCACGAATGTGGCAATATTATGGCAGAAGTTTTTACACAGGCCCACACGGCAGGACGGGACAGAGCAACACAAGGTAGCCAGGAGAGTAGGTGATGTCGCGACGGCGGCACTCATGACGGCGTTTCTGAGTTAATTCGGATGCCGACAACCGCTGGCGGGCGACAACACGGGCGGCGTCGGCGCAGACGATGGCGTCCCGAGCATAAGTACTCGTGTAGGCGGTGGCGGGCAGTACACCATCGAAGGGCCGCAAATGATCGGGGCCCAAGAGTAGATAAAAAGGATGGAAACCTGCTGTGTCGTGACGTGCGGTATTGTATGCGAATGTCAGAAATGGGAGGCTAATATCCCAGCCACGGTGACGGTCAGAGCTGTACACTGAAATCATGTCGGTGAGGGCACGGTTTAGATGTTCGGTGAGGCCGTTCGTCTGTGGGTGGTAGGCCGTGGCGGTCTGTTCACGGACGGAGCAGGAGCGGAGAAGTTCGGCGACCACTGGAGAAAGAAAGCAGCGGCCACGATCGGTGAGCAGGTGACGGGGTGCCCCGTGGTGGAGTGGGACGTCGATCAGGAGCAAATCAGCGACATAAGTTGCGCAACTGGTTGGGAGCGCTCGTGTGATAGCGTAGCGGGTCGAGTAGTCCGTCGCACGGCGATTCATTTGTTTCCCATGGCAGACGCCTCCACGCCACCGCCTGTTGATTGTTGAGTGTTATGCTAGGCGGGGGAAAGTACCTGCGATGTTGTCTATAATATTCTGTAACTTCCTGACAGGAAATTAGTCGCCCTTCTCTCCCGTGATCTACGAGCGGTGGACCGTCGTGTGCAGCTCGGTGGTAGAGATCTCGAGCCACCTCGTGGGCCGCCCACACCCAATTCTATGCAAACATATATTTCCTGAAATAGAAGACGATAAGTGCAAGAAGTGCGGAGCGAGAGGGTCCCTCGACCACATAATATGGGAGTGTAGCCAATCCCCAGGCAGGGCGAAGAACATTAATAGTAGAGACGCCTGGGAGACCTTGCTCCGGAGCTCGGACCCTGAGCTCCAGCTCACCGCCGTCCGACTGGCTGAAGAGGCCGCCGGGATACAAGAGATCCCGGCCAGCATCTGACGCGACTACCCCATGCGGCCGGATCTCTCCTGATCCTCCTCCCTCAACTGAGGGTATGGGACAGGGGAGGTCTGGGTGAGGAAGTCTCATTCTGTTGGACAATAAATGTTTTCACTCACTCCCATGGCAGACACCAGAAAAGGACCGAGCGGGTCGAAGCCGACACGGGAAAACGGGACTATCGGGATTGGAATCGGCTGAAGGGTTTCGGGAGGGAGAACCGAGGGCGTCTTCCGGCGTTTTGCAGAGCTCGCAAGCGGCCACATAACGTCGGACAGAGCGGTAGAGACGTGGCCAAAGGAAGCGGCGCCGCACGCTGTCGTACATGCGGAATACGCCAAGATCACCTGCCGGTGGGAACATCATGAAGCTGTTCACCGACACTGCCGCACATATGTTGAGGGACCACTAGCAGGAGCTCAGTGTCGTCAGGCCGCGTGTTTTGCCAGTATAGTATGTTCTCATGGAGCACAGATGGGGCGACGGAAGCATCAGAGCGGTTGGCGGTGAGACGGCCGATGAGGGAGCGTAGCGAAGGTGCCAAGTGCTGTTCTTGAGCAATGTTACGGAAGACTGATGCGGGCAAAACGCAGGCGGCAGCCTCGCATTCGTTAGAAGAAGGTGGATCATCAGGGTGGCGGGACAAGCAATCTGCGCCCCGATGCAGTGGGCGGACATGTGGACGACAGAAAATGTATATTCTTGAAGGGGAAGAGGTCAGCGCCATAGCCGGCCAGTAGGGTCTTTGAGCGAAGAAAGCCAGCATAAGTTGTGATGTTCCCTTGTAACCGAGAAAGGCTGCCCAAACAAGTAAGGGCGGAATTTTTCAATTGCCCAAACGAGGGCGAGGCATTCCCGCTCGGTCAACGAATACTTGCGCTCTTACACGTACAGGAGGCGGCTGGCGCACGCAATGAAGCGAAGGTGTTTGCGTTACGCTGAGCAAGTAGGGCACCAATGTCGTGGCCTCTCGCGTCGGTCCAACGTTAAGTGCGGACGGAAGGATCAAAGTGAGCCAAGACAGGTGTAGCGGTGAGCGCACTGATAATGGTTCTGAAGGCGGCAGCTTGGGCGGGCCCCCAAGAGAATGGGATGTCGTTTTTGAACAGCGCGATAAGAGGGCGGGCTGCTTCCCAAAGTTCACGATGAAACGGCGGAAATATGAGCAGAGCCTGAGGAAGATGCGCACAACACCGAAGGAACGCCGAGTAGGGAAGGAACGCACGGCGCGGACTTTGTCGTGATCCGGTTGGACCTTGAGCTGACGGCGGCCGATGGTACATTACTCACAATATTACCAGTGTTGGCGAGCACCACAAAGCCGGTGAATGCTCTTAACTATAAGCTGCTTAAATAATTTTAATAATTAACTTTTTAATTAATACGGTAAGGCGCCTAGTTACCATCAGACATTTGTAGACGTTCGTTAATAACAGCCATATCGGTTTTTAGACTTAAAACAAAAACGCGATTATCTTCGGCGCTGTGGCTCAACAAAATAAAGATTCTTTTGCCTGACTACGTGCACTGGCAAGGTTGCTTTGCCTGCATGTTTTGCAAAAGCCCATATATTTCTGACATCGCAACAGCGCCGAGGATAATTGGTAGATAACGCCCTTATCCTGCACCACGAATGATATTGTAAAGCCGTTGCCCCCACCAAGATTACATGAAGAAAAAGGTAGGAGGGCCTCGGGAAATTCCATTGAGTAGATTAATGCTAAGCCATCTTCAGGAACATTTATTGAAGGACGAATTAGCTGGGATCCAAATTTATTCATGCAACTCAATGCCTCAGCGGTACCTTCTTCCTGCTACACCTCTCACCGACTGCTAAATCCCTGGACTTTTTCTTGGATCAGCACATGATCTGATCGGAACAACCTGATTATGTCTTTAATAGGTTTAGGCTCATCACAATCCACCCATATAAGTGCAAGATGACCAGTCCTGTCAACATAGATTATTTGCAGCTTAAGAGAGCCAAAGCCTATGCATGATGCATGCATGTGTAATTCTTGTGCCCAATCCAGAATCGATGGTGCGGGCAAAATTCTATACCGCATGTCAGCTCACAGCCCCTTTGAAAAGACAAGAGAATGGAAAGAGAGTGTCGTGATGGGACGCATGACGGAAGCCGATAGTCAATGAAACCAAGGAGTATATGGGTGTCTTTTTTTAGACTGTGTTTTTCATAAATTAGACATTCATAAAAGCTGAAGAAAAAACAACCACATGCCGCCGTTGGGATACGAACCCACGACCTCCTAATTTCACGTCCGGTGCTCTAGCAACTGAGCTACGCCGACTCTGCCCAATTTGCTGCTTTCTGGGTTATTTATGTGTTGTATAACCAAACATTGAGAGCGTTCCCCAGCACCACCCTCGTCCATTGCGGCGTACGTAGCACGCCCGGTATTACCGCTAGTGCCAGGTAGGAACTTGGTCGAATGGAGAGGGTGCATGCAGTGAGAGAACATTCTTATGCTACCTACGACACCAAGGCTGCCAGATTCGACGCCCTGGATAAACTATTCAGCAGGCAAGGAAATGAAAAGAGCGGCTCGTTAAGACACAGACAGAAGCCAGCAGACATTGAAACCAAGGAGCATATCAGATGTCTTTTTTAACTGTGTTTTTCATAATTTTGAGAATAATAGAGCAGAAGAAAAAGCAACCACATGTCCTCGGGGCTATACGAACCCATCACCTCCGAATTTCACGTCAGATCAGGTACTGATATTCTTTGCGTCACCTTATGGAACATTTTTAACCACGTGTTGTTTAGTTCTAAGTATCCAAAATACTTAGATCGCGGAAAGTTGTACCCCGTCTACAAGAGTGGTGACCCCAATGACCCCAGTAGTTACAGACCTATATCAGTGCTCAGTGTGACCAATACTCTTTTCGAAAAATTACCAGCTTTGCAATTTAACAAGCTTCTTCTTGATCACAATGTGATTTATGCTGATCAACATGGCTTTTTTTCCACATTAAAATAACTATGATAATGAAACCGATCAGACCACCTCACTCCCCTTTTCAGAAGATCGGCGTCGACTTGCTTGGACCGCTTCCCAAGTCTACCACGGGCCAACGCTGGATTATTGTTTGCGTGGACTACTTGACTCGCTACGTGGAGACAGCTGCTCTCGTGTCCGCCAAAGCTGCAGACGTCCTTTTTGCTACACTCGGTGATCCTTCGCCACGGAGCTCCTCGTGTTATAATCAGCGACAGTGGGCGCCAGTTCATTGTCGATGGTGTGGAACAACTCCTACGGCTCTGCAATTGTGACTATCGTCATTCGACGCCCTATCACCCGCAAACGAATGGCCTGGCGGAGCGCATCAACCGCACCCTCACGAACATGTTGTCCATGTATGTAGCGGCCGACCACAAGAACTGGGACACCGTGCTACCTTTTGTAGCATACGCGTACAACAATGGAACACACGACGTCACTGGATACTCCCCGTTCTTTCTGCTGTACGCGCGCATACCGCGCACTTTTCTGGACACGATTCGTCCCTTTTCTGGACACCGTGATCCGTCCATATCGCAGACTCTTTGCCGTGCGGAGGAAGCGCGACGCCTAGGTCGCCTCCGAACACTCAGTGCACAAGTTCGCACCAAGAGCGACAGTGGACATATTGCGGTGACGTATGAGCCCGGCGACTACGTTTGGCTCTGGAAGCCACAGCGTCGACGGGGCCTCTACCAGAAATTCCTCGCAAAGTACTGCGGCCCTTTTGTTGTGCTGGATCGTCTCAGTGACATTAACTACACAATCGCCAAAGTCACTCCAGGCAATCGCCGCTCTCGCAAGGTCCAGGTGGTGCACGTAGCCCGTCTTAAACGCTGCAATCACAACGCTGACTAACACGCTCGAGGACGAGCTTCGACTGCCCCGGGTGAAATGTTACGCCGCGCTACGGCGCTGCCGCACTGCAGTTCAGTGGAAAGAAGAAGACGAACACGGTGTGCGCGAGACTGTGGTGGAGCCCGCCTGACGCTGACCGTCCAGTGACGTCCCCGATCCCGACTTGTAAATAAACCCGTTCCCGTCCTCGCAACTTCGTAACAATATCTTTCGCGTTCTATTTAAATAAGACAGGTGCGAAGATTGGTAACGGGACTTCTTGCACATGAAAAGCGTATAAGGTTGTCAGGACGCAATCACAGAGAAATACAGGGTGTTTCACCTAAGACTTTCTGCAATTTTTAAAAATAAGCTATTTGAATTAGATGCGCGCTTTTTCTGGCATAGCATTGTCAGTGGTGTATTACATCATAATGCAGCTAAGACGTGCTAACTAGCAGGCTTGTTAACCAATATTTAATAGTTAACTTTTAAACTATTACCGTTGGGCTCCTTAATTTTTGAGAGGCATGTAGCCCACGGTAAGTGATGCCCATATCCGTTTTTAGAATTTCGAGAACGCGATTATCCTCGGCGCTGTGGCCTAACAAATTTCGCCTACATCGCGCCAAAATACATGCGGTTTGAGAAGCTTGCAGGCAAAGCAACCTCTCCAGTGCACGTAACTCGTCGAAATAGCCAAAATTTGTTGGGCCACAGCGCCGAGGATAATCGCGTTCTCGAAATTCTAAAAACGGATATGGGCATCACTTACCGTGGGCTACATGCCTCTCAATAATTAAGGAGCCCAACGGTAATAGTTTAAAAGTTAACTATTAAATATTGGTTAACAAGCCTGCTAGTTAGCACGTCTTAGCTGCATTATGATGTAATACACCACTGACAATGCTATGCCAGAAAAAGCGCGCATCTAATTCAAATAGCTTATTTTTAAAAATTGCAGAAAGTCTTAGGTGAAACACCCTGTATTTCTCTGTGATTGCGTCCTGACAACCTTATACGCTTTTCATGTGCAAGAAGTCCCGTTACCAATCTTCGCACCTGTCTTATTTAAATAGAACGCGAAAGATATTGTTACGAAGTTGCGAGGACGGGAACGGGTTTATTTACAAGTCGGGATCGGGGACGTCACTGGACGGTCAGCGTCAGGCGGGCTCCACCACAGTCTCGCGCACACCGTGTTCGTCTTCTTCTTTCCACTGAACTGCAGTGCGGCAGCGCCGTAGCGCGGCGTAACATTTCACCCGGGGCAGTCGAAGCTCGTCCTCGAGCGTGTTAGTCAGCGTTGTGATTGCAGCGTTTAAGACGGGCTACGTGCACCACCTGGACCTTGCGAGAGCGGCGATTGCCTGGAGTGACTTTGGCGATTGTGTAGTTAATGTCACTGAGACGATCCAGCACAACAAAAGGGCCGCAGTACTTTGCGAGGAATTTCTGGTAGAGGCCCCGTCGACGCTGTGGCTTCCAGAGCCAAACGTAGTCGCCGGGCTCATACGTCACCGCAATATGTCCACTGTCGCTCTTGGTGCGAACTTGTGCACTGAGTGTTCGGAGGCGACCTAGGCGTCGCGCTTCCTCCGCACGGCAAAGAGTCTGCGATATGGACGGATCACGGTGTCCAGAAAAGGGACGAATCGTGTCCAGAAAAGTGCGCGGTATGCGCGCGTACAGCAGAAAGAACGGGGAGTATCCAGTGACGTCGTGTGTTCCATTGTTGTACGCGTATGCTACAAAAGGTAGCACGGTGTCCCAGTTCTTGTGGTCGGCCGCTACATACATGGACAACATGTTCGTGAGGGTGCGGTTGATGCGCTCCGCCAGGCCATTCGTTTGCGGGTGATAGGGCGTCGAATGACGATAGTCACAATTGCAGAGCCGTAGGAGTTGTTCCACACCATCGACAATGAACTGGCGCCCACTGTCGCTGATTATAACACGAGGAGCTCCGTGGCGAAGGATCACCGAGTGTAGCAAAAAGGACGTCTGCAGCTTTGGCGGACACGAGAGCAGCTGTCTCCACGTAGCGAGTCAAGTAGTCCACGCAAACAATAATCCAGCGTTGGCCCGTGGTAGACTTGGGAAGCGGTCCAAGCAAGTCGACGCCGATCTTCTGAAAAGGGGAGTGAGGTGGTCTGATCGGTTTCATTATCATAGTTATTTTAATGTGGAAAAAAAGCCATGTTGATCAGCATAAATCACATTGTGATCAAGAAGAAGCTTGTTAAATTGCAAAGCTGGTAATTTTTCGAAAAGAGTATTGGTCACACTGAGCACTGATATAGGTCTGTAACTACTGGGGTCATTGGGGTCACCACTCTTGTAGACGGGGTACAACTTTCCGCGATCTAAGTATTTTGGATACTTAGAACTAAACAACACGTGGTTAAAAATGTTCCATAAGGTGACGCAAAGAATATCAGTACCTGATCTGACGTGAAATTCGGAGGTGATGGGTTCGTATAGCCCCGAGGACATGTGGTTGCTTTTTCTTCTGCTCTATTATTCTCAAAATTATGAAAAACACAGTTAAAAAAGACATCTGATATGCTCCTTGGTTTCAATGTCTGCTGGCTTCTGTCTGTGTCTTAACGAGCCGCTCTTTTCATTTCCTTGCCTGCTGAATAGTTTATCCAGGGCGTCGAATCTGGCAGCCTTGGTGTCGTAGGTAGCATAAGAATGTTCTCTCACTGCATGCACCCTCTCCATTCGACCAAGTTCCTACCTGGCACTAGCGGTAATACCGGGCGTGCTACGTACGCCGCAATGGACGAGGGTGGTGCTGGGGAACGCTCTCAATGTTTGGTTATACAACACATAAATAACCCAGAAAGCAGCAAATTGGGCAGAGTCGGCGTAGCTCAGTTGCTAGAGCACCGGACGTGAAATTAGGAGGTCGTGGGTTCGTATCCCAACGGCGGCATGTGGTTGTTTTTTCTTCAGCTTTTATGAATGTCTAATTTATGAAAAACACAGTCTAAAAAAAGACACCCATATACTCCTTGGTTTCATTGACTATCGGCTTCCGTCATGCGTCCCATCACGACACTCTCTTTCCATTCTCTTGTCTTTTCAAAGGGGCTGTGAGCTGACATGCGGTATAGAATTTTGCCCGCACCATCGATTCTGGATTGGGCACAAGAATTACACATGCATGCATCATGCATAGGCTTTGGCTCTCTTAAGCTGCAAATAATCTATGTTGACAGGACTGGTCATCTTGCACTTATATGGGTGGATTGTGATGAGCCTAAACCTATTAAAGACATAATCAGGTTGTTCCGATCAGATCATGTGCTGATCCAAGAAAAAGTCCAGGGATTTAGCAGTCGGTGAGAGGTGTAGCAGGAAGAAGGTACCGCTGAGGCATTGAGTTGCATGAATAAATTTGGATCCCAGCTAATTCGTCCTTCAATAAATGTTCCTGAAGATGGCTTAGCATTAATCTACTCAATGGAATTTCCCGAGGCCCTCCTACCTTTTTCTTCATGTAATCTTGGTGGGGGCAACGGCTTTACAATATCATTCGTGGTGCAGGATAAGGGCGTTATCTACCAATTATCCTCGGCGCTGTTGCGATGTCAGAAATATATGGGCTTTTGCAAAACATGCAGGCAAAGCAACCTTGCCAGTGCACGTAGTCAGGCAAAAGAATCTTTATTTTGTTGAGCCACAGCGCCGAAGATAATCGCGTTTTTGTTTTAAGTCTAAAAACCGATATGGCTGTTATTAACGAACGTCTACAAATGTCTGATGGTAACTAGGCGCCTTACCGTATTAATTAAAAAGTTAATTATTAAAATTATTTAAGCAGCTTATAGTTAAGAGCATTCACCGGCTTTGTGGTGCTCGCCAACACTGGTAATATTGTGAGTAATGTACCATCGGCCGCCGTCAGCTCAAGGTCCAACCGGATCACGACAAAGTCCGCGCCGTGCGTTCCTTCCCTACTCGGCGTTCCTTCGGTGTTGTGCGCATCTTCCTCAGGCTCTGCTCATATTTCCGCCGTTTCATCGTGAACTTTGGGAAGCAGCCCGCCCTCTTATCGCGCTGTTCAAAAACGACATCCCATTCTCTTGGGGGCCCGCCCAAGCTGCCGCCTTCAGAACCATTATCAGTGCGCTCACCGCTACACCTGTCTTGGCTCACTTTGATCCTTCCGTCCGCACTTAACGTTGGACCGACGCGAGAGGCCACGACATTGGTGCCCTACTTGCTCAGCGTAACGCAAACACCTTCGCTTCATTGCGTGCGCCAGCCGCCTCCTGTACGTGTAAGAGCGCAAGTATTCGTTGACCGAGCGGGAATGCCTCGCCCTCGTTTGGGCAATTGAAAAATTCCGCCCTTACTTGTTTGGGCAGCCTTTCTCGGTTACAAGGGAACATCACAACTTATGCTGGCTTTCTTCGCTCAAAGACCCTACTGGCCGGCTATGGCGCTGACCTCTTCCCCTTCAAGAATATACATTTTCTGTCGTCCACATGTCCGCCCACTGCATCGGGGCGCAGATTGCTTGTCCCGCCACCCTGATGATCCACCTTCTTCTAACGAATGCGAGGCTGCCGCCTGCGTTTTGCCCGCATCAGTCTTCCGTAACATTGCTCAAGAACAGCACTTGGCACCTTCGCTACGCTCCCTCATCGGCCGTCTCACCGCCAACCGCTCTGATGCTTCCGTCGCCCCATCTGTGCTCCATGAGAACATACTATACTGGCAAAACACGCGGCCTGACGACACTGAGCTCCTGCTAGTGGTCCCTCAACATATGTGCGGCAGTGTCGGTGAACAGCTTCATGATGTTCCCACCGGCAGGTGATCTTGGCGTATTCCGCATGTACGACAGCGTGCGGCGCCGCTTCCTTTGGCCACGTCTCTACCGCTCTGTCCGACGTTATGTGGCCGCTTGCGAGCTCTGCAAAACGCCGGAAGACGCCCTCGGTTCTCCCTCCCGAAACCCTTCAGCCGATTCCAATCCCTATAGTCCCGTTTTCCCGTGTCGGCTTCGACCCGCTCGGTCCTTTTCTGGTGTCTGCCATGGGAGTGAGTGAAAACATTTATTGTCCAACAGAATGAGACTTCCTCACCCAGACCTCCCCTGTCCCATACCCTCAGTTGAGGGAGGAGGATCAGGAGAGATCCGGCCGCATGGGGTAGTCGCGTCAGATGCTGGCCGGGATCTCTTGTATCCCGGCGGCCTCTTCAGCCAGTCGGACGGCGGTGAGCTGGAGCTCAGGGTCCGAGCTCCGGAGCAAGGTCTCCCAGGCGTCTCTACTATTAATGTTCTTCGCCCTGCCTGGGGATTGGCTACACTCCCATATTATGTGGTCGAGGGACCCTCTCGCTCCGCACTTCTTGCACTTATCGTCTTCTATTTCAGGAAATATATGTTTGCATAGAATTGGGTGTGGGCGGCCCACGAGGTGGCTCGAGATCTCTACCACCGAGCTGCACACGACGGTCCACCGCTCGTAGATCACGGGAGAGAAGGGCGACTAATTTCCTGTCAGGAAGCTACAGAATATTATAGACAACATCGCAGGTACTTTCCCCCGCCTAGCATAACACTCAACAATCAACAGGCGGTGGCGTGGAGGCGTCTGCCATGGGAAACAAATGAATCGCCGTGCGACGGACTACTCGACCCGCTACGCTATCACACGAGCGCTCCCAACCAGTTGCGCAACTTATGTCGCTGATTTGCTCCTGATCGACGTCCCACTCCACCACGGGGCACCCCGTCACCTGCTCACCGATCGTGGCCGCTGCTTTCTTTCTCCAGTGGTCGCCGAACTTCTCCGCTCCTGCTCCGTCCGTGAACAGATCGCCACGGCCTACCACCCACAGACGAACGGCCTCACCGAACATCTAAACCGTGCCCTCACCGACATGATTTCAGTGTACAGCTCTGACCGTCACCGTGGCTGGGATATTAGCCTCCCATTTCTGACATTCGCATACAATACCGCACGTCACGACACAGCAGGTTTCCATCCTTTTTATCTACTCTTGGGCCCCGATCATTTGCGGCCCTTCGATGGTGTACTGCCCGCCACCGCCTACACGAGTACTTATGCTCGGGACGCCATCGTCTGCGCCGACGCCGCCCGTGTTGTCGCCCGCCAGCGGTTGTCGGCATCCGAATTAACTCAGAAACGCCGTCATGAGTGCCGCCGTCGCGACATCACCTACTCTCCTGGCTACCTTGTGTTGCTCTGTCCCGTCCTGCCGTGTGGGCCTGTGTAAAAACTTCTGCCATAATATTGCCACATTCGTGGGCTCTCTCGTGACGCCCTCTCCCGGCCGAACTGCCTTCCCCGCTATTCTGGCTAGCCTTAGCCATGGTGGCGGGCAGTGTCTTCTTCTTCGTCGTCTCTTCTGTGTGGTCCCCTCGGGAGTCCGCTGCTGCCTGACGCTGCACAGTAAAACGTATCCTGGCCGTCCCGACTGTCTAGCCGTGACATATTTGGTGGAGCCGGCTGGGTAACGTCCCATGTACACTGACTCCGAAGACGCCTTTGAAGCCAGTTCGCAGGGCGTAGACACAACCCCCGTGCACAAAGCAAGCCGCCGCCTGCTAGGCCTACAGCCAGAGTTTAGCGGCCTGACAAAACCGTCACGGAAGATGACAACAACCACTGGTAGCCAGACCACTCAACGTCTTGGAGCTGACGCTCCGTTCGTGCTCCACGCGCCCCGGTCACCGCCGACGTTCCACGGAGACAGGTTTGAAGACGTTGAAGATTGGCTGGCCAGTTTAGACCGTGTGGCAGCCTTCAACCAGTGGGACGGTGAGCGCAAGTTGAGGAATGTCTACTTCGCGCTAGAAGACTCGGCAAAGACCTGGTTCGAGAACCACGAGACCTCTTTTGCCACCTGGAAGGTTTTTCGGCGTGAGTTGCTGGCGACATTCGGCAACAGTGAAAGAAAAGAGAAGGCGGAAGTCGCTCTGCACTCCAGGTCGCAGCAGCCAAATGAGAGCGTCACCATGTTCGTTGAGGACATGATGCGTCTCTTCAATCGAGCCGACCCTGCTATGCCCGAGGCCAAGAAAGTGCGCCACCTAATGCGCGGCGTAAAGGAGCAGCTCTTTGCCGGACTGGTCCGTGACCCGCCAAGAACAGTGGCCGACTTCACAAGGGAGGCAACAGGTATCGAGCGCTCTCTGCAGGAACGAGGCGCTCACTACGGACGTCAGGCTACCGTAGCAGCTGCTTCCCAGTACACGCCTACGTCGCTGCCCGCCGAGGAGCTTCGGGAGCTTGTAAGAAGCCTCGTTCGCGAGGAACTGGCGAAACTTCGTCTTGAAGTTCCACAGGCCACTGTCGCTGCCGTAACGGACGTGGTCCGTGACGAAATCCGACGAGCTGTGCAGCCGCCTCCCGCTCCACACCCGGCGCCCTCCGTTATGACGTACAGCGAAGCACTACGAAGTCCTAGGCCAGCGATGCAAGCCTTTTCCCCCGTCGTTCCCGTGCAAGTACCATCACTGCCAGTACCTGCCATGCCAGTACCACCCGTGCAGCAGGAGTTCAGGCCCCCCATGTGCAAAGCGCACGTGTGGCGTACGCCAAACAATCGGCCGCTCTTTTACCACTGCGGGGAGCTCCGCCACATCCTCCGTCACTGCCCCTACCGCAGGATGGGTTTAAGGGGGTTTTCACCTGACGCACCTCGACCACGCTACGGTGAAAGACCACGGGATATCGAGCTGTACCTGGCTGATAACGTGCAGTCCTCGACCCCGCAGCGACGCCAGTCCCGATCGCCATCCCCAAGGCGGTTCTCCTCGCCCGGCCGCCCGTCGTCCTCTGGCCAGTTCAGAGGCGCGTCCCCACATCAGGAAAACTGAAGACGGTGTCCTCCGGGGGTAGGGCCACCGCTACTGCAACGTGTCAAGAGCCTCCACCCGAAGATTCGCCGCGACGCTTCGATCAACGACGACGTGACCCGACGACATCAACGACGCGCTGCGACCGACTGGTTTCCGCCGAAATTCCGGTATCCGCCGACAACCATGACGTTACCGCACTCGTGGATACCGGCGCCGATTTTTCTGTAATGAGCAGTCGGTTAGCCACAGCCCTGAGGAAGGTTCTAACTCCTTGGTCTGGGCCGCAGATCCGGACAGCTGGTGGCCATGTCGTAACTCCGATTGGTGTCTGCACTTCGCGAATCCAGATCCGCGGTGTTACTTTCCCTGGTTGCTTTGCTGTGTTACCCGAGTGCTCCAAGGACCTCATACTCGGCTTGGATTTCCTTCAGGAGTACGGTGCCGTCATCAATCTTCAGGAGCTAATCGTGTCGTTTTCCACGCAAGGCCCTGTCGACGACGATACCGTGCCACGCAGGGCTAAGTTGTGCGTCTGTGAGGACCAGGTGTTGATCCCGTCAAGAGCCAGCATGTTTGTTACCGTAGAGTGCGATAACAGCCCCAGCACTCGTGGCATCGCTGAAACCAACATCTCGCTGCTCCTGGGTCGGCAAGTGTGTGTAGCTCGCGGAATTATTGAATTGAACAGTGGGCGAACCGAACTTTTGGTAACCAATTTTGGTTCTGAACCTCAGTATTTGCCTGGCAAAACGGCTATTGCGTATTTCGAAGAACTTTGTGAATTCGAGGGACAGCACGCGTTGTCCGAAATCCCGGCATTAGTGGAGGCGCCGACCACTCCCATAAAGACCGACGTGAACCCGAACCTCCCGTCTCATCAGAAACGCTGCCTGGAGGGCATTATCGAATCTTTCCGCGACTGTTTTGCCTCTACCTCCAAGGTCAGGCAGACTCCGATCACAAAGCACCGCATTATTGTAGACGCAAACCAGCGACCGTTATGCCAGCCGCCTTACCGGGTCTCTTCGAAGGAACGTGACGCCACTCGCCGCCAAGTTCAAGAAATGCTCCACGACGTCGTGATACAGCCGTCGAAGAGCCCGTGGGCATCGCCTGTTGTTCTTGTGGCGAAGAAGGATGGGACCCTACGGTTCTGTGTTGATTACAGGCGTCTAAACAAAGTCACCAAAAAGGACGTTTATCCTCTTCCACGGATTGATGACTCCCTGGATCGGCTACACCACGCCACGTACTTCTCGTCGCTAGATTTACGTAGTGGCTATTGGCAAATCGAGGTGGACGAGCGCGACCGGGAAAAGACCGCCTTTATTACACCGGATGGTCTGTACGAATTCCGGGTGCTCCCTTTCGGTCTGTGCTCGGCTTCTGCCACCTTCCAGCGGATGATGGACACCGTGCTTGCCGACCTAAAATGGCAGTCCTGCCTCGTGTACCTGGATGACGTTGTCATCTTCTCCGCCACGTTCGAAGAGCACTTGAGGCGCTTGCGTGCCGTGTTCGCCGCAATTCGTTCGGCTGGTCTTTCCCTCAAGCCCGAAAAGTGTCACTTCGCTTTCCAGGAGCTGAAGTTTCTGGGCCACATCGTGAGCGCTAAGGGAGTTAGCCCTGACCCCGATAAGACGGCCGCTGTCGCTGCTTTTCCCGTGCCAACCGATAAGCGAATTGTGCGCCGCTTTCTGGGTCTCTGCGCCTATTATCGGCGTTTTGTGCGGAACTTCTCCCAGATCGCTGAGCCCCTCATCCGCCTCACGAAAGATGCCGAACCGTTCTCCTGGGGCCAGGAGCAACAACAGGCCTTCGAAGACCTCCGCACTCGTCTGCAAAGTACGCCCATCCTTGGCCACTTCGACGAGTCAGCCGACACTGAACTGCACACAGACGCCAGCAACATCGGCCTCGGTGCGGTCCTTGTGCAGTGGCAGGATGGTCTCGAACGCGTAATCGCATATGCAAGCCGCACTTTGTCACACTCGGAGGCCAACTATTCCACCACTGAAAAAGAGTGCCTGGCAATTGTGTGGGCAGTGACCAAATTTCGCCCGTACTTATACGGCCGCCCTTTTAGAGTCGTCAGTGATCACCATTCGTTGTGCTGGCTGGCGAACCCCAAAGATCCCTCGGGGCGGCTTGCACGCTGGAGCCTTCGCCTTCAAGAGTTCGACGTCACCATCGTTTATAAGTCCGGCAGGAAGCACAGTGATGCTGACTGTCTGTCTCGTGCTGCTGTTGAGGACAACCGAGCTGATCCCTACACCGATTTTGTTTTTCTCGGCGCCGTCTCTACGTCCGCCCTCACTCAACACCAAAGAGACGACAGTGAACTACGGCCTCTCATTGAGTATCTTGAAGGAAGCGCTGAGTCTCCACCGCGAATCTTCTCTCGTGGACTGTCGTTGTTGTGTTTGCGCGATGGCGTCCTGTATAAGAAAAACTATCACCCGACGCAAGCTGTCTATCTGCTCGTCGTACCTGCGGCCTTGCGCGACGAGTCCTGCAGGCGTGCCATGATGACCCATCTTCTGGTCACCTGGGTTTTTCCCGCACTTTGGCGCGGATACGCCAAAAGTACTACTGGCCCAGGGTTGCTGCAGTTGTACAGCGTTAGGTCAGAACTTGCCGCGAGTGCCAACGTCGCAAGACACCACCGACTAACCCAGCCGGACTACTGCAGCCTATTGATCCACCGCACGTTCATTTCTACCAAGTCGGCATGGATTTACTCGGCCCCTTTCCGGAGTCATCGCTGGGTAACCGGTACATTGTGGTCGCCACCGACTACCTCAGTCGATACTGTGAGACGAAAGCTCTTCCCCGAAGAACAACTGCGGAAATTGCCGCCTTCTTCATGCACAACATCGTGCTTCGTCATGGCGCACCCACGGTCGTTATAACTGACAGAGGGACGGCCTTTACCTCGGCGCTGACAGAGGAAGTTATGCGACTCAGCGGCACCAGCCACCGACGAACAACGGCTTATCATCCGCAAACTAATGGACTCACTGAGCGCCTAAATCAGACGATCGCTGACATGATTTCCATGTATGTCGACGACGACCACCGCAACTGGGATGCAGTACTCCCTTACGTTACTTTCGCATATAACACTGCCCTGCAAGAGACGACTCACTTCACACCGTTTCGCTTAGTCCATGGTCGCGAAGCCACGACTATGCTCGACGCAATGCTTCTTCCTGGTAGTGTAAACTCCGCTGTCATGGGGGCCGACCGCTTTGTTCACGAAGCCGAGGCCGCCCGCCAACTTGCTCGGCAACATATCCGGCATCAACAAGCAAGAGACGCTCACCGTTACAACCATCGCCACAGGGATGTCACTTACCAGCCCGGAGAAAACGTTTGGGTGTGGAGCCCAATCCGCCAACGAGGGCGCTCTGAAAAGCTGCTTCGGCGGTACTTTGGCCCCTATAAAGTAATACGCCAACTCGGCGAGGTAAACTCTGAAGTTCTCCCTCAAGGAACTGTTCGTTCCTCTCGAAGACCAACGTCCGAAGTTGTGCATGTCGCACGAATGAAGCCGTACCACACCCGATAGCAGCTCACTCGTCTCTACCTGCGGGCGCCGAAGACTAAGGTGTTCAGCGTGCGCGCCTGTCGAGAAGGTGGTCGGCCAGAACCGCCTTATGGAATCCCACACTCGCCCTGCTGTCCAACCACAACATGCTGCCGCTTGAATACTCCGTCGGACAGAGTACCCACGCTTCGGTTTCGGGAACGCTCAACGACCGCGTGCTGCTGCACTGGAAGTAGCAAATGTCCAGACTACTGAGAGCTGTCTCTCCCTCCTCGCACAAGAGATCAAGACGGCCGAGACAGTGGATTCCGCGCCCGTCGACGATAACTGCTCCATGCACCAGGACCACTGCCCCTCTGCACGGGCACCCCATGAACAGCCAGTGTTCGTGTGCCAAAATCCCGTGCCCGGGGGAGCCGGCGTAGGTCCACACGACCTGCCGCGCCGAGGGCGGCGCTTTCCAGAGGGGGGGAGCAATGCCACATTCGTGGGCACTCTCGTGGCGCCGTCTCCCGGCCGAACTGCCTTCCCCGCTATTCTGGCTAGCCTTAGCCATGGTGGCGGGCAGTGTCTTCTTCTTCGTCGTCTCTTCTGTGTGGTCCCCTCGGGAGTCCGCTGCTGCCTGACGCTGCACAGTAAAACGTATCCTGGCCGTCCCGACTGTCTAGCCGTGACAATATACAAGCCCCCCGCACCGACGTGTGTCACGCATGAAGCCTTAAAACTGGCACTCTCCATTGCATGTGTAGTGCGCGCCGGTACATTGCCTTTGCCGCAGGGTGTAGGGCTACGGACGCTGCGAGCACGACGAAGTGTTTGGAACGAAGAGGACGCGGAGGTGGGCGCTTGTGTGCTGTGCGACTGTCCCAAGCTATTGATCCTCTGCCGAACGAAATACTTCTGCTGCTTATAGCCATTACGTAACACTATTGATATGTGGCGTCCAGCCGAAGGATGAGGCGTGATGAACGACGGACAAGAGATGAATTAATGACCGCTAGCCTAGCGCGAGCAATCCGTCCCTCGCCAATGCCAGCTTCGTCTTCTTCGTAACATTACCCGGGGCCACCGAGCGACCGTCCCGATCGTAAACAGAAGAAGACATCGACGAAGGGATGCGCGATATGAAGAGGGGTTTTCAAGGCAGAAAAGAAGTGGCAAGGTGGTGAAGTGCTGGCAGCCACGGTGGATGGAACGATAGGCGAATGAGTCCCGGTCCACGAAGCATCCGGGCCGTAGGGTGCCAGGAGCTGACGGCCGAGGTCCTTGTACACACCGAACGGCAGGGCCAGGGGTTCGGTGTCCTCATGTGTGGGCAAGGCCTTGGGTCGGTCGGGTCATTTTGGTACCGGCAACGTGGTCAGTTCGTAGTGTCTTGTGGCCCGGGCGGGGGACGGGGCTAGGGTGAGCACCGACGTCGGTTCAGGTCGGGCAGGCTGGGGCACGGCCGGGTAGGGCGGACGAGGTACTCACGGCCGACGTCCACGGCAGGCGCTGGACGCCGAAGCTCCGTGAGCAGGATGGCGATGAAGGGACCCCCGCACCTCACACCAAATGTTATGTGGCGGCCAGCCGAAGAATGAGGCGTGATGAACAATGGACAAAAGATGATTTAATGGCCGCAAGCCTAGCGCGAGCGCTCCGTCCCTCGCCACTGCCAGCTTCATCTTCTTCGTAACAATATTATGCCGCAAAAACCATATTTTTACCTCATAAAGCCTATTTCTGAAACTTTTTCAAAGTCTTCCGTGAAACACCTGGTATACAGGAGAACGCAATAGAATCTTGCGTTTGTATTATCAGTTCAAAGCAACTTGAATCCACTTAACGCTGCTTTGGAGTCTTTTATGCCATCAGGTTCTTACGTGTCCATAATATCACTAACGTGCAGGGAATGAGCAGTTACCACCAAATTAAAGTCATAAATTCTTTGATCAGGCTCTTGTCTTATGTAACTAGCGTTTCACTGTTGCAGCAAATCAATCAAACCAAAATTTTATTCGTCTGTATGCGTACCCATTCATCAATTCTCATCTGCCTAAGCACATTTTGCTTGTTGGGTGATCAGGCAGCAAGTGGAGAAATACCTCCATATGCATACATTTCTTGTCTAAATAATCATGCTAACATATAGAAAAAACACACGAACAAAAAAAAATTTGAACACAAAATTGAACATACGAAAGAACTCTAGCTGTACACGGAGAAATACATTTTCACACCAATTTCTCATGTCAGTCATCATCCTACGTTTGTTACTTGCAATACAGCGATGTAGTGAAGGGAATGTGACCGCCGTTTAGAAAGTATTATTTTTAGCACGTTACAAGGCACTTCATTGAAGTGTAGTGGAAGCTCTCTTTCAGTTTTCGTGAATATTATCAATAATTAAATGATGAAATCATATTTGAATAGTATATCTTAGAGATGCTCTTTAGGCTTTTTTATTCATGGAGGGCACACGAGTTGGACAGCCCTCATTAGCGTTGTAATTCCAATCCTTAGGCAAAAAACTTCTCTAACACCAAAGCCTTCTCATGATCCTCAAATTTTAAAATTATGGAATGGACTCGACCATGCGAATGCCTCTCAAGACGGTTCTATTTGAGGACTGCTTTTGTCAGGATTACCTGAGAATCACTTTGCAACGTGTTGGGACAAAAGATGAATAATTTTTCAGTTGTTTTGGACTGAATTTTTCAGAATAAAAATTTTCGGCGTGCTCGGTTTTTTAAGTCAAAATGACTAGTAAAGAAACTTACGCAACCATTCACTGCTTGCATTCGTAGGAATCTAAGTTTCATCGTTTTTGTCGGAGTGTCCAAGCACAGCAGGCGATTTTAAACAACGCTGAAAGGTAGATTGCTGGAAGTTGGAAGCTGCACTCTTTTTAGGCAGGTCGATCTCGATTAGTGGTAGGGTGATCTCAACGGGAGTAGTGGAGTAGCAGGCCAGGGCCATGTTACCACCGGCCGACCTCTCCACCTTTCCCTCATTAAAGTTCCTTTCTCTCTGTATCTCTCAACGGGCTTAACGAAAAGCAGAACAGTGGCGTAGCCAAAGACTGGCGCTTCGGCCCGGGCTGGTGGCACCTCCTCAGGCATGTCTTTCGGAAGGTGTGCTACTTGAGGCTCAGGTTGGGATGGCAGCAGTCGCCGCCAACCTCGGAGACAGCCTTCCGGATCTTAACCCGCTTGATGTCTCCGAATGCCGCAGTGTTCGCCGGGTGACTAGCAGTGGGGACTTGGAGCGCTCGTATCTAATGTTTGGTCGTCGTAAGACAACCACCACCGCTGTCGGCAGAGCTAAACTGAAAGCTGACGAAGCGCCCGCGCTTCTTGGACTTCATTAGTCAAGAGACAGTTTTGTTAGGCTCAGCCTTTGGATTAGCGCTTTCACAGTAATAATAACAATAAAACAGCGTTTAAATTAACACCACATTCATGTTTGGAATGATGAAGCATTTCTTGTCGGAAACACTTCTGATGGAGTCTGGTGATAACTGCTTTTCCCAGGGAACCCATTACTTTCTGGACAAGTTGCCCCTAAACGTTGGATCTTTTGCTGTGTACATCATCCGTTTTACGGGGAACCAGACGTAAGTATATGATCCGGTCATGTATTCTTGAACTTTTTTTAAGACTCAAGTTCTCGTAGCCAATGTTGGGCGCCGTTTCTGCGTGTTCGCCTGTGTCTCTGATTGCTTGCCTCTATGACAATCGGTGCGCACCGTTCAGCGAAAAATTGAAAAATATTTACAAATTTAATGCTTCTTAGCCTTAATTGAGAGCGTGCGTACACTATTTCAAGCACCACCTATGGACGAGTACGTCGCTTTGGCATGTGAGCTTCGAGGGGCGTTTGCCGCTGCGTTCTTGATATTATCCGACAATAGATCCGTGTTTGCCTAATGTGGGATTCCTGCACACGGCTTATATGCTGACTAGTCTGGGCAGACAGGGTCGACGGCTCCCCCATTATCATAATCGGCCCAAATAAACTCAGTTAAGGTGAGAAGACCCTCCCAATGACAATATGCTATTCTGTAATTTATTGTGCGAATAATCATGTGTAAACACACTCCCATGTAGCCCAACTCGGTTCTAAAGGAAGGGAGGCGGAACTGTCGGTAAACGCCGCCGTGTGGCTCAGTGGTTATGGTGCTCGGCTGCTGACCCGAAAGACGCGGGTTCGATCCAGACCGCGGCGGTTGAATTTCTTTAGGGGAGAAATTCTAGAGGCCCGTGTACTGTGCGATGTCAGTGCACGTTAAAGAACCCCAGGTGGTCGAAATTTCCGGAGCCCTCCACTACGGCGTCCCTCATAGACTGAGTCGCTTTGGGACGTTAAACCGCATAAACCAACTGTCGTGTCCGGTCGCTGTGTTGAATGCAGCGAAAGACGCACACGGTACTTTAAGACTTCGTTTATTTAAAGCCGATGAGGGTGCGACCAGCGTCGACCGAGGCAGGAGCCGAACTGGCCGCCCGAAGAAAGGAGGGAGCGGAGAAGCGTCCACGGGAGGGAGTGGCTTCCCAAAACAGGAGGAGGATGCGGGGGCGCACCATGGGGGGGCATCTGGCGACAGCGTGCGACGAGGGGCGAGTGGTCGTTAGGAGGAGGATGCGAGTGGTCGTTAGGAAGAGGATGCGGGGGCGCACACACACAAAAGCAATAAGGGGACACAACACTTCCTTCCCCCTTAGAAAGTTGCCTGGTATCGTGCAGGGGGTCGGCGCTCACGCGTGGAGGCGCGCTGGCTTTGTGCGCTCGGGGGAGAAACACTTGTAGGCTGGCTGTTGTTCGCTGTCTCCTAGGTCTGTCCTGGGCGAAGTCTCTTCTTCCGGGAAGAGGTGCCAGGCTATGTGGGAAGATGGTGCACGTGTTCTCTCCGCTGGCGGACAGCTCTCAGACGGCGTCGTAAATCTACGCAGCTGGTTGAGATGTCGGCGTGCTACTGTGCCATGTATGTTGACGAGCCAAGAGCGCAGGCCTATGCGTCTGACAATTGTAGCTTCCTCCCAGCGTGGCTTTTTCAGAAACTGTCGGGCGAGGACGCGCTGCCCCTCATTAAGCGTGCCGCAGCGCGGAATTGCTTTTTCTTCCCGGAACGTCTCTGCCTTTGGCTCGGGGAGGATGGCTGTGAGCTGGGTTCGCATTTCACGCTCGAACATCATTTTCGAGGGGGTCTCGCCTGTTGTGCTCTGAACCGTCGTGTGCTGCTTGAAGAGAAAGCGCGCAAGGCGGCGCTGCAGCGAGCCTGTCTGATCTCTTTCAAGGGCGCGTTTTAGCTCGGCTACGTAGCGCTCGGCTTGTCCGTTTGTCGCTGGGTGGTAGGGGGCCGATGTAACTGATGAGATCCCGTTGTCGCGATAAAACTTGAGGATCTCCGCAGACACAAACGGTGTTCCGTTGTCCGACACTACCTTGCGCGGCAGGCCGAACGTTGCAAATAGTGATCGGAGGTTGTCAATGACTGCTGCCGAAGTCGTCTGTCCCATTTGCCTTATCTCAAGCCACTTTGTGTAGGCATCTACGACCACAAGGAAAGTGCAGCCCTCAATTGGTCCTGCAAAATCAATGTGCAGTGTGTGCCATGGTGTGTCTGGCTTTTCCCATTCTGGGACAGGAGCTTTCGGCGGGGCGCTCCGGCTGCTCTGGCAAGGCTTGCATTCTCGCACCACTGTTTCGATGTCGTTGTCAATGCCAGGCCACCACATGTAGCTTCTGGCACACTTTTTCATTGCAACGATGCCCCGATGTCCGGCGTGGATGAGAGACATAGCTTGTGCGCGTAGTTCTCTCGGCATCACAACTCGGGACCCAAATATGATGCAGCCGCGATGGGTGCTCAACTCTGTAGCTCGCCTGCGGTAAGCGTCGAAGTTGTCCCTTTTGAGTTTATGCACGTTGCCTTGTTGAACAGCTGTGTAAACTAGCCGGAGAGCTGCGCACTTCTGCGTAGATGCTGCAACTGTGCCTGCTGTAAGCGGAGGTTCTGGCAGTGCTTCGAACATCAGAACGTCTCCTGGTGGAAATGGTTCGTCAACAGTTGCGTCTAGTGGCAGACGGCTTAGCGCATCGGCGTTTTGATGTTTACTCCCATTGCGGTAGACCAGAGCGTAGTCGTACGCTGAGAGTTTGATGCACCAACGTGTCATTCGCGGAGACAAAGTTGGTGGCATAGGCCTTTGTGGTCCCAGAATGCCCAATAGCGGTCGGTGATCGGTTATAAAGGTCACCTTCCGGCCGGCAATGTACTGGTGAAAATGTGTCGCCGCGTAGACGATGGCTAGCCCTTCTTTGTCAAGTTGCGCGTAGTTGCGTTCTGCTTGCGACAACGTACGTGAGGCGAAGGCGATGGGAGCTTCCCTTCCTTGCTCGTCAGTTTGCGATAGAACCGCGCCGACTCCGTACGGTGATGCGTCGCAAGCCAAAAGCAGAGGCTTCCTTTCGTCGTAGTGGCGGAGGACTGTACATCTTCGAATCAGGTCTTTCAGGGCATCGAATGACTGCTGATGGCGTGGCGACCATGTCCATGTCACATCTTTCCGAAGGAGTTGGTATAAGTCGTTGGCCACGGTAGCTCTTTGTTCCAAGAACCGGTCGTAGAACGTCAAGAGTCCGAGAAAAGCCTGTAGCTCCTGCTACAGGCTCCTGCTACAACGGGTCGCTGTATTGACAATAGAGCATCGGAGCACTCTAAAAAGCTAGAAAACAGAGCTGGGTCCAATTTTCTTCTTCACTGCAAAGAGTGCAAATGTGAGCCGGTTCTCGATGCCGTCAACATTCTTGGCACAAGTCGGGATAAGACAGCGCAAGAAGTTCTAGAGGCCTTTCTGATCATGAAGGAAGGAGTCGAATGCTAAAGTGGTTTTTCTGTTGCCCTTCGAAGTAAAGAAACTGCCTTCATAGAATCTTTTTCATAATCACCAGGCCTTGATAGAGAGTGTGTGTCTTCTCAGAGTGTTAAGAATAAGAAATTCCAGTCTGCATTTTGTGTTTTTGTTGTTTGATACTTATTGGCTGAAAGCATTACACATTTTGCTCTTTTATTTTTTTATTGTGTGTAACTATTTTTTGCAATGATTATCTGACGCCGTTTTTTCAAAAAAAGTTATTGTACTACAAGTAGGCAACAATAACTGTGATATCAGTTTTAAGATAAGTCAATGTAAACTTTGTTTCGATGATGGAAGCTTGATGTGGTGGCGATTGTGAGAGGGTGATATGACGGAACGCCCTATGTATGAGCCCCGAAGTTTCGAATGAACAGTAGGAAGTCCAGCCTTTTTCCTATCAATTCATCTTTCCTTTGTGCGTCTGTTTGGTGGGTTCAATTTTTTAATGAACTAACTGAACTGATGGGGCGGTATGTGGGCAGCACACTTCGGGCCCACGGCGGTCCAAGTTTTGCCCCAGAGGGGTGGCTGACTCATTACCGACAGTTGATTGGTTGGTGTTGTGTCCCCTTATTGCTTTTGTGTGTGTGCGCCCCCGCATCCTCTTCCTAACGACCACTCGCTTCCTCCTCCTAACGACCACTCGCCCCTCGTCGCACGCTGTCGCCAAATGCCCCCCCATGGTGCGCCCCCGCATCCTCCTCCTGTTTTGGGAAGCCACTCCCTCCCGTGGACGCTTCTCCGCTCCCTCCTTTCTTCGGGCGGCCAGTTCGGCTCCTGCCTCGGTCGACGCTGGTCGCAATCTCATCGGCTTTAAATAAACGAAGTCTTAAAGTACCGTGTGCGTCTTTCGCTGCATTCAACACAGCGACCGGACACGACAGTGGCGACGAGAAAGTGGATTCGACCCGCGCTACGCAACGCTATTGACAAGCCATGGCTACGCGAGGGTTTCCCAATCAGATACCAGAGTTCAACGGCTCATCGTGGTCATCGTGGGTTGGACGCCTTCAGTTCTACTTTGAAGCTAACAACATCACAGACCCATCCTTGAAGAGGGCCAACCTGCTGACGCTGTGCGGGGAGCAGACCTACGATACTGTCTGCGCCCTTATTCAGCCAAGCACACCAGCGGCAGTGTCTTACGACGACATCGTAAAAGCGCTGCAAAAGCACTACGACCCAAGGCCATCCGAGGTCTACAGCCGGGCTCGCTTCCAACGACGAGATCAACTGGGAGGAGAAACTGTGAGCGCCTACGTAGCCGCGCTCAAGAAGCTCGCTGCCGACTGCAATTTTGGAACGCTGTCGACAACAGCTACCGGGCAGGAGGGAGACGCAGCTTCTTCTGCTAACACCACCATGCTTCCCTTGGACGTGATGTTACGCGACAGATTTGTGTGCGGACTGAGTGACGAGTCACTGCAGCAGCGCCTGTTCGCTGAGAAGGACCTCACATTCAGCAAAGCTTACGACATCGCCGTTCGAGCGGAGAGCGCCGGTCACCAGCAGAGAGGGATTCGCCCGAACACCGAGCCGGTACACCAGACAAGCAACCAGGTGCGCAAGCCTTCTGTTGTTGTAAAATCGGTCAAAAAGGCACAACGCTGCTGGCGGTGTGACGACCAACACAACCCCCAGGGATGTCGATTCCAGTCAGCCACGTGTAATTTTTGCCACAAGCGAGGGCATATCGAAAGAGCATGCATTACGAAACGGAGACTTGCCAAGATAAAGTCACCTTCCCAGCCTAATCACAGCGTCAACGCCTCAGAGAATACGCCGCTATCTGATCTCCATGGAACAACATCAGCAACACCATCTGTGTTGTACGACCTGAACACCATGAATCTCGGCACGCGACCGAAGATTTTTACAGAAGTAAGCGTACATCACCAGCTGATTAAGTTCGAGGTGGACTCCGGCGCAGCCTGTACTCTGATCAGTGAGGACACGTTCCGAACTTCATGGCCATCTGACGCACCCGCCCTGCAACAAGACGACACGCACCTGCGAACGTGGTCAGGACAGAATCTGCCACTATTGGGCTCTGCCAACGTGCAGGTTAACTACAACGGCCAGACCCATACGCTACCTCTGCTTGTTGTGAAGGGCACAGGATCAAGCCTTCTAGGGAGAAACTGGTTTTCTCCACTAGGCGTGATGATATGCGGCATACACCAGACGCCGAGCCAGAACATGGTTGAGCAACTCCAAGAGAAATACGAAAGAGTATTCTCGGAAAAGATTCCAGGAAACGAAGGGCCCCCGGTCACACTGGAGTTGTTGGACAACGCGCAACCCAAATTTCTGAAGGCCAGGCCGGTGCCGTTTGCTCTCCGAGATTCAGTTGAAAAAGAGTTGGACAAACTGGAGCAGCAAGGTGTCATCGAGCCGACGCAGCATTCAGAATGGGCCACACCACTTGTCGTAGTTCGCAAGAAGAACGGAACCATACGCCTCTGCGGAGACTACCGGAGCACCGTCAATCTTGCGACTAAAGCGTCCTCTTACCCGCTACCGACACCTGAAGAAGTATTCAGTGTACTGCGTGGCGCAAGAGTCTTCAGCACATTGGACCTCACCCAGGCGTATCAGCAGCTGAAGGTGAGCGAGTCAACTGCTGAATTATTGGCAATTAACACACTGAAAGGCTTGTACAAAGTCAAGCGACTGCCTTTTGGCGTAGCTGCAGCCCCGGCCATATTTCAAAAATTCATGGAGACAGTGCTTCAGGGCATCCCAGGAGTTTGTGTCTACCTTGACGATGTCATCATCAGTGGCACTTCCACTGAAGAGCATGCAGTGCGCCTAGAGCTCGTTCTCGAAAGGCTAGCAACGCTAATTTGTGCATAAGCAAATCGAAGTGCTGTTTTGCGGTGCCAGAGGTGCAATTTCTGGGACACCGAATTGATGCGGAAGGCATTCACCCTACCGAGGACAAAGTGCGAGCGATCACAGAAGCACGAGCTCCAACAAACAAGCAGGAGCTACAGGCTTTTCTCGGACTCTTGACGTTCTACGACCGGTTCTTGGAACAAAGAGCTACCGTGGCCAACGACTTATACCAACTCCTTCGGAAAGATGTGACATGGACATGGTCGCCACGCCATCAGCAGTCATTCGATGCCCTGAAAGACCTGATTCGAAGATGTACAGTCCTCCGCCACTACGACGAAAGGAAGCCTCTGCTTTTGGCTTGCGACGCATCACCGTACGGAGTCGGCGCGGTTCTATCGCAAACTGACGAGCAAGGAAGGGAAGCTCCCATCGCCTTCGCCTCACGTACGTTGTCGCAAGCAGAACGCAACTACGCGCAACTTGACAAAGAAGGGCTAGCCATCGTCTACGCGGCGACACATTTTCACCAGTACATTGCCGGCCGGAAGGTGACCTTTATAACCGATCACCGACCGCTATTGGGCATTCTGGGACCACAAAGGCCTATGCCACCAACTTTGTCTCCGCGAATGACACGTTGGTGCATCAAACTCTCAGCGTACGACTACGCTCTGGTCTACCGCAATGGGAGTAAACATCAAAACGCCGATGCGCTAAGCCGTCTGCCACTAGACGCAACTGTTGACGAACCATTTCCACCAGGAGACGTTCTGATGTTCGAAGCACTGCCAGAACCTCCGCTTACAGCAGGCACAGTTGCAGCATCTACGCAGAAGTGCGCAGCTCTCCGGCTAGTTTACACAGCTGTTCAACAAGGCAACGTGCATAAACTCAAAGGGGACAACTTCGACGCTTACCGCAGGCGAGCTACAGAGTTGAGCACCCATCGCGGCTGCATCATATTTGGGTCCCGAGTTGTGATGCCGAGAGAACTACGCGCACAAGCTATGTCTCTCATCCACGCCGGACATCGGGGCATCGTTGCAATGAAAAAGTGTGCCAGAAGCTACATGTGGTGGCCTGGCATTGACAACGACATCGAAACAGTGGTGCGAGAATGCAAGCCTTGCCAGAGCAGCCGGAGCGCCCCGCCGAAAGCTCCTGTCCCAGAATGGGAAAAGCCAGACACACCATGGCACACACTGCACATTGATTTTGCAGGACCAATTGAGGGCTGCACTTTCCTTGTGGTCGTAGATGCCTACACAAAGTGGCTTGAGATAAGGCAAATGGGACAGACGACTTCGGCAGCAGTCATTGACAACCTCCGATCACTATTTGCAACGTTCGGCCTGCCGCGCAAGGTAGTGTCGGACAACGGAACACCGTTTGTGTCTGCGGAGATCCTCAAGTTTTATCGCGACAACGGGATCTCATCAGTTACATCGGCCCCCTACCACCCAGCGACAAACGGACAAGCCGAGCGCTACGTAGCCGAGCTAAAACGCGCCCTTGAAAGAGATCAGACAGGCTCGCAGCAGCGCCGCCTTGCGCGCTTTCTCTTCAAGCAGCACACGACGGTTCAGAGCACAACAGGCGAGACCCCCTCGAAAATGATGTTCGAGCGTGAAATGCGAACCCAGCTCACAGCCATCCTCCCCGAGCCAAAGGCAGAGACGTTCCGGGAAGAAAAAGCAATTCCGCGCTGCGGCACGCTTAATGAGGGGCAGCGCGTCCTCGCCCGACAGTTTCTGAAAAAGCCACGCTGGGAGGAAGCTACAATTGTCAGACGCATAGGCCTGCGCTCTTGGCTCGTCAACATACATGGCACAGTAGCACGCCGACATCTCAACCAGCTGCGTAGATTTACGACGCCGTCTGAGAGCTGTCCGCCAGCGGAGAGAACACGTGCACCATCTTCCCACATAGCCTGGCACCTCTTCCCGGAAGAAGAGACTTCGCCCAGGACAGACCTAGGAGACACAGCGAACAACAGCCAGCCTACAAGTGTTTCTCCCCCGAGCGCACAAAGCCAGCGCGCCTCCACGCGTGAGCGCCGACCCCCTGCACGATACCAGGCAACTTTCTAAGGGGGAAGGAAGTGTTGTGTCCCCTTATTGCTTTTGTGTGTGTGCGCCCCCGCATCCTCTTCCTAACGACCACTCGCATCCTCCTCCTAACGACCACTCGCCCCTCGTCGCACGCTGTCGCCAGATGCCCCCCCATGGTGCGCCCCCGCATCCTCCTCCTGTTTTGGGAAGCCACTCCCTCCCGTGGACGCTTCTCCGCTCCCTCCTTTCTTCGGGCGGCCAGTTCGGCTCCTGCCTCGGTCGACGCTGGTCGCACCCTCATCGGCTTTAAATAAACGAAGTCTTAAAGTACCGTGTGCGTCTTTCGCTGCATTCAACACAGCGACCGGACACGACAGTTGGTTTATGCGGTTTAACGTCCCAAAGCGACTCAGTCTATGAGGGACGCCGTAGTGGAGGGCTCCGGAAATTTCGACCACCTGGGGTTCTTTAACGTGCACTGACATCGCACAGTACACGGGCCTCTAGAATTTCTCCCCTAAAGAAATTCAACCGCCGCGGTCTGGATCGAACCCGCGTCTTTCGGGTCAGCAGCCGAGCACCATAACCACTGAGCCACACGGCGGCGTTTACCGACAGTTCCGCCTCCCTTCCTTTAGAACCGAGTTGGGCTACATGGGAGTGTGTTTACACATGATTATTCGCACAATAAATTACAGAATAGCATATTGTCATTGGGAGGGTCTTCTCACCTTAACTGAGTTTATTTGGGCCGATTATGATAATGGGGGAGCCGTCGACCCTGTCTGCCCAGACTAGTCAGCATATAAGCCGTGTGCAGGAATCCCACATTAGGCAAACACGGATCTATTGTCGGATAATATCAAGAACGCAGCGGCAAACGCCCCTCGAAGCTCACATGCCAAAGCGACGTACTCGTCCATAGGTGGTGCTTGAAATAGTGTACGCACGCTCTCAATTAAGGCTAAGAAGCATTAAATTTGTAAATATTTTTCAATTTTTCGCTGAACGGTGCGCACCGATTGTCATAGAGGCAAGCAATCAGAGACACAGGCGAACACGCAGAAACGGCGCCCAACATTGGCTACGAGAACTTGAGTCTTAAAAAAAGTTCAAGAATACATGACCGGATCATATACTTACGTCTGGTTCCCCGTAAAACGGATGATGTACACAGCAAAAGATCCAACGTTTAGGGGCAACTTGTCCAGAAAGTAATGGGTTCCCTGGGAAAAGCAGTTATCACCAGACTCCATCAGAAGTGTTTCCGACAAGAAATGCTTCATCATTCCAAACATGAATGTGGTGTTAATTTAAACGCTGTTTTATTGTTATTATTACTGTGAAAGCGCTAATCCAAAGGCTGAGCCTAACAAAACTGTCTCTTGACTAATGAAGTCCAAGAAGCGCGGGCGCTTCGTCAGCTTTCAGTTTAGCTCTGCCGACAGCGGTGGTGGTTGTCTTACGACGACCAAACATTAGATACGAGCGCTCCAAGTCCCCACTGCTAGTCACCCGGCGAACACTGCGGCATTCGGAGACATCAAGCGGGTTAAGATCCGGAAGGCTGTCTCCGAGGTTGGCGGCGACTGCTGCCATCCCAACCTGAGCCTCAAGTAGCACACCTTCCGAAAGACATGCCTGAGGAGGTGCCACCAGCCCGGGCCGAAGCGCCAGTCTTTGGCTACGCCACTGTTCTGCTTTTCGTTAAGCCCGTTGAGAGATACAGAGAGAAAGGAACTTTAATGAGAGAAAGGTGGAGAGGTCGGCCGGTGGTAACATGGCCCTGGCCTGCTACTCCACTACTCCCGTTGAGATCACCCTACCACTAATCGAGATCGACCTGCCTAAAAAGAGTGCAGCCTTCCAACTTCCAGCAATCTACCTTTCAGCGTTGTTTAAAATCGCCTGCTGTGCTTGGACACTCCGACAAAAACGATGAAACTTAGATTCCTACGAATGCAAGCAGTGAATGGTTGCGTAAGTTTCTTTACTAGTCATTTTGACTTAAAAAACCGAGCACGCCGAAAATTTTTATTCTGAAAAATTCAGTCCAAAACAACTGAAAAATTATTCATCTTTTGTCCCAACACGTTGCAAAGTGATTCTCAGGTAATCCTGACAAAAGCAGTCCTCAAATAGAACCGTCTTGAGAGGCATTCGCATGGTCGAGTCCATTCCATAATTTTAAAATTTGAGGATCATGAGAAGGCTTTGGTGTTAGAGAAGTTTTTTGCCTAAGGATTGGAATTACAACGCTAATGAGGGCTGTCCAACTCGTGTGCCCTCCATGAATAAAAAAGCCTAAAGAGCATCTCTAAGATATACTATTCAAATATGATTTCATCATTTAATTATTGATAATATTCACGAAAACTGAAAGAGAGCTTCCACTACACTTCAATGAAGTGCCTTGTAACGTGCTAAAAATAATACTTTCTAAACGGCGGTCACATTCCCTTCACTACATCGCTGTATTGCAAGTAACAAACGTAGGATGATGACTGACATGAGAAATTGGTGTGAAAATGTATTTCTCCGTGTACAGCTAGAGTTCTTTCGTATGTTCAATTTTGTGTTCAAATTTTTTTTTGTTCGTGTGTTTTTTCTATATGTTAGCATGATTATTTAGACAAGAAATGTATGCATATGGAGGTATTTCTCCACTTGCTGCCTGATCACCCAACAAGCAAAATGTGCTTAGGCAGATGAGAATTGATGAATGGGTACGCATACAGACGAATAAAATTTTGGTTTGATTGATTTGCTGCAACAGTGAAACGCTAGTTACATAAGACAAGAGCCTGATCAAAGAATTTATGACTTTAATTTGGTGGTAACTGCTCATTCCCTGCACGTTAGTGATATTATGGACACGTAAGAACCTGATGGCATAAAAGACTCCAAAGCAGCGTTAAGTGGATTCAAGTTGCTTTGAACTGATAATACAAACGCAAGATTCTATTGCGTTCTCCTGTATACCAGGTGTTTCACGGAAGACTTTGAAAAAGTTTCAGAAATAGGCTTTATGAGGTAAAAATATGGTTTTTGCGGCATAATATTGTTACGAAGAAGATGAAGCTGGCAGTGGCGAGGGACGGAGCGCTCGCGCTAGGCTTGCGGCCATTAAATCATCTTTTGTCCATTGTTCATCACGCCTCATTCTTCGGCTGGCCGCCACATAACATTTGGTGTGAGGTGCGGGGGTCCCTTCATCGCCATCCTGCTCACGGAGCTTCGGCGTCCAGCGCCTGCCGTGGACGTCGGCCGTGAGTACCTCGTCCGCCCTACCCGGCCGTGCCCCAGCCTGCCCGACCTGAACCGACGTCGGTGCTCACCCTAGCCCCGTCCCCCGCCCGGGCCACAAGACACTACGAACTGACCACGTTGCCGGTACCAAAATGACCCGACCGACCCAAGGCCTTGCCCACACATGAGGACACCGAACCCCTGGCCCTGCCGTTCGGTGTGTACAAGGACCTCGGCCGTCAGCTCCTGGCACCCTACGGCCCGGATGCTTCGTGGACCGGGACTCATTCGCCTATCGTTCCATCCACCGTGGCTGCCAGCACTTCACCACCTTGCCACTTCTTTTCTGCCTTGAAAACCCCTCTTCATATCGCGCATCCCTTCGTCGATGTCTTCTTCTGTTTACGATCGGGACGGTCGCTCGGTGGCCCCGGGTAATGTTACGAAGAAGACGAAGCTGGCATTGGCGAGGGACGGATTGCTCGCGCTAGGCTAGCGGTCATTAATTCATCTCTTGTCCGTCGTTCATCACGCCTCATCCTTCGGCTGGACGCCACATATCAATAGTGTTACGTAATGGCTATAAGCAGCAGAAGTATTTCGTTCGGCAGAGGATCAATAGCTTGGGACAGTCGCACAGCACACAAGCGCCCACCTCCGCGTCCTCTTCGTTCCAAACACTTCGTCGTGCTCGCAGCGTCCGTAGCCCTACACCCTGCGGCAAAGGCAATGTACCGGCGCGCACTACACATGCAATGGAGAGTGCCAGTTTTAAGGCTTCATGCGTGACACACGTCGGTGCGGGGGGCTTGTATATTGTCACGGCTAGACAGTCGGGACGGCCAGGATACGTTTTACTGTGCAGCGTCAGGCAGCAGCGGACTCCCGAGGGGACCACACAGAAGAGACGACGAAGAAGAAGACACTGCCCGCCACCATGGCTAAGGCTAGCCAGAATAGCGGGGAAGGCAGTTCGGCCGGGAGACGGCGCCACGAGAGTGCCCACGAATGTGGCATTGCTCCCCCCCTCTGGAAAGCGCCGCCCTCGGCGCGGCAGGTCGTGTGGACCTACGCCGGCTCCCCCGGGCACGGGATTTTGGCACACGAACACTGGCTGTTCATGGGGTGCCCGTGCAGAGGGGCAGTGGTCCTGGTGCATGGAGCAGTTATCGTCGACGGGCGCGGAATCCACTGTCTCGGCCGTCTTGATCTCTTGTGCGAGGAGGGAGAGACAGCTCTCAGTAGTCTGGACATTTGCTACTTCCAGTGCAGCAGCACGCGGTCGTTGAGCGTTCCCGAAACCGAAGCGTGGGTACTCTGTCCGACGGAGTATTCAAGCGGCAGCATGTTGTGGTTGGACAGCAGGGCGAGTGTGGGATTCCATAAGGCGGTTCTGGCCGACCACCTTCTCGACAGGCGCGCACGCTGAACACCTTAGTCTTCGGCGCCCGCAGGTAGAGACGAGTGAGCTGCTATCGGGTGTGGTACGGCTTCATTCGTGCGACATGCACAACTTCGGACGTTGGTCTTCGAGAGGAACGAACAGTTCCTTGAGGGAGAACTTCAGAGTTTACCTCGCCGAGTTGGCGTATTACTTTACAGGGGCCAAAGTACCGCCGAAGCAGCTTTTCAGAGCGCCCTCGTTGGCGGATTGGGCTCCACACCCAAACGTTTTCTCCGGGCTGGTAAGTGACATCCCTGTGGCGATGGTTGTAACGGTGAGCGTCTCTTGCTTGTTGATGCCGGATATGTTGCCGAGCAAGTTGGCGGGCGGCCTCGGCTTCGTGAACAAAGCGGTCGGCCCCCATGACAGCGGAGTTTACACTACCAGGAAGAAGCATTGCGTCGAGCATAGTCGTGGCTTCGCGACCATGGACTAAGCGAAACGGTGTGAAGTGAGTCGTCTCTTGCAGGGCAGTGTTATATGCGAAAGTAACGTAAGGGAGTACTGCATCCCAGTTGCGGTGGTCGTCGTCGACATACATGGAAATCATGTCAGCGATCGTCTGATTTAGGCGCTCAGTGAGTCCATTAGTTTGCGGATGATAAGCCGTTGTTCGTCGGTGGCTGGTGCCGCTGAGTCGCATAACTTCCTCTGTCAGCGCCGAGGTAAAGGCCGTCCCTCTGTCAGTTATAACGACCGTGGGTGCGCCATGACGAAGCACGATGTTGTGCATGAAGAAGGCGGCAATTTCCGCAGTTGTTCCTCGGGGAAGAGCTTTCGTCTCACAGTATCGACTGAGGTAGTCGGTGGCGACCACAATGTACCGGTTACCCAGCGATGACTCCGGAAAGGGGCCGAGTAAATCCATGCCGACTTGGTAGAAATGAACGTGCGGTGGATCAATAGGCTGCAGTAGTCCGGCTGGGTTAGTCGGTGGTGTCTTGCGACGTTGGCACTCGCGGCAAGTTCTGACCTAACGCTGTACAACTGCAGCAACCCTGGGCCAGTAGTACTTTTGGCGTATCCGCGCCAAAGTGCGGGAAAAACCCAGGTGACCAGAAGATGGGTCATCATGGCACGCCTGCAGGACTCGTCGCGCAAGGCCGCAGGTACGACGAGCAGATAGACAGCTTGCGTCGGGTGATAGTTTTTCTTATACAGGACGCCATCGCGCAAACACAACAACGACAGTCCACGAGAGAAGATTCGCGGTGGAGACTCAGCGCTTCCTTCAAGATACTCAATGAGAGGCCGTAGTTCACTGTCGTCTCTTTGGTGTTGAGTGAGGGCGGACGTAGAGACGGCGCCGAGAAAAACAAAATCGGTGTAGGGATCAGCTCGGTTGTCCTCAACAGCAGAACGAGACAGACAGTCAGCATCACTGTGCTTCCTGCCGGACTTATAAACGATGGTGACGTCGAACTCTTGAAGGCGAAGGCTCCAGCGTGCAAGCCGCCCCGAGGGATCTTTGAGGTTCGCCAGCCAGCACAACGAATGGTGATCACTGACGACTCTAAACGGGCGGCCGTATAAGTACGGGCGAAATTTGGTCACTGCCCACACAATTGCCAGGCACTCTTTTTCAGTGGTGGAATAGTTGGCCTCCGAGTGTGACAAAGTGCGGCTTGCATATGCGATTACGCGTTCGAGACCATCCTGCCACTGCACAAGGACCGCACCGAGGCCGATGTTGCTGGCGTCTGTGTGCAGTTCAGTGTCGGCTGACTCGTCGAAGTGGCCAAGGATGGGCGTACTTTGCAGACGAGTGCGGAGGTCTTCGAAGGCCTGTTGTTGCTCCTGGCCCCAGGAGAACGGTTCGGCATCTTTCGTGAGGCGGATGAGGGGCTCAGCGATCTGGGAGAAGTTCCGCACAAAACGCCGATAATAGGCGCAGAGACCCAGAAAGCGGCGCACAATTCGCTTATCGGTTGGCACGGGAAAAGCAGCGACAGCGGCCGTCTTATCGGGGTCAGGGCTAACTCCCTTAGCGCTCACGATGTGGCCCAGAAACTTCAGCTCCTGGAAAGCGAAGTGACACTTTTCGGGCTTGAGGGAAAGACCAGCCGAACGAATTGCGGCGAACACGGCACGCAAGCGCCTCAAGTGCTCTTCGAACGTGGCGGAGAAGATGACAACGTCATCCAGGTACACGAGGCAGGACTGCCATTTTAGGTCGGCAAGCACGGTGTCCATCATCCGCTGGAAGGTGGCAGAAGCCGAGCACAGACCGAAAGGGAGCACCCGGAATTCGTACAGACCATCCGGTGTAATAAAGGCGGTCTTTTCCCGGTCGCGCTCGTCCACCTCGATTTGCCAATAGCCACTACGTAAATCTAGCGACGAGAAGTACGTGGCGTGGTGTAGCCGATCCAGGGAGTCATCAATCCGTGGAAGAGGATAAACGTCCTTTTTGGTGACTTTGTTTAGACGCCTGTAATCAACACAGAACCGTAGGGTCCCATCCTTCTTCGCCACAAGAACAACAGGCGATGCCCACGGGCTCGTCGACGGCTGTATCACGACGTCGTGGAGCATTTCTTGAACTTGGCGGCGAGTGGCGTCACGTTCCTTCGAAGAGACCCGGTAAGGCGGCTGGCATAACGGTCGCTGGTTTGCGTCTACAATAATGCGGTGCTTTGTGATCGGAGTCTGCCTGACCTTGGAGGTAGAGGCAAAACAGTCGCGGAAAGATTCGATAATGCCCTCCAGGCAGCGTTTCTGATGAGACGGGAGGTTCGGGTTCACGTCGGTCTTTATGGGAGTGGTCGGCGCCTCCACTAATGCCGGGATTTCGGACAACGCGTGCTGTCCCTCGAATTCACAAAGTTCTTCGAAATACGCAATAGCCGTTTTGCCAGGCAAATACTGAGGTTCAGAACCAAAATTGGTTACCAAAAGTTCGGTTCGCCCACTGTTCAATTCAATAATTCCGCGAGCTACACACACTTGCCGACCCAGGAGCAGCGAGATGTTGGTTTCAGCGATGCCACGAGTGCTGGGGCTGTTATCGCACTCTACGGTAACAAACATGCTGGCTCTTGACGGGATCAACACCTGGTCCTCACAGACGCACAACTTAGCCCTGCGTGGCACGGTATCGTCGTCGACAGGGCCTTGCGTGGAAAACGACACGATTAGCTCCTGAAGATTGATGACGGCACCGTACTCCTGAAGGAAATCCAAGCCGAGTATGAGGTCCTTGGAGCACTCGGGTAACACAGCAAAGCAACCAGGGAAAGTAACACCGCGGATCTGGATTCGCGAAGTGCAGACACCAATCGGAGTTACGACATGGCCACCAGCTGTCCGGATCTGCGGCCCAGACCAAGGAGTTAGAACCTTCCTCAGGGCTGTGGCTAACCGACTGCTCATTACAGAAAAATCGGCGCCGGTATCCACGAGTGCGGTAACGTCATGGTTGTCGGCGGATACCGGAATTTCGGCGGAAACCAGTCGGTCGCAGCGCGTCGTTGATGTCGTCAGGTCACGTCGTCGTTGATCGAAGCGTCGCGGCGAATCTTCGGGTGGAGGCTCTTGACACGTTGCAGTAGCGGTGGCCCTACCCCCGGAGGACACCGTCTTCAGTTTTCCTGATGTGGGGACGCGCCTCTGAACTGGCCAGAGGACGACGGGCGGCCGGGCGAGGAGAACCGCCTTGGGGATGGCGATCGGGAGTGGCGTCGCTGCGGGGTCGAGGACTGCACGTTATCAGCCAGGTACAGCTCGATATCCCGTGGTCTTTCACCGTAGCGTGGTCGAGGTGCGTCAGGTGAAAACCCCCTTAAACCCATCCTGCGGTAGGGGCAGTGACGGAGGATGTGGCGGAGCTCCCCGCAGTGGTAAAAGAGCGGCCGATTGTTTGGCGTACGCCACACGTGCGCTTTGCACATGGGGGCCTGAACTCCTGCTGCACGGGTGGTACTGGCATGGCAGGTACTGGCAGTGATGGTACTTGCACGGGAACGACGGGGGAAAAGGCTTGCATCGCTGGCCTAGGACTTCGTAGTGCTTCGCTGTACGTCATAACGGAGGGCGCCGGGTGTGGAGCGGGAGGCGGCTGCACAGCTCGTCGGATTTCGTCACGGACCACGTCCGTTACGGCAGCGACAGTGGCCTGTGGAACTTCAAGACGAAGTTTCGCCAGTTCCTCGCGAACGAGGCTTCTTACAAGCTCCCGAAGCTCCTCGGCGGGCAGCGACGTAGGCGTGTACTGGGAAGCAGCTGCTACGGTAGCCTGACGTCCGTAGTGCGCGCCTCGTTCCTGCAGAGAGCGCTCGATACCTGTTGCCTCCCTTGTGAAGTCGGCCACTGTTCTTGGCGGGTCACGGACCAGTCCGGCAAAGAGCTGCTCCTTTACGCCGCGCATTAGGTGGCGCACTTTCTTGGCCTCGGGCATAGCAGGGTCGGCTCGATTGAAGAGACGCATCATGTCCTCAACGAACATGGTGACGCTCTCATTTGGCTGCTGCGACCTGGAGTGCAGAGCGACTTCCGCCTTCTCTTTTCTTTCACTGTTGCCGAATGTCGCCAGCAACTCACGCCGAAAAACCTTCCAGGTGGCAAAAGAGGTCTCGTGGTTCTCGAACCAGGTCTTTGCCGAGTCTTCTAGCGCGAAGTAGACATTCCTCAACTTGCGCTCACCGTCCCACTGGTTGAAGGCTGCCACACGGTCTAAACTGGCCAGCCAATCTTCAACGTCTTCAAACCTGTCTCCGTGGAACGTCGGCGGTGACCGGGGCGCGTGGAGCACGAACGGAGCGTCAGCTCCAAGACGTTGAGTGGTCTGGCTACCAGTGGTTGTTGTCATCTTCCGTGACGGTTTTGTCAGGCCGCTAAACTCTGGCTGTAGGCCTAGCAGGCGGCGGCTTGCTTTGTGCACGGGGGTTGTGTCTACGCCCTGCGAACTGGCTTCAAAGGCGTCTTCGGAGTCAGTGTACATGGGACGTTACCCAGCCGGCTCCACCAAATATGTCACGGCTAGACAGTCGGGACGGCCAGGATACGTTTTACTGTGCAGCGTCAGGCAGCAGCGGACTCCCGAGGGGACCACACAGAAGAGACGACGAAGAAGAAGACACTGCCCGCCACCATGGCTAAGGCTAGCCAGAATAGCGGGGAAGGCAGTTCGGCCGGGAGAGGGCGTCACGAGAGAGCCCACGAATGTGGCAATATTATGGCAGAAGTTTTTACACAGGCCCACACGGCAGGACGGGACAGAGCAACACAAGGTAGCCAGGAGAGTAGGTGATGTCGCGACGGCGGCACTCATGACGGCGTTTCTGAGTTAATTGGGATGCCGACAACCGCTGGCGGGCGACAACACGGGCGGCGTCGGCGCAGACGATGGCGTCCCGAGCATAAGTACTCGTGTAGGCGGTGGCGGGCAGTACACCATCGAAGGGCCGCAAATGATCGGGGCCCAAGAGTAGATAAAAAGGATGGAAACCTGCTGTGTCGTGACGTGCGGTATTGTATGCGAATGTCAGAAATGGGAGGCTAATATCCCAGCCACGGTGACGGTCAGAGCTGTACACTGAAATCATGTCGGTGAGGGCACGGTTTAGATGTTCGGTGAGGCCGTTCGTCTGTGGGTGGTAGGCCGTGGCGATCTGTTCACGGCCGGAGCAGGAGCGGAGAAGTTCGGCGACCACTGGAGAAAGAAAGCAGCGGCCACGATCGGTGAGCAGGTGACGGGGTGCCCCGTGGTGGAGTGGGACGTCGATCAGGAGCAAATCAGCGACATAAGTTGCGCAACTGGTTGGGAGCGCTCGTGTGATAGCGTAGCGGGTCGAGTAGTCCGTCGCACGGCGATTCATTTGTTTCCCATGGCAGACGCCTCCACGCCACCGCCTGTTGATTGTTGAGTGTTATGCTAGGCGGGGGAAAGTACCTGCGATGTTGTCTATAATATTCTGTAACTTCCTGACAGGAAATTAGTCGCCCTTCTCTCCCGTGATCTACGAGCGGTGGACCGTCGTGTGCAGCTCGGTGGTAGAGATCTCGAGCCACCTCGTGGGCCGCCCACACCCAATTCTATGCAAACATATATTTCCTGAAATAGAAGACGATAAGTGCAAGAAGTGCGGAGCGAGAGGGTCCCTCGACCACATAATATGGGAGTGTAGCCAATCCCCAGGCAGGGCGAAGAACATTAATAGTAGAGACGCCTGGGAGACCTTGCTCCGGAGCTCGGACCCTGAGCTCCAGCTCACCGCCGTCCGACTGGCTGAAGAGGCCGCCGGGATACAAGAGATCCCGGCCAGCATCTGACGCGACTACCCCATGCGGCCGGATCTCTCCTGATCCTCCTCCCTCAACTGAGGGTATGGGACAGGGGAGGTCTGGGTGAGGAAGTCTCATTCTGTTGGACAATAAATGTTTTCACTCACTCCCATGGCAGACACCAGAAAAGGACCGAGCGGGTCGAAGCCGACACGGGAAAACGGGACTATCGGGATTGGAATCGGCTGAAGGGTTTCGGGAGGGAGAACCGAGGGCGTCTTCCGGCGTTTTGCAGAGCTCGCAAGCGGCCACATAACGTGGGACAGAGCGGTAGAGACGTGGCCAAAGGAAGCGGCGCCGCACGCTGTCGTACATGCGGAATACGCCAAGATGACCTGCCGGTGGGAACATCATGAAGCTGTTCACGGACACTGCCGCACATATGTTGAGGGACCACTAGCAGGAGCTCAGTGTCGTCAGGCCGCGTGTTTTGCCAGTATAGTATGTTCTCATGGAGCACAGATGGGGCGACGGAAGCATCAGAGCGGTTGGCGGTGAGACGGCCGATGAGGGAGCGTAGCGAAGGTGCCAAGTATTGTTCTTGAGCCCTGTTACGGAAGTCTGATGCGGGCAAAACGCAGGCGGCAGCCTCGCATTCGTTAGAAGAAGGTGGATCATCAGGGTGGCGGGACAAGCAATCTGCGCCCCGATGCAGTGGGCGGACATGTGGACGACAGAAAATGTATATTCTTGAAGGGGAAGAGGTCAGCGCCATAGCCGGCCAGTAGGGTCTTTGAGCGAAGAAAGCCAGCATAAGTTGTGATGTTCCCTTATAACCGAGAAAGGCTGCCCAAACAAGTAAGGACGGAATTTTTCAATTGCCCAAACGAGGGCGAGGCATTCCCACTCGGTCAACGAATACTTGCGCTCTTACTCATACAGGAGGCGGCTGGCGCACGCAATGAAGCGAAGGTGTTTGCGTTACGATGAGCAAGTAGGGCACCAATGTCGTGGCCTCTCGCGTCGGTCCAACGTTAAGTGCGGACGGAAGGATCAAAGTGAGCCAAGACAGGTGTAGCGGTGAGCGCACTGATAATGGTTCTGAAGGCGGCAGCTTGGGCGGGCCCCCAAGAGAATGGGATGTCGTTTTTGAACAGCGCGATAAGAGGGCGGGCTGCTTCCCAAAGTTCACGATGAAACGGCGGAAATATGAGCACAGCCTGAGGAAGATGCGCACAACACCGAAGGAACGCCGAGTAGGGAAGGAACGCACGGCGCGGACTTTGTCGTGATCCGGTTGGACCTTGAGCTGACGGCGGCCGATGGTACATTACTCACAATATTACCAGTGTTGGCGAGCACCACAAAGCCGGTGAATGCTCTTAACTATAAGCTGCTTAAATAATTTTAATAATTAACTTTTTAATTAATACGGTAAGGCGCCTCGTTACCATCAGACATTTGTAGACGTTCGTTAATAACAGCCATATCGGTTTTTAGACTTAAAAAAAAAACGCGATTATCTTCGGCGCTGTGGCTCAACAAAATAAAGATTCTTTTGCCTGACTACGTGCACTGGCAAGGTTGCTTTGCCTGCATGTTTTGCAAAAGCCCATATATTTCTGACATCGCAACAGCGCCGAGGATAATTGGTAGATAACGCCCTTATCCTGCACCACGAATGATATTGTAAAGCCGTTGCCCCCACCAAGATTACATGAAGAAAAAGGTAGGAGGGCCTCGGGAAATTCCATTGAGTAGATTAATGCTAAGCCATCTTCAGGAACATTTATTGAAGGACGAATTAGCTGGGATCCAAATTTATTCATGCAACTCAATGCCTCAGCGGTACCTTCTTCCTGCTACACCTCTCACCGACTGCTAAATCCCTGGACTTTTTCTTGGATCAGCACATGATCTGATCGGAACAACCTGATTATGTCTTTAATAGGTTTAGGCTCATCACAATCCACCCATATAAGTGCAAGATGACCAGTCCTGTCAACATAGATTATTTGCAGCTTAAGAGAGCCAAAGCCTATGCATGATGCATGCATGTGTAATTCTTGTGCCCAATCCAGAATCGATGGTGCGGGCAAAATTCTATACCGCATGTCAGCTCACAGCCCCTTTGAAAAGACAAGAGAATGGAAAGAGAGTGTCGTGATGGGACGCATGACGGAAGCCGATAGTCAATGAAACCAAGGAGTGAAAAACCAAAGACTGTTGCGAGTCAAGCCTCGAGCAGCATAGAGGCCTTGTGGCGCTAAGGAATAGATTATCTTTTCGACGCTTAGAAAGCCGAAATCACGTTGCAAGGACTGGAGCGTATTGAGAGGCAGGCTATTGACAACTGCATTCTTTGAGCGACAGAAAAAGAGAAGAGCAAATGGCTGGAAATCCTGCGTGTGAGTCTTCGATGTCTGGTGAGTCGTTCTCTCAGCACTGTACACCAGGAAAGTTCCGAAATAAAACTGAGCAAAAGAGGGATTTGGAAAGATACAGTTAATACACAAAAAGTACAAAGGGACTGAGCAATGGGATTCATCACGACAGCGCCACTCCGGTGAGGTCAGCGAGAACGAACTGGGCCTGTCCCGGAGAAGACAGAGTAGAAAATAAAACAGAATGAAAAGCGAGTCGAACACCGCCGAAGCACGTGAAGTAGAACAGTGCGGCCCACGGAGAACGGTAAGAAAAATCTGGAAGTGAAGCGAACTATCCTGAAGGAAGCTGAGTCACGTGTAACCGTACTCGACAAGCAGAGCATTAAGTTGAAGATCGTGTTGAAACGAAAGAAAAGTGAAGAGACAGAAAAAAGCAAACGAATAGAGAAAGCACCCAACTCGCTTTTGAAAAGTGGGTGTAAGTACGACGCCAATGCAACTAATGGAACGGTAATACTTACAGAAGCTCAGGTTAAGTCGTCTGCAAACCTAGCGTCTTCCATTATCGATGGCGTGCCGAAAAACGAGGCGGAAGCCGGAAGAGCACATCGCACCTCGATATATGGAGCCGTCCAAAACGAGCCTTCCGTTCGCAACAGACGCGCTAGCCACATGAAAAGGAATCGAAGTATAGGGAAGAACACAGAGGAGTACAAGCAGGGAGAGGAGCCAGAACTGCTTTCGGAACTTAAGCTTGCCTAGACAGAAGAAAAGAAGAAGGACTCGCGACAGGAAGAAAACGAGCACCAGCAGCCGCGTTAGAAAGAGAACCGCGGGCGCTAACGAACGACCTGGGTTAGCGGGAGCGTGGGAGGGGGGACAAGGGAAACGGCGGTATCTGTTAAGCCAGCGTCTTCGCTTCGGCGGATGTAGTTGTTGCGACGCGCGTCGGTTCTTTCACTCTTTCCTTGCGTATCCTTCAACTCTACTCTATCTGCAAGTGTCAGCGGTTTTGGCTCAGATCGAAACAACCGGCAGGCCTGTGAAATTTTCATCCTTCTTTTAGTTGCAATAATAAAATCCGGGCAAGTATGTCCCGAAGAGACGGGGTAAGCCGAATGTGAAACTACAAGCGCAAGCATGCGAGGAATTTGTGTGCTCCGTTTTTGGACAGTTGTGCTACTGTGTTTCAAAGTTGTGTGTTTGAAGTGTAACTTGACAACTCTCATGCGTTACGTTATTGAAACCTCTTTCTCTTTCTGTATATTTTAGCTTCTGAGCACGTGCATGTGCGCACGATTTTTGTATGTTGCGAATATTGTTCTACAATATTCTTAAACGTAGGCGCAGTGTTAGGTGATTCGGCGAATATTCGGAAATCTGGCGCGGCGCAAAACCCTTATAAAAATTTCTGTAGACAGTCCATAGACTGTCTATAGACTTTAGTCTATGAAGTCTATAGACTGTCTATAGACAAATCCTTTAGACTGGTCTATAGACAGTCTATAGATTTATGGCCATACACTTTTAGTAGACTTTTGTCTATAGACAGTCTATAGACAAATGTCTACTGAAAGTCTATAGGTCTATAGGAAGTCTATAGACACAGGTCTATAGACAGTCTATAGACGATCTATAGACTTATGGTCATACATTTCCTATAGGCTGTCTATAGACACTTGTCTATAGACGGACTATAGACCACCTATAGACTTATGGCCATAGACTTCCTGTAGATTACCGTCTATAGACAGTCTACAGACAAAAGTCTACTGGTCCAGTAGACATATGTCTATAGACTGTCTATAGACATTCCATAGGTGCGTGGCCTGGCAGTGCTATAGACCTTTGTCTATAGACAGTCTATAGACCTCTGTCTACTAAACTATTAGTAGACCATTATCTACAGACTGCCTACAATCATTGAAAAAGGTCATCAGACAGAGTTCACACATGAAACAATCAATATACTTACAAATTTAGTTTATTTCCAAGCTATCCAGGCTGGCAATATGCAATACATGCACCATAAGAATGCACCACAGTAACATAAAAGTTGAAAGTAACAGTCCGGCTAGTTTCCTCAGAAGCATTCTTGTGGCCTGATGTCTGCAGTAAATCATCCGGGCATGTTTACCTGTACAGCACAAAGGAAAAAAATAATATAAGAGGAACTGAAAAAAAAAATTCCCATTCCATCTCTACACATGTGCTTTACAATGCAAGGCATATCCTGGCTATGCCATTCTAGAAAGGCAATCTTGATCTTTTGGTTTGGTTTTATGGGGTTCAAAGACCCAAGGCGACACAGGCTACGAGACGCTGAAGTGAAAGGCTGGGGAATAATTTCGGCCACCTGTGCAGAGTACACAGGCCTTCAGCATTTTGCCTCTATTAAAATGCGACCGCCTAGGCCGGAATCGAACCTGCATCTTTCAGGTCGCCATACGAACATGATAGCCACTGAGCTATCACGCCGTCTCAATCATATCAGTAAATACACGAAAGATTATATGCGTCGTCATAAAACATTGTAACAAAGACCTCTAATCCCTGGAGCACTCTACTCAGAATCCAGTACTGATACTGATTTCTGTATGGCAATACTGTTACAGACAATACTGACCTCTGTATGGCAATCCTTTTACATTATTTGTAACAGAAGACTTCGAACAATTGTGCCACATCTGCATTGACTCGCAAGGAGCTGTTAAGAATGCCACCTCCATAAAATACAGATTCAGTGTACCTTACACAGGGATCCAAAAAGGAGAATATTGCAGCATTTATTCTTATAACCGCTATAGAAGAAGCGCTTCAAGATACCCTGCATGTAGCCTGGTACACCCGGCGAAATTTTTTAACTGGCTCGGGTGTTGCATCGCTAAATGCACCTTGTAAAAAAGGTGCCTTTTGGCTACGCTGCTGGCATATTCATGTTGTAATTTGACGCGTGAGATGGCATTTCATAGTTTCTTTTTGTTCATATAATGTTTGAGTGCTGTCTGTCTGTCTGAAAAACTATTATTGGTACATAATAGTGCAGTACTTGCGTGTTTAGATCAACGTTATCAGAAACATTCGTCCGCCACTACGAACAGCTTAAACAAGCGGCATACGCAGAAATGGATCTGGTCCATATGGCCTCATTCTCTGGGTAAAGTACCACTCCTTTCATGGCGGACAAGTCGTTTACCCAGATTAGTGCAAATGCGCCATCAGAACCATAGCTTTGTATTCCGCTTGTTTCGGCTCTTCGTAGCGACAGACGATGAATATTTCTGATAACTTTGATCTAAACATGCAAGTACTCCACTCAAACATTATGTTAACAAAAAGAAACTATGAAATGCCATCTCACGCGTCAAATTACAACATGAATATGCCAGCAGCGTAGCCAAAAGGCACCTTTTTACAAGGTGCATTTAGCGATGCAACACCTGAGCCAGTTAAAGATTTGGCCGAGTGTACGTAAGCTGATACTCAAACGGGCACAAGCTATACAAAACCAGCAGGCAGAAGCAACCAGTTCACCACAGATTTGCGCCTATAACTTGAAGCACAAAGACGGAACCGCATACTCATACATCTGCGCGCGCTCTTAGAAACAAGCGGGTTGCAGCGCTTCCATGCCGCGCTCATTATTCAGAATACTAATACAGCACACAGAGGCTGCAGCTGCGCCGTTTCAAAAGCAGTCGCGAGGTTGAGACAGCCAATTACTGTCTCGATAAAATACCGTCTGAAATTCACTTAGTTTTTCCTTCAATCGCAGCCCCAACAGCGCAGTAAAGAGGTGTGTTTCTTGCATGGAGGTAGCCTAACCCAACGCTGCTAGAAAAATTAGCGAAAGCATTGAACGTGCTCGAAGTAGGAAGTATTTCAATGAAACAATTACAGGCGCAGCTATAATAACACGAGAGCTTAATTTAATTTTAGGCGCAAATAAGCGGCGACTCACATCGGCGCTTTCGTAACGTAGCAGTCAGAAACACATACTTTGCCTCTAGCGCAAATGGTATTCGAGAAATCTGTGCACGAGTGAGCGGCATTCATGAACGAACCACTCGGAACGAAATGTAAGCCACCTCTTGTCGAGCCGACCTTTACCCAGCTTTCAAAATGAAGTGCCCGCAAGCCAGCGGCGGCGGCCAACGGCTCTGATGACAGACATGGACGAATCCATACGTGTGCACCGAAGGGGAGATGGGATGGAGCTCGTGGGTTCTTCGCGGTGTTTGAGCACGCCGGCGATTCGCGCCGGCAACGAATTTTATTCACTCATCACACTACAAGCATTACTCCAGCGCCGCTTGACTACAACTTTGACAAACGTCTCGCGCTCCAGTCTATAGCGTTACAAGACAACTTTGCTGAAACGTCGGCGTCCACGACGCGCACCGAGCGAGCGTCCATACGTAGCAAGCAATGCACACCTCCAAAAGAACAGCACTCCATGGTCCAGACAGGCGATAATACAAAGATAAGAAAATAAATGTAATCCACCACTGAACGAGACTGCATGTAAGTACGTTTTCGGAGGTGCAAAGTAAATTGAGCGCACACGGCGCTAACTAACACACATTTCCATTTCGGCCGTCATTCACAGGCTAAACGACATTTCTGGCCGCGCATCTACCTTGAAACACGAAAAATCTAGTAGACAGCTCGCGAGGAGCGGCTTATCATCAAGGGCATCGCACAGACTGCCTTTCCGCGCGTTAGTAAAGACAGCGGCACAGAGATAAGCGGCTTTAGTCGAGAGCCCGATGGCTTCCGCCTTAGAAACGAAGATAGGACGTTTGTAACTGCGCACATAATCTGTTCTGCACACACAGCTCTGCTTAGAGTGGTTTAGGAGACCAAATGAATAAAATGTAAACGTGTAGACTTACCGTAAGCGGACGATGAAGCTGGATTTTGAAGAAAACGTAATCCGCGAAAAACACGCCAACGCCATTGATGCAGCCACGCACAGGGTTGTTTGCAGCCCGAATGATTTTCCGCCGTCTCGCGGTAAAATGGGTAAAACGTGAAACAGAAACCCATTTCACGGTCGTATCTCTATCGCTCGCACTCTTGCCGTGTGCAGCTTGATCTGATATCCAAGACCACAGAAGGCAATCGGTTTAAAAGCTTAAATTCTTCGCTTACCCTCTAAAAATTTTATTGTTTTCATGAGAACAGAACCGAAATCTAACTTCTTGTCGGTATACGCGCCGCATCTCCCACCGAATAGTATGTGGTACAATTCTCAAATAATAATTATAAGGGTGCATAGCATAACGTCTTTTTGGCGTGTGTTCGTGTTTAGAAAACTGATATGCGCCACATCAGCGTGTCATCGGCTCCGAAGCAACAGGTGCAAGGGTAGGAACGAAAAAATACTGGCTTTGTGATTGTTGCGTCGCAGTACTTATTCACGTGAATACAAACTGCAAAGGTAGAAATGGCAGATGTTAATCGCACAGAGGACCAGGCTCTTTGAGATTAATCTAAGATGTTTCTAAGGGATGGGCGCTTCCTTGAATTCTCACACCCGTATTTCCCCCTTTATTTTCAGGACGTTTTAAAGAGAAATGTAGAACCGTTGATGAAATGTTTCTTATTTCAGCACGTTGGACAGTAACGATCGAAAGATGGAATGGAATTGTGTCGATCGATTCCTTTAAGGGACAGCGTATTCGTTCGATGCATTAGTTTGCGGGCGCCCTTACTTCAAGAACGGCTGCTTTTCCTCGGCTTACTTGTTAGCATTAAATATTTAATTGTATTGACAATATACGTCAAGGTATAACGAAAAGGAGCTTTTCAAGGCTCCTAAAACTATACAGGAGGGTGTTGTAATGGCCTTACGCAATACACTTTAATTTCCGTAATAGCGAAGGAGGTGCGGGAATCCCGACATAGTTGCGGTCACTAGATAGCAGGTCCCCTCAACATACAGTGCAAAAAGAAATTGACATTGTTCTGGACTTAGTCGAAGGTCAGTGTATCGAACATTGTTAGATAAAATTACGATTGTTATAGACTGGTCTATAGGCAGTAGACTATCTATAGTGTACAGTCTATAGACGAAAGGAAATTGAGGTAGTTGTAGACTGTATTCTGTAGAGAGTCTATAGACTGTCTATAGACGAAAGGAAATTGAAGCAGCTATAGACCGTAGTCTATTGAGAGTCTATAGACCGTCTATAGATGCAAGGAAATTGAAGCAGCCATAGGCCATAGTCTATAGAGAGTCTATAGACCGTCTATGGACGAAATGAAATTGTGGCAGCTATAGACCTTAGTCTATAGACCGTCTATAGACGAAAGGAAATTGAAGCAGTTATAGCCTTTAGTCTATAGAGAGTCTATTGACAAAAGAAAACTGAGGCAGCTATAGACCTTAGTCTGTAGGGAGTCTATAGACCGTCTATAGACGAAAGGAAATTGAAGCAGTTATAGACTTTAGTCTATAGACAGTCTATAGACAAAAGGAAATTGAGGCAGCTATAGACCTTAGTCTATAGCGAGTCTATAGACCGTCTATAGACAAAAGGAAATTGAAGCAGTTATAGACTTTAGTCTATAGACAGTCTATAGACAAAAGGAAATAGAGGTAGTTATAAACTTCAGTCTATAGAGACTCTATAGACCGTCTATAGACAAAAGGAAATTGAGTCAGCTATAGACTTTAGTCTATAAAGTGTCTATAGACAGTCTATAGACGAAAGGAAATTGAGGCAGCTATAGACCTTAGTCTATAAAGTGTCTATAGACAGTCTATAGACGAAAGGAAATTGAGGCAGCTATAGACCTTAGTCTATAGAGAGTCTATAGACAGTCTATAGACGAAAGGAAATTGAGGCAGCTATAGACCTTAGTCTATAGAAGGTCTATAGACAGTCTATAGACGAAAGGAAATTGAGGCGGCTATAGACATTAGTCTATAGAGATTCTATAGACCGTCTATAGACAAAAGGAAATTGAAGCAGCTATAGACTTTAGTCCATAGATTTTCTATAGACTGTCTATAGACAAAAGGAAAAGTCTATAGGACGGCTATAGAGTCTATAAAAAGTCTATAGATAGTCTATAGACCATTTTTATAAGGGAAGGAATAAGGCCCTCTCGCGCCGCAGACTGTTCGAAAAAAAATCAGGGGGGCACTTTGTTCACCTTAAGTGCGGTGAGGCGAAAGCCTTTAGCGCGGTGTTGCTGCTTGTGTCACTGATGTTTTGTTAAGATGTTAATTAGGCACACAATTGCTGGTGAATCTTAAACGCTGGAGACACTGCAGGGCGTTTGGGAGGCATCCGTCTGATTGGACGCCTCTCTGCAAACACTCCCCACCGTCCTAGACAAGGACAACTACGTACGCGTTGGCAGGAAATAGCACACCCATGAACACGCCCGGCTACGCAAGGGAAGGATGGTGGTTCGAATCCCACCATGCACCATGTTTTTTTTTTCCTGGTCTGACTGAACAAAAGCGTGACATCTGTGCTGACAACCTTTTGCTGACAACCTTCTGTCGACAACGATGAGGAACTATAGGCTTTCGCCTTAAAACGTTGAGAAACATTTGAATGAGAACATTTGAGTGCTCAGTGATGCCCTCTCCACTTCGATCGCACGCCGGCGACGCTGGGCGGAAAGACGCGACTCGATCTTTCTAGAAGCCCCACTGCATGCCTGACCAATGGCGAGAGCAGCTGTAAGGTAAGAGAGCAGCTGCAAGGTCATTGCTGCATGTATGTGCGCGCCTGCCTTGGCGAGAAGAAACGAACAGGTGCGGCGCGCACTGTATGGGAAGGGCTTCCAGCGCTGTCTGTCAGCCGCAGCAGTAGGCACAGCTAAGGAGGTACGCGACCGCACGATTCCCGGGGAACACCGCTTTGGGCACACAAAAGGAGGGGGGGGGGGGGGGGGGGGGGGGCAAAATGCTCAGTGTGGAAAGCCAGTGCTTCATAACTGAAAAATTAAAAATGGGTTCATTTACACCACCATCACCTGCAACACGCTGTCACGTTCCACTCTTAAAGGTTAAGCGTGAGCGTTCTCCAAATTTTCATTCTTTCCCGAGACCAGCACAGATCGGACAAACTTACCTGTGTAGTGTGCCAACTGTGACAGGTTCCGCTACCGCCATGCGCCGACACTACGCTGCACCAGACGACGACGAAGTTATGCGCCGACACTACGCTGCGCTAGACGACGACGAAGTTGCCCCGCTCTCTTGGTGCTGGCTACGCCCGTCTACGCTGCCAGATCCTGCACGGCGGTTCGGTCTCTTGAGGACGCCTAATAAACGCACCCCTACAAATGGCGGAGGTGCGGGGTACGTCCCCTACCAATTTATATATAAATGACTTTATTATATATTATATTATATATATTATATATTATATATATAATATATAATATTTAATTTATATTTATTATCACTTATATAAATGACTTACCTTCTCACGTTTCTTCAAAAATTTGTGTTTTTGCAGACGACTGTGTGTTATACCGTAGACTAACTGATGCTTCAGACGCTTTATTAATTCAGAATGACCTCAATAATATTGTGGAATGGTGTAATACATGGTGCATGGAATTAAATATTAACAAATGCAAATCAATGAGGGTATCTCGCACTAACCACATAAGTCCCACTTATATGCTTAATAACGCCTCATTAGAATCGGTGACATCATACCGGTATCTGGGAGCTCTCATTACCAATAACCTATCTTGGAAATCGCATGTCAATTATATCACTTCTAAAGCCAGTAGCACCCTTGGATATATACGCCGTAACTTCCGCCTTGCATCATCATCATTAAATTTACTATTGTACACAGCTTACATTCGTCCACAACTTGAATACGCGTCATCTGTCTGAGATCCTGGTCACGTAACACTCATACATTCTCTTGAGGCAATACAAAATCGCTCAGCCCGGTTTATCTTAAACAACTACCAAAGGACCGCTAATGTTACTAATATGAAAATCTACTTACAACTACCACTTTTAACGATGCGAAGAAAGCTATCTCGCCTGTATCTCTTTCATAAAATATACCATCATAACACAACCTTGCGCTATCTTTGGGTTCAACCACCGTCATACATTTCAACTCGCCGTGACAACACCAAAAAGGTACATATTCCACACTCAAATACGCTTGCATATTCATACTCGTTTATTCCTCGGACAAGCAATGACTGGAATAACCTACCAGCGTCACTAACAAGTATATCTGAAATTTAGAACTTTAAATCAGCATTACAAAGTTTCTTTTCATAGCTAGTACTCACATCATCATCATGGCGTTCATAGATGGTGTTCATATTCCCAATACGACTGGTTGTTTATTAGGAACTGCATTCCTTGTTTATTATTTGTTTTCCTTGCCATATTTTTCTGTATTTATTAACACCGTTACCGATGTCGTAGTTTACTCTTTGAACCTTTGTTCTTTTTCATTCTTTTTGTATGCTTTCGTTTTTGTACTGGTTTTACAGAGATTGTGTATATTTTTTACTAATAACTTTTTTGTGTAAAATGTGTATGCCTCTGCATCCGCCCCTCCCTTCTATAATGTACATTTGTACCCTGAGGGTATAATAAATAAATAAATAAATTGTAATGTGAAAACTAGCACAGTTATTGTGGTCGGGCACAGTCCTTGTCCCAGCAGTGCTGCTCAGCAGGCCGGCGTTCGCAAGCGCGCACCCGAGCTTCGTCAGCTTCGTCTTCTGTCTTCTTCTGTCATCTTCCTCTCCTTCGGCAGCGCTAGCCGCTGAGGCAGCAAACCCCAATTCTCTTTATTACAAAATAAATAAACCTGGAACTCCGGAGCCGTACGCTGCCGCCTGTGTCAACCATGCCAGATGAGACTGCCCCAACACCGGCGGCCAGTTCAACCACCGTCATTTGTTGTGGCGCCATCCGGCAGCGTGACCCTGCCCTCTTCAGTGGCACTGCCGACCAATATGTTGACGACTGGTTGTCATCGTATGAGAGAGTGAGCAGCTATAACAAGTGGGATGACACTATCAAGCTGAGTAACGTCATCTTTTATCTCACGGAGCTTTGCGGAAGTGTTCGGCCACCCTCGGTGCGCAAGCTCCGGGCCGAACAGCGCTTACGGGACCGCGCTCAACACACCGACGAGACCTTCACAAGTTACATTGAGGACATCGTTGACCTCTGCAAACGTGTCAACGCCGCCATGCCAGAAGCGGACAAGATCCACCACATCCTCGAAGGCATCGCTGACGACGCATTTCAGATGCTCCTCGCGAAAAATCCCACCACCGTCAGTGAGGTTATCAAGCTTTGCCAGAGCTACGACGAGCTCCGCAAGCAGCACGCTTCTACACGGCGTGCCGGTGTCTGCGACGAGGCTCTCTCCACACTGGCCCTGGGCGGTACTACTCCTGAGGACTCCCCTCTCCTCAACCAAATCAAAGCCTTCGTTCGTGAAGAGGTCGCTCGCCAGCTGTCCCTCATATCACATATTCAAGACCCCGCCCGCCAAGTTCCTGACTCGCCCCCGTCTTTGGCTCCTACCATTCGCCGTGTCGTGCAGGACCACGTCGCTGATCTGCTACCGTCTAGCCCTGTGCTCCCACCTGTGACAGCACCCCTGACGTACGCTCAAGCGGTGGCCAGGCCACGACATACGCCGGCACCCGATTCCTTCCAGGCCGCCCCTTCTTTCCGTCCTCCGCCGCCGTCTGAGCCCCCGTCTCAAGCTCCGTTCTCAAGGATTCGCCCACATCCTACGAATCCCTGGCGTACTGCGGACAACCGACCCATCTGTTACGCCTGTGGTCTGCCCGGCCATGTCGCGCGGCTTTGCCGCCAGCGCCTTCCGCCTTCTCGACCTGATCTCCGCTCCTACCCGTACGATGGCGAACTATCCTCGCCGAGAAGGCCACCTGGTCACCCCTTTGTTTCCCCTGATCGCCAAATTTACACCACTCGCCGATCGCCTTCCCCTCGACGCCGTTCCCCTTCTCCAATGCTGCGACGTTCTAGCTCCGCGCTTGAGGGAAACTAACACCCGCAGTTCCGGGGGCAAGAACTGCGCTTGTTTCGAACTCCTCAAGTCCTCCGTGTCGTCCCGCTAATGTAATCTTAGTGTTCGTGGAAGGTATCATGGTTCTCGCCCTCGTCGAACGGGCGCTGCAGTATCTGTTATAAATGAAGCTCTCTGCCGCCGACTCCGCAAAGTGACTACCCCACTTTCTGACTTCGCTTCGCACCACCTCATCACAGCGCATTCATCCCTCAGCCGCATGTACGGCCAGTGTCCTCATTCAAGATGTTTTGTACACCATCGAGTTTATTGTGCTGTCTCACTGCTCACACGGCATCATCCTGGGATGTGACTTCCGTTCGACTCATCGTGCCGTTATTGACTGCGCTCGAGCTGAAATTGCCTTTTCTCCGCTGTGTGACGCTCCCTTTTGCGACGTATCTACGCAGTCTGCCAAACTTGTGGTCGCGACTGATACCGACATTCCTCCGTTTTCTGCTGCCCTCGTACCCCTCTCCTGTGCCGGCGTCACTCATTCAACTGTTTTCTTCACGCCTTCCGAAACCGCTTCCCGCCATCCCTGCCTCCTGCTTCCCTTTGCTATTCTGACGATCGACCATGGACAAAGTGCAATTTACGTCTCGAACCCATCTTCGTGCCCGTCAGCAGTGCTCCGAGGTGAATGCCTCGGACGTATTGAAGAACTTGATTCCTGCCTTCCCTACCCTATTCTTGCTACCACCGCTTCCTTCGATGTCGATGTGCTCAGCTCTTGTGATGTTAAGAATGACCCATCGCCCTCCGACGTCTTCCACCGTGCCATTGACGCCGACCTTCCACCCGCGCTACGTGATCGACTCGTCGCCCTCCTCCAGCGCTTCAGTTCTTCTTTCGAACTTCCTCAGACTGCCTTGGGCCGTACGTCTGTCGTTGCGCACACCATCGACACCGGTACACACGCCCCTGTTCGCCAGCGCCCCTATCGTGTCTCGGCTTCTGAGCGCCGCGTCATTTATGATCACGTGGACGACATGCTCCGTCGGTGTGTCATACAGCCCTCCCACAGTCCCTGGGCGTCTCCTGTTGTGTTGGTAAAAAAGAAAGATGGTTCGATCAGGTTCTGTGTTGATTACCGGCGGCTCAACCACATCACACGCAAGGACGTCTATCCCCTGCCACGAATCGATGACGCCCTGGACTGCTTGCAGAGAGCTGAGTATTTCTCCTCGCTGGATTTGAGGTGGGCTACTGGCAGCTGCCCATGGTTGACGCTGATCGCTCAAAAACTGCCTTCATAACACCTGACGGCTTGTACGAGTTCAACGTCATGCCGTTTGGCCTTTGCAACGCCTCGGCAACTTTCGAACGCCTGATGGACACTATCCTTAGTGAACTCAAGTGGGAGAGTTGTCCTTGCTATCTCGATGACATCGTCGTCTTTTCTGCGGACTTTTCTTCTCATCTCATCCGCCTGGAGCGCGTTCTGACTTGTCGTACCGACGCTGGGCTCCAGATGAATTTGAAAAAGTGCCGTTTTGCTGCCCGACAACTCACCATTTTAGGACATGTAGTCTCTAAAGACGGCATTCTTCCGGACCCCGCCAAACTTTGTGCAGTTGCCGAATTTCCGAAGCCCACCTCACTGAAGCAGCTCCGTAGCTTCGCTGGCCTTTGCTCGTGCTTCCGTCGCTTCATCTTGAATTTCGCCTCGGTCATCGCTCCTCTGACCCAGCTACTCGCAGGCAGCTCCAACCTCTCCGCTTGGACGCCTGCTTGCGATGAGGCCTTCGACACCTTGCGCCGCCGTTTGGTTTCGCCTCCTATCCTGCGCCACTTTGACCCGACTGCGCCTACTGAGATCCACACTGACGCCAGCGGTATTGGACTGGGTGCCGTTCTCTCCCAACACAAACCTGGCTTCCGTGAATATGTGGTCGCCTACGCCAGTCGGACCTTGAACAAAGCTGAGGCCAACTATTCTGCTACTGAACGAGAATGTTTGGCCATCATTTGGGCCATTGGAAAATTTCCTCCCTATGTCTACGGTCGCCCGTTCTGTATAGTAACCGACCACCACGCCCTGTGCTGGCTGGCCTCTCTCAAAGACCCGTCAGGCCGCCTAGCTCGCTGGGCTCTGCGATTGCAGGAGTATGACATGTCATTTACCGCTCTGGCCTCAAGCATAATGACGCGGACGCTCTTTCCCGCTCGCCGCTACCTAGTGCTTCATCACCTGTTCCTGTGTATGCTTACGACTTGTCCTCGTTTGCTACTGCCGACATGTCCACCGAGCAGCGGAAAGACCCTTGGATCGCCACTCTTATTAACTTCCTTTCGAGTCCTACGACTGATAATTCGTCCCGTTCCCTCTTACGTCAAGCCCGTCACTTTTCTATTCGGGACGGTCTCCTCTATCGTCGCAATTACCTGTCCGACGGACGCAAATGGCTCCTAGTGATCCCCCGCCATCTACGCACCGACATTTGCGCCGCTTTCCATGCGGACCCCCAGTGTGCCCACGGCGGCGTGTTGAAAACCTACACGCGTCTGCGTCTCCGATTCTACTGGCGTGGCATGTACCGCTTTGTTCGCCACTTTATGCGATCTTGCCCATCCTGTCAACGGCGTAAATGTCCGCCTCACACCTCGCCTGCTCCACTGCAGCCGTTACCCTGCCCTGCCCGCCCGTTTGACCGCGTTTGCATAGACCTCTACGGCCCCCTCCCTCCCACTCCCGCTGGTCACTGCTGCATTATCGTGTCCGTGGATCATCTCACACGTTATGCTGAAACGTCTCCATTACTATCTGCCTCCGCCCGCAACGTGGCTTCCTTTATTCTAAAGAACCTGATTCTTCACCATGGCGCTCCTCAAGAACTGCTCAGCGACCGTGGACGTCTATTCCTGTCTGACGCCCTTGAGGCCCTCCTCAAGGAATGCCGCATTATCCATCGAACCGCTTCGTCTTACCACCCTCAGACCAACGGCCTGACCGAGCGTTTCAACCGAACCCTCAGTGACAGGCTGTCCATGTACGTTGACTCCAACCACACCAACTGGGACCAAGTTCTTCCCTTCGTCACCTACGCAAATAACACTGCGACACAAACCACGACTGGATTCTCTCCCTTCTTTCTTCTGCACGGCCGCGAGCCCCCCTGCACGATGGATACTCTTCTTTGCTACCGGCCCGACATTTCCGAGTCCACGCCACTCTCCGACGCTGCCAGGTACGCCGAAGAATGCCGTCAGCTTGCTCGCTCGTTTACCACGCAGACCCAGTGGCAGCAAAAACATGACCGCGACACTTCCGCGGCCTCTACCTCCTACCCTGCCGACTCCCTGGTGTGGCTCTGGGTGCCTCCCACAACTCCCGGCCTTTCGCGGAAACTGCTGCATCGGTATCATGGTCCCTTCCGGGTTCTCAAGCAAACCTCTCCGGTCAATTATATTGTTGAGCCCGTTACACCCGCTGCGGACTTGCGTCGCCGTGACCGCGAAACCGTCCACGTCAACCGACTGAATCCGCACTACGACCCCTCTGTTCTTCTTTCCCATTAAGACGCCAGGCTGGCTCCTTTTCACCCGGGGGAAACTGTAGTGTGCCAACTGTGACAGGTTCCGCTACCGCCATGCGCCGACACTGCGCTGCACCAGACGACGACGAAGTTATGCGTCGACACTGCGCTGCGCCTGACGACGACGAAGCTGCCCCGCTCTCTTGGTGCTGGCTACGCCCGTCTACGCTGCCAGATCCTGCACGGCGGTTCGGTCTCTTGAGGACGCCTAATAAACGCACCCCTACACCTGCATTATTCATTTGCATTACTAGCACTGATAACTAAAACGGCTGTTTAAAATTTTATTTCATAGTTTATTGCGCCGGCTGATATCTAATGCTTATTTATGGTGTTCATTCTGCGTACTATTTTTTTGTTTCCTATTTCTATTTGCCCTACCATAAACATGTCCAGGACCATTACTATATGTATGCAACATATTTCGTGTTTCCCTTCTTAAGTACACTTCAAATGTTTTCGGTATTTGCGTTCTGAATTTTCTAATTTTAGTTGACTTGATTTATCGTTTTCTTTTTTTTAGAACGCAGCTCTTAGGCGCCCGTTTCTGCTTTTCGCAGGCGTCGCCGTCGCCGTTGTCCGTTGTAACCAGGAGAGGGTAAAAGCGCAACCGCCTCCCCTCGTTAGCAAGAAAGAAACAAAATTTATGACAATTACATTATTTCCTAATGCGAAATTTGAGCGCAGCTCACCAATTGTTTAAGCGTTTCTATAGATTGGGGCAAAGAATGCGAGAAAGACATGTATGTACAATTACAGACAGCTTTTTGTTTTTCAGACATACTCCTTCAAGAAACACTCCACTAACCGTAAAGTCACATTTGAGAGAGATTACAGTACGAAAGAACTATTGCACTTAAAGTGCACTTTAACAAGAAAGAGAGGCAAACAAACAAAACACAATTTGTTCTCCAGGGCTTAAACGGCGGCCCGCAGAGTCAACACCCTTCTTGTATAGGCTCGCTCCACGTCTGATTGTTCTTCGTGCCAAGGCAGGCGTGCACATACACACAGCGTCGCCTGTGCAGTCTCCTTCTCGCGCTGGGCGCGCGTCCTCATTGGTCAAAGGCCGGTAGTCGCTTCGAGCAGCATCTGGAAATTTCTGTCGTGGCGCCGCCGCCATCGTGCGAGCGAAGAGGTGGAGGGAATCCCTCAGCGCACGCAATGCTACGCCCTTTCCGGCAACAACACTTCGTAGAAACGACTCGGACAGTCTAGAACAATCCATGGCAATGCCCCCGCGCGCCGCGTCGGCGATCAGTGGGAGAGGGGCAGCCACACACACACTACGCTAGTCGCTCTGCAGGGGTTCCTTCTCCCCCGTTTTACGACGCGCGCCGGCGAGAACTGTCCGCGCGGCGGTGTTCTTTTTTTTTATGCGAAGCATATTAACGTAGGTTTCGGGTAGGGGTGTGCGAATATTCGAAAGTTGCGAATATAATTCGAATATTATATTTTTAGTATTCGAATTCGATTCGAAATCTAAGTATTCGTGTCGTCTCGAATATTCGATCAGGCGCGAATATTCGTATATAGCCGAATATTCTATGCGAGCACCGCCGTTCATTTCGGTCCGCAAGTCATATCGACAGAGACATAACAACACGGCGGCGCCCAGAGCAATGCGTAACGTTGGGCCTTGCCGTAGCTGACTGCGCTGGTGAGCTTCTTTGTGACTATACCTGCAAAGCTGGTATAGTTAGAGCTGTGCACGTAGTACCTCGCAATACGTGCCAGTTCAGTGCCAAGTGGGAGGGCATTTTCTGTGGCTGGAGAAGTCGTTTCAGCTAGAAGGGAACGACTTCTGCCTGACCATATGGAGCAGCTGGTTTTCCTTCACAACAACCTTTTATGTTCATCACAGCAACGCGCTTTTGTGCTTATGGCAAGCAAGCCTTAATCAATGTTGTGTACTAGCCATTTTCTCTGATATTTCCACTTTTGTAATAATAATGTTCGAGACTTTGATACTTTTTGTGCAGCCACACACACCTTTTGTGTTCATTTAATCATTTATAGTTGAACTGTGATGTTCACAGGTGCTCAAATAAATGTTTTGTAGTGGTTAAATGCGTATGTCCTTGATTATCCGATATTCGATTCGATATTCCGAACCAAGTATTCGTATTCGATTCGTATTCGAAGAATTTGATATTCGCACACCCCTAGTTTCGGGCCTTCGCGCGACGCCCGGCGGTGGCCACCATTGACCCTGAAGTGGGGTCACGTGACATGACGTCACGTGATGACGTCACACCGGTTGCAGATGGGGCCTCATATCGCGCCGTCGGTCGCCTCCCGGCGGTGGCCAGCATTGACCTTGAAGTGAGATCACATGATGTGACGTCACGTGATGACGTCACACCGGCTGCAGATGGGGTCTCATATCGAGCCGTCGGACGTCGCCCGGCGGAGGCCTCCACGCTTCGGTTCGCGCCGTCGCGCGCGACGCGGCGGCGGCGCCACCATCGCTGCATCACGTGATATGTGACTTCACGCCAGGGATGAAGCGGCGCGCGCCCGCCGTCGCGTCAGTCTCTGTGCCCGCAACCGCGCCAGCGTCTTTGCGCCGGGCGTGTATGCGGTCAAGATGCCTCCAAACGCTAAGGGCGTTAATAATAGGAATGCAAAGCGAAGGCTGCAGCGTGCTGTGACGTGCAAACCAAGAGTCAACCAAACAAACATTTACGGGCTATAAGAGTGTGTTTGTCGGGCTGCAAAGAATAAAGTACGACGATTAACCTAAAACCACGTCTCTGTTACTTAGCCCCATCCACACTGAGGCAGCTGCTTAACATGCTTCGCATCCACTGGGCTTAACCTTGATAAGCCTCCAATTTTTTTGTTTCTTGCTAAGGAATGGAGGAGGTTGCGCTTTTCCCTCTCCTGGTTACAACGGCACGGCGACGCCGCGAAACGCAGAAACGGGCGCCCAAGAGCGTCGCTCTAATAAAAAACAGCGCCGCGCGGACGGCTCTCGCCTGCGCGCGTCGTAAAACAGGGGAGAAGGAACCCCTGAAGTGACTAGCATTGTGTGTTTGGCTGCCACCTCTCCCACTGCTCGCCGACGCTGCGTGCGGGGCGATTGGTGTTGATTGTTCTAGACTGTTCGAGTCGTTTCTACGGGATGTTGACGGAGAGGGCGTAACCTTGCGTGCGCTTAGAGATGCCCTCCACCTCTTCACTCACGCGATGGCGGCTGCGCCACGGCAGAAAGTTCCAAATGCTCCTCCAAGCTACTCCCGGCCTTTGATTAATAACGACACGCGCCCAGCGCGAGAAGGAGACTGCACAGCCGACATTGTGTGTATGTGCACGCCTGCCTTGGCGCGAAGAGACAGACGTGGAGCGAGCCTATTTAAAAAGGGCGTTGACCGCCCGAGCCGCCGTTTAAGCTTCAGTGAACAAATCGTGTTTTGCTTGTTCGCCTCTCGCTCTTATGGTAGTGCACTTTAATTGCAATAGTTTTTTTGTATTCGAATCTCTCAAGCGTAACTTTATTGTTAGTGGAGTGTTTCTTAAAGAAGGATAATGTCTGAAAAATAAAAATCTATCTGCAATTGTACATGTCTTGCTCGCATTCTTTGCCTCACCTATCGAAAATCTGAAACAGCTGATGAGGTGCGCTCAAATTTCTCATTAGGAAATAACGTAATCGCTGGAAATTTTTTCTTAGTTTTTCCCGCCTCCTCTGTAATGTACTACGTACCCTGAGAGAAAAAATAAATGAATAAATAAATGGCCAACGTACCATTGCTAGCCGGCAAGTTTCACTTTGTATTTACCTTCAATTTAGTTGTTTAATTTTTGTTGCCGAGATGCTCAGTCATCAAATAACTTTTCTGCTGTCGGCCCTCATTTCTGTTTGTCCTGCAGTGTGCGCATAGCTTTATTATTTTTAGTGTCGTAAAGCAATCTGTTGGAACACGTTGTTCTGAAGGCAAGCTGCTTAATGTAGTAGCGAAACGCCTATCTTGGATTTAAACTTTATAGAGCATTTAAGAATATTTGAAGCCCATTGTTCTGTTCAGTGTTCTCTTCAAGTCTATTGTTGGAGCCCGAGACCACAGAGTGGTGACTGGAGCTTTATTTCTGGAGTGGGCGAAAAATACAGTTGGTTTAAAGGTTTAGAAAACGTAACAATTCGCATAGGGTTTCTTTCAATAAATTCACGTAGATCTGCAATAGCGCTGTAAGCCATATATCTGAGCAGCTTTGATGGGACTGTAGAGACATTTCTTCCAGGTAGCTTAAGTGGCTCTTCAGCAAAACTTTATCTTGTTGTCGAAATTTGTGTGACAGCTAAATCTTAAAGCAGTATTGACTGAATTTCTGGACTGCGATGCCATGAATCTTGGAACTCGGAAAGTTCTTTGATTTCGGCGTCAAATTAAGAGAACAATTTCCGGAAGACAGAATCGCGATAACCAATTGTTTATAATACTCGCAGAATGGCCATGCAGCCGAGACTCTGAAATATCATTCAGGGCGGGCCATCCCCATTTGACAGCGCAAGAACGGACAATACAAAAATTTTGTTGAATGTCTGCCATCACTAGAGATAAAGTTAATTGCAGAATATTCTGCTCCCTTTCTAAACATGCTGGTTGGCATTCTAAGTGTATAGCTTGTTAATCACAAATTACTCCCCTGGCGTCGTTCCTTTACGTAATACATCCTCTTAGGCGTTCCCATTGCTTCGCTTTGTTTTGGCATTGCACCGGAGCAACCACCGCCAGCCTCCCACCTTTTATACGCCGCTCTACTCTATAAACGATCAACTGTTGACTGCATGGACGCGCTGCTGCAAAATGAAACACTGCTTTTCAGGAAAGGAAATGGCGTAGTAATTGTCTCAAATATCTTGGTGGACACCCGAACGACGCCGTAACAGAAGGAAGGGGGAATTAAAGAGGAAATAGAGAAAGAGGTGGTGGTGGCGGAAAACTTTTGTGTGCGGATGCACTTAAGGAGGTTTTACATGAGCTGACCCAGAGAGGGCCAATCCTTACAGGTATTACGTGGAGGTCCCTAGTTCGGGACCCCACTTGCGTCGGCCGCCGCCCAGGCTCGTCTGACAAAGGCCCGTTGGGCCTACAGGTGAGAGAACCGAGCAGGGTCGCCTCCAAGTTCTCCCGGGTTGGGTTGGGGTGAGGGGGAATGATCGGATTGTAGGGGCAAGCCCACACCATGTGGTGGATGTCCGAAGGCTTCGCACAGTGCGGACAGATGCCGAAGAAAAAAGGGTCGATATGCTTGAGAGCTGCTGAGCACAGAAAAGAATTAGTATACAGGCGAAGCAGAAACCGCTCCTGCGCCATCGAGATACCTTTACTGAGGCGGGCATAAGATCGTGGCCAGATTGATAAAGTAAAACAATGTCTTTGAAGGAGTAAGCTGTAGTGAATTCGAGTTCCTGATCGTCGGGGTCGGAGGGGATTTTTCGGTGCGAGGGCGCGCCTGCGGCGGCGTCAGCTGCCTAATTTCATTCAAGGCCCACTGGAGCAGGAGCCCAAACGATAGATGAGCAGGGTCCACGGTGTAGACGCTGTTTTGGAGAAGACGGTAGGCTTGGTACAGTACCCAGGCCGGCGTGACGTTCGGCATACCCCTCGCGAGTTGGAAATAATTATTTTCGAAGTGGGATGATATGCATTCAAAGCAATGGTGACCTCCTCCGCGTGTATTATGTCACGGGCTCGGAATGTAAGGCCGTTAACTGTTCTAGATTGGTGGACGACTACGGCCGTGTACCATAGCCCATGGTGGGAGCCAGAGGCATCCACGTAGAATACGGCGGGTTTCGATTCATAGTGGCGGGCCAGGGCTTCAGCCCACTCCAGCGCCGACATTATGGTCCTCACGGTTCATGTTCACGGGAGGAGGGCGCACGTACAGGGCGCATCTCCACTAGGAAGGAATGCGTACGCGGTCCTCCATGAGAGCGGAGTGTTGAATGTGTAGTCGAGCAAGGAGGCGACGATCCGACGAGTTCTTCCAGAGACGTGTGTATTCGTTAATCAGTTGGGATTCCCGGAGCTTCCGGAATCTGTTTACCATGCCCAACTTCCGGAGGCGCTTGGAGATGTTCGCGGGGAGGTCCAGAGCTCATTTAATAAGTTTTCAGAGGATTACTTCGAGTGCATCATCGTCTTGCGTCCGCAGGTAGTGGTGGAGAATATTTTTTTATGAAATGGTTTAGGAGGTAGGAGCTCTCAGTCCGGAACCCCACTGGTGGAGGTATGGAGTTGAATATACAATTCGACTGGTTACAAATGAAACGCGGCAGCCGCAAGGCGTTCTTACATCGTAGCTCTCCGTGCTTGTTGGAAACCCGGCGGACCATGCGCACCATGAGGCCCACCTGGTCACCCACCTTACGGAGTTTGGCCAATATCGTTTATGTCTTATATAAGGAGCGTATACGTCGTATATAAAGGGCGCCAGTACCCGGACTTCGATATTTACAGGGTTCGGACCTGTCTCAACAGAAAAAGAAATTTTGGGTGTACACTTTTGTGAGGGGCGTATGTGCACAATTCACACTTTTGGGTGGACCATTGGAGGCCACAGCGGCGAGCATAACGGTCCACTATGGACGCCTTCTGTAAGTTGGCCTCAATTTTTCCGGAAAACCGTGCGTGGCCCACAGGGTGATGTCATCGGCGTACAGCGCATGTTGCACACCGGCGACAGCGCCCATCTGGGCCGGTAGGCCCACCATGGCCAGGTTGAGTAGCCTGGGAGAGTTCAGCGTGCTCTGCGATGTACCCCTGGCTCCTAAATGAAAAGGGTCATGTTCCTTATCCGAGATTCAAATGTACGATTCTCCTTGGTCAATAAACAACAAAGGTTTCGAAAGGCGTTTCTGCCTCAGTCAGTTTGAGAGAGGTGAATGAGAGTGATCTCGCGCGAAACCTTGTCGAATGCTTCCTTCAAATCAAAGGCGAGTACGACCTTGTCATTGCGGAGGCATCCGACGGTGTCGAGGACAGCCCGATTGAGCTGTAACAGGACACCCTGTGCAGATATGTATGAGTGAAACTCCAGCATGGTGTCTGCGAAAAGGTGTTTGGATTCCATGAACTCGGACAACCTGTCGCTTACCGTCGGCTCCCTGCGTTTGCCCATACAGGAAGTCAGAGAGATGGGGCGGAGATTCTCCGTGTTGATGGTCTTCCCAGCTTTAGGTGGCCAGGGCGGCCTTCCAGTCGATGGGGAGTGGCGCTTCGCCAAGCCAGACTGAGTTAAAGTAATCCAATAAAGAAAGTTTTGCCTTGTCGGGGATGCAGGCTAACAACTTGACTGTAATATTCTCCCGACCCGGAGCGGTTACACGTTTAATTTTTGCCAGGGCTGGAACGGTTGATGCAGGTCAACGATCTCTAAGGCTGCATAAAAGTATACCTGCCCGCGGGGGTCCTGGATGTTGCACATGTACTTGTCCCGGAGCTTGTGTTCCAAACGAGTTTTGTTGCCCTGAAAGCTCTTTGGAGGTGTTTTTGAGTTTCCGCGCGTTTGTTTGTGGGGTCAATTTGAGCGCGCTGTAGTTGAGGGCTCCGATATAATTTCGACATTTTGGGGATATTTAATGAGCGCCGACATCGTGCAGCATACGGGCGCATTTTTGCGTTTCGCCTCCATTGGATCGCTGCCGCCGCGGTGGGCTACGCAATACAGGTATCTGTACAGCGCGTGTATTGCCGCCGGCCCGGCGCCAGGTCTGTCTCACAAACCACATATAGCGCCTGTGCTGCTGGCAGCTGGGGAGGCAATCCGAGTTTGCGAAATTAATTTCAGCTCTGCTCTGACATGAATTGTTTCCGCAGCAGTTGGCGGAACCCACTTGTTGTAACCACGGCTATGGTTCACTATTACTCTTCGTATGCAGTCACACCTGTGCGCCAGCGGAAAATCCACTGCTGTTCAGTATATTTCAATCTGGCTCGAAGCAGAAATATATTAAGATATAGGCCATAGTATGTCCCTGACTTGCGAGAGGAACCTGTACCTGGCTGCGTCAGGGGACACAGCCAGGTACAGATTTTGTACCTTTTGTTCCCGGCCCTTAGATTTCTGTAGTGAGAACTAAAATGTTAATAAACTCAAACTCAAACTCAAAATAATCCTGTCATTGCACCATTCCAATTTATATCCAGAATGTTTATCGCCGAATGCGTGCTGCAGTAAACAAGTCTGGAGAATAATCTACATTCACAAATGATAGCGCAATTTAAGACATTAGGGCAGCTTTTATGGGAATTCGTGCTCTAGAAACGTGAATAATCTTAATCGCGAACCACATGTGGCGATAATTCGCACCTACGCATTGCGCATTGGCTTCTCACAATAGACTGGCACCCTTCGAACCACTTTCGCTCACAGCGTTGCTCAGGTCCTTCGTTTGCAGAAGATTTCGCTCATCGCCAGGCGCAGTTGACGAGACTTACCAGTAACTTAAGGCTTTGCCTGTGTGCAACTTCCGCTCTAGTTACTTTGGAATTCAGGCGTGTTTTTCTAGTGTGAATTCACCGAACAGTGGACTGATGCTCGCTTAACTCTGAAACATAGTCCATATAATTCAGTCAAAGCGTGGTACGATTGAAACAAGATAGGCAACCCTCGTCGGAGTGCTTACGTCCAGATTTGTATACGACAATGGTGGACCTCCTGGAGGAGCAAGCTCCATCGAGCGAGACAGCCGGAGCCCTCTTTCAAATTGGCATCTCAGCACAGTGTGTGATCATCGCTGACCTCCTTGAGCCGCCGTCCGTACGGGTACGGCCGGAATTTCGTCGTTGCCTAAATGATGTCGAGCCGTTCCTTGTCGCGCATCGGCCTTAGGCGGAGAACGGTTAGCGTACGAGATTACTTTCTATATTCCGTCATCATTGTGAATGATGACCGCAAATAGGACAACACTGATTCCTGTGGTACAAATTTTACTCTCAGCGCGTCAATTAAAGTGCACGACGACCGGAAAACAGTTTAAGAAACTCTTAAGGTCTTTGAAGGCTTCCGCTAGTGGGTGTCTCCAGTTTAAATAGCTCACGTCCTTTCGTGAGCTAGGTCAGTGGTTCGATGATGGGCGATAAATCGTTGGTAATGCGCCCAGCCCGAGGAATATGAGAACAACTTCCTTGTACGCCGTCAGCGGAAATTGTGCAGAGCAGCTGTTTTGTGTGAATATGGGCGTACTCCAACCTTGGTTACAATGTGTCTCCGAAACAGCAGCCCCTCATTAGCGAAGTGGCCCTTCTCTGCTTTCAAGGTTGTCACTGACGTTTTGATTGTTTCGAGCACTGTTCCGAGCCTTTTGAGCTGGCCGTCAAACTTCGAGCCGAGGACAACGGCTTCATCTATGGACGCTAGAAAATCTCGTGAATTCCACCCTGCCTGTGCTGTGTCCATTACCTGTTGGAACGACACTGGCGCGGAACAAAGTGCACGTGACTCCACCTCGAACTCGAAGAGGCGTTTTGGAGTGGTCAATTTTCTGCTGGAGGAAGCGCTAAAAAATCCTAAAAATTAAAAAAAAATATCATTCCAACTAGCCCCATTCGTCGGTTATTGGATTGATCAGGGTGGTCTCCTCTTGACCTCTTCTGTCGACTTCGATTTGCCAGCAGCCGCTATTGATGTCCATCGAAAGCAAGTACACGGCGTTTTAGAACCGGTCCAGTACGTTTTCAATGTAGTAGAAGGGATAAACTTACTTCTTTGCGTTGTTAAAGTGGTGGTTAGTGGCGCAGAATCTGAACGCGCTGTCTTTATTTCTCACCAGACCAACAGGTGTCACCCAGGGGCCATTCGACGACGGGATAACGTCGTCGCGAAGCATTCCTTCCACATCGTCTCGGATAGCTGACCGTTCTCGCGGCGACACACGCTATAGGTACTGGTGGAGACGTGAGACGTGTTGTTTGGCTGCAATGCAATTTTTTGCACTCGGCGTTTGTCGGACTTTTGACGACGACCAAAAAGCACTCGCTGTAAGTTTGAACAAGGGTGCGTATTTGACCTTGCCTGTCCCTGGGCAGGATTTTTTTATATCGAAGGTGGGCGAGTTGTCTTCGTTAGCCGAATCTTCTAAAGAGCGGTTGGAGAGGGCAGAAGCCTCTGGAACCTCGGATAGTTCGTCTAAGGAACGAATCGTTGTGCCTCTACTGAAATGTTCATGCTGTCTTTGTTCGGCTTCCATTTTTTTGTCGAGCTCCTCTCTTCCGCTTTCCACTCAAGTTCTACAAACCACTCCTCAAAGCCTCATCGGCTTCTTTCGCGGTGACCTTCTCTACCTGTTTTAGCGCGAAAATTTGCTTTTTGCGTGATGCTGAGCCAACTGAAATAGCAAGCTCCTGGCAGATTTGAAAGTCTTCGACTTTAAGCTTGTACATAATGACTTCGCACTCTGCGCCGTTTGCCTTCAGCTGATTTTTGTACACAAACCCCCTAATTCATGGTATGTGGAAAATTTTAAGCAGTGATATAAATGCCCTAAACTCAACTAACGACAATCTGCGCTAGAGAAATCTGCCGAATCGAGAAGCAAACACGCGGCCCTCACCAGCCCAGGATGGTCGACACCGGCTGATCCCACCAAGCTGCCATCCACTGCGGTTGGCACTCGGTCAGTGACATCGGCATCTCTGGCGTGGTGTCGAACCCGAGGCAACACATATGCGAAGTTGCGGGAAGATGAACAGCTTTATACAAAAGGTATTGCGGGTTGTTGTCAAGAGGGAGCTGATACATGGTGATGCTCTATATAAGTAGAGTAGGTGTTCCCCAGGTCGTCACACATAGTCTCTGTTTTCACGTCACATTACGTAGCCGTCGGTGAGGGTCAGGAGGTCCACCCATAAGGTCGAAGGCCAGCTCGACGCGGATTTGTTTAAAAGCCGCGCAAGTGGCGCGGCTCGTCCGAGGTTCAATCGGAGCTTCTGGGAACAGTCCGTTCATTAGGTCGCGTTCTTTCCGCCGCTAGGAAGATGGCCCGGAGTCACGTCTCGGCCGTGGCGCGAACAAAATGAAGCAGAGCAGCCGGAAAGCCCGGTGTAAACAAAGTTCTTGTGCGGCCGTCGCTCACTGCTCAGTCTCTCTTCCCGGTCGGGGTCGCGCAGAAGGCATCGCCAGAAAAGAAAGTGCGCCAGGCATCGTATTTCTTTGGATTTAAGCGGCGCTGGAAGGCCGGGTTGTCGGTAGCTAGCGGGTGGCGTTCTGGAACAACTGGTTCGCGCTAAACAGGATATGAGGGACTCGTCGAGGCTGAGGACTGCGTACCGCAGCAGCATAGGTGATGGCTTGTGGTTGTATTGGAGGCGTCGTCGGCGGGAAGCCAAGAGCAGGCTGCACTTCTTGACGAATGATTGCCGCAAGGGTGGCTACTTCAGGCTGGCTGCATGCACCAGTAGGCGATGCAGCTCTTCGTGGACATATGTTGCGGATCACACCCTGCAGCATGTGCCCGATTTCCGTGCTGTCCAATGGACGCCTCTAGGCAACTTTAGCGTTCGTGGGTAATGGAGGCCTCGTGCGTGCATGGTTTGGCCATTTGTGGACGCTTCATGCATTCAGTGGCGGTCTTGGGTGGCTGTGAAGAGGCCCAGCAAAATCTGCTTCTTGAACAGGGCCCACCAAAAGTTCTACCTTCTCCTTTCATATCTCATGAGCGATAGGTCAGAAAAGGCGTTTCATTATTTCTATATAAGCAGTGACTGTCTCGTTTGGCAGTTGCAGAGAGGTCGCAGATACAGTTTCCCTCTTTCTTTCTGGACTATGCTCACAAAAGTCCTTGGAAACTCCCATTTGAACTATGCACACGGCACCAGTGAAGCTGCGCTGCTTCGTACCACATTTTGGGTGAGCCTTCAGTAAGGATGAAAACGTGCCTCACTTTTTTTTCGTCTTCCCTACTGTTGAGTACAGCGACATGCGCAAACTCGTCCAGTCATTCTTCGGGATACTCGCCCGGTGAACCGTTCAATGTTTATAATATACTCTAACATATCGTCAACAAAAAACTTCAATTTGAAACCCTAGCGTTTCGGAGCCGGCTAGGCTCCTTCTTCAAGGCTGACTGGGGGTAGTAGCTAGCGTCTTTTAGTATGCATGGAGGGGAGAAAAAGGTCGAAAAAACAAAACTTTGATGCGAAAGGCCTGTGGGAGGGGGATTAAGGTTTTGCTTCACGTTGTAGAATTGTGGGGAGGTGGGCAATGGCGACTTTTCTTGTTTGAGCTGCAGAGCGATGTCCCTGCGCATATACTGCGAGGCGGTTTGCCTTTGCGTGGTACATGTTGTTATGGGTAGTTTGAATGTGCCAGGATTCAAGTCAGAGGCATTGTGTGTAATCTATTTTGGATCCGAGGATGGTGGTTTACATACTGAAAACTGCGCAAAAAAACGAAGACACAGAACGAGAAGGCACGACATCGGCGCAGACTATCAACTGAATTTTTATTTACATGAAGAGGCCTATATAAGTATCTTCTGTCCGCAGTGAGACAAGCACAAAAACGCAACAACCGCGAAAATCAACCCAAAACACAATCTCCCACTATCCCTTCGCGTGCACCGTGATGCAACCGTCAATTACTCTTCCAAAAAACTGCGCACAAACAAGACCACGACAACCTTAACGGTCACGCTGATATCACGCCAAAGACCCATATCGCCTGCTCGCCTTAAGAAAACTGGCCAAATAGGTTATCTCCCTATCAAGCAAAGTCACAGATGGTGATGCCACACAGGAATCTGAGTCTTTCTTGATTAAGTAAGCCTCCACCATTTCCCTGCATACCTGATCGCTATGTTTGAACAAGACGCTGGTTCTGTTCAAATGAGGGCGATCTTTAACGTGCACTTATAAAACCTATAAAACTTCTCAGTCTCCAGAGAAATAGTTTTGTATTCTGACCTACCAGTAGCGCAACATTTCCAGGAACTTTACTTAAGCCAAACAAAGCGGATATTGCAATTGTTGCAGGAATATTGCGAAACTTTCCTCTCTAATTTAGAGTATGTGAACATGATCCAAGAACATCCTCGCGAGAAAGGCATTGCCGTTAAGGTGCATGTGGGATTACGCATCACTGATGATGTCGCGAATTTGTCTACCTGCGTGGGAATGCCTAATCGGAAAGAAGATATCTGTATTTGCCCGCACTCCTTTGCCATTCTAAAAGTAGAAAATTATCCTTGCTACCCCGTGCCACAGATTTCATGAATATTCGCGAAAATCTCGCAACCAAGGTCGTTCTGATGCACAAGTTTCCTCCTCATGCAACGCGCAAATGTCCCATCATCACAACAACATCATAAGGGGACTGACAGTACAGAATGTGCCTCGCTGGCCCACGATGGACATAGACCGCAATATTCACAAATGCCCGGCTGCGTGTCTTCCGCGCTTGTGCCATCGTATGCCAGCGATGAACATTCTATAGTGACAGTTCGCTTATCGTGTAATTATGAGGCTTGGACATTTATGTGCCACACGCGGACGAGATCTAGAGTTATGTCTGTAAACCTCGTCCCCCATTCTTTAATAGCAAAATCCAGCCAGTTCATCAAGCAACGCATGCTGCTGAAATACGTAATCAAGAAAATATGTATTGCTGCTTGGATCAACAAAGAAGCTGCCTCAATAGTCGATATATGCAATAAACGTTTACCTTAATTGTTTGCCGTGAAGAAGTGCGACAGATTAATTTCAGCATCAGTCCGATCCTACTGTTACCGCCATCATTTTTTTTTCAATAACAATTCGAATTCTGTTTCAGATTTTTGGGAGCGGAAAATTATCAGCTCGCACTCATAGCATGGGCGGATCAGATGGACTTTCAGAGCTTGTTGAAATGACATTTTATTGTTTTATAAATCTCAGAATCTTGGTAGCTGTAGATGTGCCGACAAAACCGACATGCGAAGACCCCAAGCTGAAATTCAATTTCCGTGCCCCAATTTTCATAACGTGGTCATAAAACTGTCAAAATCCTCAGCGGAAATTAAATTCCAGTGCATCAGCTCTCTGACCATGGTAAATCAACTACGACCGTTCCAACCAATGAATCATCATTGTACTCGAGCTTGTGTAGAGATGACATTTCATTCCAGCCCTGCCAACTGGGTATATAAGTGTTGGCAGGAGCAATACGCATTTATAATCTATTGTGAGAGGAACTTCGAGCAGCAGCGGGGTGTTGAAGGTAAACTGTCCTCATTTAACGTCGTCCTGTCCTTCCCTAACATTTTGTTCTGAATAGAAAGGGTACACTTTTTGGAAAAATTAGGACTACAACGTACAGCCTTTGTGAAAAGTATAGAGCCCAGGATGTTTGCTTCTGGGCCACACTGGTTTGCTCGTAAAGCGTTCTCAGCGTCCCAAATCTCCTGATGCTAAGAAAAGTTTTGGTCCTGCTCCCTCCGATGCGTAGGACTTCCATGAGGCCTACAGGAGCGTCACAATAGTGCTCACAAAGCAAACCCCCTGGGCTCTAAACTTTTTACACAGCCTGTACATGGTAAAAGTGCATGCTATGGCGTTCTTGCGACCTTTCAATAGCTTCATCTTGCGTTTCAACAGCTTAGTTAAACATATAATATGTTTTGCAGATAATCTGCCTTTAGGACAAGTTAATTTCATTCCTTGAAATTGTTTGAGCATTTAATCTTCGACATTTGCAGTGCAATTAAGGTTTAAAACAGAATTATAGAGGGTGTGCAGCCCTATCTGCTCATTGTTGCACGTCAGGCTAAGTGGAAGAGAAAGCCGTACGGATCTTAGCTTTACAATTTTAAGACCGCAGAAAACCAATTCGCACATCGTTTTCATAACAATCGCATACAAACAGAACGCAGCCGATTTTTACCACACATATTTGTCTACACAATACACTGTTCTATATACAAGGTCTGTTCTGAAAGTAGTAGGACTGGTTTTTTCCTGGGCGAACGGGCGGACGAGAGGTGGTCTGCGCGCGCAGGATTGTTGGAGGGGGATATTGGGAATTCTGGGGAAAATCGGCAGTCGGCTCTCGGCCGTTGAAGAGAGGAGGTCGCTTGTACTGTGAACCCCTGTCGAAACGTCTCGTCACGCAGAATCGTCGAGCGTTTACTGGATCTGCGTTACGCGATCAAACTTTGAGTATATCTTGGTAAAACGGGCAAAGAGACTCACAACATGATTAAGGAGGCCTACGGTGACGCTTCCATGGGTAGATCAGGTGTTTTTTGAGTGGCACAAGCTTTTCCGAGAAGGTAAGGAAAGAGTGGAGGAAGACGGCCGCTCCAGACGCCCTTCGACCAGCAAGACCAACGAAAATGTGTAGCGAGTGAAACATTTACGTAACAGTGATCTAGAATGAGTATCAGAATGATTGCTAATGACTTGAGCATTCCTCAAACCCAAGTTTTTGAGATCGTGACAGAAAACTTATCCATGAGGAAAGCGTGCGCGAAGTTGGTGCCGGGAGTGTTATCAGAGGAGGAAAAGGCCGACCGGTAGGATCTCCTTCATCATATGAATGAGGACCCCGATTTTTTGCCCAGCACAAGGCGGCAACGCTGCCTCAGCCCCCCTACAGCCTCTACTTGGCCCCGCCAGACTTTTTTCTATTCCCGAGAATAAAATCGACGCTCAAGGGGAAACATCAGGGATCGGTAGAGGTGGTTCAACAGGCCGTGACGAGGGAGCTAAACAGCATTCCGGTCCAGGCGTTCCTGGAGGCGTACGAAAACTGTAAAACTCATTGGCAGCAGCGTGTAGGTGCGGAAGGGTGCTACCTTGAAAAAGTGTAATCGTTTGTACTATTATCTTGAATAAATTTTGTTTAAAAAAATGAGTCCTACTACTTTCAGAACAGACCATGTATTACCTTGTGCACTAAGAAATTTCCAATCAAAACAAGTACCAGAAGAGTGAGACTTTGTTAAGTGCCTTACTGGTTATTTGGCACAGGCTGTTTCCTAGAGCGAAACTTCGTTTGTCTAGGCGGATACAAGGTGAGCACTAATCGTCAAGGGGAATATAGGAAGTCCGATATATTAATCTTAGGTCACAACTAGTTAACGAACTCGATCTCAGATTTGACTCCTGCTTTAACGAAGACAGTATATGTGTGCTTATGCTGTAAATGTGTCTCTCTTTCCACATACCTTCGTAATGTGCAGTGGTGTGCTAAGTGCTGTCGATATATCTTTATCGTATCTGCTTCTGGACATCAAAATAACACTGCTAGAAGCAAAATTATTATTTGTGTGCGCTTCTCGCTAAAAAATGAATGTGTTTCGAACTAAGAGGCATGCATTCGAAAATTATTTTTTTTAATTCAGAAAGTGACCGTGACTAATACTATTTTCGGCTCATCTGCTTTACAGCTCCTAAAAGAAATGGCTCGCCTTACGGTGTATCTCATATACGTCATCCTGATAGCAGGTGAGCCTGTGGGCAGTACACCGCACATTTTCATTTCATTTCTTTTATTCTATCCTCAAGGCCCGAGGGCATTGAAGAGGGGGGTATACAGGGGTTGAGTACAGGGCGTTTCAGATCTAATTATACAATGGTAGCTGAGGCGGAACAAAAACGCTGATGGTCGATGATGGAGTCCGTACTTCCAGGAAGGTGGTTCCAGTACCTTGCTGCTCGTGGAAGGAAAGGCTCAGCTGCGCATTCTGTTCTAAAGAAAAAAATGCCGATTTTATGCGCGTGATCAAATTGTGATGAAACATATGACGAGGCAGTATAAGATCGCGGCGCCGACTGGGGTTATGATATATTATTTTATGAATTAAGAAAAGGCAAGCGTGCTTTCGACGGCTAGCAGAGAGATGGTAACTGCTATGTATTCTTCATAGAAGTTGCGCTACCGGTGCGGTTATAGTTCTGAAGGATGAATTATTTCGAGGGAACTGATTGTGAATTATTTCGAGGGAACTGTTAGGTTTCTCGTGAAGGAATCCCAAATGGACGCAGCATATTCCAACTTACTACGAACTAGAAATTTATAGAGGAGAATTTTCGGGGAGGTGGGGGTAGAGAAAAAGTTGCGGCGAAGGTAGCCGAGGGCATGATTGGAGTTGTTAATTATTGAAATGATGTGAAAAGACCAAGTTAGATTGCTTGTTATGTGAACGCCCAAATAGCGGTTTGAAGACACTTGTTCTAGTTCGATGTTATCAAGATGATAAGAAGTGGGGTGTGTAAAATGCGTGACACACGTAGCACTTTACATTTGGTTTTGTTTAGTTAGATTGACCACGTTTTACACCACTCACGAATTGCATCAATGTATTTTTGCAAAAGAAGCGTGTCGTTAGAGTCATTAATTTCAAGAAATATTACGCAGTCATCTGCAAAAAAATGAATGTGGGAGGTAACAGAAATAGGGAGGTCATTAATATATATCAGGAACAAAAGGGGCCCACGGACGGGTCCCTGTGGGACCCCAGAATGCACGGAAGTCAACGGAGAACAAATTTTATTAGCCATTACAAACTGTGTTCCATTACGAAGGAAATATTCTAACCATGTTAAAACATTTGGGAGAAATTTTACTTGCTAAGTTTAAAAAGAAGTAGTTTGTGACTAACCTTCTCGAAACCTTGGAGAAGTCTAGAAAGATGCAGTCCGCGCATGAACGACGATCCAGAATAGCATGATGTTTGTGCATGAAGGTAAGTAACTGCGTTTCGCACGAGAATGATTTGCGAAAGCCGTGTTGAGCGTCAGTGAAGAAGGACTTAGATCCATGAAAGGTAACTATGTTAGGGTATAGAATGTGGTGAAAAATTTTGCATGGAATGCTGGTTACCGATATTGGGCGGTAATTAAGAGCGGAATTAGTACTACCTCACTTGTGCAACGGAACCACCTTCCCGATCGTCCAGCAAGCTCCAAGCACTGACGCGTCAAGTGACTGCTGAAATATTTTGGGGAGGATGATTGAGGAATACAGTTTCGTACTCTTCAGGAACTTTGCGTTAATTAAATCTTTTCCAGGGCTTGCATAGGTTTTAAGATTTTCTGTTAATTTTTCTATTCCTAGGGGCTCGATGGATATTGCATCCATCACTGAAAATTGGCATTCTGAGATTTTGGTATTTTCAAAAGCTGTTATTCAAAGAATTGTAGCGAATATCGTCTGCTTAGCAGCCATGCCTGCTGTACAAATAGTCAGTCGGAAGCATTTTGAACTTCTTCATTCCTGATAACTGTCACCTCGAAAGTATCTGCTTCCATGATATTACAACGATAAACCCATAATACACAAGTACGTGATCGTCCAGTGGAAACTACTCAGCACTTACGGGACACGTGTAAGTCGACCCAAATGTAACAATTGAAAGGAATAGAAGCGATCTTAACATAGCCTAATTTTGGGCTTCGTGAAAACCTTCCTAAGCTCTCCTAGATAAGTCGTCCAATTTTAGAAACAAAATACTATTGTCTGGCAACCATAACGGATTCCGTACAAAAGCTTCTCGTTAAGGTGCTGTACGAGGCCTGTACCCGGAAACACTGCGTAGAAGGTTTCGGGAAGAATGTAAGCTGAAAATCCAGTTGGAGGCTTAAACAGACTAAAATAGCTCTAGTAACCTTACAGTAACAAAAATCTAGGTAAGTGCTCAGTGTGCATAAAAAAAGCGCGTGCAATGGTCTATGACCTAAACGTAGGCAGACGTAACGTCCTGACATATAGAGTTTAGGTGTAGTGTAGTGCAAGCAATACTGTGCACCTAAACATGGTTCTACCTGAAGCAGGAAGCACTCATGAGAATCTTCAAGCTATTTCTGATTTAGTGATTCGTAGAGTAGCACCCTAACCACACTCGTCAGCTGACTCAATACTGGTGAAACGCCGCACTTCCACATCACCTCTTACGAACTCACTTCAAAAATTCTACACCCTTGTCTACCAACCAGGTTATAGGCGCAACTCGAACGGCTCACAGAAGAGGGTTTCCCTAAATCGCTCCTCGCAAGCTTCGCGGAAAAATTACTGCCAGAGTCGTGCCAAGCACATCGTGCTAACAGCCGCACGGATCTGCTCAAAACAATGGTTATTTCATATATACAGGAATTGACCTATCGACTAAAAACGGTAGCCGGAAAATTCGGGGTTCGCATAACCTAACAGGTTAGTATTGTAGTGATTAAAATATATTATTCAAACTGTTTAGGAGGTTGTAGCGGCGGTTGGATTTCTCAGTCTGCAACCATATTGGCGTAGGTTGCCTTCCGGGTTCTTTTGAGAAGTTCTTTTTGAGTCGTTGCGTCCTAGCTTGTCCAAGCTGGTCAAAGCTGCCAACCGTCCTGCCTGCGTTGGCTGGTTAATAATATTGATAGCCTGATTTTCTCTGCCAGGCATATACCATATGGTACACCTACGCCATCTCCGTGAGGAATTTTCATTTTTAATAGCGTAGTCTTCATGGGTTTCTGAAAGTGTTGGTCATTAGCTTGCGGAAATATAGTTCCTTACCTTTGTCTAGTGTAGGCCTCTGCAAAAATTGGAGCGGATTCTTAAGCTCCACCTTTAGGGTATGACGCAATATAGTAATGGGTTAATTCCCACATATGCAGAAGGGGATTCTCTACGTTACATTCATAGATCCCTGGGAGTCCTCTTATCCCTCCTAGCACAGTGGTGCAATGGCTAAGGGATGCGCCACTACCGTGCGATGGCAGGTGTTATCTCTCGCTCACAATGCCGACGCCGGATTTTATGGAGAGCGGGGCCGCTCGCGCTGTCGCGTTAAAAAGTTACCCACGACAATCAGCCGCGAAGCACGTGCACGATGAAGCACACACTGCCATTTTTGAATCTATGCATCACTTCGGTCGTCTGCGAGACACCGCTGTCCTGTGGAGCGTCCTGCATTGGAGAGACAGGAAGATGCATTAACGAGAGCCTGCGGGAACATTCAAATTCACTTCAGACTCGCACGGGCAGCAATTTGCCTATTGGTTGCAAGAAATGCTCTTACCTGCAAACCTACGACAGTAGGAAGAGTTTACGACGATATCCCCGGAAATGCACACAAGACAGCCATGAAGCCGACCCCATTCGGAACCATGACGGCATGTGTCCCAGGCGTGCGTCCAGTGACCTATTAACAAAAAAAAATTGTGGAAAAGAAGTAACCCTACTTCCCTCAGAATACCTTTTAGCCGGTATTCTGGACTCTTACCCATCTATTTATTTTACCGAGCTTCCAAGCCATAAGATTCAGGGTCCATCTCTCGCCAAATACCTTATTTTTAGTTTAACCTTCCACCCAGCCCACATTGTCAAAGGGTTCATCGTTCCATGTTGAAACATTTTATCACCTTTGTGATTTTATAAATTTATGGCTTGCCCCTTCACACCATTGCTGACCTTGACTCAACAGATAACTGGTCTCAAGACGTTTTAACGCGTGTCCACGGGCGAATAATCTACAATTGTTAGTCAGCGCCTGAGGCGTTCTCCTCTACTTGGTCTTGTGTTTGCACTGTACCTTTTCGTCTAAGAAATCAAAGTTTGCTATATCCGAGGTAGAATTCTGAGTTGAGGTGGTGGTGTAGCCGGGGGTAACACACGAAAGCTACTTATATCCGAAGCGACTTAATAAGGTTCGTTATATTAGAGGAAGCATAGAAAGTTTTTATACTAAAAAAACAGTTAATTCCAATTCTGGTAGTTAGGCGGGCTACCTTTCATTGGCTGCTCACAGGCAGTTGTCCCCATTTCTGGCCGCACAGACCCTTCCAATGCTAACGCTTTATTAAAATAAATCTTTACACTCAAGCCACGTTTACAATACACAAATGATGTTTTATGTAGAGCCTTTCTTAGCAGCATAAAAAGTGTAGACTTACTGCAATAATGTCTAATGTTGAGTAAATCCACGAGTTGCGAGGTGGCACCTGTGTCTTGGAGCAACGAAGATACTTGCGCAAACCCCAATCAGGGCAAACAGCTTCAACCATACACATAAAGCACGCATTAGACCACCTTTCAAGATTTGTTATGAAACTCAGATTCATCCATTCAACCAGGGTACCTAAACGCAAGGTATGAGACGTGTGGTTCCGTATACGATGAAACTAATTGATGCGAGAAAACTGTTGACACTATCCGTTCGTGCGCAGCTCGCTCTGCAGGGATGTAAGCAGGATTATCTCGTGTGCTTGAGAGCGTGCGCGCGAATAAAGGACGCAAACTTGAAATCCCGTAGTGGACTTCACAGGTCGCCCTCACTGTCAAGGGCTCCAGCACATCTACAGGAAGCGCATGAGCATAACCTTCACTTCACTTGACATCACTTTATTACCTTTAAGACCTCTGGTAGGGGGTATTACATAAGGGGTGGGTACAGATATAATCGAACTTTATGTACAAATATGTTATTCGTTAAATATGGCAGTTATACAATTCAAAAATGAGGATTTACAGGTGGTTGCAGCGACGTTGTGTGGAAGGCCGTTCCAGTCTTTGGCTGAGCGAGGAAAGAATGATGCAGCAAACGTTGTGGTATGAGTCTGCGGACGGGAAACTTGCAGGGGATGACCAAGGCGGAGTGAAATGCGTGCTGGAGGGCTAATGTAGGGTGGAATACGCAATGAGCCGTAAAAAAACTTATCAAATAAACACATACTGGCGATGCGACGACGACAGGCAAAGTTTGTTAGGCTCAACTCCGCTTTCAAAGATGATATGCTGATATCAATATGAATAACATGAATGAATGAATCTAGTGGCTCGGTTCTGCAGCGATTGTAGTGATGTTAACAAATAGATTTTATTAGGGCTCCAAATGGGGGATGCATATTCTAGTTTTGTTCCAACGAGGGACTTGTAGGCAAGAAGCTTAACGTTTGGCGGTGCATGGGGCAAATGACGTTTCATGAAACCAAGGGTTTTGTTAGCTGCTGATAGAATGTTAGTGACATGCGCATTCCAGGTTAGATCTTGGCTTAAGGTTACACCTTAGTGGCCTCAACAAGGCAGATTCGATAAGATGTAACGTTATTTTCCCCAAAGCACGCCGCTGCAGCGCTCGAGACAAGCCTGGTAACTAGAGTACATTTCTTCGCTTTGTCAACAGCGCATCAAAACTGTTCAGATGATTCTTTCCTCCCTATGAAGATGGTATCTACCAGTTGCAACATTTTTATTTCTTTATTCTAGAAGTTTGCGAATAGGCATAATAAGAAAGAGAGAGAAAGAAAGAAGGAGTGTAAACAAGCCTTGCTTAAAAAGTGGCAAAAGTTCTCCAACAGCGATCATCATGTGTCCACTTGCGATAGCCGCCTGCAACGTCCTATCGCAAGCCCACCTTCCTAAGGAAGCGTCGTCACACGGAGGCTTTAGCCGAGCAAGTCCACAGCAAGTGTTTTTCGCCACACAGGTTTGGCGCAGAACCCCAATGGGGATACTTGTCAGCCACTTCTAAACATTTGACCCGCCACCAATGACGCTCATGGAGAGCCGGAGCCACCCCTGCCCGAATCCGGCGCACAGATACCTCCTCCTCCCGAGTGAGACTTTGCGGGAGGCGATACGAACACGGAGGAATTTGAGTGCGTGTTCGCTGACGCAAAGTCAGTTTCTCGAAAATATGGGACAGCGAATCGGAGGGGGGGGGGGGGGGGGGGGGGAAGGTCGCAGGACGTCTGATGTGCCAAGGTGTGTTATTTTATCCACATGAATATCATGCGGATCGTGAGCATTGCCGCGAATCCAGTGTATACGCGCAGGACAGGAGTATTTTGTGCAGAGTTCGTGTATCGGTTGCGTAATTTGGAATGTGCTCCGGACAGCCTTAAGCTGCTTAAGGGTGGCGAAGCAGTCAGTGTAAATGTGAGCAATATTGATAGTGGGTACGAGTGGAAGGGAAGCAATTGCACTGTGCATCGCTTGAAGCTCCAAGGCAAGGGGGCTGCTAGTATTCGCCCTATATGTAGCGCGGGAGTGGAGATGAGGATGAGAGGGACTGTAAACTGCGGTAACTCTCTGCAGGGCAGTGTGCGATGCATCGGTGTATATTATGCACCCTTAAGGTAGATGCGCGGCTCATATCGGCGGCGAAGCAGAGGAGCGATAGTCTGTAAGTTGACAGTATAACAATGGAGGAAGAGTCTGTAAAGGAGGAAGCTGAAGCGGCATCTTGCATGCTCTGTTTGGCTGACGCTGGTCGGTTATTTCACATAATGTATTCAGTTCAGCGGACTCTTGCAGAATTGGTATCGGTTTGATACGAGGAAGATAAGTTATGGCGTGCGTAGCCTCCCGATTGATTGAATGAACAGAGTCCCAATGTCGACGGGTAAGGCGATGAAATTGAGTATGTACACTATCCGCGGCTAGAGGATGGAGCGCAAGAGCTGACGGGCAGTGTCAAAACGCGCTCCGCCAGAGCGCATAGCTATGCGTGGAATCAGAAAGATAGTAGGTAAATATGTAACTTCAATATTATCGGTCGGTTCATAGACATTAGAAGTGCAAATGTGATTTGAGTGCGAAACAAGGTTAAGGCAATAGCTATGAAGTTTCCGATACATCAGATCGAAGAAAAACTAATAACGGGCACGTATTATCTAGTGTAGAGTATCATCGCATTCGCAGATATCTCAGAGCCCCATAATTGTCGCGTGATGGCAAGCCTATTAAGAAAGAATAACATGACAGACGGCTGGTTTGGATTGGTTTATTAGATTGAACGTCCCAAAGTGACTCAGGCTACGAGAGCGATGACAGGATTTCATGCCTGAGTGCCTAGAGCGGGTGGTTCGGCACGCGCGACTTCCTGCTTCGTGTCCTAGTTGATGACAGAACCGGCGGCCACCCAGTGATCGCCGTGATCCCGAAATAAAAGAAGGTCACTGGCGATGGGAAGCCGCCCATCACGAGGGGCAGGGTAAATGATCGGACGGGCAAAAGAAGATGGAGGTCTTGCACCAACGTGGCGAAGAGGATAATGGATTAGTACCGACCTGCAAAGCTTCTGCTGCACTGGACACGAGGTGCCGATGGCGCAGGCCCATGGCCGCGCTGAAAGCCATGGCAGGGTTCTATGCACTCGCGTATTGGTGGCTTCACGGGTGAGTGCGGTGATTTGCTCAGGTCGCTGTGTCGTCCGCAGTTCGTCGTGCCTTTTGGTCGAGCCGGGGACCAGGCTACATGCAAAAGTGGGATCAATCAATCAATCAATCAATCAATCAGTCAATCAAACGTTTTTATTTGCATCACAAATTGATGAGGGTTGGTTCAGGCAAAAAGTGGAAACAACTTCCACTTGAAACAGCCTGAACCCCCCGTATACATGACCGGATCGGATCTGGTCTGGCAGGCTGCGGCATATCCGCTGGCGTGGGCCGGGAACACGCGGCCGATGACTAAGACAGACGCAGGGCGCCAAACCTCTGGGACCAAGATGATGAATCCGCAACCTCTACCATTTTATATTACGCGACGGCAATCTGATGAAGAGAGAACGACATGATGAGTGGTGATGACGTGTATTATTTTGTGTGGGCGTTACGCCAGCACTCCAGCCCACGACACTGCCAATTTCGTCTCCTACTCCGCGACAATGTTGTCATTGTCATGCTGAGGCAGCCTGATCACGTCATTCCTATAATACGCCCAAAAAACAATGCCATTTGCCAGCTGCCCCCACGCAGGTCCATTACTACTCCTGATGCCAAATATTTCTTAGGATGGCAGGGACAATGGTGTACTAAACATGTAGTAAAGATTACTTTACTATTAAGAAGTGCAACCTCACACTTTTCAGAAAACTTTACCCTAAATAGGTCTTTACTATATCTATGCCTCCCAAAAAATGCGTCATTTTTGCGAACATGGCGATAGCGTCATCCACACTCGTGCACTCAGGGCGCCCTGCAGGAAACATTTCGTCGCATGTCTGTGTCGGTATGCAGCCGCCATCGCTTGGCGTTTTACTATGCCCTTGTACATAGATAACATGGTTGCCAATTTTTCCGAGCCGTCATCATTTCCTCGCTAGAGGCTGTGGCCACCTCATACTAGATAATTTTCTAATTTTATCCGCCCACCTACTTTTTGCCGCCTCCTGCTGTGCTGTGAACCTCCTGTAATTTTCAGCGTAACCAAAAGAAAATAGGCTATTTTGCCTTTCAGCCCGGCTATTCGGTTATTCAAGGTGCCTGAGTATTTCTGGTCCTATTAAGTTGCCATTATTTAGTAGTCTTAGGTATGCGTGCGATTGCTCACCATTGCGTGAGAAAATAAAATAAAATGCCCCTCTTAGTAACCAATGGTACATCAAGAAAAAAAAATGAAATTCTACTTCACTACAAAGGACAACGGGTAAGAGCTCTGGATATCAGGATAGTCAGGCCGCCCTTAGCAAAATCCTTAAATATTGCTTCCTCTACGACGAGACTCATCCTTGCTGTCTAATAATATCCTCATATTGCTTCTTGTCTCCTTAATCGGTGCCGTAGCCGTCTGTGTAAGTAACATCCTCACCTCCACAACGCTGGCCACCGTTCAGATAAGGCACCACAGGCTGCTGGGCAAATTGGGGCTACAGGCTATTCTTACAGAATAACGCAACTGACTTGCTGGTGCGCAACCCTACTACGATGAGGCTTCGCAAGACTGTAACATCGAATATTTTTTTCTCTGGGATCAAGAGCCTAGCTGTTTTAACGCGGTCTGCCTTGCTGCAGTGATGACACTGGGTCTGCCGTCAAACTTGTGAAGTGTTTTTCTAACGATTCCGACTATCGATCCCCATCACCCACTAGGCGTGTTTGCTCCTAAGTCTCATGAGCAGCTTTTCCAGTTCACAGCCTGTATTGCACCCATATTCGCCAAGCAGGCCCCATTATACCGCTCACCGCTATTACATGGTGTGCATGCTGATTAACTCTACCTTTAGCAAGCCATTCAAAAACACCCACCAGCAGTGGGTGTCCAAAGGGCAAAGCTATTCTAGCTTCTGCACGTATTCTTATTTGCAGTGGCGGTGCTCACTAGAGTGGCGGAAGCACACCCAACAAGGTTCCTTGTTCTACAGGAAATGCTCCGTCGAAAGGCCGAGGGCAGAGTTGAAGAGCAGCTGCTCGCACCTGGTGAATAAAAGCGGTCATGAGTATCACGCAAACCTAGAGGTGTACCGTATGAGACAGACATCATTGTGTCGTCTTCGAAATAAAAATTTCATCTCGATCTGTGCCTTTGAAACATCTATTTAGGAACAGTAAAGCAAAGCTGTTGCTTGGAAATTATTGTTTTATCGATGTGCAATAACGTCCTTTTACATTATAGTACGAACACGGCTGCATCATATCGGGTGTGGCACGAGCCGCCCATCGATAAGAGCATGAAGTGCACAGGATGCTTTCAGCGCAAGAAAAGCAGACTCTCTTCCAGTTTAGGTAATAATGTGATCGATGAATAAACCTACTCGTGATTGTTCCCCTTGCCCACGGCCTCCGATGTCATGTCTTTGGGGGGGGGGGGGGGGGGGGGGGGCTGCAAACATCGATTTGTGTGTAAAGGTAAAGGAGGTGTGTTTGAATCAGAGCGTAAGGGATCGGTCCTAACAAGCACTACGTGGACGTCCCTTGTTTTTTGACCTCAATGGCGGTGGCCCCCACCCGGATGCGCCCAATTAAGGCTTGCGGGTCTGCAAGTCGTGGCAGCCGAGAAGGATCGCATGCAATCCACAACGATGTATGGTGACAGAAGTGTGCTTGCCATCGACGCCATGTCTAGGTAAATTAAAAATTTCCATCGCAATGAACTTCCGGACGCCGCCTGGTTCACTGACAACTGCTGGGGATATTGCCGAGAACTGGCAGGCATTCAAGCAAAGGATTGATTTTGCCTTGGCCGCATCAGAAGCTACCGACAAGGCGTGCACGGAATAGGCGAACACAGCGGTTCTGCCGGGTGTGGCGGGCGATGAAGCCATCGAGATATTCAACACGTTCAGCTCCGGCGAGTATGAATGCAAGCGTGAACGCAACCGTCGGGCAGTAATTTGAAGCATACTTCTCAGCGCAGCTGAACGAGGTATATGCCTAAGAAACGTACATAAACGCTACATTTTCCTTAGGGGAGTCCAAGCTCCTGGCAGCGCTCCGAACCGTTTATTGTAGACCTCAAGAAGCGGGCAAGTGTATGCAATTTCGATTCCCAAATGGATTCAATTGATTAGGAACCAAGTTGTTTCTAGAATCAGTGGCCAGAAAGATCGAGAAAAGGTGCTCCATGACCACAAAGTGACCCATAACTACAGCGCAAACGACAGGACAGAGATGAAGAAGGGACACCACACAGCGCTGTGTGGTGTCCCTTCTTCATCTCTGTCCTGTCGTTTGCGCTGTAGTTATGGATCATCAAAAACACCAACTCGCCCAACAAATGCTTTCACAAAGTGACGTTCCAGAAGGCTGAGCAAGTGGCTAAGTCAGCAGAAGTGACCGCGACCGAACAGAAGTAATGGGCTCGTCAGGAATGTGACGTGGATGTTGTGCGGAAAGAAAATTTGAGCCCTCAAAGCAAGGCACCACCCAAGATTTACAAATGTCTTAGCTGCAGACGCGCCACGCACCAAACAGCTGCGTCACAGGGGTGGTCTACGAGATTCCGCTCTCGTGCAAGAAGTCGTACATTGGCCAGACAGGCAGGTGCCTGAACGATAGGTTGAGGGAACACCGTCATGCTGTGCAAGCTGTAGCAACGGATGGGCACCTAGCAGAACACTGCAAGTCGTGTAAAAAATGTAAAGCAAATGAACCGCAGTTAAATGCCACACGCACGTGCGGTAAAGGAAAAAATAGGCTTGACCGAGAAATTATAGAGGCATATCGCATTGTAAAGAAAGCTGAAAATTGTATCAGCACTCCTTCCCTGACCTTATCCCGCAAGGAAATTGCTTACCTTGATACCTGTTCACGCTAAACACACTTGTGATAAAGCCGATTCATTGTTTTGTTAATAATTTGTTTCCGCCCTCTATGTATCTGTATATATGTGTTTTTTCCCTAGTAAAGAACTAGTTGATGTCAAGCGTTTGTCCTGCGTGCTTCTTCTTCTTCTTGTCCCAGTCTTTTTATTGCGCTTTGCTAAGTTCAACCAAACAGCTGTTCTTTAAATGAAAAAAAAAAAACATGGAGGAAATGTCTCGGGCCGAACCATATTTCTGCTTTCTGCAACCTTTTTTCCTTGATATAGGTTAGCTACAGGGCTCTGAGGATAACTTCGACATTCTCGACGTATCGCCAGAAGCGCGACAAAGCACCTCGACTGGAAAGTACGAGGCCAAATCAGTATAATGGCTCTTGCATTCAAAGTAAACACGGGGGCGCAAACAAACCAGTTCCCCTTCGGACGCTACCAGAAAATTCACCCGAAGCCGCCCCTGAAACCAAGGAGTGCAGTGATGTGTCCCTATGGCGGGGACATGATCAAGCATACTGCTCTCGGTATAAAAGAGGTAGCACTTGGTTACGGTTGCGCGCTCCTCCGCTTGTTCATAGTACGCAAGGCCTATCAAGCCATCTTAGGCCTACAAGCCATCGGACGTCCTGGACTACTGTCACGCGAACACACAGTATCTAGAAACAGCTCTGAGAGAATTGCAAGACAGTTTAATTACCTTGTTCACAGGAAACGGCTGCGTTCAAAGAGTCTACAAAATAGTTCTGCGTGGCGACACCGCAGCAACAATACAACCAGCCCACGTGTTCCACTGGCGCTCCAGGATCCCCTCAGTGAAGAGCAGGGACACAAGGATCGCGCAGGGATCATTACCAAAATAACTGAGCCCACGGATTCAGCAAGCGCCTTGGTTATTTTCTGTAAGAAAGACGGAAAAATGCGGTTGGGCATCGACTCAAAAATGATTAGCCATTACATCAAGAGAGAGCATCATACAATGCCACGTAGGGAGGATATAGAAGCTCAGTTGTCAACTGCAACACTGTACACGCGCCTTGATGCAAACTCTGGTTTCCACCAAATTCCACTGGATGCTGCAACATCTCAAATCGGCCCCTTTGCGGCACCAATTGGGCGCTACAGATTTCTACATGTACCCTTCGAGATACCATCTGCCTCTGCAGTGCTCCGAAAAACACTGAACGAAATTTTTGAAGGCCGTTCAGGGGTCAGAGTGTACGTTATTGACTTACTGCCACGGGGGTCGTCGCGACAAGAATATGCCATGCGCCTGAATCTGTGCTGCTTGCGACAGAACGAGACGGGCTAACATTCAACCGAAATGAGCGTTCTATTTATGTACGGAAAATCGAGTTTCTGGTTGATGTGATTGAGCAGTTTTTTCGGCTCTAAGGGTATAAAGAGGAAAATCCGTTCAGTCAGCACTACGGAATATTAAGGAAAAAATAATAACAAATATAGAGAGACAGCTATATACTCCTGGTGTATTCTTAGATTTCAGGATAGCATTTGACTCCATTAAACACGATATATTGCTTAGTAAACTTTACGACTAAGGAATCCACGGCAAAGCTCTCGATTTGATAAAAAGTTACTTATACAACCGCCTCCAGTTCGTTAGTATTCATAACAACAAATCAACAGCACAGGTAATTAAATATGGCGTACCCAAAGGTTTCATTTTAGGTCCTCTCCTGTTTCTCTTATATATTAATGACATTGTAATAATACCCCAAACTCCCGAAATACTGTTGTATGCTGATGATACTAATGTGTTTTTTCATGGCAATTGTCTTATCACCCTATTGAACGATGCCACTACATGGCTCGAAGAATTATCGACGTGGTTGCAGCATAGCCAATTAAGGCTCAACACAGACAAAACGAACAGCATTATCTTTCGGGCTATAAATAAGGCGATTGACACTAAAGTTAAACTAGTCTTCGAGGGGCAAACATTAAACCATATCAGCACTCAAAAATTTCTGGGTGTACATTTCCACGAGAACTTGAACTGGACACACTATATAAACTATTTCACTGTGGACCTCGCGAAAACTATTGGAATGCTAAACAGATTTAAGTTTATGCTGCCAGCGTGGTTCAAACACCAGCTTTATTATATCCTGATTAAATCAAGACTGCAATACTGCATACTAGTTTGGGGCACAATTTCCACAGGTAATTTGGAACGTCTTCATATTCTTCAAAAGAAATGCATCCGATTCACAGAAAATACAGCGTTGCGAGAACACACAGCTCCACTGTTCTTAAAAAATGAAATACTTGCAATTACAAGTACATTTCGACAGCGCTTGGCACTTAACATATTCACTCATATAAAAAGTAACCTAAATTCATTTCTTGTGAAGTACCGACGTCGTGATTGCGGCTATAATTTTAGGGCAAATTCATTTGCTAAGAAGAAAGTCAGAACTTCCTATGGGACACAATCGTTAGACTACCAGATCCCTGTCCTTTTAAATTTGTTTCCGGAACTTATTGACATCGCAGTGGATGTAGAGTCAGCTTGTACTTATAAAGAACGGATAAAAAATGTACTCCTAGTCGAAAAAAATGACCTGTCTCTTTGTTGTTATCCCATTCGGGTTTGTGTTTCGTTTGCCTTGCCGTGTTTCATGTTAGAGTATTTAAATATGTCCATACAAATGTTGCTTTTTCATGCTTCTGACACGGCAATATTTTTTGGTTAGGACCTAATTTTTTGTTGAGATAAATATTTATGCAACTGTGCTTCTCGCCTTTTGACACAATAATAACTTTACAGGTTGTGATGTAAGCGTCTTTTTGAAGGAAAAATATCTTGTTTTCTGTAGTTCTTACGATTTTAATTTCATATAATGCCCTGTTCACAATGCTTCTGCCTTCTGCACGTATTGAAAGACGCAATGAATCTTTTTTTTTTCAACGGGTTTTGTAGCATTGAGAGCGCAATCTTTCTCGCCAGGAGGCGAGGCCTTGTCAGCCGTAGATGAAACGCCTTTTGCCTCGTCTTCCTTGGTAGAATATTCCTCTTTTAAACTCTCTTCCTCATGAGGTATACTTGCTTTCTACCAGAAATAAAGTGAATTTGAATTTGAATAAAGAAGGCATCAGGAAAAGCCCCTCACTTTTAAAGTTCATGCTACAAATGCCAGCACCGACAGACAACCAGGCCGTTCAAAGACAGCTTGGCGTCTTTAATTATTTCAGCGAGTTTATGTCGTTATTAGCGCTGAGCACAATGCTCCTCAGAAATTTTGTCAAGCAAAATGCCATCTTTGACTCGGAGTCAAATTATGCACAAGAATGGAAGTAGCTATGTGACAGTCTAAGTAGAGAGCCCCTGCTAGCCGCGTTCGGGCCGACAAAAGCAACCAAGGTGTCCTGTGACACGTAACAAAATGGCCCTGCAGCCGCGCTGCTCAAGGACCACGGTAACACGTGGAAACCGGTCACGTACGCTTCGCGCGCTCTTACGGAGCCTGAGGAGCGTTATTCGCAAATTGAATAGGAGGCGATGGCTGTGGTGTATGATTGCGAAAAGTCCAATAACTTCGTACGGGGCCCCAGAGTGATGCTGAAAATGGTCATCACGCTTTGAGAGCTCTATCGCCGGAGACCATCGGGGACATGCCTTCAAGGTTGCAGCGGTTTTTTGTGCACCTCTCTCGCTACGACATAACAATGCAATTCATTCCAGGCAATATGGTTCTGCTGACTGACATGCTGTCAGCCAGCAACGGGGTCCAGCACGATCAAGCGCGGAAATGACGACGTGGAAAGTATTTCCACGTCGTCACTTTCAAAATTCACTTGAAGGAGAGCTTTTCCTCTGAAGGGAATCTTGTTAAAGGGCTCCAAATTCATTTCCAACCAGCATGAGAACCGAAATTCTGGAAAGAATCCATCTGTGGCACCTGGGCGTTAACAAATTCAAATCAAGTGCAAGGCACCTCGTAATTCTAGCCAGCGATCGATTCCGGCATAGAAGCTTTCGCTCAGGCGTGCTTTGTGTGCAAGAAGTACGCATACCAACAGCCTCTAGAACCCTTGACGTTGCGCATAACTCATGATTTGGATTTGGATTTGAGTAAACTTTATTTGTGCCTGCAGTTGGGCGCTCGCGCGCCCCGACGAGGGCCTACGTCGTCTACGAGGCTGCCGTTACTCGGCGCGGGTATCCGCTCGCCGTTGCCGGCTCGCTGGATCCCTGCCTTTCGAGCGCCCCGAGGACCTGCTGGACGGCCCATAGCTGTTGGTCATGGTCGTTGCTCTTCGCGGCTGCCTCCAGCCGCGGCGGGATTGTCCCTGATCTTGCTTCCTTTGGATTTTTGATGCAGTCCCACAAGATGTGCGTGTGATCTGCCGGCTGCTTCCGGCAGACTCTACACGTATCGGTCGGGTAGGTCTCGGGGTACATGCGATACATCAGTCTCGGGCTCGGTAGCGATCCGGTCTGGAGCTGTCTCAGTAGTACCGCCTCCGCTCGACTCAGCCTCGGGTGCGGGGGTGGGAGAACCCTGCGAGCCAGGCGGTAGGCCTTCGTGATTTCGCTGTAGTCGGTCATGCGGTCCTTGGCTCCGAACCACGTCGGACGGTGTGTTGCCGGGGCGCGGTTGGTTAGCGCTCGCGCCGCTGCATGTGCCGTCTCATTGTGGTTCGCACTGCGTTCCGACGCGTCGCCCGCGTGCGCCGGAAACCACTTGATTCTTACTCTTCTGTCTTGCAGTTTAGTCGCTCGTAGTACGCGCTCGGCCTCCCTGCAGACTTGGCCTTTGGCGAAGTTTCGCACCGCCTGTCTCGAGTCGCTCAGCACCGTGTAGCAGTCTGCGTCGGCGATGGCCAGGGCGATGGCCACCTCCTCCGCTTGTTCCGCTCCGGCGCCTCTCACGCTCGCTGCCGTCCTCGTGGCGCCGGTCGACGCCTCTATGACGACCGCTGCGAAGGCGTTCCGTTGGTATTCGGCCGCGTCCACGTACCGCGCGTGCTCGTCGTTGGCGTGCAGGTCGATGAGAGCCTTGGCCCTCGCCGCTCTTCTTTCCTTGTTATACTCGGGGTTCATGTTCTTGGGTATGGGGTCGATTCTGGTCTTGCGTCGGACCTCTTCGGGGACGGGGAGCTTCGTCTGCGCGTCGTTCGAGTGTCCTATTCCCAGGTCGTCCAGTATCTTCCTCCCGGCTTTGGTCGCGGACAGCCGCTCCAGTTGAGAGGTCCGTTGCGCTTCGGCTATTTCTTCGAGCGTGTTGTGGATCCCGAGTTGTAAGAGGCGGGTCGTGCTCGTGGACTCGAACAGGCCCAGCGCCGCCTTGTACGCTCTCCTGATGATTACATTAATTTTGTTCCGTTCGTGTTGCAGCCATCTATGGTAGGCTGCAACGTACGCGACGTGGCTGATGATGAAGGATTGGACGAGCCTGATTAGGCTCTCCTCTCTCATGCCAGCCTTCCGGGAAGTGACTCTTTTGAGGAGTCGCATAGCGTTGGCCGCTTTTGCCGTGAGACGGGCGATGGTTTCATGAGGACCCATGTTGTCGTTTTTGTATCGACCTCTTTTAGCATGGCGGACGCTGTGCGTTTCAGTTGATTTAACTTTACTTAAGTGGAATTGCTCAAATACTTCCTGAAATGCTGCCATTGAGGCAGCAAGTGCGATTTTTGCTATATACGGTACACCGCTTGAAGTCTGCTCGGACAGTGGGCCGCAATTTGAAAGCCATGATTTTTAGTCTTATGCCCGCACTTATGATTTCAACCATACAACTTCCACTCCCTCAATGCTTCAATTTGCCCTCAATCCAATGGTACGGCAGAAAAAGAGGTTCAAGTAGTTAAAAGGGTTATGGAGAAAACTACGACCTTGAATCAAGGCTCTTGGCTGGGTGCGCTTGCCTACAGGCCTACACCTTTGCAATCCGGGCTGCCACCTCGTGAAGTGCCTGAAGGATGGCACAACACAGCGCTGCCTGATGTACGGCCGGGTAACGTCCACAACGAGAAGCGTCGGCATACTAGTCTTTTTGTCTTTTAGTCGACAAACTAGCCGATAACTTCCACCGCTCAAATCTGTAGGCGTTGTTCGCCTCAAGAAATTGGCATAGGCAACCAAAGCACAGCTGCTTCAAACTTTAAGGTATTCTACATCGCACGAAGTCATTACAAAGGACGGAATGATCCTACAGCGAAACAGACGACCCCTGCTGTCAACGAAGGAGGTTTTAAGGCATAGCCTTTAATGGCTCATACTGTCGTGACCAAGGCGTGTTAGCGAATTGGTCCGCGTTTCAGATTGGTCGAAATGGGCGTGACGCCACTGCGCGCGAATTTTGACGGGTGTCCACCGAAATATGTTAGACAGTTACTGCGCAATTGCCTTTCCTCAAATACAATTTTAGACTGGTGTCCACCGAGATATGTGATACAGTTACTGCGTAATTTCCTTTCCTCAAATACAATTTTCATTCTCTTCATTACAGCCCCTCTTTCTCTTTCTTCTTTCACTCCACTTCCTCCGTTCCTGTACGGTGCGGTTCAGGTGTCCACCTAGATGTCAGATAATTACAGCGCCATTTCCTTTCCTCAAAAAGCGTTGCATTCAAAGGGCAACGCATCGCGCCGAACGGGTGGTGGCGTTCCGTGGACTCCCGGTTTGAGCCAGTTGGCAGGCCCGTGCACTTTCTTTTTCATCCTTCTCTGAGTCGCAACCAACTAACTCAACCTGGCAGCGCTACAACACGCTGTCGCGTTCGACTCCTAAAGGCAAAGAATAAGTGCCATTAATTGGCAGTTAATTAATGCACCAACAGAATGTGAAGTGAACAATCGCGTAGCAGAATGCAGCACTCAGGCTTTCACCTTTCACCACTTTAGCCGCTAAAGTTCCTCGTAAGTTTTTTTTTTTTGAGGAACCTCTTGGAACATTGGTGACGACAGCTGCCAGGATGCTGATCTAAGTCTCACTTCAGCACCACGCAGCCGCAATGCCGGAGAGCTTCCGGGAACCATTCCGAGCAGGCCTCTTGACGACAACGCACCTGCCAGCGTTCACCAGCGTAATCAAACCACCTCGCCGGAGGAGGTCATTGAGACCGCGAAAGGATCCACAGGGGTTTGCTTGTAAACAGGTCTTTGAACAAGTTCCACTGTCTGCTATCTTAACAGTTTGGTTCCCTTCAACAGTGGGATGGGTATTCAAGTTTCAAGTTTCAAGTTTATTGCACAGAAAAAATATACAAAGTTCACGGTGAATGAGGCATCTGGATCCTTAGCCAGTGGCTAGTTTCGGATCCATTACAAACATGTTACATAGCTAGGCAGTTGAACAAGGCTGAACACACAAAACTTGATTCTTTTGTAAAAAAGAGAGGATGTATGATATCGGGTGTGGAATGAGCCACGCATCGATAAGTGCCTGCCGTCAACAGGATGCTTCCAGTACAAGGGACGCGCATCCTCTCCCTGTTGCGGTATATAAGTGACCGATGAACAAACCTACTCGTGGCTGTTCCCCTTGCTCACGGCCTGCCATGTCCTGCCTGCGCTGCGCAACTATGCAACTGCTAAAGTGCACGACCTCATGCAAATGTTCTGGTCGAAGATTCCAAGTCCGAAGAAAGTTGAAGGTATTACTGCAGCAGGTCCCTCCACGATGTTCAGTCCGCTGCTCTGTATTTAACGACGGCAGCAGGCACTTCCAATCTCCATGTGAAGTATTAAGAAGTCCCTATTTGGCATATGAGGCCCGCAGAATGGCCTGAAGTGCACTTTTATAACGGCAGAGTTTGAAAGAAAGAGCAAGAATGAGTGAGTGAGTGAAAACTTTATTGGATCTTTCAAGGGTTTCGCGGTTGTGAAGTCTCCTTCCTCTTCTCTGGCGCTGGCGACTTGAGGCTTCTCGTCAGCAAGGGTGGGCCCCTATTCCAAGGCTCCACTGAGTCGTGCTGCATCATTCGCGTGCTGCACTAAGGCCCTTTGGGTCGCGAGCTCGCCGCTGGTGAGCCGACTCTCCCATTGCTCCGCACTCGGGTTTCGTGTTGGTGGAATGCTTTGTTGCGTTCGCATTCCCATGTGATATGATAAAGTGTAGGTGTGGCATCGCACCAAGGGCATGTGGCTCTGTATTGTGTCGGGAAAATCTTATTAAGTATGTGTAGGCTAGGAAAGGAGTTGGTCTGTAATCTTCGCCAGCCGGTCGCTTCCTCCTTTGTTAGAGCTTTGTGTGGTGGTGGATATGTTATTCTAGCTCCCCTATGCAAGTGCAAGGTCTCTGCGTATCCCCCCTCGCAAGCCTGTAGGCGGAGCTCCGGAGCATTTGACTGGCCTGCTCGGAATGCGTTACCTCGAGCTAGGCTGTCTGCCCTTTCGTTCCCCCCTATGCCCGCGTGTCCCGGGATCCAGATTAGGTTATGTTGAGAGATCGGCCCGTTCTGTAGCCTTCTGCTGCCGCCAGCGCAACGGCAATCTCTTCGGCCTCCGCTGTGCCGGCGACCTTTGCCGTGGCACACGTGATCATGTTTCCTTCCTTGTTTACCACTACCGTCGCGGCTACGCGTTCTCTCTCGCGCGAATATACGGCAGCGTCCGTGTATACGGTGTTGTCTAACTGGGCTAGCGTTCTCTCCACGTACTCGGCCCTCGCTTTTCGCCTGTTTTCGTGAAGATTGGGGTCCATGTTTTTCGGCAATGGTCCCACGTTAATGGTTTTCCTAAGGTGGTCCGGTACGTCCGCGTATGTGTTTACCAGTCCGCTCGTGTCCCGACCCAACCTTCTTAGGAGCGCTCCTCCCGTGGGGGTGCCTCTAAGTCTCGTGGTTTGCGTTCCCAGCAGAGCTTCGGCGAACTCGCTGAAGGTGTTGCTGATGCCTAGCTGGAGCAACTTTTCGTTCGACGTGTGCTTGGGTAGGTGCAGAGCAGTCCTGTACGCCTTCCTGAGAATGATGTCGGCTTGCTCTCTTTCCGCCTTGGTCGTCGCGTGGTACGGCAGGGAGTACGTGACTCGGCTGACAATTAGGCTCTTAACTAGTTTGAGAGTGTCTTTTTCTCTCATTCCATATCTCTTTTGGGAGACTCTGTTGATCATACGGCCCACCTGCTCTGCCGCCTTACTCAGCAGGCTGATGGTGTGGCTGCATTTCCGGCTTCCTTGCAACCACATGCCCAGGATCACGTTCTTTTCCGGGATGTTTTGTCCCTCGAGAACGACCTCCAGTGTCGCTTGGGTGGGATGCTTGCCGACCCTGAGGAGTTCCGACTTCTCCGTCCAGCATCTTAGGCCCCTCTCTCCGGTGTAAGTTTCTACGCAAGTTGCCGCTTCCTGTAGTTTTTCTTGCTTCTCCCCGAGTGATCCTTGGGTGACCCATATGGTGATGTCGTCGGTATACATCGCCTGTTGGATGCCCTGGATCTCCTGGAGCCGTCTTGCGAGTCCAATCATTGCCACGTTGAAGAGGACAGGCGATATGACGGATCCTTGCGGTGTGCCTTTGCACGGCGTGGGGAAGACGTCGCTTCTCAGCTCGTCCAGCCCCACGGTCGCCGTTCTGTCGCTCAGGAAGGCTCTGACGTAATCGTGCGTTCTCTTCCCGCCGTTGGAGTTGTTGATGCCTTCCATGATGGCCGCGTGGCTTACGTTGTCGAAAGGCCCCTTTATGTCGAGGGCCATGACGACGTTTTCGCCCGCCTTCGGCATCGCCTCGACCACTTCCTCCTTGAGTTGGAGCAGCACGTCTAGCATAGAATGAAAAAAAATCCACATTATTTTCGGCACGTACTAAGCGATGAGGACTGATCACAGTGCCAGATAACTGTTCTCATGGTCCTCCAGAATGTGCTCCTCAATTTCAGTTTCGTATTTTTCCAAACAGCTCGCAATAAGGCGACTATACTTGCCTTAGGCCATGCACTATAACACAGTATTATAAGTTTACACTTATAATAAAAATATGTTGCCGCCGTGCCCGTTCCATAAAGCAGGAAAAGTTCACAGATAGAACGTCTTATATGTGTCGTCGAAGGTAGCTTTATGCAGCCACAAAAAACGGTGACAAAGCAGCGTTGTGCATAGCTCAGGCCGAGAAAGAGCGAGCAATGCTTCTGCACATTCAGAATTGAGGGACGGCGAGCGCAGCACACTGCCTTGGAAGAAAGTGATAAGGCTTAGTGCGGCACGTCGTAAATTGCAAGAAAAGATCCAGCGCGAGGAGGAGGAAGAAGGGGAGTTATGCGAGCTTTTGGGTGGTTTGCTGATTCCGGGGCTCCAATGGCTTGAGCTGCACTGCGGACCTGCTGTATGGCAGCCCTCCAGATTATCACTTTTCAGCGGCGCCTCTCACCGCTAAAAAGACGTTTTTTTCTATCTGTAGAATGTTTGTGATGCCTCCATTCCCACAAAATGTAGAAGAGTGCAGGGCGGGCCTGGTACCTGGGGCGCGTGTGGGTGTATAATGTTGGGTGTATGAGATGTAGTCTACGGAGTTTGGAGTTTAGAAATGTGTTAGTCTGAATCTGCTGCCTAGAGGCGACATATGACTCGTCCAATTTTCTGTGAGGTGGGAGAAGTGTCTCCTTTGAAGACGCGGTAACTCGAGGTGTTCGTTATACCTGGAAGGTAGAGGTGTAAAACCGGGCACGGTGTGTAGCCCAGCTTGATTCATGATACCTCGAGGTAGAGCATGTGCCATTTCGTTTCCCTCCAGTCCCTCGTGGTGAGGGGTACAGGTGATTTGGTGGTGCGTGGTGCGGGGTGAAGTGCTCATGAGCTGGCTGACGGGCTTGGGAACTCGGCCTCTCAGGAAGTTTCGGCGCACATGTTGTGAGTCGTTTATAACATGAGCACTTTGGCCTTGGGAATCGCAATGCCTAATGGCAATGCCTACGGCAGTGGTCTGCACGGCCGCTGGTGTTTCGGCTCTTAGAGAAGCAGTGAATAGAGTGGAGAAGCGGTGGTCCACTGCCGCCGCTGCGTGCTTGTGCGCTGCTCAGATAGACAAGAAGCTGCTGATGGCAGCGGCTGTTCCAGGACTCACAACGCAAAGGAATGCGATGCACGCGCCCTAGGTCGAAGAAAACCGGTCAATGCGGCAGCCTATCATACAGCAGGCAAATCTACTGGCCACCACATGTGTGTGGCCTGCACTATCTATGGGGCGTACTAGAGACTGCTACGCCTCTCATGCAGTGCATTTGAAGGCTACATCTACTCTCGTAGACGAAAAAGACAAGAGTATTTTTGATATGAGCATTGCATATCATCCGAGTAATACACCAAAAAAAATGGAGGACTCTTAAGTTTTGCCTTTATGAGTGGCACACGACAGCATGTTGAAGCGCTGCATGGCTTACGAGAGAAGGCCCGTTCCTGCAACTTAGATTGCAGAGAGTGCCTTCTAGATTGGGTTGTCGCTTCCACAGGAAGGTGAATGTGTAGCTAATGCCGAAGTTTCAGGTACAGAACAGGACTTCAACCTGAAGTTTCAGACGCAGCTTTATTTAAGGAAGTGGCCTGAAGACGACGTAAGGAGCTGACACTTCATCGAAATGTCTGAAACAAGCACGTAGGAAAGTTGCAGAACAGACTGCGGGACAGAGCAGTCAAGAGGCGTCGCGTGTAAGGTAATAAACAAGGTAAGAACTAGGAAAAATAGAAAAAAACTCAGAGCAAGGAGAAAGTTCAATCTACGAAAAACAAGGGACTGAACCAGTGACATCATCGCGAGAACCCATCTCGGATGATGCAAGTGAAAATGAACCAGGCGTGCCCCGTAGAAGAGTATGGAAGAAAGTAAAAAGAAAGAGAAGCGAATCGTTCACCGCTACTGCTGCAGACTCAAAAGTTCGATCCCGGCCGCGGCGGTCGAATTTCGATGGAGGCGAAATTCTATAGGGCCGTGTACTGTAAAATGTCAGTGCACGTTAAAGAACCCCAAGTGGTCGAAATTTCCGGAGCCCTTCATTTATTTATTTATTATTACCGTCAGGTTATAAACGTTACAGATGGCAGTGGGTTGTATTCAGTAAACAAACAAAAAATATGCACATCAATAAGAACATACAAGTAACACTGTTACAGTTGAGGTTGCTTACGAAAAGATCTAAACAAAAGTCCCATAACACTTAATTAATATAACACAATGAAATTCGTGATAACGTTTGAGAGTACACAGTGGTTGAATTAAACAGAATAGGAACACAGGAACAGAGGTAGGTTTTATACAATATTAAGAAAAACTCGAATGGTCTATATTGCGCACGGCTGACTGAAATAACCAGAATTTATTGATTGTTGCAAAAGAAGAGGGAAGGTGGTTCTAGTCTTTAGATGTGCGGGGTATGAATGAATCGGAGAAACATTTAGTCAGTCGTGTCTTTTGTGTGCCTTTTGTGTCCTCGTTTCTTGCGCCATCACAAGTTTTTCTTTCAACATGAGCCAACTCGTTCAATCTAGAGTTTTACTTAAACATTTAGTGTTGCAAGAATTTATGCCAACTTTGTGAACGTGGTCAATGCGTGATGATACATATAATTTACCGTGTAAGTCATCATGGTAAAATATCTTATGAACGAGGCATAACCGTGCACGCTTTCGACGAGATGTGAGGGGTAGCAGATTGAGATCAGACTTCATTGAGTATACACTAGCGCTGCGGTGATAATTAGAGAAGATGAAACGAGCTGCATTATTTTCAATCATTTTTAGCTGGTTAATGAGATGAGTAGTGCCCGGGTCCCGAACTGACGATGCGTATTCAAGCTGCGAACAAACTAAGAGAGATAGGAATTTTAATGAGGAAAAGGTGGAGAGGTCGGCCGAACTAAGGTTTTGCAAAAAAGAAGCTTGGTGCTAGAAGGGACCGAGTGAAAGTTCCGTTTTAAATAGCCTAGCATGCGGTTAGCGTCGTTGACAATGAATTCGACATGACTGTTCCAGCCAAGGTTAGAAGCGATATGAATGCCTATGTACTTGCATGACGCTACTGATTCGAGAGTTACATTGTTAAGGTGATACGTAGGTGAGTTGCTTGATGACCTTGATACGCGCAGGAATTTACACTAGTTAACGTTTAGAGTCATTTGCCATGCTTTGCACCAAGAGTAGATGTTGTTAATGTCAGTTTGAATTGCGCGTACGTCATCATCGGTGATGATTTCACGGAAAAGGACGCAGTCGTCCGGAAATAAGAGAATTGATGATGTAACAAAATCAGGCAGGTCATTAATGAATTTTAAGAAGAGTAAGGGCCCAAGCACAGTACTTTGCGGAATGCCAGAAGGAACGGGGTGTAAATGTGAGTAAGTCCCATCAGTTGCTACATACTGCTGATGGTCTTTTAAAAAAAACTCAAGCCATTTTAGTACGTCAATATCGAGCCCTGTCATGCGCAGTTTTAGTAGCAAAAGCCGGTGACAAACTTTATCAAAAGCCTTGGCGAAGTCTAAAAATATGCAATCTGCAGTGGAACGATGATAAAGAATTGCGTGTAATTTATGAGTAAAGAGAACAAGTTGAGTTTCACATTAATATGACTTCCGAAAACCGTGTTGTGCATGATGAAAACCGAATTTGACTCTAAGAAATTTGCTATATGTGAAAAAAGAACATGTTCTAGGATCTTACAGGGGCTGCTGGCGATTAAAATAGGCCGGTAGTAGTAAGGTGAGTGCTTGTTTCCAGATTTGTGTACTGGAATCACCTTCCCTATCTTTCAGTCTGGCGGCATCGTGCTATTTTCTAGATACTGCTGAAATAATTTAGAACGAATAATGGAGGAATAGCTCATAGTGTTTTTCAGAAATTTTGAGTTAATGTGGTCGATGCCGGCGGCTGAGAATGGTTTTAGACGGTCAATAATTTTGGCGATTCCATCCGGGTTGACTATAGCAAGATACATTGGCAGATAAATATGGGCGCAACAATAAGGTAAGTCATTTGGCAGCTATTTTGTGATGTAGCTCGAGAACACATCATTTAATACAGTTGAGCATTCATAGTCAGGAACAGGTTCGTCATTAGCGCTTGCTAAAATAATTTTTTGACCGGTCTGTGGGATTGATAACTTTCCAGAACTTTTTATGATTATCTACCAATATATCGGGTAAAGTCTTTGCAAGAAACATTTTTTAGCATTTTGAACTGCTGAAATATAAGCGTCGTTTGCAGCACGTATAAAGACCAACGAACTGACTACAAGAGGTGTTAGCAAGCCAGTATAAGCGCTTCTTCCGTTTAGGTAAGCGCCTAATGTATGAGTTATATTGTAACGGAAAATAGGGCGACAGGTCGCTAACCGGCAGAATACAGCAAGCAGCCAGCCAGCGCGAGACACTTCAACGTCTTCGAAGACATTTAAGCGCCACCTGAGAACACCAGGTGGCATTACTCCCCCTCCCAAAAAAAAGAAAAACATAAAAGCGGGGTTGCAGTACGGGCAGTGGAAAGAGAAAAAAAAACAGCACAAGCACATAAAAATGTACAAGGGAGGTGGGCGAAGGTGTCCCACGCGAAAACTAGCGGAACACTGAGCATACTATCCATTACCGCGTGAAGTAGGGTTTCATGCGGACAACGTGCACAACCTCAGAGCGGGGTGGACGACGCTGAGGCTGCACAGTCCCGTCAGGAAGAACTTCGTAGGTCACTTCGGTGACGCGGCGCAAAACTCGGTACGGTCCAAAGTAGCGGCACATCAGTTTTTCAGACAAGCCTGGGCGGCGTACCGGGGTCCACACCCAAACTTGGTCACCCGGATGGTACTCGACGTGCCGATGACGGAGGTTGTAGCGGCGCGCATCCGTGCTCTGCTGCCGCTGAATGTGAATACGGGCAAGTTGACGTGCTTCCTCGGCGCGCTGAGCGAACTGCTCGGCGTCTGGCGTGAGTGGGTGGTCATCAGTGCAGCATGGAAGCATTGCATCCAGCATCGTCTGAACGTCACGTCCGTAGACCAGACGAAATGGTGTAAATCGGGTCGTCTCCTGGGTGGCCGTGTTGTAAGCGTACGTGACGTACGGGAGAATCTCGTCCCAGGTTTTGTGCTGCGAGTCTATGTACATTGCGATCATGTCGGCGATCGTTCTGTTGAGTCTCTCTGTGAGCCCGTTCGTCTGTGGGTGATAGGCAGTGGTTTTGCGATGGTTCGTGTGACTGAGCTCGAACACGTCGCGCATGAGCTGTGCCGTAAACGCCGTACCTCGATCAGTGATTACGTGGGACGGTGCGCCATGACGCAGCGCGATTTGTTGCATAAAAAACTGGGCGATCTCAGATGACGTACCGCGCTGCACCGCCTTAGTTTCCGCATACCTTGTTAAATAGTCGGTCGCGACTATGATCCATTTATGACCGGCCGATGACACAGGGAATGGGCCCAGAAGATCGATGCCGACTTGATCAAAAGGCGTTCGAGGCGGTTCAATAGGTTGGAGCAAGCCCGCTGGCTTGAGAGGAGGCGCCTTACGACGTTGGCAATCGCGGCAGCCTCTGACGTAACGCTGGACGGCGTGAGAAAGTTTGGGCCAATAATACGCCTGGCGCACGCGTGCAAGTGTGCGGGCAAAGCCCAAGTGGCCGGAGGTCGGCTCATCGTGACAAGCCAGAAGGATATCGGCGCGGAGATCTGCCGGAACAACGAGGAGGTGCGCTCGGTCAACAGTGCTGGAGTTTTTCTTAAACAAAATGCCGTTCCGGAGACAGAAGGCCGGCAGGTTTCTAGAAAATTGTCGGGTTACGACAGAAGCTCGGCCCTCCAGATAATCAATGATAGGTCGCAGGTCTGGGTCAGCGCGCTGTCGGGTCATTAGGTCTATGTCGCTGACAACTCCAATAAAACCACTCTCGTCCTCTATGCTATCATCCGCTAACCCGACGGGTGCGCGAGAGAGTGCGTCAGCGTCTTCGTGCGTCTGGCCAGATTTGTGCACAATGGTGTAGTCGAATTCTTGGAGGCGGAGGCTCCATCGGGCTAGGTGCCCCGATGGGTCGCGAAGATTGGCAAGCCAGCACAACGAATGGTGGTCGGTAACTACTTTGAACGGGCGGCCGTAGAGGTACGGACGAAATTTCATGGTTGCCCACACAACCGCAAGGCATTCTTTTTCTGTGGTCGAATAGTTTGTTTCAGCGCGAGAAAGCGTGCGGCTTGCATACGCGATGACCCTTTCCACGCCACCTTGGTGTTGGACGAGTACGGCGCCGAGGCCGACGTTACTCGCGTCGGTGTGGACTTCGGTTTCAGCCTCTTCATCAAAGTGCGCAAGAACAGGGGTTGTTAGCAGTCGTCTGCGCAGCTCGGCAAAAGCCTCCTGCTGCTCGGCAGCCCACACGAACTGTGTATCATTGCGCGTGACGTGGTACAGGGGTGCGGCAATCTTTGAAAAGTCGGCGATGAAGCGGCGGTAATATGCGCACAGACCCAAAAAACGGTGCACACTTTTCTTTGTTGCAGGAACAGGAAAGTTGGCGACGGCAGCAGTTTTATCGGGGTCGGGCTTAACGCCATCGGCACTCACGAGGTGACCGAGAAACTTCAACTCTTTGTACCCAAAGTGGCACTTCTCTGGCTTTAGCGTTAAGTCGGCCGATCGGAGGGCATCTAATACTGTCCTCAGGCGTTCAAGGTGTTCGGCAAAGGTTTCGGAAAAGACGACGACATCATCCAGATAAACCAAACAAGTTTGCCATTTTAGTCCAGCGAGAACGGTATCCATCATCCGCTGGAAAGTTGCCGGCGCTGAACATAGCCCAAAAGGTAGCACTTTAAATTCGTACAGTCCGTCGGGTGTCACGAACGCCGTTTTTTCGCGGTCCCGCTCGTCGACCTCTATCTGCCAGTACCCACTCTTTAAATCAATGGAGGAGAAGTACTGGGCGCGACGAAGTCTGTCGAGCCAGTCGTCGATACGAGGCAGCGGGTAGACGTCTTTTTTAGTGATGCTGTTCAGTTTTCGATAATCCACGCAGAAGCGGAGTGTCCCATCCTTTTTCTTCACCAGCACGACAGGTGAAGACCAGGGGCTGCTGCAAGGTTGAATGATTCCATCTGAAAGCATCTCCTTCACCTGCGTTTGGATCGCCTCACGCTCCTTCGGTGAGATACGGTACGGCTGCTGATGGATGGGGCGGGCATCGTCGGGCGTAATGATGCGGTGCTTGAGAAGAGCCGTTTGCCGGACTTTCGACGAAGAAGCGAAACAGGTAGCGTATTCGAGTAGGAGGGCACGTAGTTCTCGCTGTTGAGTCACCGAAAGGTCCGGGCTGATGTCAAGGGATGGGCGCACAGGTCTAACAGCTTCGAACGCGAAACATTCAGAAACCTCCGCTAAGGGTTCGGCGAATGCGATGGCAGTAGCACGAAAAAGGTGCCGGGGCTCGTTAGAGAAGTTAGTCACCAGGAGCTCAGAGCAGCCGTCGCGGAGATGGATGAGACTTCGCGCTGAGCAGATGCCGTGGGTGAGCAAAAGGGACAGGTTGCCCTCTGCGACCGCTGTCCCTTCACGTGGGCCGTCGCAGTGAACACTCACAAAAACACTGGCGCGTGGCGGAATCCAAACGCTCTCGGCGGATATTCGAAGGGCGGCGCGGCGTGGACAGTCCTCGGAGTAAACATCAGCTTTCTCGGTAGAAAATGTGACAGTGCGCTTTCGGAGGTCAATAATAGCTCCATACTCGCGGAGAAAATCAACGCCAAGGATACAGTCACGGGAGCAGTCAGGTAGAACTAGGCAGCTGACAACAAATGTGGAGCTGCGAATTTGGACTCTTGCTGTGCATAGGCCAAGCGGAGTGACGACATGTCCGCCAGCCGTGCGAATCTGCGTGCCGGACCATGACGTCATTACTTTTTTAAGAAG